>NC_080574.1:19375000-20000000 GCF_029962835.1 Magnolia sinica | reverse complement strand
GAATTTAAGATTAGGATAGTTTGTTTTCCGCTGTTTAGGATAATTTGCTTATTGTCTATTGAGTCTTTTGTGCTAACCCATTTTCACACTGAGATCATTAGAAAAGCCTCAAAAATTCCTTCTTCAGGTACTACCTTTCCACCACTTTCCTTTTCTTTTCATTGCCTCATTTGCATTAAATGTTTATCTCTTTTACATTAAGGACAATGTAGATTTTAGGTTGGAGGTGTGGATTAGGCAGGCTAATCAGTTGTTTTCTTAGTCTTTGGGCGAAGTTGTGAAAAATTGAGAAAATTTTCTGAAATTTCTGCAAATTTAAGTGATCTCGAAGTTAATCCATAAATTAGATTACAAAATACTTAATGTTGATGCCTTATGTCTCTTGGATTTTAGTCACGTGGGAGATCTCAAAATTAAGTTAAAGTCATTAATCCTCAATTAGAAGCTTTAAACATTGATTGAGTCATGATTTCATATGTCACATCCAGCTTATACATTAAAATGTCAGTTTGATATTGAATTATTGACTTGATGATTATTAAGCATGGAAGGAACCAACCTGGGGAATATGTCCATCATGTTCAATGGGAAGAATTGAAAAGAAAGAAAAAGAAAATCCGTAGCCAAAAAAAAAAAAAAAAACAATTGTCGTCGAAAAGGGCTACCTATTAAAGATCTTTAAAAAGGTTGACATAACGTGAAAGCCATCAATGGAAAAATCAAAAGCTGGAGGAATAAAAAAGGGAACTAAAAGATGAATTGTAAGGCAAGTTTCAGTTTAGGTTTTGGTTGTCCTGAATGCTCTTTTAATTATCCATGTTATCATGAAAGTGACGTATTGAACCTTTGATTGTGATAAGTCTAGACTTCATTATACACCCATGGAACTCAATGTTTGGAATTGTTCTAATTGGAGGATTAATGCTTTGAACTTCATTATGAAATTTACCGAGTGCTAGAGTTTAGGATAAGGTAATGCACAACATTGATGTATTTTAGAATTCTATTATTTGGATTGTTTTTTTTTTTTAAACCACTTGAGCTTATAGAAATTATCATGTGGTTCTCGAAATATTTTTCACATACTTTGCTCGGGACTAGAAAAATGTTGGTTGGGGATTGTATTGAGGGTCAAGTATTACATATTATCCCCCATTTATATCTTGGTTTTATGAACATGATAATGCTTAATGTTATATTTTACTCATGTTTGTGTTGCAAGGTAAATTTAAGAGCTTGGATTAACAGGATGTTAAAAGCATGGATTTGATGCTCTAGAATCACCGAGGCAAGAGATGGATCTTAGAAGACCAAGATTGAAGAATTCACAAGCCAAAGATCTAAGAAAACCAAGTGAGGAATGAAGAGAATCAAAGATTTGAAGTAAAGAAAATGAATCCTAAAATTGTCCTGAAATAACATATTCTGAAACTCTCGGTCATTTTGTGAAATTGCGCAGAGTGAAGTCTATTTTGAGAAACTGCGCAGAGTGAAGTTTATTTTAGCAAACTACATAAATTTGAGACGGTTTTAGAATTTTCCAACTAAGTGCGAAAGTTGGAGTTCCACGACTATAAATAGGACTCCCTAGGATGTTTTTAAGCGTCTTCTGAGGTTTAAGGAGTGGAGCAAAATGGTGAAGAAGCCATCACCAAGAGTTTTTCTTCTTCTTCTTTAGTTGTTTTCATATTTTTCGTAGAGACTTTGGTCCAATCATGTCTATGGTTGGCTAAACCTCTTAGTTAAGGCTAAGAGGTGAAGCTTGTACCATGATAGGATGTTTCTATTACTTTTACCCATGTTTATGTTGAACTCCATGGATTCTATTTTGATATTTAAGGAATACTTTCAGTTTTTAACGATTTATTATGACTCAAATTACAGTAGATCTATAACAGCTTTGAGTATCTTCTTTTCCTGATTTGAAATTGTGAAATTAGTTAATCCTGTTGTTCAACATCGTCCCTTGGGCATGGTAGGGTAATGAAATCCTTCCTAATCTTTATAATTCTCCTACTTTGAGATTATGGGATTGGTAAATCCTGTTGTTTGCCATTGTCTCCTAGGTATGGTTTAGTGATGGAATCCCTGACAATTATTATAGTTCTCCTTCATTGAGAATTATATCAATGGAAGTTTAGATTTGGTTTTATTGATATATTTTTCAATTGGATATGATAGGACTCCAATTCTAATTGTGTTACTTGAATCAAGTAAGAAGGCTCCCTAATCATTACAAGTGGATCCTTGACACCCTAGTTCCCACCTTTAAATTCTTAGTTTTAATTACTTAATTCACAATTACTCTCTCAATCACTTCAGAATTAGTTTCACATCTTCTTCTAGTTCTACTTCTAGTTAATTTCAAAATTGTACAAGATCAGTCCCTGTGGATTCAACCTCAGTTTTACCAAGATTATTACTACATCGCAACCCTAAACTTGGGGTCGTGAACACATACTCTACAGTGCACAAAGACATGCCTTCAATCTCAGCATGCATAGGTTGACCAAGGATTGTAATAATAATATCAGGGTTTTGTGCAAGTTCTTCATAATGATTTTCCATGCAATTACCACCAACTAATAAGCCAGTACAATGGTCCACATCAAATATGCTACGAAACCAAAATTAAGAACTAAATCATCCAATTGACCAATTGGGATCTACCAACCAATGTAACTTTTCAGCCATGGCCCATCCACGGTGGGCCCACCACATGAATGTGCCATGTGTCTCCATGAAAATTCTTGTGAGTTTTCATTTGAATATACTCAGGTGCCATCAGCATTCTTCATCAAAGAAACTGCAGGATGAGACTAATCTTCATCAAACCAAAGCATTGGACCCCGAATATGTGGAGTAAGGCCAGCACAATCCAAAGCCTTCATCTGGTGGGGCTTCCATTGATTATCCCGTGGCCCAAAAACCGAGCCAGTTGAATGGCCCTGACTATTCTATTGGAAAACTTCTGTTCATTAACTGTGGACTGTTCACATCAGACAACTAGGATCATCCCATTAGAGATTGACCTTTTAGGCCATGGTTAATCCATGGCAAGGACCCAGTACATGAATGGTCTTGATTTACATCTAGATCCCTATAATTCCACATAGAGAAGATGGACATGGATACTGTGGTGTGCACAATTGTGTAATCTGAATTCTATGATAGTTCACCAACATTTTAAAAATGATGGTAACTCCTCAACCGTACACATCATATAGTTGTACGACCATCCAGAGCGACCAAATCAGTGACTTCATTTTGGAGGGACCATAACCAAAATGATTAGTGATTGTTTTGGAATTTGGACCACTGACTATTTTACTCATAACCATTCATTTGATGGCCATCAATTGGATAGTTAGGATTTCTAAATAAGTTCAAGTTTAAAGGACAATGTGCAACGACAATTTGGATTGTCTGGATAGACAGATAAACATGAATCCAGCATATGAGGAAGATGAGTTCACCACCATTTTGAAAATGATGGTGAAATATCTAATGAAATCCAGAACGTAATCTTATAATCCAGCATTAAAATAATAATAATAATAACGGACCTGTACAAGCTCTTTGGTGAATTTCCAAGGTCTGGAGGGAGAGGATGAGGGGTAGGGTCTTGCGTTGGATGGGGGTGGGGACAGGGTAGCCCTTGCACTTGATGCCACGGAAGACGTTGGAGTTGAGGCCCGACGATTCTGAGCCGCCCGATTTCCCCTACTTCTGCTTCTCCTTCCTCTTCAGCTCCGCGTTAGGGAACACGTGCAGCGCATCCTCTCTCTCTCTCTCTCTCTCTCTCTCTCTCTCCGTGAAAAGGACCACGGAAGCTATAGGAAAAACCGGTGGAAGTTTGGGGTGCAGGTCGGTTCGGTCCGGTTCCGGGGTGAAACCAGGACCGAACCGTTCCTAACTGTTTCAGGGAAAACGGAACCGAAACGGACCGTTTGCACCCTAGAACCGAACCGGAACCATAAAAACCGATTCGGTTCTGGATAGGTGCTATGGTTTTGGGCTTTTTATAATCCCGCCTAATTGCATGTTTTTTTTTTTTTTTTTTTTTAATCCAGCCCATGTACATTCGTGTTGTGATCCATTTGATAAATAGTCTAGATATTGTTTAAGGTATGTAAAAATACAATTACGGAAACAATTAAAAGACTTATTGTAAAATAAAATCATAAGTTAAATAAACAACTAAAATATGTTGTAAACTTACAAAATATTTTTAAGACAAGCCCAATTAAAATATTAGGATTTTTTTAAAGTTTTTTTAAAATATTTACTACTTGGGATGGTCCGTTCAAGGATTGGTTCTAAGTTCGGTTACATGGTTCAATTCGGTTCTACATAACCCCAAATCGAGAACCAAACCAGATCGGTTCTAGTCTGGTTTACCAATTCTACCGGTTCCATGTGCACGATTACATCCCGTTGTGTATGTCGGTGCTCTAGCTGCTTGATTTGGTTCATTTTTGTATAATCAAGAATTATTATTATTATTTTTTTTTTTTTGAGAAATATTATGTACCCAGCTTTCCGTTAGGTTTCAAACAACGTTTAGATTTTGTCTAAAGATCGGACAATTTCATGATGTGGGCCTCTACCTATTAGAAGTGATAGGTTTTTTTTTAGCCATTTGTTTTAACCTATTGTGTCCATCAAAGGTGTGAAATGGCACGGTATAGCTCACATAGGCGTGGTTGCAATGGCATGCTACAGACGGTCTTAGCTCTCACTAGAGTTGGGCATGTCTGGCCCAATTCGGTGGATCCAACCCAATCAGACCCAATCCAACCCGTTCCGAACCAATGGCCTAGATCGGTGCGGATCGAGTAGGGCCATTCAGATCCGACAGTTTTTTGGATCGAGTTCGGATCATGGACAATCCGGACCAATCTGATTCAAAATCCAATCCGAATGGATCCGATTCGATCCGATCCGACTCAATCCACACAATCTTCATTCAACATTATTTACTGTAATGTTGTCCACGTAAGATTGGGATATACCTCATTTTTCCTTTAATATCATAAAATAATCTAGAAAAATATATAGACGGCATGGATGAAATAAATACATCATGCTGGGGTCCACAGAGCACTGACCATCCACCATTGGCTGGTGGAAGGAGTAGTCAATCCATTTGCTATGCTCAAGGCTTGAGGTGCATCGAGCACTGATCTACACAGAGCAGGGGAATAGGTTCTATGTCGTCCAGTTCATGGGAACTTCCCGTGAGTTCGAGCTATGTGGGCCCCACCATGATGTGTGTCAAACATCAACACCATCCATTTGATGGGACCCCTTTAAATTATGGGATATCCCAAAAATCAGCCGTATACAGTTCTCAAGTGGGCCATACCATTTAAAATTATGTGAAGACATTCCTAAAACATATAAAAGCACTTGGTGGAGCCAACCTAAAATTTAGATGCATCTGAAACTTGGTTGACCCCTCATCCAAGCAGGACACACATAATGGATGGTCTAAATTTGTGAACCACACTTTGATGGGCCTAAAAAAAATCATGATGTTTTAATGGGAGGGTAACCGCAACCCCTCTAGCATGTGTACATAAGCAGACTGGCAAGTGTACCATGCACCATGCCAGCTGCTACTAGTGTATTGACGCAAGCAAGCTCTGTGGGTCCCATCATGAGGTATGTGTTATATCCAAACTGTCCATCCATTTGGCGGGCTCGTCTTAAGGCTTGAGCCAAAAAATAAGACAGATCTAAAGATCAAGTGGACCACACTGCAAAAAGCAGTAGGGGTTGAACGTCTACCATTGAAACAGGGGATTTGATCTGAACCGTACCCAACCCAATTCGACTCAGTTTCCCTGACCGAGTCGGGCTCGGTTCGGGTCAGGCCAGCAGTGCGATGGATCGGATCGAGTCAAAGGACCCGAACTCGGTCCCGGATTAGATCGAGTTCGGTTAGGGCATTGAAAGTTTCGGACCAAGTCGAGTTAGACTCAATCCAGTCCGACTTGACTCGATGCCCACCTCTAGCTCTCACAAGAACCAGCTAGGCCAGCTGTATAAAGGAAAAGAGGTTGAGTGATAAAGGTTTTTAATAGGCTCAACTTCAGAAAAGGAAAATAAATAAATAAAAATACTCCCACTCCAAAATAAACCCTACATATAAACAGGTTTGTAACGTCTCTGAAAATCCGTGCAAAGACCCGATTACCACCTCAGACAGAAATCACTAAGGACCAAATCCTTTAGAAATTAGACGAGAAATAACTAAGTGCTAAACCAGATTTCTTGTAAAATTAGCACTAATCGTATTACATACGATCGGTAAGACCCAAAACTTGTAGAATCATGAACGCTACTTTACCCTGAAATCTAGAATCAATCTCAAAACCCGTTTGCTCTTGGGAGCACCTTGAAACTCCGTATTAGACTTGGACCCCGCGTCGACAGTCTGATTACTGCGAAACCATACAGTTAGGACCGCATTCCTGGACTTGACAACCACCTCAGAAATCAAGTCATAATAGTATCCAGAAACGCACAACTTGAGACCGGAGTGAAGTGTGTGAGAAACATGAATATCTTTAGAAAATGAACTGGGACTTAAGTGAATTGAGTTGTTTTGCTTGCAAGCCAAATCTAAGGATTCAGACCGTCATAATCTGACCCAATTACACTCTCGGATTAGGAAAAATTTCCAACACATGTCAATGTACTTGTGGCCCTGATTGAGTATCGGTGACTATTGAACTGAAACTGGTCCGCCACGGTTGATCTGTAAATCCGATCGGACCGAAAACTCAGCTTGACCTAGATCCAATGTCAGGGAGCTTAAGTCCGACCGCACGAAGAAAATGGGCCTCTAGAGCAGCTCCGTTGGACTGAAACAGTATACCTTGGCCCTGGGGCCATTTCCATCAGTCCTGGGCTTATATAAGGGTCTTAAACCCTCTCTCTCTCTCTCATTCCATACGAATTTGGAAAACCCTAAGAAAGAGAAGAGAGAAAAAAGAAAAAAAGAGAGAGAAAGTGAGAGAGAGTCGGTGTTTCTTCCTGGGATTCAATCCCATTATTCACGTGCTTATCCACCACTTCCTATATCACTATTCGGGCAATTCCAATTCAGTTCTTAGGTAAGAAAACCTAACCCTAATATGTTTTAGGGTTTCCAATAGTGTAAATGGTGGAATAGCTAACTTATTCCCTATTATAGGTTGTTGTGGTGCCGTAGACAAAGACTTAGCTTTTAAACTGAGTTCGTTATGAGTCTACCGGCGAAAGGTGCGGACTATAAGTGTTTAGGTTATGGTTTTTAAGGCTTACAATGTCAGTTAATGATTTATGCCTGACTTGATTGCTATTACATGCTTAGAAATGATGTTTCCCGCACTTTACACATATATGAATTATATTGGTTTTAAATGCATTCCATGTATTTGTTAAAATGTCTGAATGAATATGAAATTATGATTGGTGCTTGTCATGATTGATAGTTGGGAATACATGATTGTTGTACGTATAGCAACTCCTACGTGGAAGGATTTGCTATAATATGTGTTTTAATTAAATTATTACATGTATGTCATATGTGAAGTTTAAGCGTTTGATGAAATGCCTGAATGTGAAAATGCTTATTTAAATGCATGTAATGAGGGTGTTGGGATAGAATTCTTAATCCCTTTAATTATGGTTATAGTATCCTTTATATAAACCTATCTTACCACTATATGCGGTATGGATGAAATGTCTATGTATGATACTATGTGTAGTATATATTTGTTAAATTGCTCAAGTACGGCTTATACCTGATTTCTATTGTCACATGTTGTTTTGGATTACCATACGTGAATGCTATCTTTAGAATATGATTGGGGCTACGACATAGTCCAGGCAATCGGTAATGGTTTATGATAGGTGGTCGTACTACTTAGCCATTATAGACACGCCCGATGAATCCGAGTCGTACGCTGCTAGTCGACAGTGGTTAGGCCACGCGGAGTGCTTACGCGCTCCATGTTGATCGGCTCGACATACGCTTGTACTAGTTGAGCTCGTCAAGTAACCCAATTGATCCAATGTATGTTCACCATGTATGGACGCTACTCCTTGAACCTAAGGTATCAAACTCACCAGTGGAAACTCCATTTAACCTTGGTACGTCGATCCGCTAAGACTCATAAGCCGAGCATAGTGGTATGAGCACCGTGGTCGAGCTGTCGGCCTACACTGGGGTGACGAGCCTCCCCGTAGTGACCAGTAAGCAATCCAAACTCGTGAGCCGAATACAGTGGTATGGGACACTGTATTCGAGCTGTTGGCCTACGACTAAGTGACAAGCCATTCGTAGTGACCTCGAGCATACTCTGAAACTGCACTGAGGTGATGAGCCTTTCTGTAGTAAACTAGAGTATAAACCTAGCCTACGCTGACGGTGATGAGCCTCTTTGTAGCGACCTAGAAAACTATCTATCGTATATGGCTACTAGGATTAACGACCCTAGAAAAATCAATGTTTGGGTTATGATATAAAGGAAGGTGCCTTAGCTTCCTAATCCTGCTCTATGAAAAGGACTAATAAGAACTCGGTAATCACGCTCATAACATCGCACTGCATGTGCCTTTGGCGTTGGTGTTGACCACGGAGGAAGGGGTGCATGCCGCGACCGTAAGAGGAAGATCGCAGAGGGAGTGCATGCGAGGGCATGCATCATTAATACATATCATATTTGCATTAACCAGAGTACTTAAGGATGTTTGGTTGTATTGCTTTATCATTACTGTTTGATTGAATTGATAACATGTTAACCTTTGCTCTATAGCTCCACTAAGTTGATCACTCACTTCCACATTTTGGGACGGTGTTGTACACACCAACCAGACTCTGTCTTAGTTGCAGGTGATGACGATGCTTATGAAGTAGAGCCGGACTATTTCGATGACGAGGAGGAGTTCTCCTATATGCAACTCTCTAACGGGTCTATGTAGACCTGGAGTTGCGCTGTCAAGGTTATGGGATTTTGGAGTAGATGACACTACACATTATCATCTTGTATATTTTGAGAATTCACATGTAATTACTGACCTAGTAAAATGATCATACTCTGGAGACCTATGATTACTTATACGTTTTATATATCTATTACAGTCTTCTGCTTGCCTAAATTAATCGTCTCTGGAGTATGATATGTTGTTTCAGCTTAATCTCATTCATGTTTAACGTGCTAATACAGACAACATTTAACCATTATTATCTATGTTGCATAAGTGATGCATTGGAACTCGAGAGTTAAGCTCCTGCTTAACCCCACCCCCGAATTTCAGGCCATTACAAGGTTAGATTGTTGAAACATGAATCTGGAACCAATTATTATATTCCAGAATTTTATACACACACACACACACACATGGAAACGCTCACCTGCGAACCAGTTCATACGTACTACATACGAACTTTTTTGAGAGCTCATCATATCTGATGAGTCTCGCAAATCTGAACGGTCCACATGAAGCAGAACCTCATGAAACCCCCTAGTGCGAATTTTTACTTTGATCCAAAACTTCGGTGGGCCATGAAAAATGCAAACAGTTTCTTCCCTTGATTTGAATTTCTCTTTGCTATGGCCCACCAGAATCTAGATCAAAGTGAAAATTCACCTCCTAAGGTTTCATGGGATTTCGTATCTTATGGACCATTGGGATTCAACACCCATGACACTTGTGCAAAGGTGTGCACGTGCGTATGTGAGCATGCCTCTCTCTCTCTCTCTCTCTCTCTCTCTCTCTCTCTCTCTCTCTCTCTCTCTCTCTCTCTCTCTATATATATATATATATATATATAAACTACCTACTTATTATGGAATTAACATTTTGGTACCTTTTCAAAAAAGCTTTCAATAAGCTGCCCGTTTAATTTTCTGATCAATTTTTTGTACATTTCAATTGATTTCTTGCCACTAAATTTGGGTAGGCCATGTAAGAAAAGGGGTTGATGGCTCAGGTGCACCTCATTGTGATGTTTATATAAAATCCACCCCAACCAAGTGCATCACCTCATGATAGGCATAGGGCCCAAAAATCAACCTCATCCGTGATTTAGGCCAAGCACATAATTGAAAACCATATGCAAGGCAACCATCATCCTCCAAACTACTACCCATTACGTTGCCCTCCTGAATCACTGATGGGCCTAGTTTTGGAGCCTAGGAATAAATTCTTGTGTTGCATGTAATAATTGGAATGAATTTCATATAATCATTATGGTTGGCCCTACAAAAATCAAGGGTGGAGGTATCTCTCTTAACTGTTACACATCTAATGGTTGAAGTAGATCTCATGCACTCATCAAGCCGTCTCAAAAACTTCTCGTTTAAATTTCTTGTGTGGAACAATTACAAGAGGGACACCTCCCTTTTTTCCGGGCCACCATAATGTATATGTGAAATCCACTCCAACCATTAGATGTATAATCCCTCAAATGGCCCAACCAAAAAATTGAGTTGATATGTAATCCACATCAACCACACCAAAAAAACAATTGGGAGAAGAACGTCCAACCTTGATTTTCTGTAAAGCCTATTGTGATGATTATATGCAATCCACTTCAGCCATTGGATGCCACACCAAAATTTATGCCTGGGGCCCAAACACCAGGTCATCCCCTGATTTAGGTGGGGTCACACTAAGGGAAACTATTTGGAGGGTGAGTGTTGCCTATACACTGTTTCCAACCATCGATTTAGTAGTCTCTCTTTTTTTTTTCTTTTTTTCTTTTTTTTTTTGTGAAATTCCTATTATATTTAAATAACACATGCCATAGGAAAACATTAACAGCATCCTTTAAACGATTATAACAGTGACCAACTTAATGATTGGATTGGGCCACAAGTGGAGCCATTCATCAACAGCCCTTGTCCCAGCATTGGGCCTACATTTCAACCCCAGGTGCACCCTTGGGCCAAAATTGGAGGCCCAAGCCCTAGCCGTGTAGGGCTGGGCCGAACAGCCCGACCCAATATAAATCTGCCTGCGTGTGGATGCATAGGGATCCCACACATCTGAAAGTTCACCAGTCTAAAATGCCTCAAAAATGAATAGGTCGAGGGATTTGAAAAATCAACAGATTTGAATTTAATGTGCCCTCCCCTCTTTCAATAAGATTTGCCATGTTGGAGGATTTCCCAAATCTATAACCCCCAAAATAAAAATAAAAACCCAGCAAATCTACAAAATGAGTCTCCTAAAATTAATGGAAGCTATGCTTTTGCGATAAATGCCTAGCTCCCCAAATTCATGGATCTGTAGCTTGATTATCAAAAGAGTTAAAGATTTGTCAAATTCAAATCCGTAATTCTAACTGGACATATGTATTCTTCTAATCAGAACCACCCAAGGGGCAAACCACGCCATGGATTGCCCATGAAGAAAATAATCTGCCAATGAGAGAGACTAACCACTAAACCAACATATAATTAATAAGGAGAGGTAATTCACCCATTGCCTATTCATCTTGTGGACCATCCCTTCAAAGGGTATGCCCAATCTACAGGAGTATGCTGCACAGCCTAACTACAGAGTAACCTGTTCTAGCATCTTTGGAGCACCAGGAAAGAAATATTTGGGCAATGGCCCATCCAGCCTGATTAACCGACCCCTCTAAATTGGAATTTCATTACTTTCAAGTTGGACTCAAAGGAGATGTGGCTACAGTTTTGAGGGCTTCTTCCTCACCATGAATGCTACGAAACATCATTTCTCATATCTGAATCTCTGAATTACAATTCACTTATACATCTAAATGCAGGTTTCGAAATATCACAGCAGTTACTACTCAAAAGCTTCTTATAAGCCGACTTGTTTTAAAGAGGTGTAGCCTACGTAAAAGAGAGGGTTGATATCAGGTACCTATTGGCTGATGAAACGGGATTTGTAAAGCAGACCCAAGTAAGCAGGAACAACATGATGATGATGATGACGGTGACTATGGATATTTAAAGATGAATCCTATTTCCATTTAGGCAGGTTAAAGAAGAAGAAATCCTATTTCCTTCTGGATTTTTATGAAATGCCAATCTTTCTATGCATAATTCAACAGAACCACCTAATGATTATTTTTTTAGATCGTATTTGCACCATTGTAGAAACCCTCATATAGCTGTGATGTAATAATTCATGAGCTAAGCGCCCAGCGAATTTTATATCTTCCTGAAATTACTCGTGTTATAATTCAGATCAGTTTGATAATTTAAAGGTAGTTTGCTAGCAATAATTTATTGATTTATTATTTTTAGAGTTTAATAAATTTTAGTTCCTAATATATGGTGTTCTAGTTATATCATAATAGCCTTTATAACTTCCTTCGTTGAATTTGTATAATGGCATCATCCGAATGTCTCTCATACTCTACTACAATTTTAAATCTATTAGATGAATTTAATTTCAAAAGGTGGGAGAAGAAGATTGGTTTTATGCAATGACCACATCTTGAGCTACATAAAGAATTCCATATATATATATATATAACACTCAATATATAACACGCTCACACTAGTGGAATTTCACCACCTATGGGTACACGATCCCCTGACCAGGTGTTGAAACTCCTGAGAGTACCACCGAAGCAAGAGTAAGGACCCTAACGAATTCCATATTTGATCTCTATTGCAATTTTAAATCGTTTTTTAAGGAATTTTGGAATGCTCTGCTTAAAAAATACCACATTGAAGAGGTTGGATCCAAGAAATATGCGGTTAGTCACTTTAACCGTTATATAATAATAGACAATAAATTCGCCGTATCTCAAATCGAGGAAATTCAACTATTCTTCAATGAAGTATTGCAAAATAAAATAAAGGTTGATAAGCAATATTTACTAGCATCTGTTATTGACAAGCTACCTCCCTCGTGGAAGAAATTGTAGATGAAAAAAAATGAAATCACAATGAAGAAAATAATAGTGGATATTTGTATAGAAAATGAAACTTATCTCCAAAACCGCAATGAATATAACCATCATAATGTTCATTATATAGAGAAAAAAAATCAAAATCCTAATAAAATATATCAATCCAAACCAAGAATTAATTTGGACTTGAAAAGAAACACACAAGAAATTAAGAAAACCAAAGCTAAATTAGGTTATTTATATGTGTTATTCTAGACCACTATGCACGATATTATAGATAACACAAATGGAATATTCAAGCTAATGTTGCAAAAGCTGATGAAGCTATCAAGGAGGAATGCCTGGTGATCATGATCATAGAGACAAGTATTGTCAAAATAAATGATGACTGGTGGCTTCATTCCGGAGGATGAGGCATACTAAGTCTAACTGAACCTGATTCAAAGTATACGAACCATCCCGGCATGACCAAGTTATCCATCTAGCTAGTTCAACAACTGCACAAGTCATTAGAAAAGAAATTATGATTCTGAAGTTCACCTCTGGTTGAGAATTGACCCTGAAGGATGTTCCGCATGTCCCCGAACTTAAGAAAAATCTAGTATCTCACCACTTAATGAAGTTGGCATAAAAGTTGTGACAAGTGTAGGCAAGTAATTTTTTTTCTAAGAATGGTAAGTTTGTAGGGAAGGTATATAAAATAGATGCGATCTATACTCTCTATTGATATGGATAAAGTTTCTTCTTTTTCTTACTCCACTAATATTTACAATGGGAACGTTTAGCATGGTAGGTTGTATCACATTGATCCCAAATATGTGAAACATATGAGTGCTTTGAAATTAATCCCCAAGTGATATACACTCATTTAGGAAATGTGTGCACTGCAGTCAAGTTAAAAAAAGACCGTGATAGATCTGGTAAATGTTGTGCATGGTTCTGGAAGGCTACCTCACAATCTGTGGGGCAAATCTATTCTTACAGTTGCCTATGTCCAAAACAAAATTTTTAGTTCTAGTAAGAGGGACAGATTCAAGAAGGATTCTGGACATAATTTTTATACATAGAACGCAAAAGGCGATCCAGTTTCATATAAAGAGGCCATGTCATCCTGTAGTGCATCCTTTTGAAAGGAGACTATAGATAACGAGATGGATTCCATCGTGGCTAATCATACCTATAATCTAGTTGACTTATCTTTTATTTTGAAATCATTTGGATGTAAGTGGATTTTTAAAAAGAAACTAAAATCCGATGGGTCTACGGAATAAAATAAAGCTAGGCTTGTAACCATAGGGTATAGACAGAATGAGGGGATGGTCCCCTTTGACACCTATTCTCCAGTCTCAAGGATTGCATCTATTACAGTCCTCATAGCTATCGCATCTTTGCACAATCTGATTATTCATCAGATGGATATCAAAATCACTTTCTTGCATGGAGATGTCGATGAGAAGATCAACATGGAGGAATCTAAAGAGTTTGTTAGGGTTAAGTAGTCCAAACATTAGATAGACATCTCCGAGTCCTAGAGTAGTTTAGGTTAGAGGCCCAACCTTTCCATAACTCGTATGGAGTTCGATCTGACTTACTAGAAGGAATTCAATCTAGGACATAGGCAACTACAAGAATAACTTCGCCCCATAGATTGTGAGGTAGACCTGAAGAACTAAGCATTCCATTTACTAGATCTATCAGGGTCCTATTTTTTCTCTTAGCAACTCTATTTTGCTAAGAGGTATAGGGTGCAGTGTACTGAGGTATACTCATCTCCACATCACTTCTAAGATTTTCAATCTTACGAGTAAGTGGATTCTCTACTTCAACCTTAAATATTTTAAACATGTCAAGGGCTTCATTCTTGGAACTAAGAAGATATACATGGCAAAACCCATGGTAGTCATCCATAAAGGTAATAAAGTACCTTTTAACTACTCTAGTATGGGTTTATTTCAAATCACAGATGTCTGAATGATCTAAACCTAAGAGTTCAGAATTTCTCTCAATTGATCTAAAAGGTTTCCTAATTATTTTAGCCTTACATGCACCATACGTTTCACATATTTGGGATTAATGTGACACAACCTACCATGACAAACTTTCTCATTGCAAACACTAACAGAGTAAGCAGAAAAATTTCTATAGACAAAAAGTTTATACATTCCATCTATTTTTTATGCCTTAGCCGCAAACTTCCAATTCTAAGAAAAACTACATGTTTACATTCGGTTATAGCTTTTATGCCGGCTTCATTAAGTGGTGAAACACTAGATTATTCCTAAGTATAGGGATATGCATAACATCATTCAGAGTCAGCTCTTGACCAAATGTGAACTTCAGAACCACAGTTCTTTTTCCAGCGACTTTTGCAGTTGCTGAACCAGTTAGATGGATAACTTGATAATGCTGGGATGGTTCGTATACTTTGAGCCAGGTTCGGTCAGACCCAATGTGTCCTGTTGCTCTAGAGTCAAGCCACCAGCCACCATTTATTTCGACGTCTTTGTGATCATGGCCACCATGTGTTCTTCTTTGATAGTTTCATCAGCTTTTGCAGCATTAACTTGGACATTCCCTTTGCGTTGTCAACAATTCCATGCATCATGGCCGAGAATACCACACACAAAACAACCTAATATAGCCTTGCTTTTCTTTTCTTTTCTTTTCTTTCTTTTTTTTTTGTGGTTTTTCCGAGTCCAAATTAATCTTTGGTTGGGATTGATATGTTTTCCTAGGATTTTGATTTTTGATCTCTATATAATGGACCTTAGAATAGTTATATTCCTCTGTCTTGGAGACAAGCCTCCTCTTCTATACAAATATCCATTATTAATTTTTTTCATTGTGAGCTCATTTGTTTTTCGTCTAATATTCTTCTGAAATTCCTTCCACAAGGGAGGCAGCTTGTTAATGACAAAAGTTATTAAATATTACTCATCAATATTCATTCCCTCTTGCGATACTTCATTGAAGAAGAGTTGAATTTCCTCGGTTTAAAATACTAAAGATTTATCGTCCGCCATCATATAGTGGTTAAAGTAACTAACTGCATATTACTTGGATCTAACATCTTCAGTATAGTATTTTTTAATTAGAGCATTCTAGAGTTCCTTAGACGATTTGAAACCACAATGGAGATCAAACGTGGGATTCGTCGTACAATTCAAGATATGATCCTTGCATAACTCGTTATCTTCTTTCCATTTATTTAATCTCCAACAACAATAAGGTTCTATAATCTAGGTATCTATTTCCTCCTTTAATATATAAAGTAGTTTCTCTTTCTTAGGTAGGAATTCAATGTTTTTCTTCCACATTTTGAAATTGGATCCATCAAACATATCTTAAATTACAGAAGAGTAAGAGAGACATTTGGATGATGCCATTATACAAATTCAACAAAAGAAAGTCATAAAAACTATTCTAATATAATTGAATAACACATATTAGGAACTGGAATTTATTAAACTCTAAAACAATAAATCAATAAATTAATGCTAGAAAACTACCTTTAAATTATCAAACAAGTCTGAATTAGATATGAATTATCAAATAGATCTGAATTATCAAGCAGACATGAATTAGATATAAATTATCAAACAGATCTGAATTATTAAATGGATCTGAATTATCAAACAAATTAATACAGCAAAGATATAAAATTCATTGGGCAGTTAGCACAAGAATTATAATATCACAGTTGTAGGAGGGTTAACATGATAGTGTAAATACAATTTAGTATTATCGGGCACCGAAAATACAAATCGTCTTCAAATTGTTATTCCAACACCTGATAAATCATCAATAATAATATATATTTACACAATTTACAATACAGGATATAACAATTAATAATGTAGAAAAAATTGAGAACGTGTGCACCTAATTTACGAATCGATGAAAGAAATACAAGGAGAATAATAAATCCAACAGAGGTGCATGACCAGGTCGCTTTCCTGAAAACAATTCGCGCAACTACCTCAGACCAGTCAGATGGTACAGATGATCTGTTGCACCAATCTTTGGAATACAATCGTTGATTGATGAAAGATCGTCAACTTAATCACCACAATAGTCAATAGTTGATGCTCAAATACCAAAAAGTAAATAAGAAATACTGAGAGAGTCGCCAACAAAAAAGACTGATTTTTTCATTGTGTGAGTAGGTTTTTGAAAAACACACATATAGAAGACCCTTTAGACACATGGCAACTGCATGGCACTGAGGTCGCTACCATCCCTCACATTTTGAGGAGTCTCTTCGTTTTACCACATTCCATTAAATGCAAAGCCACGGTCAACTATTTCTAGAAATTAACAAAAATAGCACTAAGTAGTCATATCTTTGCATATATTAACGGAACGATCAATCTACATAGATGCCCAACAATCTTGGAACAATCCATATCACTGTCCTACTTTTGAACAGTTTAGATTGTTGTCGACTATCTTAAAATAGTCTAAATCGCTGCCCACATACTTTGAACAGTCTAGATAACTATCCACTTATTTTAAATGGTCCAAATTGTTAACCACCTAATGTTGAACGGTTTAGATCATTGTCCACCATTTTGAAACGATGTAGATTGTTGTCGACTTACTTGTGAACAGTGGAAATTGTTGTTCACAATTCCCACTTCTTAGAGGCATTTTCACCATTTTTAGAAATGAGCTAACCATTGCTGCTTAGATTTGACGGGAAGTGGTAAAATAAAGAAGCTGGTCAAAAAATGTGGGCGGTAAGGCAGTTACATCTAAAAAATAAATAAATAAAAGGAGTGGTGGTCTAATTAGGCTAAAGAAATGTGGCATTTCATAAAAATCCCTTTCCACTTTCACCCGTTAGACCCCTGCCTAGGAAAAAATAAAAAAATAAGAGAGAGAGGGAGAGAGAGGGAGAGAGAGAGAGGGGGTTGATGTCTTGTAAGCAGAACTTTAGGCAACCTAAAGTCCTAACATGAGAAATGAGCCATGTTAGGATGAGGCACAGGATCTGTAAAGCCAATCCCAAATAGTAGGGACAAGTCAATAAAAAGGAGAAGATGAAGATAAAAGAAGAAGATGAAGAGGATGACGACAACCCATTTATAATCCACACTCACATATGAATTCTTAATATACCATTTCATCTCATTTTTTAAAATATGCCATGGTAGCTGATTTACAAAAGTGCCTCAAAGCTTATAATGAGATAAAAACAATTAACAACTAATGAGGAATTATCAGGTGTACAAGCTGCATGCCAACAATCATCGAGTCTATCATTGAAAAGATCCCCCAGATAAGACAATAATTCAAAATCCATCCAACCTGAGATTTTTATATTATCTACCTAGTACATGTATATAGATATGTAGATCGTGTATAGACCCAGTTGGTCTCGTCAATAATCTCTTTTCTCCCATAACCTGTCCTTCAAACTGACTACAACCCCAAGTACTTTTTGAGTCCCACAATCATGGCTAGCTTTCAAGGGACTCAAATATCATATATAGAAAAAGAAAAAAGAAATGAAAAACAAGTGTTTGGGATTACATAAATGCAAATTAAACATGGAAGGAAAGCACATTTCACTAAATAAAGAAGAAGAAAGCCCTTGGGATCCTACTTTGTCCAATGAATTGATTGATGAAAGCTGACCATAAAATTCAAGGGATGGGGAAGGCACATGCATCAGCAGAAACCTTCCAAATGTCAACTTGAGTCCTACCAATGTGCCATGTTAAAACCTGCCGAATCAAGCAAGCCAATTTCAGTGATGAAAAACACCTTCACATCAAGGGATGACTCTGATTCTGCTGAATGCAATGAAAACCTGACACGCAGTGCACTCACAAATCTTCAAATCGAACAACAACACAAGTGATGTTGTCTGAGCTCCCTCGAGCATAGGCTTCTTCAGTGAGTTTTCTTGCTGAAGTCTCTGCGTCCGATGTAGCTTGCACCATCGCCACAGCTTCCTAAATGCAACACAGAGGTTTTCAGATTGTGGAATCGAAGAAGTCAATTTATGCATCCTATAGTTATGGCTTGGATCTAAGTTGGTTGTTTCAATCAAATCGAGTAGGGATGTCAAAGGGCAGGGCAACTAGCTCAGGTAGGAGACAACCCAAGCCATTGCAAGTTTCCCCCGACGCAACCCTACCTGATAGATGAATGACTTTGATTCAAGCTCAACATTATCACTAATCAGGCCTGAACTGACACGACCTGACGGACCTGGGACCATAGGCATCAAGACCCGACAAGCTGGCCTGACCTGTTAACACTCTTTTTTTTTTCTTTTTTCTTTTTTTTTAAAAAAAGGTGGGAATATTTTTGTCCATCTTAGAGAGAGACTGGTGGTGGGGTGGGGCATGTAGAAACAAAAGAACACATTTAACTTTAAGTTGGTAACTTGGTTAACTTTAACAGGGTGGGAAATTTGTGGTCCCTTTCTTTTTCCAGTTTTTCAAAATAGAAGTGGATTGAGCTACCACCAGCAACTGCAAAAGTAACATAGAGGCCTAACCTTCATTTTTATTTTTATTTTCAAACAATGATCACTTTATTGAATAAGGGCTGAAGCGAGAAAAAATTACAAAAGAAACAAATTAAAACAAAAACCAATTTCAATGGAAAAATGCTTTTGGTCTTGTGGGGAGTTGAATTGCAATATCATAAATTTGGAGATGAGCACTTACCGTATTCGATACAACATTCCAAAGTCCATCACTTGCAATAATTAGAAACTCAATGCTATCAATTTCTTCTTCCTAAGGATGGGAAATGACAGGAGTAAGAACAATAAAAGGATAAGCAACGATCTTAAAGTCTAGATCTGGCCAAGCTTTGCACGTTAACCTAATTGATGACATTAATAAGAAAGGGAAAACATTGTGAATCTGTGCACATAGTGTGCACTGTTAGATGGTGCACAAATCTCCAACCATCCAACAATGGTTGGTGCAAATCCCAACACATTTCAAAATTATATTTTTTATGCTCGACTTCCAAATAGGTGGTGGATTCCAGAGTGGCATCTCAGGATTCCAGGCTCCATAAAATATCCAAACTTGCTCTTTAAAATCTGTGCAATTTTTTAAAAAAATAAAAAATAAAAATTCCCCCGGTTTTTCTGTTAATTAATTACTTTTTTTATTTTTTATAATTTTCACTCAAGCCCAAGAACTGGATTCAGGCCTGATAATTAAACCCATTTATCAATCTAACTGGGCCACAGGCTATGGAAAAATGGCCCAAGCTGGCCATCAAGTTGTGTTAAGATTATATAACATAATAACGAGGGCATTTTTGTTATTTTAGCTAAGCAAGCATGTAAGTTGTGAAACCCTAATCCCACCCCCTCCCTCTAAAAAAATTTAACGACTATAAGATTATTTCCATAAACTTTTGTTCATAACCATTTATTTGCAAGCCACTGATCCAAGAGTTATGGGGTCTTCCAAATTTTCAAGAAATACTCCTATGCCAGTAGGTCCATCATGGATCAAAACTGGTGGTACATGCAGGGATGAAACCATGATGATTCCCTTGGAAACGTTCCAGACTTCTGCCTTACTGGGCTCGGGCCTACTATTTTGCCTGATCATGGCTCAGGCCAAGCTTGGACCCAAGCTTCACTTCCCGCATTAGGCTTGGACATACCTAACTCAGAACGAGCCATGCCAGTTGGCAGCCCTATCCACAAATGAGCAAGGATTCTTGGATCAACAACCGGATCAAAAGAATGGCCTGCAAAAATTAGGTCTGCCAATGGATCCATGATGGACCACCTGATGCATCGGCAGTTGGACCAACTCTTGAAAAATATCAATGAATAGGCAATGCAGTCAGACAGATTTAGCAAACAGATCAATTATCGAAATAACTAATATTGATAAGCAGTATATTGAATCAAGGATGACATCTATGGAGATCCAAAGATTGAAACAAATGTTTTACAGTGGCGAAGCCTAGAAATGATGGCAGTTATTTGGGCTATTTGGAGAGAGAGGAACAACTGATGCTTCCAAAACCGAAGCGAATTGGAGGATCATGTATATAGAAGGGTCAAAATGGATGTAATAGGTTGGATTTCCGCTTTGAAGGATTTTAATTGTTCGATCTCTGCTAGTAGTTTTGTAAATTCGTATATTGAGCTTTTGCTCTTCTTTATTAAATAAATTTGTCATCTTTCAAAAAAGTAAAAAAAACAAACTGTTTTACAGTCCATGAAATATTCAAACAAAAGCACAAGCAGAAGCAATGCGATCTATATACAGTGGACTCTTCTTGGAGTTGTGACAAAGGAGATGCATGCAAGTACATCATCAATCCCCACCAAAGCAGAAGAAGATGAGATAATTAAAAAAAAAAAAAAAAAACAGGGAGGGGGGGGGGGGGGGGGGGGGCCCATGGCAATGGGTTGGCATGAAAGTAGAACTCATGCCAACCACCGACGATCAAGGGGTGGAATCCACAGCCTATGTAACCAATAATCAGACCCCAAAAATCCATCTGATCAATCTCATGCACCTGCTTAAAAAGAATACCATGCTACAGTACTGAGTTACAGTACCACAATTGTAAAAAGAGTACCATGCTACATACCGTGCTACAATATTGACCTACGGGTCCACAGGACCAATATAGGGTCCACATGTCCCATATGGTCACACCGTAGAGATATTTAGCAAGTTTCCTATTAATTTCCTAGTTTAATTAGCAAATCTTCTAATAGTGCCCAGTTTTCTTAATTCATTAAGCTTGTTGGGCAAGCTATTAGCACTAGCCTGCAATTATGAAGGGCTTCTTTAAAGTACCACAATTGTAAAAAAGAGTACCACGCTACAGTAGCGTGCTACAATATTGACCTATGGGTCCACTGGACCAATAGATTGGACTGTTGGACCAATGTGAGGCCCACATCCCATACGGTCACACAGTAGGGCTATTTAGCAAGTTTCCTATTAATTTCCTAGTTTAATTAGCAAATCTTCTAACAGTACCCAATTAGTAAAAGAGTCCTAGGAAGTTTCATTTCATTTTCTTAATTCATTAAGCTTGTTGGGCAAGCTATTAGCACTAGCCTACAAGTGTCAAGGGTTTCTATATTAGCCATGCATATTAACTTCTAAGATACAGTTGATGAATGCAATTAATATTTGATGCTTCTTGTATTTGAATTGAATCCTTTTTTGGGTGAGACTGTCCAATAGGTTGTATGACTGTACCTTCTGGGTATCTTTTCTAGTGGAGCAAACTCCATTAGAGGGCTGTTGAAGGTCTTCACAGCCTTTTATTACTACTATTTTTTTCTTTACATCCTATTCCATGTCTCCCGGCGTTTATTCTGGTGTGTTATTGACGTTTTTCATAAGATTTGGAGTTCCTTGTTAATACAATCATTACTTACAGTCACAAATCTTACTGGTACTTGCAGATTTCAGTTTTGGATTTCTAGAACCTATTCTGTGACACCCAGGAACCAGTTCCCAGAGTTCACCCCGGCTTCGTTATGAACACATATACAGTTGAAAATAGAATCAGAAGATTGAATTCTGTTGTCCAAGACCATTCTCTCTTTCCAAAATAGTTGCCTCTCCTCTTTCAGTCAACATGAAGAGCAAATACATCTCAAACAAAGATCTCTTGGTGTTTTTCCTCAAGAAATAGAATGAGAGGTTATTATCCATTAACCAAAAGGATGATAGCCAAGGTATTCAATAACGGTAATGGTGGCCATAATGGACACGGCTGTTACCATAATGATATGGGCCACAACGGGCATGGTGTGTTGTAACGGCCATTACGTAAAGATAATTGATGTAGGACGATTAACCACTTGCTCTAAAAGCTCGAACTGATAGAGCATGGCGAATCAATCCCTTTATCTCATAGCCCAGGCCCCACATCTCATGGGTTAGGACCTCGGCCGAACCCTCCTCGTGGGCTCCAAATCACATGGGTACCGCCTCACATGAGCCACCCGCCTCACCAAGGTGTTCCGTTGCGGTATCGGTGGGCGTAACGGTGCCCACCGTTACCGATACGCTCCGTATCGGCCGATACGACTTGTGTAACAGTGCAAATTTATTTTTTTTTGGTCAAAAAATTATGAAAATTTTCTATTAAATCCAGAATATTCTAAATATTCCAAATATGCATTCATTTATAAATTGAAACATGTTTATGGTGGTGTAACGGTCCACTCTTTGGTGAGAATGCTATATCGGGATGTCTAATGGATTTATAACCCTGACAACTTGGAATTAATAGCAAACCTTCTATATTTAGTTTTCTTACTATATAATATCTATATAAATTTACTACAATGAATGTAATACCAAAACATCTCATATTTTCAAGTTTTCCTTTTATTTATAGTGCTAGTGCATTGCATACTTCGTGACTCACATACATTTCATTTCAATATATAGAATTTAGGGACTTTTGTATCCTATTATGTAATCCATATACCTAACAATTTGATATCATTTTCCCCCATAAATCTTTTAAAAAATTAAAATTAAATTGAGGTAAATAGTGTTGTCGATTCGGGGTTGATTTGGGGACCATTTGATGCCCCAAACTAGCCTCAAATTAATGCAATCTATTGGCACTTATCCCACTAATGGATTGGTGGACATTCATTGGACAGTGAAACATGAAAAATATCAAATGATCCTATTTCAAAAAACAAGTGTCTGCAAACTAATAGTGAAAATTGTGGGAGTTATTTAATTTTGGGATTGTGACTTGGCAACAATGGTCCCAAAATTTATTTGCTTAATTTTGAGTTGATATATACCTCATGTATAAATTTTTAGGGCCATGTACTGGGGTCCACTCGACTATATATTATATATCCATGTCATCCATCCATTTTGGCAACTCATTTAAGGGCACTGGAAAAAAAATAAGGTAAATCCAGATCTTAGGTGGACCACTAGTGGGCCAGGTGGGCCACCTCAATGTATTTGTACATCCATGCCATCAATCTGTTTTGCCAACTCATTTTAAGGCATGGTCCAAAAATTCAAGTAGATCTAAATCTTCGGTGGACCACTACTGAGTATCCCTTTAAAAGTGGGGCCCACCTCAATGCATTTGTTGTATATCCACGTGGTCCATCCTTTTTGCCAATTTATTTTAGGGCATGGTCTAAAAAATGAGGCTAATCCAAATCTTAAGTGAACCACAGTGACCTTATGAACAGGTTCAATGGAAAATAAACACTATAGTGGGCCCTGGGAAGATTTTAACAGTGGGCATTCAATCCCAACTGTATGGTCCAATTGAGATTTGGATCCCTTCATTTCAAAGATAGTGCCATAAAATGAACCTGAAAAATTGATGGACGGCATGGATATACTGCACAAATCAAGGTGGGCCCCACGTAACAAAACAGTGCAAGTGCACTGTGCTGCGTACACCGCAGTACATTTAAAAATAAATAAATTGAAGTGCGTGGTCCACTCATTTTTCCCAGACCGAAAATGAAAAGAAGAGAGGGAAACCGAAAAGTAAATGAGGTAAGGGAGACAGAGAACTAAAAAGAGGGAGAGAGAGAGAGAGAGAGAGAGAGAGAGGGGGGGGGGGGGGAAGAAAGAAGAAGAAGAAGGGCAGCAACTATTGCCACCGCAGCCCAATAAGAAGAAGAAGAAAAGAAAGAAAGAAAAAAAAAAAAAAAAGGTATGTTGTTTTTTTTCATTTTTTCCTATTTTCTTTAGGTTTATGGTCCATAACAGTTGTTACGGTCCCGTAACGGCCGTTACGGACACAAAAAGGAGGGAGTGGCTATTACGACCTCGTAACGCATAACGGTCATGGCCATTTCTGTTACGTGTCTGACGTTATGTAACCATTTTCGAACACCTTGCGCCTCTCACGGGTGTGGCTTTCCTCACACGGGCCGCCCACCCCGAGTGTCCCCGCATCCCAGAGGCAACCTCACTCGAGCCCAGTGTGAAAATGCCCCTGCATTAATCACCCCCGATGAGAAGTCTCAAACACAAAACCTCCCGCTCTGATACCAATTTAATGCAGGACGATTAACCACTTGCTCTAAAAGCTTGAACTGATAGAGCATGGCGAATTAATCCCTTTTATCTCGTAGCCTAGACCCCACATCTCATGGGTTAAGACCACAGCCAAACCCCCCTCGTGGGTCCCAAATCACATGGGTACTACCCAACATGAGCCACCCGCCTCACACGGGTGAGGCCCGCCTCACACGGGCCGCCCACCCCGAGTGTATCCCCGCATCTCACAAGCAACCCCACTCAAGCCCAGTGTGAAAATGCCCCTGCATTAGTAATGGTGGCAACCGTTAGACGTTACAGGGTCGTAATAGACATAACGGTCATTAGAGCCCCCTGCAAAGGCTGTAATGACCCTAAAACGATCCATTACGAGGCCAATACAGGTTTTTCAAGTTTTATTCATTAAGAGAGAGAGAGAGAGAGAGAGAGAGAGAGAGAGAGAGAGACTGTAATGGCCGTTATAGGCTTACAACCACTGTTACCATTACAAAATACCTTGGCAACGGCTACAATGCCTTTTTTTTTTCCGTTATGCATTTTTTCTATAGTGCCCATTACAGCCCCATAACGCTAATGGTTACCACTATTACCATTACGTAACCGTTTTTTAATACCTTGAATTGATAGCATTCTTTTTCTTGGTTAAAGGATTACTATTGGTTCATTTGCTGCCCTCATTCCTGTCAATGCTTAGTTATTAGAAATAGAATTAGAAATGAATGCATTCGGGGGAACTTACGAGTAGCAATAATAGACAATAAGAAGGGAAATTAAACTTAGGTGGTTTAGCCATGTGGAATGGAGACCCAAAACTATAGAGTGAATTGGTTCAAGTTGAAGGCTCAAAAAAGGCAAAGGGAAAGCCCAAAAAGATATGGTAGAGATAGTAAAAAAATATTTGATGACCTATGGTTTACCTGAGTATATATGATCTGTCGTATAGTGGAATGGCGAAACAAGATTCATGTAGTCGACCCCCATTGGTTGGGATCAACATTACTAGTATCGATATTGTTATACATATCGCTGGCTGGGGATACGAAAACATGAATATCACTGACTGAGGGAGATATTGGAGAGACATAGGGAAGGTGGAATTTCTCAATGAAACTTCAAGAGATGTTAAAACACATTATTTGCATATTAAGGTATCAAATGATTACAGAAAAGACACATGCATAATTAATTTCCCTTTAATGGGGGCCTAAAAGCATGTCACACTGACTCAAGGAAACATTGGGGAAACATGGGGGAAATTGTGGAATTTTTTAATGATACTTCACGAGAGACTAAAATACACATAATTGCATAATTAAGAATCAAATAATAATAAGTGGATCCATCCATACATACATACATACATCCAACCATCCATATTTGCATATTTAGGAATTAAATAATAAGTTTTCCTTTAATGAAGGCCTTAAAGCATGTATCGTAGACTCAGGGGAAACATTACATAAACATGGGGACAATGGTGGATCTATCCATACATACATACATCCAATCACCCATCCATGCATGCACATACATCATACAAACACACGCATGATCCATCCATCCATCATCCAACCACGCATACATACATGAAATGACACATGCATAATTCATCCATGCATGCATACACACATACACACATTTTTTTGAGAGATACACACATACACGGATATATGCATCCATCCATCATTCCAACCATCCATCCATGCATACATACATCCATGCATGCATACATATACACACATAAAAACATGCATTTCATCATACCACCTTGCACCTATTAAAAAAATTCAGATTTTTGCTGATATCGATACATTGGCATACATTGCCGATATTATCGAAATATCACCGATACATTGGCAATAGAAGCGACACCGGGAATTTACACAGTTGAAAACACTGCCAATACATTGGTGACATCGATAAATTGTCAATACTTCAAAAAATACTTGGAATTTCTGATACTACCAATGTTATTGGTATCACCAGCTCGGTGATACCGATACTATCGGCTATGTTATCAATAATCCCGTTGATACTTGAAACACTGGTTGGGATGAGGTTTGGGTGATGATGACGAATCTATAGTTTGGACCACCTTCTGCGTTGACAAGAGAATCTGCTACAAATTACCTGAATTTCTGGTTCAGCAACAACAAATGGCTTAAGCAGTTTGTCTCCAAATGCACGAGAAACAGCAAGTACCCCGCCAACCCGCCAAGTTCCTAACAATGTTCATCGTTACCTGAAAGTTAGTAAAAGCAATTATATAGAGACTCCACTTTTCATATGAATGAAGTAATAGAAAATCAGGTAAATCATCCAAGACTGAGAAGATAAACTTTACCCGCCCAAATAATAAAACCTCCAGCATCTTCAATCCGTTGGCGCTCATCAGACCTATCAGGTTTGTGATCAATAGATAATGGAATTGCTGTGGTAGAACATGACCATTATAACCCAACAAATAAAAGATCAGAAGTCATCTGCCAAAGGCATATCCTCATACAATTGAAAAAAAAAAAAAAAAATGTTATTGAACAAAGCTCCTGTCTCACAGCTACTTTGCTAC
Source organism: Magnolia sinica (assembly GCF_029962835.1). Lineage (NCBI taxonomy): Eukaryota > Viridiplantae > Streptophyta > Magnoliopsida > Magnoliales > Magnoliaceae > Magnolia > Magnolia sinica. The sequence goes on along the minus strand of NC_080574.1, from coordinate 19,972,513 downwards.
CATATCAACATATAAAGCACTTTGCATGATTTACACAAGTCTATACAAAATCAAATACGATACACGTGATCTGAATATACACCTACACCCCAAATTACACCACTCATTGAAATCCATTCTTTTAAGTATTCTAGATAACATTAAACCATATGAGAGATAATGATGTTCATACTTCATATTTGTCTAATAAATGGTTATCTTATGCATGAAAACAAGTCCATTGCTTAATGGACTATTTTCCAAATGTTGGAAAATGAATGTTCTAGAATGTATTCTAGAAGCTTTGCATGGGCAATGGTGATACAAGAACATAGTGATGGACTTGGGACCTTTCTATACCTCATTAGGCATCAAAATATATCTTTTCCGATGTTAGTCTATTCAAGCACACCTCATACAAATAGTTACTCTTTTACAGCCTGCTTGAACAAATTTTAAGAGAATCTGTGAAATAAGGCAAGTTCTGGAAAAATACATGTTTCTTGGCAGCAGTTCCTCTTACAAAACAGCAAGCAGGTTCAAGTGAAAGGATTTCCTTTCCTGAAATTTCGTCCAATCTATGCACCTAATAGAAATGGTTATTCTTTTAGCACAAGTTTGAACTTTGAACACAATTTCTGGAAGGGAATCTCTGAAACACGGTGAGGTTCTTGTGGAAATATATGAGTTCTTATTTGCAGGAGTACCTCTTGCAAAACACCATGTGGTTCCAAATGAAAAGATTTACTTTCCTGAAATTTCATCCAAACCGACCCTTACTGTTTATTATTTATTTATTTTTATGATAACCAGTTTTATTTTCATCCAAACTCTTTGATTGTAATAAACCTGCTGATTGTAATCAACCTATGCAGTAGTGGATTACATTGCACCTATGGGCTATGGGTGTTTCATGCTCTCATTGTTGGTGTGCAGCCCTGATAAAGGAGGGTTGCATCAGGTTCGCAGCCAGCGTCAAACTTATGTCACAACTTCCAACATGAATTAACCAAGAAGTTTCCCAAAATGACCACTTTCAATATATTGGGTCGATAATTCATGAGTGGAGAGATTTAGAAGGATCTTGACAATAGAATCCAAGCAGGATGGAAGAAATGGAGATGTGCCTCTAGAATTTTATGTGATCATCATGTACCACTCAAATTGAAAGGGAAATTTTATAGGTTGGTTATAAGACCAACCATGCTTTATGGGACAGAATGTTGGGGAGTTAAGGAACAACATCTCAATAGGATGAGTGTAGAGGATGTTGAGATGGATGAGTGGCAAGACAAATAAGAACATAATTAGAAATTAATGCATTTGAGCAAATTTAGGAGTAACACCGATAGGTAACAAGATGAGGGAAGCAGACTTAGATGGTTTGGTCATGTGCGGACCAAGAACTATGCTGGTTAGGAGTGAGTTCATACAACTTGAAGGCTTTAAAAGGGCAAGGGGAAGGCTTAGATGACTCATCATGAGTGGATGCAGTAAGTAAAGACTTGATGACCGGTGGTCTAGCTGAAGTTATGGCCTTGCTAGAGTGGAATAGCGGAGAAGGATTCATGTACTAAACCCAATTAGTTGGGATAAGGCTTAGATGATGATGTTGATGATGATGGTGGTGATGGTGACGATAACCGGTTTTATTGCATGCTACCATAAAGTTTCCCAATTTCAAGTCATGAAACATCTTCAGGGAGAAGACCAACCTGAACCAGCTCTACAAGCAACCACTCTGGAATCTCCCACGTTTGCCACAAGCAGTCGATCTCCTAACAATACAGCCGTTGATGCAGTTGTACCAGCATCTCTTTGTTGACCCTTTTCTTCATTGAGGTAATCAGTGTCAGTTTGTCTAAAAGCTTCAACTGCAATCAAGAGTGTTATATGGTTAAGTGATGCATAAACTGCATTTGCAGGTAGGGATTAGAAAGCGGGCATTGAAAAAGCACCAGCCACAGACCAATAGCGGTCTTTGTGTCGTTGATAAAGTCTGGATGACTACTCAAATTCTTGAAAAGGTTCTTTTTGACATATTCTGCAGCCCGGGAACCTCCATGACCTAAATTAGAGCATAATGTCAATGAGAAACCAATAAATGAAAGATAATAGACTCTCACTAACACTACAAAACATACCATTTTCTAGTACTAAAATGAATAAAGGAATTTAAAAAATGACAAAAACATTCCATGATATTACGGAACATGGTCCAATCAGGTGCGCATTACAGAGTACCATCAGCAGTGAACTTTGTGTCAGGGAATCTACATTAGACTCAATGTAGCTGGCATAAGCTGACGAGGGGGAATTGAGATATTGAAACGTACCATCAAAAACACCAAAGAATGCAACCATCTGACCATCAACTTCTGATATGCTTGTTTCATAGAAATCCTCCATTGATGACCTTTTACCCTTAAAACTGGAATATCCGTAGCTGAACCTTCCATTTTTGTTCCCGGTGAGGAAGCTAGCAAGAAGATGGAACTAGAGATTTAAGCTATACATGCAATTACCACTTCAAAAGAATTACGACACAAAAATCAACTCTATACGCAATCACCAACCTTGTGTCCATAAAAGCTAAAGTGTCCATGAAATCAACTTAAAAGGGGGGAACAAACCAAAAAAAAAAACACATCACCTGATCGATGCCAACAAATAACTCAGCTGATGTAGCAACCAAACAGATCAATAAAAGCTACAAGGATCTTCAAAACAGATGCATTTCAGTATACTGTGCATGCATGATGTGACCGAATTGATTGTGTTCGACAGGGCACTCAAACAGTTAGGGGATTGTACATATCTTGGTTTGTTTATGTTGACCATGTGATCTGCAATGGAGCTTGTCTTGTGTGTTATGTAGATTTTCAAAACGATGTACTTAGAGGCATTCTACATTTCCTACAACATCAATTGAAACTAAGGTGCGGTATTAATGCTGCCAAGAACTCTCATCACTTGGTTTGCTAAGTCAAAATGACAAAGCGGCCGACTACGGATTTCTACAGGCTAGAGTTATGCTGCAAAAGATAATGTTTAGTTTGGAGGATCTCTTTGAGGGGCATCTGAGATTATACATGCACACATTTTGTTCAAATGGCAGTAGGAGAGTCAAGATGGTCCGACAACCCAAATATAAGGATCTTGGAGAGTTGCCTGATTACAGAAAAAAGCATGGAAAAAAAAAAAAAATGAAGATTGCTCATGGAAGAAAATTGAATTATCCATTTCAGTGCACAAGGACTGCGGTTGCAGCAGTGGTGGATCTATAAGGCAGAAAGTATCATAGCTGCAAAAGACATCAATCAGCTGCAAGAGAAAGAAATCATGCTTAAGAGTCCAGAGACGTGTACAGCAGGCCTAGTTTTCGATACCACATTCATCACAAGGAGTTGATCCAACGGTCCACTTTCATACTTGCATTGTTGCTCAGTGGATTTATATAAGTGTCTCAGTTTCAACAAATGAAGCCCAGGTAAAGATACAAACAGATGAAGGACACAGAGATACAACTCTGCCTTTCTGAAAATCTAGGACCCAAAAACAGATGCAGGTATCCACCCAATACATTAGTGCTATGAAAATGTTGCCAAGGTTTCAGAAAATAATGAACCAAACAAATAGGAGAATGTTTAATGGTGTGTTACAGGCCTCCAAGCAGTATCCAGTACCAGTATTAGCAACACCATAGTACTATGTCTGGCAACAGGCCAGGCATGGGTTGATCAAAAACTAAATTCCGGCTAGGTGAGGCTTGAACAGTTCAATGTTCAGGCCTGACAATTGCCACCACTGTATGGCACGGCACTGGTTCATTGTGCTGATACAAACATCTTGGTAACCTACATTTCAACTCTATAGTCTGTCGGACTTTTTTCACGAGTCCAAGTTCCAACTAGACTATTTCCTCAGACGATGTTTTGCTTGTTTAATGGAATTCCCGCTAACACCAGGCCGTTGTGTACCATGGATGCTACAACGAGGGAAAAGCTATGTGACTATTTCCCAGTCAAAAGGCATGAGAAACAAACCCATGACTGTTTTGCACCAACACCCCCCCCCCCTTTTAGTACAAATTCAATTTCCAAATATTCAATATTTATGGCACATTGGAAGGGGTGGATTTCCGAATGCTGCATTTCACAGCCCTGATAACGTTTTCAGGAGTGGAACTTATTACATTTTTTCATATTCAAACATAACTAAAGAGTATGTTTGGTTGCACCAAATATCATGATATTTCATAATATTCTGCACCAAATTAGACTGATTAATCATGAAATTTTCAGGATATTTAGCGCAACCAAACACACTCTAGACAAGCCGAAGTATACATCACTCACATAAAAACATGATTCTGTATCCTTTTTCATCATTCCACCGTATACCCATATTCTACTCAGAATCCTAAGCTTAAATACTGCACATAACTTTACAGTGTTTTCTCTTTTCTACTGAAAACAGCAATCAATCTTCAAAGTTCCACCCTTTTTTTTTTGTTTGAGAGGTAGTTCCACCCTAATTCAAACACCAAAACAAAGAATTCTACAAAATACGGACTCCAAAACTCAAAAGCGAGCGGATGCATATTTAAAAATATATATACATGTGGAAATATACAAAAAATAAAAATAAAATGGGTAATGCAAGAAACTCTTCGCAATAGAAAAGAACCCGACAGTGAGAAGATCCCAAAAATCTGCGACAGACCCATCAAAGATAAATGAAGTAAGAACGACGATTTCCATTGAAATATACAATAAAAACAGGAAATTAAGATAACCCAAATGATGTGTGTGTGTGATTTTTTTTTCAGAGAGAGTGATAACCTTATTCCACCACCGCTGAAAGGGGCGTCGGGATCTCTTTGATGCATCATGGCTTCTTTCCCTTCATCCCCGAACGCCGCGACGGACGGAGGGCTGAAGAGGGCGAGATAAAACGTTGGAGACTAGAAAGACTGCTTATAAAGAAATGTCTCTGCTCGAGGAGGGTTCTTAAATGCTGAGCTTCAAAATGACGATATTGCCCTTTTGATTGGAGAACCTGTATAAACTGACAACTTATTGGATGAGTTCTCCACGACTTGTTAAAATGTGGGGACACATGAATCGTGCACGTAGGTCGTGGCGTATGGATGGAGGTAGGGACGCGGATGGGAAATCGGATTGCGTACTGAGTTACTCAGTGTACTATTATCGTATGTAGTAAACTCAACTGGGCCACCGTGAATGTATTTGTCTTATCCATTCCGATCCATCCGTTTTTCAAGATTATTTTAGTGGTTGACTTCAAAATTTATGTATATCTAAAGCTCAACTGGACCACACCACAGGAAAGGAAACCGTGGGAACCGTTGAAACCTTTATATGGCTCACAGTGATATTTATTTTTCATCCAAGCTATTTATAACATTAAAAAGACATGGATGAAGTGAAAAAACAAATATCATATTGATCTAAAACTTTTCTGGCCTTATGAAATTTTCAATGATAGATGTTCAATTCACACCATCTTTGGTGGTGTTGTCCACTTGAAGTTTTGATACGCTTTATTTAGGACTAATGACTTACATTAGTTCAAAATAAATGCATTAGGTGGGATTAAGGTGGATGGAATTGTAAAAGTTTAAAGAAATGTATGCCTAAGATAAGAAATGTATCTCATGTTTTTTAATACTATGTTTAGAATGAAAGCATTAAAATAATATATAAGGATAACTCGGTACACCATCAGCTTTCGTGGGGTGGGGTTGATGTGTTAAGCGCCGTGGAGCTCATTCTGTTTTATTGTTTTTTTATATCCACTCAGTTCTTCAGCTTTTTTCCCTCGATTTGTCGCGTAAACCCAAAAATGAAGAAGGCAGGAAGTTAGTAGACCACATGGAAGATTAAGGATAGTGACACCACGCAAAAAAATTAGGGATATCATCCAACCTCTTGATAAGGTTACTCAGGTCTGGTTGAAGGAAAAACACAGATATCAACCTGAACCAAAACTACCGTGGCCACCGAAAAGTTTTTAACGGTGGGCATTCAATCACCACTCTTTCCAGTGGTATGGTCAAGTTGAGCTTCGGAACTGTTTAATTCTTTTAATTAATACCCTACCATGAGAGGGTAAAACCGATGGACGGCTTAGATATAAAACACATACATCACGTTAGGCTACGTCGTCCAACACATCGAGACGCCACCGCTGGTGTTAGCAACACCACTTGATCGGAAGCGGATCGCATCCAAACGCCTCCCGTCTCTAGCACGAACGGGCAGTGGGCAGGCCTATCTATTTGTTTATCCATGCCGTCCATTCCTCTTTTTTTTTGCCATATTATTTTAATGCATAGGAACAAAAATAAGTTAGATGTACCACACAGCGGATGACTCTTCCATTTAATATGCTTGACATTTAATGCCTTGTGCATTTAATGCGACTAAGCTTATTCTTCGGTGTAAGCGCTGAATTTTTCTAATTTTTTTGTTCATTTCTTAAAATAAAAAGGATGTACGGCTTGGATAAACAGATACATCAGGGTGGGGCCACCCACAGAACTTCCCTTTTGGGCCAGAGACGGCGGGGCGACGCGTCCCACTTGTTCCGCGTCCGGTTGAGCAATCATTACCTATCATGTGAGTTCAAGATGCGGATTTCCGGGTAAAGCGTTTCCCAAGTAAGGTACCGGTAACCTTGGCCCACCGTGATGTTTGTGAGAAAACTATTCTGTTAATTCGTTTTTGGAGCTTATATTAGAAATTAAAGTAAAAAATGAGCCGAATCCGGTACCCAAGTAAGCCAAAAATGTGATGACTAAACGTCCACAGTTGAAATATTTGTGAGGTCCGGGGAGTTTGAATCAGGCCAATATTTGCATGTTCAGTTCATCTCTAAAATCAGCTCACAAAATGGATGGATGGTGTGGATTTATCACAAACATTGGGCTCACCTAGTTTCCAGCACAGGAACTTTATGCGAAAAGGGCTTGTCAGGAAATCTCCGTCCGAGCGGTTTGCGTGGTGACCTCAACACCAACTATATCCTTGGTGACCGGACTCAATGAGGGCTCACTGCACTGCATAGGTTATAAAAGTTTTGGATCAAGCTAATATTTGCTAATATATGTATTTTCTCCTCAGTCTGGTCCATGTGACCTAGCAACAGGTTAGATGGAAATTAAACATCACCATGGGCCCTACAAAGGTTTTGACAATGGACATTATTACCTCAATGATCTATGTCATGTGGTCTACTTTGAGCTTTGAATATGCTTCAATTTTGGGCTCATGCTCCAAAGGAAGCAATAAAAATAAATGAAAAGCATGTATAAAAACACATGCACCACGGTGGGCCCCATATACGCCAGTCACCAAGGATATCGGTGGTGTTGGGTTAGGACATATTCAGCCTCGAGTTGACGGAGAGGTATGTGGGCCCACCATGATTAATGTGTCTTATTGACACCCTACGTACATTTTAGGTCCAATTTGGCCGGGCAAATCTCATGGGATTAGGAGGGATGGGATGGATTTTAAGGTAATGATGGTGGTGTTAGTGGATTGGTTTAAGATCCATGGGATTGCTATATCCCGGGACAAGTTCATTGGGTCTGTTTGGCACACTCGGCATATCCCAGGATTTTACCTTCCAATCCATCCAACCAAGGGATGGGATCAATTTTAAGGTAATGATGGTAAAGTCAATGGATTGTTTTAAGATCAATGGGGTTGCTTATATTTCGGGACAAGTTCACCGGGTCTGTTTGGCTCGTCATGCATATCCCAGGATATCGCGATCCCATCCCTCCTAATACCGTGGGTTTGGTTCAGCCAAACAGGGCATGAGCTTGAAATGAAAGCATTTCCAATGCTCAATTGTACCACATTGTTGTACATTCCTAGGGCCTACAATGATGTTTATTTGTTATCCATCTTTATCAACAACTGAAAATTATGTCCTTCAAGAAGCTATCAGCAGTAAGCGTCAATTCACATTGTTTCCTTGGTGTGGTCCACTTGAGCTTTGGATATCCTTCAATTTTGATATTATCCCATAAATTAGCTGGTAAAATGGATGGATGGTGTGGATGAGACACAAATATCATGGTAGGCCCCACGGTATTCATTCAGATTGCTGCATGCTTCAATTTTGGCTCATGCCCTAAAATAAGCCGATAGAATGGATGGAGACGTGGAAAGATGCATACAACTACGGTGGGCCCACAGGGTTTAGTCAGTATGATTATTCAGCAAGGACGCGGGTTGGGTCCTACCACCGCCAGGACGGTAATCCGTCCGATAGGGTTCTGTGAGGGCCAACATAATGTAAGTGTTTTATCCAGGCATTCCATCGCTTTTCACATATCAATTTAAGATATGAGCTAAAAAATTAGGCAGGTACATCTCCAGTGGACCACAAAGTGAGGATTGAACTTCCACCATTAAAAACCTCTTAAGAGCTGGAGAAGTTTCTGATCAAGCTGATATTTGTATTTTCACCTCATCCACGTCTACGTGACCTTACGAATAGTTTGGATGGTAAAAAAACATCACGGTGGCCCTTAGAAAGGTTTCAACGATAGGTGTCATTATCAATGCAGCTTCCTTTGGTGTGGTCCACTGGAGATGTGGACCTGCTTAATTTTTATGATAATACCTTAAAATGATCTGTGAAAAGCGATGAACGGCGTCGATAAAAACAATCGTGGGCCTCACAGAGCCTTGTCGGGACGGATGTAGGACGCAATCCGCGTCTATTCAGCAAGCAATCCACGTACGGAAAGACCACAGCCCCTTTTTGCAACGAATCCATCTACTGGAAAGCAATTGAGCGGTTAGAATCTTAAAAATCAGTGTAACTTCCTGGAGCCATGATTTGGACGACCTAGTTTGAGATACATGCATATCACGACAGGCGCGAATTTCCTGACAATAGCAGTTCAGCTAGGTGGGCTCCACCCTATTATTTGTGAGAAATTCATCTATCCATTTTGAGTTCATTTCAGGACATGCTAAAAAATGAGGCGGCTGCAAAATAAAGTCATACATGAGGAAACGGTGGGGATTGAATGACAACAGTTGAAATATTATGTTTTGAATTGGGTTAAGGGTGTTTTTTTTTTTTTTTTTTTTTTTCATGGGTGTTTTCCGTTTATCTAGATGGGAATGGCCTTATAAAGGCTTTGGATGGCAGATAAATATGGCCTTGTCAAGGTGGAGCCTAGGAAGGTTTCAACCATAGGCATTTCTTGTTGGGGATTTGTGCTACGGAATCACACAGATCTAGATCTAGGATAGCAATCCAAGGGCAATAAGCAATCACAAGAGAACACAAATATTTAACGTGGAAAATCCTTGCGGGAAAAAATCACGGCACAAAGCGACAGAAATCCACTATGAAATAGAAATTATAAGAAAGAGGACTTACCCGATTTAAACAATCTCGAATCTCACCCTTGCTACACCCTTTGATAACCCTAGAACCCCTTTAGAAAGCTTTAGAATACCTTATAATAGCCCTAGAGACCCCTATTTATAGTTTATAAAACTCCACTTACGCACCTAGTCCGGAAAAGTCCGGAAACTGCCTCAAATTTACGCAGTCCGCGAAGGATCTGCATAACCTCGGCTAGTCGAAGGATGACCTCGATTGGTTGAGCAACTCGCTCGACCGGTCGAGCCTGACCCTTGACTGGTTGAGCATCACGGACACCTAAAAACATGTGCTCACTGGACTTTGAGTCGAGCAGGGCTCGACAAGTCGAGCTGCTCACTCAACCGGTCGAGCGAAATGCTCGACTGGTCGAGAGATCCAAAAAAGACATATTTAAGGCATCTGTCAACATTTCTTTCCCCAGTTTTCCCTCTTGAGTTTTTGATTCACCTAATTTCTGGATGCAGATCCTAAGATGAGCTCACAAAATTGATGAATAGGTGGATTTCTCACAAACATCATGGTGAGCCCCACCTAACTTTCCATTACAATATTTTTATGCAAAAGGCTTTCACAGTAAATTTGCATCCATGACCATCATGACTATAGTAGATAGTTGCTTGCTGCTATTTGAATCGTGGCAAAGGCTAATTTCAGACTCCAAGGTGAGGGCGTGGCTTGGGTGGATCTCGGTTCCACCGAGGTGGGTGGGATCCTCACGGTGGGGGCCTATTATGATGTACGTGGCTTACATCGACATTATCCATCTTTATTGAAAACTCATTTTAAGGCGTGATTCAAAAAATAAAGCAGATCCAAATCTTCGGTGAACCATAGTATTAGAAGCAGTCGTGGCTGGATCCTCACCATTAAAAACTTCATGGGGTCCTCTGAAATGCGTATCCAACCTATTGATAAGGTCAAAAGGACCTGGATGAAGAGACCGCATAAATATAATCGTAGTCCTAAATATTTTTGGCCCACAAGAAGTTGTTAATGGTCATTTACTACTATTTCATGTACTATTGTCCACCTGACATTTGGATCCACTTCATTTTCTGGATAATGCTTTAAAATGTGTTTTCAATATAGAATGATGGTGTGGATGTAAGGCTCATACATCATGATGGACCCCACAGTTAGGGATCCCACCCACCTCGGTGGATCCGAGGATCCACCGAAGTCGCACCTCAAGGTGATCAAGAACATCCCTTATATTTGAAATGCATAAGGCAGGAGAATGAATGTTCTAATAACTTAAGAAACTGGAGATATTTTGAAGAATTCTCCTTGAGTTGTCTATATTGATTTAGTCCCTAAAAGAGTTTATTTATAGAAATATACAATATATGAATCTCGTTATAATGAAAGAAAAGTAAATTACAATATTACAATGTCGTTATAAATAGTGGTTTGGTTTTCCAACTCCACTTTCGGTAGACACATTCAACCTGTGAGTATACTGGATTTCATTATTGAAGGCTTTAAATTAGGTTCACTTTTAACCTTTATAATCATATACAAGGACCGACTCCCACAAGAGACTTTCTATAGTTTTCTATAGGCTTGCCACGAACCTCAGTCCTACACAAAAATCTACTAACGTACATTCCGCCGGAGGCTCCCGTAAGAGACTTTAATTGGTTTTTTTAAGCTAACGAACAACCTTGATCTTAATCCAAGGACCCACGTTTACTCCCGTCAGAGGCTCCCGTGGAGACTAACATGTACGCACTTGTGTCCAGTGGCTTACACAAGGACTTTGATTTATGACCTACATAAGAGTCAATATCCTACAAAAGAGCCAATGTCCTACATAAGAACTTAGTTGAGTTTAATAATTCAAACTCTTACACCCGATCATACATAAGGAATGCGTGTATACGAACTCTCACACATGACAACTTACTTGTCGAATTGAGCTCCTTTGATAGTCCCTTCTCAAGTTGCTTGATCAATGCTCTCACATGCTTCAACTAACTCCTCTTTGCTCCCTCGATTGTGATGCCGATGCGTTGTCAACACTTCAGATCTAAAATCAACCACCTTGCATGTGATACTCCTTTGAGGTAGTCAAGGTGATGGGAGGTTGGTATAATCTCCTACAACTAATGGAGAGTTATAATTCCTATATGTTTTACCTAAAAGGGTCTTTTGGAGGATTTAGATAAGAATACACCTATATATACTAAGTTTAATATCTAGAAAATGGTGGAGTTTAAGCTCATCTTCAAGGTAAATATTGGAATCCATCATAGAGTATTAATATTAAGGAAAATGACTTAGAACTTATCAATTTAGAGAGCTTGGGATGAATGATATGATTATGAAATAATATAAGCTTTTATTGCATAAAAAACCATCCATATACTCAAGAACTGAATGCCTTTTATAAGAACTTTAAGTTCCAAAGATCAGAAAATGGGCAAATAATTTCTCTTTTTATGGCATCCAGCAGGGCTTTGATGGCATCGAAGAAAATGAATTTTCAGTTGAATTGTTGTTGGACAGTTTACACACTGTTTTATCCGATGCCAACGAGTAATCTTTGATGGCATCGAGGATATCCTTTGATGCCATCGAAGATCCTTCAATTCCATTGAGAAACTCAAATAATTTGATAGACATATCTAAGTTACCTAATCAATTCCATCGAGTGGTCTTCGATTCAATCGAAGACCCTTCAAGATCTACTTGATAGGATCAACCAACAATCAAAATATGTTGTTTTGGGGGATATGATTTCACAGCAGCTTCGCACCTCTTCTAGCCTTACTTATCATCTTCCAATTAAGTTTCTAAGGCTAAGGGGTGATCAACAAAGTTTACCTATTAAACCAAGATCATCTAGAGATTCAAGGGTTGTTTTGGGTCAAGGGTTAGGGTCACCAAGGCATCTCATTTACCAGTTCTTTGCTCCCTAATATTTTTGTCTTCTTATGTCTTCGGTCTTCAGCTTTTAAAAGATTAACCGACTACATGATATAAGGATTCATGTGATTAACAAACAAGATATGTTGTTCAAACAGATGCCTTAAATCTTCAAGGTGGCTCGACCGGTCGAGGGGGTTACTCAACCGGTCAAATATTGCATATCAGACCCCAGTAATTACCAGATTTTATGTATATGATAATGCTTAATGGAGTATTTTAATTGTATTTTTATTACAGGATAAAGTCAGGAGCGTTAATTGAAAATTGGTGTTAAAGGCATGGATTTCATGATCCAAAGTCTCCAGAGCACGGGGTGGACTCCAGGGAACCAATAATGAAGATTTTACACGTCTGGGATCTGAGGAAAGCAAGCCAAAGGGGCCCGAAAAGGGTCCAGAATGCAAGATCACATGGTTCCCACTATCCGATCAGTTCGAAACTTCATACATGAGATGAGGGCCGTAAATTAACCGTACATATTAAATTTCAGCCATTGAAGATCGCGGGAAGTGGTCCAACGGACAGATCAGCCCATTAATCTTCACCTTGGGGCCCACCTGATATTTGGAACTGCCTCAAACTTGGAGCTGATGGTTGAAAATAGATGACAAATAGGATGGACGGATTGGATTTCTCGTAAACATCACGGTGAGCCCTGTGTAAGAGATGTGTACACAGTGCACAGGTGCATCGGCTGCGCACCAAACGGACGAGCGTCGGTCAGCAGCGCTGACCCGACTTCGTCTTTGGAAAACGGAAGTTTCCGTTTCCAGCGTCCGCGGAACCGACCGCTGTCATCGGTTGTGGGGCCCACCTAGTGTCCAAATGGACAATCCGAACCGTCCATCCGCTTCCCGGGGCCGATATCATCATCGCCTAGATGTCCGTTTGGTTCCATGCATGTGTACGGACGTTGATCGCTGAAAAAACGCAAAACGGACGGTGAGTTCAAAACTCCGTGGGCTGCACCAAATTCACCCCAAAACCAGTCAATTCCTACTGATTTTTCGAGCTGAAACCAATGGACGACGTGGATTCCTGTGAAAAGTCCAGGAATGGGCCCCACCATCATCGCAGCGTCGGTTTGGCGTCCGCGTAGCGTCTTCCGCTGGCCGTTTTTGCGAAGGATTGTGGGCCCCGTACGTCACCCGTACGGCCGATCCGAGCCGTCCATCGTGTAGAGGGCTTCGAGATCTTCAAAACTATGCTGATATTCCACTCCCATGGGGACACACATGTGCGGTACAGAGGCCACAAAAGGGCTCCTGGCGACGTTCAAAACTGATTTTTTTTTCTTCTCTGGGCCGCGTCAATGGACGTTCAAAACCACCCATTCTTGATCGAAATTTCGTTCTGAATCCAATGGACGGGGTGGATTTTCCAGAAAATACCTCTGTGGGGCCCACCGATCACGGCTGCGAAAATTGCACTTCGAGTCCTTCTACGACCCCACCCAACCAGCAGCTATAAAAGGGGAGTTTTGGACGTGGGAAAGGCATTGAGAACCAGGGGATTCCAGATCTGGAGCAAGGGAGAGAAGAAAGAGAAGAAAGAGAAGAAAGAAGAGAGAGAGAGATTGTTTGGTTTGATGTTTTTTTATGAATTTTATTTAATATTTTTTATGGATTTTATGGGTTCACTAATCTCTCAGCTAGGGCTGAGATGAAGCCCTTAATTTGATTAGCTCTTGTATTGGTTGATTTACTTTGAATTTCAATTAATTTGTTTCTTTCTAAGTGGGCTTTATGGGTTTAAATTCTATACTTCTCCATCTATGAACTTGACCAAAGTATATATATGGATGTTGTTTGGATGCTTATTATAGGTGCTTGTATCTGATCAAGAACAGGTTTCCTATAGAGGAAGAAACAGGGTGCTTTAATGAATGTACATTCCATGTACCCGACCAAGGACATGGGATATATCATTCATGGCATTGCTTAAAGGAATTAGACATCTGTATGCCAGATTAAGGACACAGATTGTGCTTTCTCTATTTAAGTGGTATCAATCTAGATTAAGGTGAATCAACAGACAAAACAAGGGTTAGGATAATTAGGGGTGGATTCGAAAGTCCTAGTGCCCTCTCTCTGATTGAATTTTCTTCCCTGTTCTTAATTAATTATTTTTCATAAAATTGTGCTTAGTAATTCATTCCATTATTTGTTGGATTAGTTAAGGAGAATCATAGATTTGAATTGTGACGACCAGTCCTCGTGGGAACGATCTCGTAATACGTACCGTATCTACATCTGATTCGTATACTTGCGAGTTTAAAAATCATTTAAATCATGTTGGTTTAAATAAAACATCAAGTTTTTGGCGCCGTTGCCGGGGACTGTTTTGTTCCAATTGGATTTAGGATTCTCTCTTATCATAATTCATAGTCTTAGGTTTTTTTTTTTTACTAACTCTAGGTTAAATTTTTTTTTTGAAACTAACCTATTTCCTGTTTTGTAGGGACCTGACATAAACTACTAATTTGGTAATCTCTTTCCAAATTTTCTTTTTTTTTTTTTTTATTTTTTTTTATTTATTTATTTAGAAATTAACCGTTGCTTAGGATTTTTTCTAGCATTATTTTAGTAAATTTAATTTATTTTTGTTTTCTTTTTGTTTATAGGAATTAAGGAAGGAAGCTGCTAAATAACATTGTCTTCAAAAGGAGGAGCTCTTCTTCAGACATCAATCATCTCCTTTTCTGGGTTCTTTCTTCCCATTCTCATTTACATAATTTTAACTTGTTTTAGAATCTCACAGTTTATGCTAGGACGTAGATCTCTGGATTTAGAACTAGCACCGTTTGATCCTGAGATTGAAAGAACAATTCGTGAAAGATTGAGAAATAATTTTGTTGAAATGGCGAATGAGACTGAAGTTAAAGCTCTCAAAGATTATTCAGCTCCTGTCCAATTTAATGCGCCTTCATGCATAGTGTTGCCAACCACTACGGCAGCACACTTTGAACTTAAACCTGGAGTCATACAATTGTTGCCATCCTTTTATGGATTGGACAAAGAGGACCCATATCATCATGTAAAGAATTCTTAAACATTTGCTCCACCTTTAAGTTCCAAAACTTCTCAGACGATTCGATCCGCCTACGCTGTTTCCTTTTTCTTTGAAGGATAAGGCGAAAGCATGGTTGAATTCTCTAGAAGTTGGATCTATCACTACATGGGACCAACTGTCTAAGAAGTTCTTAAACAAGTTCTTCCCCGTTCACAAAACCAATGCCCTCCGTAGAGAAATCACTAACTTCACACAAAAAGAGGGCGAGCACTTTCATGAATGTTGGGAAAGATGGAAGGACTTGCTTCTTAAATGTCCTCACCATGGTTTTGAGAAGTGGCAACAAGTTCAATACTTCTATGACGGTACCGTCGCATGGTTGATGCCACCAGTGGAGGGTCATTCATGACCAAAAGTGATGTCGAAGCGTGGAACTTCTTTGAAACTTTGTGCGAAAATTCCCAGCAATGGGATTATTCAAATAGAGGTGATAGAAGTCCCCAACAACAAAAGAGAGGTGGTATATATGAGATAGGAGTCATACCAGAGCTAAGTGCCAAGCTTGATAACCTGACAAAGAAAGTTGATGCTCTGGTATTGAATAATGGACCACCACAAACAGCTCTAGTCGAGGCCTATGCCACATGGTCGCGTCCTGCCCCTCCTATGCAGTCTTGTCCATCAGGTGCAGCATTCACAGAACTTCTCTCATAACAAGTTCATGCTATGAACACTTTTCAAAAATCTGGGAATGATCCTTACTCGAACACATACAACCCAGGGTGGGCTAGACATCCAAATTTCTCTTGGGCAAAAGGACCACAACAAAGAGGACCATCTGAAAATCCTCCCATGCAACCGCACCTCCAAGTTGGCAGTCAACAACCTCAACAGTTTCCACAATATCAACAACTGCCTACACAATCAAGGAAACCATCTCTTGAGGATACACTCCATCTTTTCATGCAGAGTTCTCTCCAATTCTAAAAAGACACCCAACAAACCTTACTGGCCAACCAGCAAAGCTTACATGCAAATGCACAATCCATTGCCAAGCTGGAAGTACAAATGGGTCAACTAACTGCCACATTGAGTGAGAGAGAGAAGGGCAAGTTCCCTAGCCAACCTGAGGCTAATCCAAAGGGACAGTATGAGATTGGCTCTAATTCCAACCAAGGGCAATATCATGAACAGGCCAAATCGATCACTACCCTTAGGTCAGGCAAGCAGATTGATAACAGAATAGAGATGCTGGGGATGAATCAAATTCTAAAACAGAAGATCAAGATGAAGCAGAGAGCCATACCAATGCATCCAAAGTCCAAAAGCTCTCTGACTCTCCAAGAGCCACTAATGTGCCACCTTATGTGCCCAAAGCACCCTTTCCTCAACGTCTGGCACCAATAAAGAAAAGAAATAACTTTGATGAAATCTTGGATGTGTTTCAAAAAGTGCAAGTCAACATCCCGTTGCTTGACGCTATCAAGCAAGTCCCTTCTTACGCTAAGTTTCTTAAAGATTTATGCACTCAAAAGCGTAAGCAGAATGTTCATAAGAAAGTCTTCCTTGCAGAGCGCTCAGCTCCATGATTCAACATAACACCCCTCCTAAATTTAGGGATTCAGGAGCTCCCACCATTTCTTGCGGCATAGGAGATCATAAGATCGGGAAGGCATTACTTGATTTAGGAGCGAGTGTCAATTTGTTACCATATTCAGTCTAACCATAGGACTTGGTGAGTTGAAACCGACTAAGGTAACATTACAACTAGCCGATAGATCTATCAAGGTGCCCCGGGGTGTTATTGAAGATGTGTTAATCCAGGTTGATAAATTTTATTTTCCAGTGGATTTCATAGTTATAGATACTCAGCCTGTCCAGAATCTTCATAGTCAGATCCCAGTCATTTTGGGTCGTCCATTTTTGGCCACATCTAATGCTATTATCAATTGCGGAATGGAGTTATGAAATTGTCCTTTGGTAACATGAATATTAAACTCAATGTTTTTAATGGAGGACAACAACCCTCAGATTTGGATGACATATTTGAAGTGGACATGATCGAGAGCCTTGTGCGGGACTCCTTCCGTACATCTTTTGAAGATCCTCTTGAGACCTGCTTAGCACAATCGGGCATGGATTTTAACATTGATAGTCCCATCCATGAAGTCAATGCATTGCTCGACTCTACTCCTATATTGGAGACTGAAAAATGGAGAACGAAAGTGGAACCTCTTCATCCCTCTGAGACTCTTCCTGACAACACAGTTTGTAACTCTGAGAAGACAAAGGCGAGCAGGCTGCTTAATGTTCTCAGAGCATATAAGGCAGCAATTGAACGGAAGATAATGGAAATACAGGGAGTATGCCCCACGATATGTATGGATCATGCTGTGGAAATGTCGCGTGAAATGCAAAGGAAGCGTGATCCTAACATGGAAGAAGTTGTTCGAGCAGAAGTCCTTAAATTATTTGACGACAGTGTCAGTTGCCTTATTTCAGATAGCACAGTTCATGGGAACTCACGTCACTTGTCTGGGATCGGTTAATCAAGATGTTGAGGTAATTTCTTTGGCGGACCCTGGTTATAAAGATTATTTCATTCATGGTCCGTTCTTGTCGGCTGAAGACGTTAAACTTAGCGCTCATGGGAGGCAACCCAGCCTTTTGCTTTATTGTATTGCTTTTTATTTCATTCATTGTCAATTTTCTTAGTTAGTTACTTCAATGATTGTGGGTAAAATTACTGCAAACCCTCACGAGACTACAACTCGTCCACTAGGGGTAACCTAGGGGTTTAAAGGCTTGTTGCATGCGCTAAATGCAATCGAGAGCACCTGCGAAAGTGGTATAGGTAGGATATTCTTTTTTTTTTCTTTTTGTTATTTTTGCTTATGTTGATTTCTCTCTTGTGCTAACTCGCTTTTACGTTGAAATTTTTCACAAATTTTGAGAAAGCTTCTTGATTCTCCATCCAGGTATTATCTTTTCATCACTCCTTTTTTATTCTCGTTGTCCCATGTGCATTGCTTGTTTATTTCTTTTACATTGAGGACAATGTAGATTTTAGGTTAGGGGTGGAAGATTAGGTTACCTAATCAGTATTTTCTTGGTTTTGAGCAAAATTTTTGAAAATTTTAAAATTTTTTCTGGAATTTCTATTGAACTCAAAGTGATTTTGAAGGATAGTTGTGATTTTACCATTATAAGATACATGATGTTGGTAACTAATGACTCTTGGATTCGGCCATCTGCTTGATTTCACAGTCCATTTTGAATTGTTAATCCATGATTAGAGGTTGTAAACATTGATTGAGTCATGATTTCACATATCACATCTCGCTTACACATTAAGTTTTCGGTTCGATAACTGAATGATTAACTTGGTAAAAAGAAGAATTAAAAGGCTAAGTCACAAAATCTTTACCATAGGTTTGCTCCCTATAGGTATAGCTTTGATTCTCCATAGTTGACTTATAAAAAAGTTGGGCGACAAGTTTTCGCCATAGGTTTGCTCCCTATAGGCGAGGATTTGAGTTCCTTGGTGTACTGTTCATAAAGAAAATCAAAGGCTAGTTGAATGGAAAGTTAATCTAAAATGCCAGTATTGGTTTCAAGCTTGGTTGTCACGAATTACTAACGATATCATGAAAATTGACAATTGATTGTAAGTCGAGATTACACTTTACACTCATGGAACTCAATGTTTAGGAATGTTATAATTAATGGATTAATATGTTGAACTTGATTATGAAGTTTGCTGAGAGCTTGATTCCAAGAGAAAAATTCCACACACCAATCATGAATCTTAGAATTTTCACATCTCAGCTATCTGTTCACAAGTCACTTGAGTTTATAGGAATCATCTTTTATTTCTAAAATTATTTTTCGCATACTTTGCTCGGGACTAGCAAAATGCTGGTTGGGGGTTGTGATCAGGGTCAAATATTGCATATCAGACCCCAGTAATTACCAGATTTTATGTATATGATAATGCTTAATGGAGTATTTTAATTGTATTTTTATTACAGGATAAAGTCAGGAGCGTTAATTGAAAATTGGTGTTAAAGGCATGGATTTCATGATCCAAAGTCTCCAGAGCACGGGGTGGACTCCAGGGAACCAATAATGAAGATTTTACACGTCTGGGATCTGAGGAAAGCAAGCCAAAGGGGCCCGAAAAGGGTCCAGAATGCAAGATCACATGGTTCCCACTATCCGATCAGTTCGAAACTTCATACATGAGATGAGGGCCGTAAATTAACCGTACATATTAAATTTCAGCCATTGAAGATCGCGGAAGTGGTCCAACGGACAGATCAGCCCATTAATCTTCACCTTGGGGCCCACCTGATATTTGGAACTGCCTCAAACTTGGAGCTGATGGTTGAAAATAGATGACAAATAGGATGGACGGATTGGATTTCTCGTAAACATCACGGTGAGCCCTGTGTAAGAGATGTGTACACAGTGCACAGGTGCATCGGCTGCGCACCAAACGGACGAGCGTCGGTCAGCAGCGCTGACCCGACTTCGTCTTTGGAAAACGGAAGTTTCCGTTTCCAGCGTCCGCGGAACCGACCGCTGTCATCGGTTGTGGGGCCCACCTAGTGTCCAAATGGACAATCCGAACCGTCCATCCACTTCCTGGGGCCGATATCATCATCGCCTAGATGTCCGTTTGGTTCCATGCATGTGTACGGACGTTGATCGCTGAAAAATGCAAAACGGACGGTGAGTTCAAAACTCTGTGGGCCACCGCAACTCTAACTCGAAATTGGGCATTCCTAGCCGTTTTTTCATCCTCCATCCAATGGACGGCGTGGATTCCTGTGAAAAGTCCAATAATGGACCCAACCATCATCGCAGCGTCGGTTTGGCGTCCGCGTAGCGTCTTCCGCTGGCCGTTTTTGCGAAGGATTGTGGGCCCCGTACGTCACCCGTACGGCCGATCCGAGCCGTCCATCGTGTAGAGGGCTTCGAGATCTTCAAAACTATGCTGATATTCCACTCCCATGGGGACACACATGTGCGGTACAGAGGCCACAAAAGGGCTACCTGGCGACGTTCAAAACTGATTTTTTTTGTATTTTCTTCTCTGGGCCGCGATAATGAACCTTCAAAACCACCCATTCTTGACTGAAATTTCGTTCTGAATCCAATGGATGGGGTGGATTTTCCAGAAAACACCTCTGTGGGGCCCACCGATCACGGCTGCGAAAAATTGCACTTCGAGTCCTTCTACGACTCTGCCACCGACCCCAGCCATCCAGCAGCTATAAAAGGGGAGTTTTGGACGTGGGAAAGGCATTCAGAACCAGGGGATTCCAGATCTGGAGCAAGGGAGAGAAGAAAGAGAAGAAAGAGAAGAAAGAAAAGAGAGAGAGATTGTTTGGTTTGTCGTTTTTTTTATGAATTTTATTTAATATTTTTTTATGGATTTTATGGGTCACTAATCTCTCCGGCTGAGATGAAGCCCCTAATTTGATTAGCTCTTGTATTGGTTGATTTACTTTGAATTTCAATTAATTTGTTTCTTTCTTTAAGTGGGCTTTATGGGTTTAAATTCTATACTTCTCCATCTATGAACTTGACCAAAGTATATATATGGATGTTGTTTGGATGTTTATTATAGGTGCTTGTGTCTGAGCAAGAACCGGTTTCCTATAGAGGAAGAAACAGGGTGCTTTAATGAATGTACATTCCATGTACCCGACCAAGGACATGGGATATATCATTCATGGCATTGCTTAAAGGAATTAGACAGTCTGTATGCCCGATTAAGGACACAGATTGTGCTTTCTCTATTTAAGTGGTATCAATCTAGATCAAGGTGAATCAACAGACAAAACAAGGGTTAGGATAATTAGGGGTGGATTCGAAAGTCCTAGTGCCCTCTCTCTGATTGAATTTTCTTCCCTGTTCTTAATTAATTATTTTTCATAAAATTGTGCTTAGTAATTCATTCCATTATTTGTTGGATTAGTTAAGGAGAATCATAGATTTGAATTGTGACGACCAGTCCTCGTGGGAACGATCTCGTAATACGTACCGTATCTACATCTGATTCGTATACTTGCGAGTTTAAAAATCATTTAAATCATGTTGGTTTAAATAAAACATCAAGTTTTTGGCGCCGTTGCCGGGGACTGTTTTGTTCCAATTGGATTTAGGATTCTCTCTTATCATAATTCATAGTCTTAGTTTATTTTTTTTATTTTTTTAACTAACTTTTGGTTAATTTTTTTTTTAGAAACTAACCTATTTCCTGTTTTGTAGGGACCTGACATAAACTACTAATTTGGTAATCTCTTTCCAAATTTTCTATTTTTTTTTATTTTTTATTATTTTTTTTTTTTTAGAAATTAACCGTTGCTTAGGATTTTTTCTAGCATTATTTTAGTAAATTTAATTTATTTTTGTTTTCTTTTTGTTTATAGGAATTAAGGAAGGAAGCTGATAAATAACATTGTCTTCAAAAGGAGGAGCTCGTCTTGGACATCATTCATCTCCTTTTCTGTGTTATTTCTTCCCATTTTAATTTTCATAATTTTATCTTGTTTTAGATTCTCACTTTTTATGCTTGGACGTTTATCTCTGGATTTAGAACTCGCAGCGTTTTTTCATGAGATTGAAAGAACAATTTGTGAAAGATTGAGAAATAATTTTGTTGAAATGGCGAATGAGATTGAAGTTAAAGCTCTCAAAGATTATTCAGGTCTGTCCAATTTAATGCGCCTTCATGCATAGTGTTGCCAACCACTACGGCAACACACTTTGAACTTAAAACTGGAGTCAAACAATAGTAGCAAGCATTTTAAGGATTTGACAAAGAGGACAAAATCATCATTTGAAAGAATTCTTAAACATATGATCCACCTTTAAGTTACAAAACTACTCAGACGATTCGCCTACGCCTGTTTCCTTTTTCTTTGAAGGATAAGGCGAAAGCATGGTTGAATTCTCTAGAAGTTGGATCTATCACTACTTGGGACCATATTTCTAAGAAGTTCTTAAACAAGTTCTTCCCCGTTCACAAAACCAATGCCCTCCGTAGAGAAATCACTAACTTCACACAAAAAGAGGGCGAGCACTTTCATGAATGTTGGGAAAGATGGAAGGACTTGCTTCTTAAATGTCCTCACCATGGTTTTGAGAAGTGGCAACAAGTTCAATACTTCTATGACGGTCTGACACCACAAAACCGTCGCATGGTTGATGCCACCAGTGGAGGGTCATTCATGACCAAAAGTGATGTCGAAGCGTGGAACTTCTTTGAAACTTTGTGCGAAAATTCCCAGCAATGGGATTATTCAAATAGAGGTGATAGAAGTCCCCAACAACAAAAGAGAGGTGGTATATATGAGATAGGAGTCATACCAGAGCTAAGTGCCAAGCTTGATAACCTGACAAAGAAAGTTGATGCTCTGGTATTGAATAATGGACCACCACAAACAGCTCAAGTCGAGGCATATGCCACATGTTCCAGTCCTGCCCATCCTATGCAGTCTTGTCCATCTGGTGCAGCATTTCCAAACTTCTCTCTGAACAAGTTCATGCTATGAACACTTTTCAAAAATCTGGGAATGATCCTTACTCGAACACATACAACCCAGGGTGGGCTAGACATCCAAATTTCTCTT
This sequence comes from Magnolia sinica, assembly GCF_029962835.1. Taxonomy (NCBI): domain Eukaryota; kingdom Viridiplantae; phylum Streptophyta; class Magnoliopsida; order Magnoliales; family Magnoliaceae; genus Magnolia; species Magnolia sinica. The sequence continues at coordinate 19,949,504 of NC_080574.1, read as the reverse complement.
GGGCAAAAGGACCACAACAAGGAGGACCATCTGGAAATCCTCCCATGCAACCGCACCTCCAAGTTGGCAGTCAACAACCTCAACAGTTTCCATAATATCAACAACTGCCTACACAATCAAGGAAACCATCTCTTGAGGATACACTCCATCTTTTCATGCAGAGTTCTCTCCAATTCCAAAAAGACACCCAACAAACCTTATTGGCCAACCAGCAAAGCTTACATGCAAATGCACAATCCATTGCCAAGCTGGAAGTACAACTGGGTCAACTAGCTGCCACATTGAGTGAGAGAGAGAAGGGCAAGCTCCCTAGCCAACCTGAGGCTAATCCAAAGGGACAGTATGAGATTGGCTCTAATTCCAACCAAGGGCAATATCATGAACAGGCCAAATCGATCACTACCCTTAGGTCAGGCAAGCAGATTGATAACAGAATAGAGATGCCTGGGGATGAATCAAATTCTAAAACAGAAGATCAAGATAAAGCAGAGAGTCATACCAATGCATCCAAAGTCCAAAAGCTCTCTGACTCTCCAAGAGCCACTAATGTGCCACCTTATGTGCCCAAAGCACCCTTCCCTCAACGTCTGGCACCAATAAAGAAAAGAAATAACTTTGATGAAATCTTGGATGTGTTTCAAAAAGTGCAAGTCAACATCCCGTTGCTTGACGCTATCAAGCAAGTCCCCGCTTACGCTAAGTTTCTTAAAGATTTATGCACTCAAAAGCGTAAGCAGAATGTTCATAAGAAAGTCTTCCTTGCAGAGCAGCTCAGCAGCTCCATGATTCAACATAACACCCCTCCTAAATTTAGGGATCCAGGAGCTCCCACCATTTCTTGCGGCATAGGAGATCATAAGATCGGGAAGGCATTACTTGATTTAGGGGCGAGTGTCAATTTGTTACCATATTCAGTCTATGAGCAGCTAGGACTTGGTGAGTTGAAACCGACTAAGGTAACATTACAACTAGCTGATAGATCTGTCAAGGTGCCCCGGGGTATTATTGAAGATGTGTTAATCCAGGTTGATAAATTTTATTTTCCAGTGGATTTCATAGTTATAGATACTCGGCCTGTCCAGAATCTTCATAGTCAGATCCCAGTCATTTTGGGTCGTCCATTTTTGGCCACATCTAATGCTATTATCAATTGCAGGAATGGAGTTATGAAATTGTCCTTTGGTAACATGAATATTAAACTCAATGTTTTTAATGCAGGACAACAACCCTCCGATTTGGATGACATATTTGAAGTGGACATGATCGAGAGCCTTGTGCAGGACTCCTTCCGTACATCTTTTGAAGATCCTCTAGAGCCCTGCTTAGCACAATCGGGCATGGATTTTGACATTGATAGTCCCATCCATGAAGTCAATGCATTGCTCGACTCTACTCCTATATTGAGACTGAAAAATGGAGAGCGAAAGTGGAACCTCTTCATCCCTCTGAGACTCTTCCTGACAGCACAGTATGTAAAGACAAAGGCGAGCAGGCTGCTTAATGTTCTCAGAGCATATAAGGCAGCAATTGAACGGAAGATAATGGAAATACAGGGAGTATGCCCCACGATATGTATGGATCATGCTGTGGAAATGTCGCGTGAAATGCAAAGGAAGCGTGATCCTAACATGGAAGAAGTTGTTCGAGCAGAAGTCCTTAAATTATTTGACGACAGTGTCAGTTGCCTTCATTTCAGATGGCACAGTTCATGAGAACTCACATCACTTGTCTGGGATTGGTTAATCAAGATGTTGAGGTAATTTCTTTGGCGGACCCTGGTTATAAAGATTATTTCATTCATGGTCCGTTCTTGTCTGGCTGAAGACGTTAAACTTAGCGCTCATGGGAGGCAACCATGCCTTTTGCTTTATTGTATTGCTTTTTATTTCATTCATTTTCAATTTTCTTAGTTAGTTACTTCAATGTTTGTGGGTAACATTACAAAACCCTCACGAGTCTACAACTCGTCGAATAGGGGTAACCTAGGGGTTTAAAGGCTTGTTGCATGCGCTAAATGCAATCGAGAGCACCTGCGAAAGTGGTATAGGTAGGATCTTCTTTTGTTTTTCTTTTTGTTATTTTTGCTTATGTTGATTTCTCTCTTGTGCTAACTCGCTTTTACGTTGAAATTTTTCACAAATTTTGAGAAAGCTTCTTGATTCTCCATCCAGGTATTATCTTTTCATCACTCCTCTTTTATTCTCGTTGTTCCATGTGCATTGCTTGTTTATTTCTTTTACATCGAGGACAATGTAGATTTTAGGTTGGGGGTGGGAGATTAGGTTACCTAATCAGTATTTTCTTGGTCTTGAGCAAAATTCGTGAAAACTTTAAAAAAAAATTTTCTGGAATTTCTATTGAATTCAAAGTGATTTTGAAGGATAGTTGTGATTTTACCATTATAAGATACATGACGTTGGTAACTTATGACTCTTGGATTCGGCCATCTGCTTGATTTCACAGTCAATTTTGAATTGTTAATCCATGATTAGACGTTGTAAACATTGATTGAGTCATGATTTCACATATCACATCTCGCTTACACATTAAGTTTTCGGTTCGATAACTGAATGATTAACTTGGTAAAAAGAAGAATTAAAAGGCTAAGTCACAAAATCTTTACCATAGGTTTGCTCCCTATAGGTATAGCTTTGATTCTCCATAGTTGACTTATAAAAAAGTTGGGCGACAAGTTTTCGCCATAGGTTTGCTCCCTATAGGCGAGGATTTGAGTTCCTTGGTGTACTGTTCATAAAGAAAATCAAAGGCTAGTTGAATGGAAAGTTAATCTAAAATGCCAGTATTGGTTTCAAGCTTGGTTGTCACGAATTACTAACGATATCATGAAAATTGACAATTGATTGTAAGTCGAGATTACACTTTACACTCATGGAACTCAATGTTTAGGAATGTTATAATTAATGGATTAATATGTTGAACTTGATTATGAAGTTTAATGAGAGCTTGATTCCAAGAGAAAAATTCCACACACCAATCATGAATCTTAGAATTTTCACATCTCAGCTATCTGTTCACAAGTCACTTGAGTTTATAGGAATCATCTTTTATTTCTAAAATTATTTTTCGCATACTTTGCTCGGGACTAGCAAAATGCTGGTTGGGGGTTGTGATCAGGGTCAAATATTGCATATCAGACCCCAGTAATTACCAGATTTTATGTATATGATAATGCTTAATGGAGTATTTTAATTGTATTTTTATTACAGGATAAAGTCAGGAGCGTTAATTGAAAATTGGTGTTAAAGGCATGGATTTCATGATCCAAAGTCTCCAGAGCACGGGGTGGACTCCAGGGAACCAATAATGAAGATTTTACACGTCTGGGATCTGAGGAAAGCAAGCCAAAGGGGCCCGAACAGGGTCCAGAATGCAAGATCACATGGTTCCCACTATCCGATCAGTTCGAAACTTCATACATGAGATGAGGGCCGTAAATTAACCGTACATATTAAATTTCAGCCATTGAAGATCGCGGGAAGTGGTCCAACGGACAGATCAGCCCATTAATCTTCACCTTGGGGCCCACCTGATATTTGGAACTGCCTCAAACTTGGAGCTGATGGTTGAAAATAGATGACAAATAGGATGGACGGATTGGAGTTCTCGTAAACATCACGGTGAGCCCTGTGTAAGAGATGCCGTTTCCAGCGTCCGCGGAACCGACCGCTGTCCTCGGTTGTGGGGCCCACCTAGTGTCCAAATGGACAATCCGAACCGTCCATCCGCTTCCCGGGGCCGATATCATCATCGCCTAGATGTCCGTTTGGTTCCATGCATGTGTACGGACGTTGATCGCTGAAAAACGCAAAACGGACGGTGAGTTCAAAACTCGGTGGGAATTCACCCCAAAACCAGTCAATTCCTACCGATTTTTTGCTGGAAAAACCAATGGACGACGTGGATTCTGTGAAAAGTCCAGGAATGGGCCCCACCATCATCGCAGCGTCGGTTTGGCGTCGGACGACCGCTGGCCGTTTTGCGAAGGATTGTGGGCCCCGTACACCGTACGGCCGATCCGAGCCGTCCATCGTGTAGAGGGCTTGAGATCTTCAAAACTATGCTGATATTCCACTCCCATGGGGACACACATGTGCGGTACAGAGGCCACAAAAGGGCTACCTGGCGACGTTCAAAACTGATTTTTTTTATTTTCTTCTCTGGGCCGCACTAATGGACCTTCAAAACCACCTATTCTTGACTGAAATTTCGTCCTGAATCCAATGGACGGGGTAGATTTTCCAGAAAATGCCTCTGTGGGGCCCACCGATCACGGCTGTGAAAAATTGTACTTCGAGTCCTTCTACGACTCTGCCACCGACCCCAGCCATCCAGCAACTATAGAAGGGGAGTTTTGGACGTGGGAAAGTCATTCAGAACCAGGGGATTCCAGATCTAGAGCAAGGGAGAGAAGAAAGAGAAGAAAGAGAAGAAAGAAGAGAGAAAGAGATTGTTTGGTTTGACGTTTTTTCTTATGAATTTTATTTAATATTTTTTATGGATTTTATGGGTCACTAATCTTTCAGCTAGGGCTGAGATGAAGCCCCTAATTTGATTAGCTCTTGTATTGGTTGATTTACTTTGAATTTCAATTAATTTGTTTCTTTCTTTAAGTAGGCTTTATGGGTTTAAATTCTAAACTTCTCCATCTATGAACTTGACCAAAGTATATATATGGATGTTGTTTGGATGCTTATTATAGGTGCTTGTGTCCGAGCAAGAACAGGTTTCCTATAGAGGGAGTAACAGGATGCTTTAATGAATTGTACATCCCTTATGCCCGACCAAGGATATGGGATATGTCATTCATGGCATTGCTTAAAGGAATTAGACAGTCTGTATGCCCGATTAAGGACACAGATTGTGCTTTCTCTGTATAAGTGGTATCAATCTAGATCAAGGTGAATCAACAGACAAAACAAGGGTTAGGATAGTTAGGGGTGGATTCGAAAGTCCTAGTGCTCTCTTTCTGATTGAATTTTCTTCCTTGTTCTTAATTAATTATTTTTCATAAAATTGTGCTTAGTAATTCATTCTATTATTTGTTGGATTAGTTAAGGAGAATCATAGATTTGAATTGTGACGACCAGTCCTCGTGGGAACGATCTCGTAATACGTACCGTATCTACATCCGATTCGTGATATGTTGTTCAAACAGATGCCTTAAATCTTCAAGGTGGCTCAACCGGTCGAGGGGGTTACTCAACCGGTCAAGGGAGTTGCTCGATTAGTCAAGGCACGCTTGACTTAAAGTCCAGCGAGCTTGTTTTTTTGGTGTCCATGATGCTCGACCAATCAAGGGTCAGGCTCAACCAGTCGAGCGGGTTACACGACCAGTTGAGACCCTCTTTCGACTAGTCGAGGGTTACGCAGATCCTGTGCGGACTGCGTAAATTTAAGGCGGTTTTCGAACTTTTCTAAAGGAAGTGTGTAAGTGTAGTTTCCTATGACTGATGATGAATGGAATACTCTTGATAAGAAGGCTTTATCGTAGATCCGTTTATGTCTCACGATGTCATGAGGGAGAAAACTACGGCTAAGTTATAGGCGAAGTTAGAGGACGTCTATGCGAAAAAATCCTTTGAAAATCGCATACACTTAAAGCGGCAATGATATAACTTTAAGATGACAGAGGGTGGAGATCTGGAGGCTCACATCGACAACTTTAATAAATTGGTTTGTAAATTGCTGGATATGGAGGAAGTGATGAAAGATGAAGAATAAGCATGTATGTTTTTGAATTCTCTTCCGGCATCGTATGAGTCATTCAAGGACACAATGTGCTCCACGAATAAAACCCTGAGTGTCGAAACTATTATCTCAGCCCTTCAAGGGAAGGTCATGAGAAAGCTTAACGTCGACATGGGTATTTCTTCTGATGCACTGTTTACAAGGGGGTAAGAATTTTGAACAATGTACATGTTCTTCAGGTTCTAGATCTAAATCCAAGGGCAATGGCAAAGGAAAGGTAAAGTGTTGAAATTGTGGGATGAAAGGACATGTGAAAAAAGATTGTGGAAATCCTAAATCTAAGAGAGAGGATTCTGAGGCTTCGTACAAGGAGGCCAATGCTACCACTTCAGATGGATCGAGTGGATGTGATGGTAATGTTTTGTCTGTGTCTACGATCAGGCGACCATACGATGATTGTAAGGACGAGTGGATGCTAGACACAGGAGCATCTTTTCACATGACTCCTCATCGAAGTTGGTTAATTAGCTACAGGGAGTGCGATGGTGGACAGGTATTTATAGGCAATAACATTGCCTATAATGTTGTGGTTGTTGGTTCGGTGCGCATTAAGATGGTTGATGAGGTGGAGCATACCTTGACTGATATGAGGCACGTTCCTGATTTGAAGAAGAATCTGATTTCTCTTAGTGTACTTGAGGCAATGGGCTGCAAGTACACATGTATTGATGATGCTCTTAAAGTATCTAAGGGGGCACGGGTGATTATGAAAGTGTAACGACTCAATAATATTTACAGTTGATCAAGAGCACTTCAAAAGGTGAAGCTGCAGTGGATGTAGCGGATTTCACCTCTGCACGTATGTGGCATGTTGGACATGGCCACATGAGCAGGCAGGGGAGGAAGGCTGAAACGCACGGACAGGGATACAGAGCCGGTAGAGCAGCCACCTATGAGAAGAATCACACGGCATGATCGTAGGATATCAGCGAGGTACTTAGACGACTCCAATATCGCAGGAGGATCCGTCTTCTATTCTGATGGCTCTAGGTGAGCCTGGTGCTGAGAAGTGGAATGTGACTATGGGCGATATGATGGACTCGTTGTACCAGATCGACACATGGGAGCTGGTAGAGCTTTCAGTGGGCCAGGAAGCTGTTAGATGCAGGAGGATACAACATAGATACAAAGCGAGGTTGGTGCCAAAGGGTTATGCTCAGAGAGAAGGGATATGCTTCTCAGATATATTCGCGCCGACAATATAGCAGGTGTCTATTAGATCTGTGATTGGTGCTAGTTGGCCAATGTGATCTTGAGTTGAAATGATGGATGTGGAGTCTGCACTTCTGTAAGAAAAATTAGAAAAACATATCTACATGAAGCAACCAGAGCGGTTCGAAGTTAAATGGGCTGAGCTTTGCAGGAGGTCGTGGTTCGACCTGTCGCCTAGGCAGTGGTTTGATTCCTTTATAGTGAGTTAGGAATTGATGATATATAGATCGCAAATTATGACATATATGAAATCAATGTACTGAAGACTTGGTTAAGTGAGACATTCAGGCTGAAGGATCGGGGAGGCTGCAAAGATGGTTCTCGGCATTGAGACTGAAGGAGAAGTAAGCTTTGGTAATCACAGGAGGAATATCTTGTGTGTAGGTATTGATTAAGGATGTGATGGGCCAGGTAAAGCTGGAGAGTGTTCCCTACGCGTCTCTTCTCAAGTTTTCCTTAGGACATGTCCCAAAACAGATGAGGAAAAGCATGATATCTCATGAGCCTTATTCGAATGCAGTTGACAGTATATGCCATGGTCTGGATTAGACCAGTTATTTCACAGGCTATCAGTGTTGTGAGCAAATACCCTGACAAACAATATTGGGTAACGGTGAGATGGTAAGAAGACTACGTCTTTCCTTTTGAGAAGACAAGAGCAATGGTGGTTGGGCATGCAGATTCAGATCCGGCAGACATGCTCTCCTAGATCGTTCCCGAAGAGAAGTTAAAGTTATGTGCAATTTCTCTAGGCTTAGCGATGGTGGAAAAGAAGGATAGAGTGTGCAAGAGAAGCTATGATGTGATGCAGAGATAAGAGAAGAGGTCAAAGAGTTACACGTTTGAAGATTGAAGACATGGTGGAGATTGTTATTCAAACAGATGCCTTAAATTTTCAAGGTGGCTCGACCGGTTGAGGGAGCTGCTCGACTCAAAGTCCAACAAGCTCGTTTTTTGGGTGTCCGTGATGCTCGACCAGTTGAGGCCCTCCTTTGACTAGTCGAGAGTTACGCAGATCCTGCGTAGACTGCATAAATTTGAGACGGTTTCCGAACTTTTTCAAAGGAGGTGCGTAAGTGGAGTTTCCTAAACCATAAATAGGGATCCCTAAGACTATTCTAAAGTATTCTAAGGCTTCCTAAAGATAATCTAAAGGGTTCTAGGGTTTCTAAAGGGTGTAGCAAAAGTGAGATTCGAGGTTGTTCGATCGGGTAAGTCCTCTCAATTTGTAATTTATACTTTCATAGTGGATTTTTGTCGCTTTGTGCTGTGGTTTTTTCCTGCAAGGGTTTTCTACGTTAAATCTTTGTGCTCTCTTGTGTGTACTTGGTGCTATTAGATTACTGTCCTAGATCTAGACCTGTGTGATTCTGCAAACCAAATCCCAACAAGATAAACAAATCAGTGCACTAACAAGTTTTTATGGTAGACACTATAGGGGTGCAAGGGCTGCTGACCAGGATTTTGGATTGAAATGAGCAGGGTTTCCGTGGGCGATGGGTTTGGGTTTTGAAGACAAGTCCGCGGCATGATTTGGAAAGGGTCATCAGACAAGGGTTTGGGGAAGATAGGTGTGATTTGGGAAGATGGGTTTGTAAGGTGATGGGGAAGAGTTTGATTGGCTATCAAGGTAGAAATGCGGATGGGGTTGCAGGACAACAACTGGGGTTTCGGACGATGATGAGTTCGAGGGACAGCAGGATTTGTGACGAGTTGACAACAATAATATGCAAAACGATGACAACGAGCAATGAATCATGACAATGGCGGTGACTCAAGGAGAAAATGACTCAAATATCAACAACCTACATGAACCACTTTAATACCTTGATAACTCAGGAAATTGGAGATATTTTGGAAAATTCTACTTATTGTCTATATTGATTTAGCCCAAAAATAATTTATTTATAAAGATATATAACATATTGTTCAATACTACCAAGTTCCAGCTCTCAATTTATAGTCATTGTTTGCACATTGGATCGGAGTTCTCACATTTTATTATCGTCAAATTTTCAAGCCGGATGCAACGTCTGAGATGGTCAGATCAAAGAATCATATATGTTGTGGTCCACCAGGCTAATTGTCCCGATCACCCTCAACACACGCCCCATGTATGGTAGAAATGCAAGAGAGGGTAATAGCTCAGACAGAGGTGGTCAGCCTTCCCAAGAATTTTTTTAAATCTTTATTATTATTATTATTATTAATGCGTAATTGAAAAGAGCTCAGACAGATAGAGGTGGTTGAAAATGCGTAATTGAAAAGAGCAATAAACTTTGGAACATCCGTGGGTGAGGAAGCCCCGAAAAGACGGCGGATCCAACCATGACATTGTCTGCCACGAGAATTTGGAGGTTAGTAGATTTTTATTTTTTTTCTACGGAGTGGCCCACCGAATGATTGTGAGAGCTGAGTTTATAGGAATTTCACCGTCTAAAGAAGACTCACTTTGCTGGCTAGACGGCATACAACCAATAAATTTAAAGACTACAGGATGAAAGACTGATTGTTATCTAATCATTAATATCAGTAACCATATGCATAACATACATGTGCTTTAGCCCTACCTCACATTGGGCCTCTACCATTGGGTCCGTCTGGGTGGACAGTCTTTACCTTTGGGTCCAACTTGGTGTCATATGCTTTAGCCCTACTCCACATGAATGCTTGAGCGTGCCATGGATGGTATTTTGGTGGAATCTTTAGCCACTTTACCTTGGAAATTGCAAGCATCTAGGTTAGGAAATCATTTTGCCCAAACCAGTGAGATTTATAAATGTACTAGCTCTGTCAAATTCCTAAATTTGAGGATGTGTGGATGGAGAGGTCTTGATTAAATGTGCTTTGACTCAGTTTATGAGATCATATTGGCCATTGAAGGTAAGTGTAATAGGGTGCATTCATAAGGATCATCAAAGTACACACGATTCAATAAGTAATCCACTTTACCCAAGACACAATTAGTAGGTTGGTCTTATGGTTTGGGTCTACCAAGTTTTCAAAAGTTGGCCGGCACATTTAAGATTTTTTTATTAGTTAGTTATAAGTTTTCAATCATTAATTTTTATTTTTAACCATTGATTTATTATTAATCATACTTTATGGATATCAGACGACTAATATTTTTTGATCTATTCTTTGAGTCAACATGGAAATTACCCAAGGAGGGTAACCACTGCGAGGGAAGAGAATTGGATGGTTAAGTTGCAAGGATTAGGCAGTTAAACAGATGCCCTTCGAGTACCAAAGTCTTCCTTATTAGAAATAGATTTGGGCATCATCACTAGAGCCCCCGTGTGTGTGTGTGTGTGTGTGTGAGAGAGAGAGAGAGAGAGAGAGAGAGAGAGGTGCACTCATGTCTCCACATGCACCACTAACATGAGGGGTCCACCCTTTGAACGTCATCACTAGATTCAGAAGGGGAACCCAGGGTTTGGCTGTAGTTCTCCACCTCTCTTACATCTATAATAGATCAAGAAGAGACTTTTTATGTTGAAAAATTATAAATAAAAAAAACAGAACGGTTTGCACGACTAAGTACGAAGTTGTCTTTATATGTTTTTGTGTTTTATAAATATGGCATACATCAAAACAGAGATTCATGAGGGTATTCTTAAAATCTGGACTTCTTAAATCATGTTTTATTCCTTTGAGTTTTGAGAAAAAAAAAAATTTGTTGATGTAGGTTTGATGATGGTAAGTGAGAGAGAGAGAGAGAGAGGTGCACTCATGTCTCCACATGCACCACTAACATGAGGGGTCCACCCTTTGAACGTCATCACTAGATTCAGAAGGGGAACCCAGGGTTTGGCTGTAGTTCTCCACCTCTCTTACATCTATAATAGATCAAGAAGAGACTTTTTATGTTGAAAAATTATAAATAAAAAAAACAGAACGGTTTGCACGACTAAGTACGAAGTTGTCTTTATATGTTTTTGTGTTTTATAAATATGGCATACATCAAAACAGAGATTCATGAGGGTATTCTTAAAATCTGGACTTCTTAAATCATGTTTTATTCCTTTGAGTTTTGAGAAAAAAAAAAATTTGTTGATGTAGGTTTGATGATGGTAAGTGAGAATGGATCAGTGGAGGTTAGGGTTACCGGATCTGATGGCAAGGCACAGGTCTAACAATGGATATGATCGTTGGTGGGTTTGTAGCAAGAAGAAGTTGAGTGTTGGTGCAAATTGGTCAGGAGCAGGGGGATGGTGGACTGAACATAAGAACAGTTGGACACAAAAAAGAAAAAAGAAAAAGAAAAAAACGATGCATGTTTAGGGTTTAAGCTAAACCATGACTCTGGTACTATGATAAATTTAAAATACACTAAGATATAATCATCTAAAATTTTCCTAATAAAATATTATACCAATCTAATCAAGATTATATATACATATCTACTCTAACAACAATAACATGTTGGACCACACACAGACAGTAAGCATTTACATGCAAGTTCCATGCATGTTTTTAATAACTTATGGCATGTTAATAACCTTTAGACCAAAGTGAAAAAGCTTTTATTACAAACTTCTTTAGAGGATCCGACCTCATCAGTAGGCATGGAATCAGAATCATATTTCTTTCTAGGATGAATACTAGGGTCTTGCTCATTAGAAACATGAATGAATATTCCATACATGTAGGGCCTTGTTTTAGTTATCCAAACCGTTAATATGATGGGCCTCACCATTGATGCCCATTTTATCATTGAACTCCTTCCATTCCATAATAGATCATCTTCCTATTGGCAATGATAAAAGGTTAGGATCTTCCAATCTTGAAGATTTTCAAGAAAGACATCATCTGCTCCTATCTCGCCAAACCATGGCCTCATATTTTGCGAGTAAACTGTATCCATGCATGTTAATCTGGCCCGTCCAAATCATGGTCCCATTATGGTAAGATCAAACTGATCTAACGATCTTAATCATCCAACCTTTTCAGTCAAATCAGAGTCCTGGTAATTCTCTTATCAATTGGCGCATATCTGATGGCCACCAATTGAATGAGAAGGATCATTTAGTTCTGTTCAGGCCTTTTAATGTGTGTTAGTGGGGTCCACGATTTAGTGATCCAAGCTTCTTCTTCTTCTTCTTCTTCTTTTTGTTGCTTTTTTAAATTTCAGCCATTGATATGGTGGACCTCTCAATGGATGGCCTATACACTGGAGTATTCTCACATGCCGATTGGACAGTGTTGAGAAAAGTGGGCCCGACTTCCAATTTGGCCAGCAGTTGCAAAACAAGACTAATATATGACTTATTTGGGCCATGCCATAGGAAACAGGACATCCGAACTATTCATTGTGTGGGCCCCACCTGGATGAGGGGCTGACCAAATGTCAGTCCACTACAAAACTCAGGTTGGCCCACCAAGTAATTATAAAGCTTTTAGGCATTCCATTTTCTGTACACGGTTGAGATGCCAATGTTGTATTTTGTTTCAAAATTTATATTTAAATTTGAAATATTTGTTTTCCCCTAACATTTGAAATTTTTGATATTTTGAGTTATGGGTTTTGTTCCGTATCGAATTTTCAAAAAAATCTTATTGTATATAATATAAGCTTTTTTGCCTTAGGGCTTACCCCATTCAGGAGGCATGTGAATTTGGTACTGTAGGGGAGCTATGCTAATAGCTTTAATCCATGCCATTGACTGCACACATGCGCTATACTCGCACTTGCGCCTTGGTCCCTTTCTCTTATTCTGATTTACGAATTTTTGATTGTTGTGTCAACTCAGCATTTTTGAGTTAAACTACAAGTGGAAGCAAATTGCCGAGTGACTCAAGTTACGCCTTGACTTAAATATATAAGTTTTTTATCTTTAATATTATTTTTTTCTCAATTTTTAATAGTTTATTTAATTCAACTAAATATTCCAACAAGTAATTATAAAGCTTTTAGGCATCTGATTTTGAAGGCATCGTAGATGGTTGAGATGCCAGATACACATCACAGAGGGACAGTAGGTAAGGTCCGACACCCGTTAGAAGCTAGGTGGAGCCCACTGTGATATTTGTGAGAAATCCACTTGGTCGGTCCATTTTTCCAGCTCATGTTAGGTCATTAAGTCAAAAATGAGGTAGATCTAAAACTCAAGTGGGCGATGCAGCAGGAAAAGGTGGGAAGGGAAATGCCTGCCATTGAAACTTTTTCAGGGTAATCATTGATGTTTATATGGCATCCAAGCCGTTCATAAGGTCATTATCACTGTGATGAACTGAAAACAAAAAATATTAGCCTTATCCAAAACTTCTATGGCCCTGCAAATGCTCCAACGGTGAGTGTTCAATCCATACTTTCCTGTTGTGTGGCCCACTGAGTTTTGGAACTATCTCATTTTGGGATGCCAACTGCGTCCTGCCCCCAGGGATCTGTGGGGCCGACCGTAATGTAAGTGATTTATCCAAGCCAGTTTTTCTTGATCAGTTTAAGGTATGAGCCTAAAAATAAGGCAGGTGCGGAAGCAGATTGCATACTGAGTAACTCAGTACGGTAAGCGTATTGATTAAACTCCGTGGGGTCCACCGTGAATTACATATTTTCTCAAGTCCATCCTACATGACCCCGTGAATAGGTTGGATGGTAAAAAAAATATTACGTTGGGCCTTAGAAAGGTTCCAACGGTGGGTGTCATTATCACGGCAGCTTCCTTTACTGTGCTCCCTAGAGCTGCGGACCTGATTCAACTTTAGCATAATACGTTAGAATGATCTGAGAAAAGCGACTACGGCGGAGATAAAACACTTACATCACGCTGGCCCCACGGAGCCCTGCCCAGACGGATTACCGTCCAGGCGGCGGAAGCGGATTGCGTACTGAGAAGAACACTACCCTTAGCGTACTGAGTAAACTGTGTGGGGTCCACTGTTATTTATTTATTTTATCCATTCCGTTAATCCATGTTAACAGATAATTTTAGAGCTTCATCCCAAAAATGAAGAAAATTAAAATCTCAAGTGGACCACACTACAGGAAACAGTTTGATTGAACCTCTACCATTGAAAATTTTTTGGAGACTAAAGAAGTTTTGGATCAAGCTGATGTTTGTGGTTTCTCTTCGTCCATGTATTTGTGATCTTATGAACAGGTTGGATGACAAATAAAAATTATTTTAGACCATAGTAAGGTTTCAACGGTGGAAATCATTATTCCACACTGTTTCCTGTGTAGTAGTCCACTTTAGCTTTGGATTTACTTCAATTTTGGGATCAACCCTTAAAATTAGCAGTAAAAATGGACGATGGTGTGGATAAACCACATAAATTCACGGTGGGCCCAACTGAGTTTACTCAGTACGATAAAAGCGTACTGAGTTTCAATCCGATTTCGCAGGCGGGGGTAGGACGCAATCCGCGTCCCTCATTTTCGGCAGGCGGGGGTAGGACGCAATCCGCGTCCCTCATTTTCGGTATTATGTCCTAACATGAGCTGGAAAAGCGGATGGGTGGATTGGATTTCTCACAAACGGCGGGCCCCACTCTCTGAAGCAGGGGTTGGCAGCCAATCCGCTTCCTTTTTTTTTTTCTTTTTTTTGGGTTAGCTTGTTAGTACACACCCATGTCAGTACACACACTCCATGTGAGCCACCCCTAATAGGGATTGATACCAAAACCTCAAGTGTTGAAGCGATGTATCTCCACTCAGTCTGCCAGTTGAGCTATGGATCTGGCTGTGCCAATCCACTCTCCTGTTCCATCATCCAACACGAGGACCCATCGTTGAATGGGACGCGGATTGCATTCCGACGCCGCCACTGGAGAGGTGCCCAATGGATAGTGTTCTGTGGGCCTTACCATGATGTATGTATTTTATCCACGCCGTCCCTTTATTTTTTAAGGTTATTTAGAGCATGAACCCAAATGAGACATATCCGAGTCTCAGGTCGACCACACCACAAGAAAACAGTGCTGATTGAACGCTCACCATTTTTCCTAGGGTCGACTGTAATGTCTACTTACGATTAGGTTGCACAGGCCTAAATAAGGGGAAAACACAAGTATCAGCTTTATTCAAAACTTTTTGTGGCCTGAAGAAGTTTTTAATGGTGGCCGTTTAATCACCACTGCTTCATGTGGTGCGGTCCACATGAGATTTAGATATGCTTCGTTTTTGGGCTCATGCTCTAAAATGATCTTTCAAAATGTATGGACAGCGTGGATAAAACACATGCATCATGATAGGCCCACCGAGCACCGTCCAGTACCTACTGGTTACTGACGGCGTCAGCAGGATTCCTCGTCCCATTGAATGAGGATCCATATTCCAGAGGAAGAAAATTAGGTAGCTGAGTGTTGCAATTTAATGATTTAAAAGGCAATTTACAACAATTGCGCTATTGCGTCACACGTGATAAGATCGGCTAATCATGCAGGTGGGTCCCACCATTTAAATACCCTAATACTAAAAAAAATCGAGATGGCACTCTCATCAGGTGGGCCAAATTTGAACTGGGTGTAGATCAATGACCACATATTTCCTAACCATCAAAAGTTTCTCACACGTGTGGCTCACCTACATGAGTTTAGGAGCCTAATTTTTGGGACAGAAAACGTCCGCACTGTTGTCCACCCGATGACCAGACCGGATCTTTCACACACGTGCCATGTTGGCACTCGTGCTGAAATAGTCTTTTCACTTTCTCCCGGTGCGAATCACCCCCAGATTGAATTCCTATATCTTCCTAGCTGGCAAATTTTGTGGCAATGATTCATCCATAGTGGGGCCCACCAGATCAATGGTCTAGATCACCAAACGCTGGACCCCACCTAAACAAATCGAGGGTCTGAGAACATGATTCATATCCTCAGGTGAAGGATCATCTAGTTCCTCCTTCCATTATGTCTACCTACACCTTTTTGGCAAGGAAGATGGTGAGCCACAACCACCAGCAAGTTGACAGCGCATGGGCAGGTGATAAGGGACCCACCCCCTTATGCAGCACAGTTCAACTATAATTGTAAAACGAACTGGCCAGCCGTGCTTTCATAAATTTCAAGGGACCATGTTCTTATGCTTCAATATCAAAGACAACCAAGTGCTTGGGCCATGATAAAGTTTGGGGGGCCACGCACGGAGCTGATCTCCCTAGCCATGGGATGATCAGCTACTTGGATTGGTCATGCAATCTTTCACGTTGATGATATATAACACGAGTAGCCGGGGATGATTTTACCCATGCAATTAGTTTTACAACAGCATCCAGCTTTGAACATTCATAGGAAAAATATAGGAAGGCATTTAAATTAAAGGTAGGGGTATTCTTGTAGCATTGAGGCTCACATTACTGCGTTGGTATGTGGAGGCATGAGATATCAACACATCTTGGAACCCAAAAATCATAATGATCCAAAGCTCAGGTAGGCCACACACTAAGAAATAGTTTGGATGGGCACTCCCACCATTAGTTTTGTGTAGGGTCCGCCATGTTTGTATGCCGTCCAATCCATTCATATGATGTACCTCATCAGGATGAAAGAACTAGCCAAAAATCACAATTCGAAAACTCAGGTGGGCTACACTAGGAGAATTTCATATTGTTCGGCCTACTCTCGAGCGTTGAATCGACATGCTTTCTAGGATCAAGGCGAAAAATACAAGGTGGTGTACATGATGTATGGGCCGATCATGCCAATTGGCAGCCCTAGATGAGACCATAGTTACACGAAATGAGAGCAGGCAAATGTCTATTTCAAAATGTAAACAATTATAAATAGACAGGAAGTGGGAACGAATGATCCCGCAATAAAAATGAGACAGCTAGATATCTGTATCTATCCAAGCATAACCCATGTAATAATGGAGTTCTTTTCTTCAAGGATACCAAAAATTTTACCGAATGGAAAAAGAGGATGACAAGGCACCATCCAAGATACAAGATGTAATAATGGAGTTTTGCTAATGAAATTGAATCAGTCCCCTTTTGTTTTAGTCATCAATTTTCAGAGCATAGGATTGTGCAATAAGTGAAAAACTTGGGTCATCTCCTGTACATTGTAGGCCACTAGATGGACAGTCTACATCATCATACATTCCACAGTGAATGCTTTCTATCCATGCAGATAGGAAACAAACCCTTTTCAAAAGGGTGGAATTATATGATTTTTTGGGCCCACAGATTGTGTGTGTAGGGCTATCAAGAACATACATGCAGCACATGCACATGGTCATCTTGACAGTTCATCTGAGGATCCCACCTGTAAACTAGATGTAGGATCTAATCACCCAAGAGGTTGACTTTAAAGTTGGGCGATTGCTCATTTGTTTTAAACCATCTGTCATTCGCCAACCATTCCCAAGCCACTGATTAGGCAATCAGGATTGTGTATGATTGCGAAATTCATATTGTAGTTTGTCATAGAGGGACCATCAGAGAACTGGTCCTGATTGTCATAAACATCTGACACAAACACGGCTTTGTACTTGAATAGATTATGACGTGCACTAAGAACATCATATGGTTTCTCTTCTTAAATACAAGGAAATGAATGCTGACCATTCAAGGTACCATTCAACATCTCAGGATCTAAGAGAATATTTTGCACCAGATGGGCCAAGGATTAAAAACCCAGGTGACACTGACTGTCCCTCCTTACTACACATGACATGAGTGAATGATGAAGCAGATGATGTATTTGGTGTGGGCCATCTGATGGAATGGCCAAACCCATATATCTCTGCAATAGGAAATATCTTATTGTCAATGGAGAAATTAGTGAGGAAGGTAAACATTTTCCTCAGCAGTGGATGGAGAAATCTTCTATAGCTTTTATAATTTCCTTTTCATGATTCTTCCAACATTTACAAGTACTGGAGACACGAACTAGGAAAGGTGGCATCCCAAATCAAATGTTCAAGGGACCAAAATGAACAACTTGGAAGAACGAAAGAAACTCATCATACTATAAAAACTTCCACCATAATTTTTTAGTTAATAACATGATACATTAGCATTGATGAATGCTTATGACATGATGGTGATACAAAATCAATAGAGAAATGGAAAAAAGAAGAAAAAAGAACAAATGGCTATATATTTACTTTTAATTGATATATGACTGTGGAGTATGGAAAGATTAAAAAATCATTTTGATAATACACATTTACTGAAATTCTAGGAAAGGGTGATGAAGTGTTGCAAAGAACAAACCAGGCTCGGAGGCCAATGCTTCATTTCTCTTACATACGAGATGTCTGTATAGTGAGGATCAAGCAAAGTTGCAATTGTGAACTGGTTTTCAGCTAGCAATGGAGCATGCTTGTCTGTATACAAGGCTGCGGCTAGAGCTGCATGAACTTCTGTGGAGAGCCCAACAGAAGAAAAATCCAATGAGAACATTTTAAAAGAGAGGTTTGCTAGCCCAACATGCAATTACATGCAGTAAGTGTGCCAACCTAGCCTGCGCGTGGGTCACCTGAGCCCTTTGTGAGGTGGGACAATGACCCGGAGCAAAAATAGGCCGGTCAATGGATTGGGCAGGCCACCATGTATGGGAATAATGAACAGATAAGGAGAAAACATGCCAACAGTCCACATTCAATGCGTGGCCAGACTGATTATGGGATGGAGCCGCCTTATATACACTGAACAGATGTCCCGTGTACAGTCCAAGTCGGCATGTGTGCTGCATGTAGATTGTAGAGGGTGAGTCTGGGGCTAGCAAACCTCTTGACAAGATGATCATTTATGTTAATTTAAGGAACACCTCTAATACCAATGGTACCTGGATATCCCTTTAGAGATATGGAAACATCCTCCATCTCTGCAATGGCTTCTTCTCTATCACCAACCTCGTACAAGGCCAATGCCCTCCCAACTCTTGCATAGTCCGAAAATGCAAATTCTTTATAATCATTGACCACCTGAAAGGATGAGAACTAATGAGATGCCATAAAAAAGGCTGGCTTGTGGACACAACCTAACAAACGAGGCACAACAGCATACATACATATACATATGTACAAACATACATATGCGCGCGTGTTAATTACTCGTGTGAGCTTGACATTTCAGCATTTGATGTTGCAGGTTTGCCTGGAGCTTTCAAGCTATGCAAGCAACAAGCATGAAAATGGCCAAATCATGCCGCATGCAGCAGTTTGATGATCATTTTATTTTCTGTCTAGCAAGCAAAAAACCTGCATGCTTCATCAGTCATCACTGGGCTTGGACCAGTGATAAACGTCATTGAAGCCGCTCCATATGCTCATCACTCGTGCTCCCATAAATCAGAAGGCCACTACTCCTAGCTTAAACCTTCTCCAAATCAAGATGAAGCAACATTCTTCTGAACTCTTTAAGTCATTATACAGTATACACGCCAAACACTTTTAGCTACAACTACATGTACTCCGGGGGAAGCTCATGGTTATAAATCATCTGAAACTGAGTCAAATCAGTATCAGTGGAGAATGAACACATCATTAGGCAAGTCAAACTGTGAGACCAGACGAGTTGGGGCAAGTTGTCCCGGTTTAAGTAATGGGAGAGCCAGCGCTCTTTCAGTGGAACCATGTTGGCAAGCAACTTTCTAGTAGCCCCCTTTAGCCTTCTAGTATGGCGTGCGAACCCACATCCATGCCCGCCCATCCAAACCATGCACAGGTGCACTCACACGCGCACGCACCCACACCACACACCTGCGCGTGCACGCATACACACAACCTTCTAGCAGCACCCCCAGGCCTGGAAAAACAACAATACATGTCTATAATGATTCTATTAAATGAATCAAAGAGCATGCTATACCTTCGTAGCATATCATTTTCTTCCTCATAAATCACACATCCAGCCATATTCACACCAAGCCCAAGGTTTTAAATATTGGTCTCAAAGTGTGACTCATTTGGAGAGCAAAACTAGTACGATTCACCCACAGAAGTTCTGCGTCGATCCAGTATCTAATTGCGACTCTCCCTAACTGGTTCCTCTACTCGGTCTGATTTTGTAGTGAACCAACCAGTGAGTATTTCTTTCACCACTGATTCCGAATTGTCTCAGCCAACTTGACTCAGTATCGAATAATATTTGAAACCATGCAATAAGCATCTCAATTTGTCTGAACTAAGCTGAAAGAGATCCAAGTTTAGTATCATACATCGAAGGATCAACATTTTGGTCAAATGATTAGAGTTGACTATTCTATAGCTGGTGAAAAATGCACTTTACATTGGGAGCAGACTGTAATGGAGAGGTTCAAGTAAGTCTTAGGTTTCATACATGTCCAAACACGATACACTTGTATATAGATAGTACCATATGGCCATGGGATGGATACACTAACCTTATGATTTTTTAATTTTCAGTGAAAACTAAGGCGACATTTATTCATAGAAAAACAAGAAATGTCGTGTGGATTGAATGGGTCCTTACTCATGCCTCGGTGGTAGACTCACAAGAGTTTCAACACAAGGTCATGGGTTCGAGTGCCCATTGTGGTGTCAGTGCGTGGGTCTATGTGGAGTGTGAGTACGTATGGTTTTTTTTTTGTCATGTGGATTGAATAACAAACTCAAATTGTACATGGATTAGTCTGCCAAATGGAAATTTGTGGATTTTGACAAAACTGAGGGAACAACACAAAAATTCTGAAAAGTTTCAGTCATGTTCGGGGAATAAGGAGCTGTTTGTTAGCCGCAAAAGTTGAGTCCTAAGACCTGTCCATGGTTTGTCTACTACTCGGTCACAGAATCTTAAAAGAAAAATCCAAACAAGTTGTAGAATTTTTATTCTTTTTTATCCATCATAAAGCTTTGTTTTTCCTCAAAAAAAAAAAAAAAAAAGAGACCATCTTGTCCTCATTATAGTACACAGTAGACCATTCTCTTTTGGTACACATGTGAAACATGAGCTAATATGTCACAAGGGTCATCTTTCATCTTCAAGGGCAACAAGTATGTCACATTCAACATTTTGTGAACTTCATGCATCATGCTTGCCACATGGGCCACATTGTACTGGCTGATGCATGTGACGTGTGCCACCATACATTATCAAGCACCCTAATCATTCCACAAATTCCCCGTGCATCTATGAACAACCTGCATATACCACATATTCCACCATATATTTTCAAGCACCACACATATGCCACATGTTCCGAGTTTTCAATGTGCAAATGCGCCACATATACCAAATACTAATATACTCCAAGTGCTTGACAAACAGCATGAGAATAATTAGTCTAGGACAAGATGACCAGCCAGGGCGAGCCTCACTAGATAGGTTGTCCATGACTAAACTTTTGCAGCTACCAAACTGGCCCTTAATAAGAAATCGAAGGTGAACAAGGCAATTCAACAAAACCCATGAATTGGGTACTAAGAACAGAATCATGTGAATCAAATAAAGAATCGAAATTATGCCCCGAAAGACCGATCTTAGAGAATTTTGCGAATTTCGACAGAAAGGAAGATGTGGACAAGAAGCAAGAAATGGGTACCTGAGTGAAGTACTCCAGGGCTAAGCTGAAGTCACCCTGGGCCTGAAATTCCCTGCCTTTATCGAGTAATCCGACGGCTATGGAGATGCGGCGGGAGAGTGCCAGACTGGCATCCTTCTCGGAAGGGCTGACAGGGTCGAAGTTGGGAAGGGGAGCGGAGGAAATGGGAGTGGGGTTGGGGAAGAGAAGGAGAGTGGTGGAGATTGGTAGAGAGAAGAGAATACTTCTCCTCGTTGTTGGTTGGATTGCAGAGGGCTTTTGTAGGCTGCTACCGCTTTTTTTTCCCGTCGAAGAATCCTCTGCAAGCTGCGGAAGCCGCTTGCGGGCCGAGATTTCTTCGAAATTAGAGGTTTTTTTAAAAAATTTGTGATGAGGAAGAGAGATTTGCGGTCGAAAACCTCGGAGAAATCGGTGGGAAGGAAGGAATTTTTAAAATTTTCAAAATGGGAGAGGGATTTGAGGTTTTTTTCCCAATTTGGGGATCGGGAGGGCCGCGGGGTGAATAGGATTGCGTACCGGGTTACTCTGTACGCTTTTATCGTACTGAGCACACTCAGTTGGGCCCACCAAGAATGCATCTAGTCCATCCATGCGGTCCATCCGTTTTTCTATATTATTTTAGGGGTTGAGACAAAAACTTAAGGGTACCAAAAGATCAAGTGGACCACACCATTGAAAACAGTTTGAAGAATGACATCCACCGTTAAAAATTTTCTAGGGCCCACGGTGATGTTTATTTCTCATCCAACCTGTTCATAAGATCACACGGACATGGATGAAGGGAAAAAACAAATAGAAGTTTGATCCAAAACTTCTGTGGCCCCCAAGATGTTTTCAACGGTAAATGTTCAATTCTTACTGTTTCCTATGGTGTGGTCCACTTGAGGTTTCGATAAATTTAATTTTTAGGCTCAAGACCTAAAATTATCTGTTAAAATAGATGGACGGAGTGGATAAATTACATAAATCATGGTGGACCCACAGGTGGGCTTTGACGATGCAAGCGGTTGCTTCACTTTCACCGTTGGAATCTCACCACCCACCACGGCTTGGACTTTGGTGCAGGCAGGTGCTATATAGGCTCCACCATGATGCATCTGTTGTATCCACGCTGTTCATTAATTTTTAAATATTATTTTATAGCTTTCCTCAAAAAATGAGGTAGATCTAAGTCTCAGGTGGACCACACCACGGGAAAACAGTAGTGATTGGATATACACCATTTAAATCCTCCTAAGGCCCACTGTATTGTTTAGTTGACATCCAATCTGTTAATTAGCTCATGAAGACTCAGATGAAGGGAAAAAACAAAGATCAGGTTGTTCCAAAATCTTTATGGTCCCCAAAAAGTTTTTAATGGTCAAAGTTCATTCAACACTGTTTCTTTTAATGTGGTCCAATTGAGAATGGGATATACATCCTTTTTTTTTTCTTACCATAAAATAATTTATAAAAATAGATGGATGGCATGGATGAAATACATACCTCATGGTGGGGCCCACAGAGCATGGCAAGGGAAAAGTGGGCCCAACTTAGAACGTATTGTTGAAATCAGGAGGGAAGCTGATTTCTGGATTGGCTACAGATAAAAGCTGTAGCCAAAGACGCCCAGAAGCACAGCTCAAAATGCAGCCTGAGTGGTGATACCCGTTTCAACACGGAGGCGGATTGACCGTACTGAGTAAACTCTGTTAGGTCCACCGTGATTTATATATTTTATCCATTCCTTCCATTCATATTACCATATAATTTTATGATTTAAGCCAAAAAATGAAGCATATCAAAAGCTCAAATGGACCACACCACCGAAACAATGTGAATTGAATATCTACCATTGTAAATTTCTTGAGGGCCACTGAAGTTTTGGATTAAGCTTATATTTGTGTTTTCCCTTAATCCATGTTTTTTTTAATGTTATAAACAGGTTGGATGATAAATAAACATCACTCTGGGGCCTAGCAAGGTTTCAACGGTGGAAATCATTATTCCCACTGTTTCCTTTTCTATGGTCCACTTTGAGCTTTGTATGTGCTTCAAATTTGGTTCGAAGGGCGAGAGCATCTAGGGCGAGAGCCCAGAGCCCAGATCATTATTCCCACTGTTTCATTTTCCTTCCATTCATGGATCTCGTCCACCATCTAGGGCGAGAGCATCAGAGATATATGTTCGAGCGTCGTTCGAAGAAGAAAGCCGGACGCGCCGCGGCTGATGCTCTCACACGCAACTTGTCATCTATGGACATAAGTTCGATCAGGGGAGCTCCACCTCCGTCCCACCTTATGCTCATGGGAGATATCACGGGTATGGCCATGACAACTCTAACATTCACCACGCTCTTCTACCCATGGGTATAGGCCGGAAGATAGTTCTTCGAGTCATGACCCTTTGACAGGAGGATTCGGGGTACCCGTATGACTGACAGTAATACTATCAAGGAGTCTGGGTTGGACTTGATCTGTTCCCTCGGCACCCGCTCAGGAAATACCGTCGATGTATGTCACGCAATTCCCACGTCTGGGCGTCTCGTACAGTTTGGGGAGGATGACTATCGAGGTACATAAGAGAGTTCCTCAATTGGTATGAGCAGAGGATGACTTGGGAACAATACTGCCAATATGTTGGGCAGCAGTATTACTCTCAACCGCCACAGATCCTGACAATGATTTCTAGCCACCTCTTCAATCTATGTTGTGATGAAACATGTCCATAAATGTTTATTTTTTTCAATTCATTTACTTTTGCATTTATTAATTGTTGTAAGCTTGCATTTGTATTATATAAACTAATTTTAGTTACTGTTTGAGTGATTTCTTACGACAACGCATACTTTTTTGGCCCCCATTAAATGGAAACTTCTAATTTAAAGCATTCTTTTTGCAAAATTTTCATTCCTTAATATATAAATATGTGTATTTAGGCATGTCCTGAAGTTTCAAAGAAAAATCCAAACAAGTTGTAGAATTTTTATTCTTTTTTATCCATCATAAAGCTTTGTTTTTCCTCAAAAAAAAAAAAAAAAAAGAGACCATCTTGTCCTCATTATAGTACACAGTAGACCATTCTCTTTTGGTACACATGTGAAACATGAGCTAATATGTCACAAGGGTCATCTTTCATCTTCAAGGGCAACAAGTATGTCATATTCAACATTTTGTGAACTTCATGCATCATGCTTGCCACATGGGCCACATTGTACTGGCTGATGCATGTGACGTGTGCCACCATACATTATCAAGCACCCTAATCATTCCACAAATTCCCCGTGCATCTATGAACAACCTGCATGCACCACATATTCCACCATATATTTTCAAGCACCACACATATGCCACATGTTCCGAGTTTTCAATGTGCAAATGCGCCACATATACCAAATACTAATATACTCCAAGTGCTTGACAAACAGCATGAGAATAATTAGTCTAGGACAAGATGACCAGCCAGGGCGAGCCTCACTAGATAGGTTGTCCATGACTAAACTTTTGCAGCTACCAAACTGGCCCTTAATAAGAAATCGAAGGTGAACAAGGCAATTCAACAAAACCCATGAATTGGGTACTAAGAACAGAATCATGTGAATCAAATAAAGAATCAAAATTATGCCCCGAAAGACCGATCTTAGAGAATTTTGCGAATTTCGACAGAAAGGAAGATGTGGACAAGAAGCAAGAAATGGGTACCTGAGTGAAGTACTCCAGGGCTAAGCTGAAGTCACCCTGGGCCTGAAATTCCCTGCCTTTATCGAGTAATCCGACGGCTATGGAGATGCGGCGGGAGAGTGCCAGACTGGCATCCTTCTCGGAAGGGCTGACAGGGTCGAAGTTGGGAAGGGGAGCGGAGGAAATGGGAGTGGGGTTGGGGAAGAGAAGGAGAGTGGTGGAGATTGGTAGAGAGAAGAGAATACTTCTCCTCGTTGTTGGTTGGATTGCAGAGGGCTTTTGTAGGCTGCTACCGCTTTTGCAGGTTTTGGGTTTTGGGCTCGAGGGAAGAAGATGAAGGAGGGACGGTTTGGCAGCACCCATTTTTTATTTTTTATTTTATTTTGCAATTCAGCGATGATGGCCTCTTCTTCTCTCTCTAACCCGTCTTTTTTTTTTTCCCCCTCACACAATCTCCACTGTATGGACGGCAATCCTTTAATCCTGACCATCTGATCGATGGGGCCTGACCTGACCGCCTCTTGTTTTACTCGAATGCGGATTGCGTGGTGACCCCGACACCACGTTGCAACGTGTTGACAAGACTCCGTGAGACCCACCGTGATGTATGTGTTCTATCCATGCCGTCCATCCACTTTAGAAGCTCATTTTAAGGTATCGACACAAAATTGAAGCACATCCAAAGCTGAAGTGGACCACACCAGACGAAACAGTAAAGATTGAACAACTGCCGTTGAAAACTTCTTATGAACAGGTTGGATGAGAAATAAACATAACTGTGGTCCATTTAAGCTTTGTAAATGCTTCAATTTTGGGAGCGTACCCAAAAATGAGTTCAAAAAGGCGTTGGACGGCTGGGTAAAACACATACATCACGGTGGGCCCCACGTTCGTGAAACCACGTAACTAGGTGGCGTTGGGGTTACCACGCAATCCGCTTCCTTCCGTTGGGGTTCCTGCATGTGTTATGGACTTGGAAGCAGATTTCGTACGTGGTAAACTCTGTTGGCCCACCGTGTTGTATGTTTCTTATCCACGCCGTCCATCCGTTTTTAAAGCTTATTTTACGACATGATCACAAAATCTAAGCATATCAGAAGCTCAAGTGGACCACACCACAGTAAAAAGTGGGAATTAAATAGCTACTGTTGAAAACTTCTTTGGGGCCACAGAAGTTTTGGATCAAGCCGATATTTGTGGATAACAAATAAACATCACTTTTATGCACGGTTGGATGACAAATAAACATCACTGCGGGCCGTAGGAAGGTTTCAACGGTGGAAGTCATTATCTCTACCGTTTCTTGTGGTGTGGTCATTTAAGCTTACGATATAATTCAATTTTGGATTCATGCCTTGATATGATTTTTAAAAACGGATGGACGGCATGGATAAAGATACATACATCATGGTTGGCCTCCACAGGGTTTACTCAGCAGCACGCTATAGCGCACTGAGTACGGAATCCGCTCTGTCGATTTGGGGAGAAGAAGGATGGTTGGTTATTGGAGAAAGAAATGCAGCAGTGCTCTCCGAGAAGCATAAGTTACCGTGCGCTTAGTTGCATTGGTTCATCTGGACAGTCCATTTAATTGATCTAAACTGTCCATTTAACTCCAGACATATTTCATCAGCGAGTCGGGATCCTCTGTTATCAGGTCAACAGAGAATTCCTGTTACCCTAATGGTTTGGCATGCCATGGACGGGAGAGTTACAATTGCCTAATAAAAAATTATTCTTTCAAATCGCAGGCATTTCACGGTGGCTCCCTAAAAAATAGACGGATGAAATTGTTGATTGAACCTATTTTTGTTTGGAAATATATTGACATTTGTTGATGTAAACATCCAGTCATCTCTGCTGGACAGCAGTGTACCTATAAAACCAACTGACAACGGGGGCATTGATTGTAGTCATAAACCCTTATATGCATATGTTAGAATAAACACATTAGGGGTTTAATTAAATTGGGGCTTATTTATAACCTTTTGGAAATTATGGCTCGTGTTCAAGAATCAATTACCTCGTCCATCAGAGCTGAGTTGGATAATAACTGACAACGGGGGCATTGATTGTAGTCATAAACCCTTATATGCATATGTTAGAATAAACACATTAGGGGTTTAATTAAATTGGGGCTTATTTATAACCTTTCCGGACTTCTTCCATGTAGGGCTGTACATGAGCCAAGCTACCTCAAAAAGCTCGCTTGGCCCAGCTCGATCGAGCTTAGCTTGACTCGGCTTGAGTCGGGTCCTGCCCAGCTCTAATCCAAACACAATCATCTTACACCCCAAGCAGATGAATTTAACTAAAACTTGGTAGAAATTTTGTTGGATTGGACACTCTTTAATTATATATATATATATATTTGGTTGGATTCGACTTGGTTGGTTGGCGCCGCCGCCTATATGATATTAACTCGCCGCGCTCGAGCTCCACAGTCTCTCTCTCTCTCTCTCTCTCTCTCTCTCTCTCTCTCTCTCTCTCTCTATATATATATATATATATATATATATATATATATATTAATTAAATATTTGATTTGGAAGTTGGGTTGGGTCAGTTGGCTGGGTTAAATCAAGTGTGGGTTGGGTCGGTTTGCTGAGTTGAGTCAGGTGCAAGTTGGGTGTTGGGTTGGGTCGGATTGGGAGCAGTATCGACTTGATTTGAGGTAAGCTTGCCTCAACTCCATCCACTAGCTCGCCTCAAACTTGACTTGAAAGGTTCGAAAAACAAGCCAAGCTCCAATGGTAAGCTCAAGCTCGAGCTTGAACTCGAGGAAAGCATGGACGAGTCAAGCCAATCTTAGCCCACCTCGATTCGACTGGGCTCGATGTACAGCTCTACTTCGATATATGATAATGAGTCTGCTGTGTAGATAAGAATCACACAAGTAATCTTTTCCTGTGTATATGACGCTTATCTCGGCGTGATCCTCGGCAAAGATCTCGGGGAGGTAATCCATTTTGTATACGGAGAGGACATCTCCTAGTAGTTAGCATTCGAGGAGGTTGTGGTTGATAACTGAAGCTGACTTCTAAGTCGTTTTAGTTGGGTCCTGTAGACCAAGCTTCGTCGATGATCAAGATCAGGGTCGAGTTACGTGATTAAGTCGGTGTTCATAGTTGTCCCTTGGTCGTGACGGTGAAATGTCGACTTGACAATCAATGCCACAACTCATAGCTAGTGCCTGAATTAGTCGCAAAGGTTGTGCTCGGCATATGGGGCCAAGCTCTTTCCCAATCTCTCAACAGAGTTGTTTGCCTTGGATTCCAGTTGCCTGGTCAGCCCAGTTTTTACCCATAACAATGTTCATGTTCAAGAATATTGATAAACACTAATATTTGTTAGATCAGCTTTATCTTCGGGTATGGGTGATAGCCCAAGAATGTGCGCTAAAACGTGGATTACCGACAAGTTGAGTGGCTAGACCACCATGATGTATGTGTTGTATCCACACCGTCTATCCATTTGGAGCGACCATTTTAGGGCATGAGCCAATGAATGAGTCAGATCCAAAGCTTGAATGGACACCCCCCACAGAATGAAGATTGAACACCTACCATTAAAAACTTTATCGATTGACCGGAACCACCTATTAAGTTGAGCTTTTTTTTTTTCCAAGACAAGGATGGGATGGTTGCAATGGTTGCAAATTCCTAACAAAAGTAATTCTTTAGAATCATAAGCAATCCATGACAGTCCCTAGCAAATAGATTAATCAAATTGTTGATTGGACCTACTTCTGTATAAATGATCTTGACCGCCCATTTTTAAGACCAATGATCAAATAGTTAAATTTGTTAAATCAGTGTGGTGTGTTCACGGTAGCCCATGAAATATGTGTTCGAACTACTAAACAGTCTATAGATCAATGGATTGTACTGTCTAGGTTCCCAAAACAACTAGGAGCTCTATAACTTGTTTCTCATATAAGTACAGTGAACATCTTGAAAATGTATCTTTTGCACCAGGTCGGAAGACAGAACCACACATGCCAAGGGTCAACTGGGGTTGGGCCGACCTGAACTCAAAACTCCAGGTCAGTTAGGTCAAGGTTAGGTTGGGCTTGGACTAAAAATCCTCAACCCAACATAGGTTGGTTGGCTTTGGATTGTTGGCCAGTATATATATATATATATATATATATATATATATATATATATATATATATATATATATATATATATATATATATATATATATATATATATGAGTTATGACTAACATATATAACATAAATGCAAAAATCATGGTCTATGGTAAATAGGGTTCATGATTGAAATCCTCGGGTAATTTACCCTATGCTATATAGGGCTCGCAATTAAATCAATCTACGCATGGAAAATAGGGTTCATAGTCGGGGTTCATAATCCGGGCAGTCCCCTATAGGAGCCATCCATGCTCTGGCCTCTTATGTTATGCTTGCCATGACAACAAAGTTGCATTAAGGGATGACTTTTTACCATCACCATCTTTAGATGAATTTCAAATATATATATATATATATATATATATATATATATATATATATATATATATATATATATATATATATATATATATATATATATATATATTGTGTGTGTGTGTGTGTGTGTGTGTGGCTTACTCTAAAAACCAAAGGTTAGGATCACCAATGAATCACGATCATGGGACAATAGTATTCACGGCAGCAATGTTGGTGTACAAGTAGGTCTCATAGTCACCCAATCAAATGGTTGATTTTCTGATCTCCATGGTAGATAGGGTGCCAAATGGTCTCCTAAGCAATAAGATTCAACCATCTAATTCAAAGGTTATCCTCAGTTTTGGGTCCATTTGGTACCTTGTATTTGAAATGTATTGGAATCTGAATCCCAGTCACTATGGAATCGAAGTGTTATGGAATCCTCAATTTTGTTCAGCAGCCTGTACTTGAAATCATGTGGAATCCAAAAATTATGTACATTTGGCATCCCAAATTTAGAATGCATTGAATTTAGTTTTTCATAAAAACCTGAATTTGGTTACCTTGAATATCCAAAAATAGCATGCATATGTAACACTTTAAACATTCATTGCAACAAGCCCATTGAAATATATGCTTTTCCTAATTAGGAGGTAATTCCGAGACTCAGTAGGGCCACAGAAGTGGGCCCGCAACGCAAAACCTTACATGTTAAAGATGATGAAAGCTATCCATTCTCTTGTATAAATCTACGGTCCAAACCCATGCACCGTACAAAGTACATTGTTTTCAACAACATTTGAATTAGAAAATAAATAATTATCACAACCATTCCTTCCAATTGCAACGAAAAGAAGAACCAAAAAAAAAAAGAGCCTTCAAATTCATGCAAGATCCAAGAAATAACAATAACCTATCAACTAAAAAAAAAAAAAAAGGAAATTAAAAAACAATGCACAACTAGTTTTTCTTCAACTGTTGTTCACAAATGGTCTAAAAAAACAAAGAAAAACAAGTCCCCAAATCCATTCAAGATCCAAGAAATAAAAGAAACCCATCAACCAAAAACAGAGCTGACCCATTTCAATCCAAGAAAAAGCCACTCTCCAAGCAACGCATCATTGAAAAAAAGAAGAAGAAGCAAAATAAACACAGGAAGCAGAAAGTGATTTCTTTTAGGAAAAGAATGGCAGAAAATGGTAAAATACATGGGAGTCAGTGGAGATTCATTGAGAAGCGGTTTGGAAGCAGGAGGATGGTGCAACTGAGGTGCTGTTAGGACACACAGCAATGGCGAGCAGGAGGATGGCACAACTGAGGTGCTGTTAGGATGCATATCCAAGGCAAGTGGCAGAATGCCACTGACGCACAGCAATGGCAAGCTCTGGAACAGCGTGGCAGCAGCAGAAGAGGCCACTGGAGAGAGAAAGAGAGCTGAGATTTCGAAACGACGCTTTCAGGAGGATTCAGAGGTATCCAAATCCATTTCCCCCCAAATCCCCCTATTTACGAGGTGCTGAATGTCCTCGTATTTTATAATCTCTCTTTGCCTGAAGGTGCATTACGGAGTTTCTTTTATATATATATATATATATATATATATATATATATATATATAAAATCTATTTCTTTTGTTTTATTTGTTTACAGGTGGTGATTGCAGACTTTATTTTACTATAATTATTTCAATAGTTACATGTGTTATTTAATAGTGAGCCGTATGATTTTATGTGGTAGTTTACTAGTTTCAGGTGTTAAACGAACCCACCCGAATTGAATTAGGCTTGAGTATTCAATACTTTGGGTTAGGCTTGGTTTGGGTCTAGTATTGTATTGGGCCACAGGCCAACTACCGTTGGGTTAGCATGGTTGGACGATGCATCAAATTATGCATCAGACTGTTTTGGCACAGTGGCATATAACTGGCCCAGGTAACAGAATATGTTTATAAACTGAGTTTTGATGTAGGAACTCGTGTATTGATTAATAGCCTGATTATCTACCATTATACGGTGAAAAATTGCCAACATTTTGAGAGTAACAAAATTTTGGATTACCTAGTTGCAACTGAACAATAGCCTATCTTGGGAATAACTGGCACAAATATTTAAATAGTGCTGTAAAGTTATTACCCGAAAAGTGTTGTATTTCCTGGGATTGAGTCTTTCCTCGGGCATTCAGCAGGCGATGGCCTGGTACCCTACTAAAATAAAAATAAAAGGAATGGTGATTGGACATGAGATTACAAATGCTTCATTGGAGTTGACATCCACAATAATATGGATGGTGGTTTATGGAAATATATCACCAAAAACCTGAACAAAACTTCAAATTGGAATCTAATAGGTAGGGACATTTTTTGTGAATGAAATGACAGTCTGACACGAACTAGGTAGGGATTTTTTAATGAGTAAATATCACAATGCAGAGCACCCATTGTTCACCAAGAGTCAGCAAACACTCACCTCCCACATAAAAATGATGGGTGGGAATCTTAACATACATTCTTTTGAATTTTGAAATGCTGCTGCGATTACAGCCATCCATCTTTGAATGGCAAAAGATAATAGAATAGGCATACAACTCTTGGTGAACCCAATGCACCTTGAAAAACACACCCTTAGATCGGAGGAGATTTTGCAACTGAAAGGATGAAAATCAATGTAGGACTAAATGGTGCAGATATTATTACAAAAGAGATGCAAAAATTCCACTGAAGGGTGGTGGGGTTTCAGGAATATACTTTACCAAGGGTAGCAAACTTGCAATCAAATGAAATATCTTGAGTCTTACTTTACAGATTCACATCGAACATAGAAAAAGAAGAAATCCATCACTACCACCAACACCATCATTACACCCACTGCATCTGTCAAGGAGATTTTGCAAATGTGTGAAAAACAAAGTGTACCTATAATCATCATTTGTCAACAACAGCCACTAGTAGAAGCATCAGTAGGCGGTGGTTTCTGTTTGAAAATGTTCCTCCTGACACCTGTTGATCCGTCCGCCAAGAGACTAGGTGTATCCAATATCTGCACCACCATTCATGGCATATTATCCTTCACAACCTTCCATGTTATTGAAAAAATAAGCCAGAAAAAAGTTTAAATCCACAGGCTAAGTACCCAAAAATTAAGGTTATTGGAACTTTATCAGGGACTTGGGCTGCAATGGACAAAGTTGTTGCCTGGTACATGGTATGGTAATGACGATGTGGTACGCTACTTCCTCCAATAGGTGGTATGCTGGGGAAGGATCATGTGGATTGCTCCAGTACACACACTGTAAAATATAATTTCTTATATACGAACCGAGCGCTTTGTTAAGCCCACACGCTTGTTGCATTAAAGCTTGTGTAGACGACACACATGTGCCAGCACAGCACATGGGTGTCGAATCCATCCATCAGGCTGGTCCGAACTTCCACACATTTTCCCAAAAAATAAATCTGGTCAACTTCTTCGAGTTTTTCAGAGCCATATATTTGTTTTGCAAACAGTTGCCCACCTGACCAGTGGATCATCCTGGTTCTTGGGCTAGGGCATAAATACAATGGTTCCTTCCAGATGGATGGATTGGATCTCAGACCTATCATGTACCATGCGTACATGATGCGCTTAGCATAGCTCTACAGATTCATATTGCAATTTATATATGAAATGATGAATGCTATTATTATAGACCCTGCATACATAGTGTTATATTGTATGCAGCCTATTGCAAAATCAAAGTATAAAAACCTAAATACTAATTATAAATTCCCAGTAAAACTTAATCAACAATAAGCATATAGGACCATCCTTTTGCATCAGTAAAAATAGAAATCTGGAGCAAAAGACCCATAGTCTGGATTGCACGATACAGAATGGAAAATGTAGGGGGTTTGGTGATTTAATTATGCACTGGAAGTAGCCCTCAAAGCTACATTTCTAGAGGAAACTTTCTGAGGCCACCTATAGCTGAAAAAGCAGCTTTACGATGAGGAAATGGATTCTGCAGTTACTAGGCTCTCTATTTCCTGCTGAACGGCCTGAAATAACAGACTCCACTCATTTCTACTATGAGTTGAAACAAGTGGGCTATCTGTTTTATGCGGTTTTTCTGACGGAAATCGATCCGTCAGACCACTCTTTGAAGATACTAAATCCCATAGTAGCAGGAGCAGATGTTTCTTTTAATCGGTTTTATTGGGCGGCAGAGACTTCCATCACAAATGCCAAGGACAACTTTTTCCATGTCCACATGATTATCCAGAAATAAAATAAAAATAAATGTTGACAGAGCGTGCACCTTTAAAACAAGCTCTTCAAAACACTGCTGTACATTAATTCGAGTTTTTGCACTACATTCAAGGAAAAGGCATCCATACTCCCGAGCAAAATCAATTCCCTCTTTCTTTGTGACAACCCTTCCACTTTCCTGCAAAATTAAACATCAAGATGCATATCTTGTATTTAAACTGTGGAAATCTTTATGATATATAATTCAAGAGAATAAGGCTGTGATTGGAAGTGCACTTAAACCACATTTACAGCATAGAAGTTCTGAGGCCACCCTGCGTTGAAAAGGCCCCACATCTTGAAATGCAAGGCAACTGCTTTCCTTGTTAAGTCGCTATCTGTTTCCATCAAACTGACCCGAAATTGTTATTCCACTTGTTTCATGCAGGAGATGAAACGAGCAGGCTATCAATTTTGGATGAAAATCAATTCTGCTGAAGCACAATTGAAAGGTACCCCAAAAGCAGCCCGAGGTAGTAATATACATGAGATAGAAATGTTTGAACTGTTATCTATTTGGCACCGACCAGCCAATTTAAGTCCTCTGAGAATGGAGGTATAGTTGTTGTAAACCTTTGTAGGAATTACCTTATCAACTTTGTTTCCAACAAGCATCTTGATGCAATCTTGATTAGTTGAGTAGAGATCGATTTCCTTAGCCCATATATCCGCAAGATTTGTAAATGTGTCTCGTCTTGTTACATCATAAACTGGAAACATTGCAAATAAAGTTACAATAGCTTTATGCAAAATTTCCACATTATAGAAAACTAAAACCTAGAATTAACAGTAAGTATCACTACAAAGAGCAACAGAATGAGACATCCAGTCCTTTTTTTCCACCCTCCCTCCCTCCATGGCTATATGTGTGGGAAGGCCAAATGTGCTCGAGCACAAGAAATCAAGAGCAGCCCCCTGCTTTAACTATCATCATCAGCATCATCAAAGCCTTATCCCAAGTAATGGGGGTCAGCTACATGATCCCTGTTATGCCATTCCACTCTGTCATGGGCCAAATCCTCATTTAATCCATAGTTCCACAAATCTTTTCTTATTACCTCCACCCATGTCCTTTTGGGCCTTCCCCTTACCATTTTAGAGCCTTCAACTTGAACCAACTCACTCCTAACCAATGCAGTTTAATGCATGACGAATGGCTCCTCTTTTTAATGGCATGATGAATGACTCCTTCCTAAATAACCATGAGAAAACCTTAAAAAAAAAAAACCCAATAATATTGCACAAACGAAGTTTTTGCTAGATGATTTGTGAACATCTCCTATTTCCACATGCAAGCCTAACCAATTTCTGGTTGCTCTACTGATAGTCCTCAAAGTCTATGAAAGAGAGATCTGCAATAAGTGACTGAAAAGCAAGTACTATTTCCTATGTGTGGGAAAAGATGCAATGTGCTGCTCTTGGAATGTAGCAGTAGCGGCCGTTGAAGAAGCCACTGAATTCTGCTGGCTGCAATTGAATGGCCATGATAACATGGCCTGCTTTCCTAAGCCATTTAAAGGTCAGCAATGCAGGTCCATTAAAAATAGATAAGGACAACCCTTTTGCACTCCAAACTCTTGAGTCCAGATTCCAGGTTCCTGCTCCCGCTATGCCTTGAATTCCAAGGTATTAAACTAGTGCTCAGCAGTCCTAAGCACAATATTGGATCACAGAATAGAGGGATTGGATAGGGAAAAATATTTAGGAATGAGATTGCTGTGGATAGGAAAAAATATTTAGGAATGGGATTGCTTTGATAGGTTTGATATAGCCATGTGATTCACACATGATATCACTAAGGCTACACATATGATATCAATAAGGCTGCGCACATGAAATCTTGGCATGGGGAATGTAGGACCAAAAGGAAATGGCATGAATACAGAAACACACAGCACTCTCCATGTGAATGGAAGAAAATAGAAAATCAGAAAAAGCATACCCATTATAACACCTTGTGCTCCTCTATAATATGAGCTTGTTAATGTTCTGAACCTCTCCTGTCCAGCTGCAAGATGAGCAAGACATCCATAGTTAAGAGCATATTTACACAAGCAACATCTATATTTAGAAGTGTTGAGATTTTCAATTAAAAGTTCTTTATTGAGACCAATTTAAGACGATCACAACATCTTATCCAACATCACACCCAGATAAGGTAATTGTGCCAGATCGAGGAACCTCATTCACTTGGTAAGAAAGGAGAAGAAAAACTGACAAAAAGTTCTACAGGACCAGAACAAATTTTAACAATAACAAGAAAAAACCCAACGATATGAGAACACATGTAAAAAAGTCCTATAACACTGTTATTAAAGGTGATAAACAAGCTCATAGGCTGCTTTAGCTTTTACAGGTCCTGTATGATCAACAAGTAAAGAAAGTCAGGAGAGAGAGAGAGAGAGCATGGTGATTAAATTCACTAATACACAGCCTCTTCTGACAAAAAGAACAGTTCTAATATTCACAAATATTAGAAAACCACAGACAGACACATCTTGGATTGTCTTTTTCTAGGTTTCTAGCCTCCGATCTGCTATCTCAGCGGATCATCTTTGTTTCTGTTTTCTGTTCTTCTTTTAATAATATCGTCATCTTTCCAAAAAAAAAGACACATCTTGGATTGTCTATAATGACAGATGTTTGTCTACTACCATGATCTTATGGAAAAACAGCATCATGCTGAAAAAAGTAAATGAACACAAGAAACAGCACCAATGGGAATATTCTTGTATATTATAATATAACTATAACTATATAGAATTTTTATTGAAAATTCGAGTGATTTATATTATCATTCTATTAATTCTTATTCTATTTTCTATTATTATTAGATTAGAAATTTTATTATTAGAAATTTCTATTTCTTTGATTTCGATTTTTTTTTTCTTTAAATGCAAAATATTACGTTTGAAATAGTTATATATAACTAAATCCATATTAGTTATAGCAGATTCTATTGATTCTATTAGATTAGAGCGGATTGGTCCTAAGGATAAGATAAGAATGCAATTCAGATCATAATGAGACATTCCTAGAGGACAAACAGTCTTAACACTAAAATATTAGAACATGGTGCAAAAGTGAATGCATCTTCAGCGGTTCCAAGTAAGTATGCTACCCAAAATTTATCTTAATAACTGTTTTCAAAGGGGAGAACTCATTCTCCAGAAATTAGCAGCATGTGGAGTTTCCAAATATGTTTCTTGGTGAAAAGGGACTTGCATGTATGCTTAAAAGTCAATACTTAGGCGTAGCCCTTCAATCGGAAGCAGCAAGTTAAGCCTGGGAAGAGACATAGAGAAAGGAAATCTGTGCACAAAATGAAAATTAATCCTCATTCTGATCCCTCACAGCACTGCCAAAATATAGGAGACTGAGGTTCCAAATCAACCAATAGGTTTGCATGCAATCTTATTCTCACCAATCAACATTGTGAGGTTTTATCTTTCTGACGTGGAAAGGCCATGTGACAAACTTGCCTCAAATAGACCACACCTTAAATTGTAATGCACTGAGATATGTAGCCAAAAAAAAGGTTCCTAATGTGCAGTATAGAAGCACCACGACTTGTTGTGCTAGTATAAGTATAGGCATGTGTACAGCTATATGATAGATATTAGGTATCTGATCTCTACAACATACAATGCGAGTAGCGAAGGACAATTTTATCCACAATTATTTTTCCAAAAGCACCTAACTTTGAATATTTAAATGATATGAGAAGGTATTTGAATTAATGATAAGGGCATTTGACGGTGTAGCTGCTTGGCAAAACATGGTTAAGATTCTCCCGACGAAAAGTCCATGGATGGCTGAAAGTTAACCCACTCAATCTCCCTCCCTCCCTCCCTCCCTCTGCGCATCGTGTGCCCAGATGTACAGTAGATTATGGATTATCAGTTAAGATTTAGTCATTTTATATATATCTGTGTGCACGTGTGATACCCTCAATACAATAGCAGACAAGATTTATACAACGTAAATTATCTTGGTAAAGAACCCTCATCCGAGCTACATTCTTTCTTCTTCTTCTTCACCTCCAATTGAATTCTGAATCAGCAGCCCAAATATCAGCCCACATTCACATGTTATCAAAGCCAATTAATAATTAAGAAATAGGTTCTATTTTTCCTTTTTGATAATTAAGAAGGGGTATATTGCTTATTCTTTATCCGCCAAAGGCAAGTAATTGTTTTCTTAACATAAAATTTATGAACAACTGTATGTTATATGGAAACACATTTTTAACCCCAGTTGTTTCCCTTCATCATCTTCCAAGTCTTTCATGGTATTAGAGCAACATCGATTCCTTGATTAGCGACCCCCTTTTTTTTTTGTTGAGTTCTACCAAATCAGGCAAAATTTGAAAGACCTGTCACCCTTTATTTTGGCATTGAATGGCTCTGATATTCAAAGGCAATGCCTGAGCAGAAGTTTGTAAAGATTGCTTTTCAAGTTCTAAGATCCATGTTTATCTTTGCCTTTTCAAGTTTAAAGATCTATGTTTCTTTAAGAACCCATGGAGAAGAGTAGCATTTTTTGCCGAAAGTGTGTACTCGCTTTCCATGTTTTTTCTTTTCTTTTCTTTTCTGAAATGTTTGTACTCACTTTACTTGTTTCCAACTGCAGCCCACTAATAGTTATCTATTGATACCTCATCGAATTAGAACTCTATAGGTTGGGAAGCAAAGGTGACATAGAGGATACCCGAACAAACTAATGTGGCCTTAGGGCCAAAACCCAAGCTCCACTGCTACCTATGGGCAAGAGAACAAGGAAAAGAATCAAAATCGAGTTGTAATTTGTGACATTATCTATTCCTTGTTTTATGAATTATCGATTTGATGAAAAAAGAACAATAAGGCTTATGGAGTGGAAAAAGATGAGCTTAAAAGATATGCAACAAGAAATCAAGAGAGGGAAATAGGATGATGATAACTAAAAAGGAGAAATTTGTTTCATGATCCTTAATGTTGACTATTTATTTCAGAAGTAAAAAAGAAAAAAAGCCAAAAACTGCAGTTACCTGTGTCCCAAATTGCAAGCTTCAATTTCTTTCCCCCAATGGTAACCAATTTTACCTTAAAGTCCACGCCTTAAAAAGAAACGAATGGAAATTAGCACAACAAAGAAACAAGAAAATGCAACTATAAACTTGAATAAACAAATATATTAAATGTCCAGTTTTCCCGTAGCAGACGTAATCCGGTAGAATTTTAGACACGGGAAATATTGCTGAATTTTGGTAATCATATACTCGTCATTGGACTGGAATAAAAATTACTTTGATGCAGTTGCAAGAGAGCTTAGTTGGGAAAATGAAATGAGTTCAGCACTATCAACATTTTAGATGGTTTACAGTGTAAGAATACAAACTGCACAGCACAAGTGCTGATGCAAAGAGGGAATAAAAGATCCTCCACATGAGGATATGCATAGTATACTTGGGTTTTCAGTTTATACAAGTGAGCCTCATTGTTCAGTGATCTTGACAATTGGTCTGATGCAACCTGCCATGATGGACAGCAGCACAGAAAATCTCCCAGATTGAAAGATCCAATTCCCAATGTCCAGCCTTTTCCTGTTCCATGGACCGCTGCTGTATTTTTCCCTTAACTGTCTATTTGTTGGCAATAAATTGAAAGGTATGTTTTTCCTATCCAAAAGATTTTTGGGGCATGGGAATTAACAGACAATGGTCTGAATCGTCAACTGAGGCACGGCCTGGACAAACCCAAAGCCTGAGTAAGCTATCCATATCCTTGGGTTGAGGATCTTATAATTCCTCAATAGCAGATTAACCTTTCTTTCATGCAACATCATGTACATTTCCAATACCAACTTAATATGAGCTGTTTCTGCCACTCTTCATAATAAAGAAAAAGATGAAGTAACCATTCCTGAACAATTAAATCCATTTTAACACATTCCAATCATAGAATCAAATACA
The DNA here is from genome assembly GCF_029962835.1 of Magnolia sinica. Classification (NCBI taxonomy): domain Eukaryota; kingdom Viridiplantae; phylum Streptophyta; class Magnoliopsida; order Magnoliales; family Magnoliaceae; genus Magnolia; species Magnolia sinica. The sequence continues at coordinate 19,909,721 of NC_080574.1, read as the reverse complement.
CTCAATGCAAGCTGTACAAGTTCACACAAAAATGATGGCTATGAAGAACATCCATTACTGTAGATCAACCTGTTTTTTTTTCCCACACTTATATCAGAATCTACAAAGAACAAAATTGAAATTGAAATAAAAACACCCTAGGGCTGGGTTTGGATGCACATCAGGAACTGAATTCCAAGCACTCGGTTTAAACAGGAAGATATGACACGAATTGTATGGCATTCCTAGTATCGATTACAGGGTAATATAGTTATTTTCCATTTTATTATTAGACAAGAGAAAATTTTTGTTACTTTGGCAGCATGTGATGGATGATACAAAGGCACTTAAAAATCAAAACTTTGGGATGATATGGAAATACTTAAAAATTACTTACAAATTGCATTCACATACAAATAAGTCAAATTAAACTGTCCAAATTATGTTTCCCAATTTCAATGCATCATATACCAAACATCAAACTTATTTGATTATTATCCGACTGTTAGATAGGTGGACATTTATTGCACAGTTAAAATGAAAAATAAAAATCCCATGGTCCTACTTCAACAAACAAGCGCTCAATAATCAGAGATCATGATTGTTCAACCAATCTGATTTTAGGTTTGTGACATTGCAACAGAGAGTTCCGCGATTCAGTCGTTTTAATTAGAGTTAGCAATTCAAGCGTCCCTACACTGCTTGAGTAACATATGACTCCGAAATTGCAATTCAATCTGATCGGGCGTCCAAACGCACCCCACCCGCAGCATACAAATCCAGACAACTCATCGAAACTCGAGCAAAATCAAAACATATGGCATTGTCATAGATATTTCATATAAGGAAGCGAACAAGTACCGATGGTGGGAGAGAGATCTTCAAAGGTATCGGAGGTGAAACTCAAGAGGAGGCTGCTCTTTCCAACCCCAGAGTCTCCGATCAGCAACAACTTGAATAGATAATCGAATTCCGGAGCCTGGCTCGTCATAGACGAATCCATCGAATTCGACCTCTCCAAACCCTAAAAAAATGAAATTTCAATTCCACAAACACGCCCAATCCACGTTCATATTACAGAAAAATAAAAGAAAATTAAATAATAAGAAGAAGGGATCGATCGAGGGACAAACACCGAAACTGTATGTATATCCCTTGAAAAGATTGGAGTGAGTGTGAAACAAAGAGATCTGATGCTTGCTATCTGCAATGCGATGGCGAATCGTTAAATATCATATATGGGTTTTCGTAAAGAGATGGACTTTTTGAAGAACGGTGAAAGAGAGGCGAAAGTCGTTTTCCTATTTGCGGAAGAGAGAATGTTTGATACTCTGGGAGAGTGCGATGGTTGATACGCAGCCTCTCAAAAAATTGCGCACTTGAAGTAAAGGTAACTTAAATTAAACCGTCCAAATCTTGTATGTCATTTTAAATTTCATTTTGACAGTGAATTGCATTTTTTTATTCCATAAATGGCAGATTCATAGACTTTAGCGAGTGGTTTAAATAAAAACTAATCATATGTCCCAATTTAGCTAACAAAAGTCTAATTAATCAGTGGCTAGGATCGTTCAACCAATATGAACTATGGACGTTTGCCTATATAAAGTGGGTACCACAATCTAAGGTTTTACTGGTTAGAGAAAAACTTTGATACTCTGGTAGGGTGTAATGGTGATACGCAGACACTTAGAAATGGCACACGTGGTAGACAATTAAATCAGATTAAGTTGTCCAGATTAGGGTTCCAGTTTAGATTTATTACGATCGGAAAATCACACTTATTTGATTTTCTGACTATGGATTGGTGGACATTAAAGCCACGGTTGAAAATGAAAAGTCTCCCATGGTCCTGTCTACCAACCGTTGGTTAGGATCGTTCAACCAGTTGGATTTTTGGCGGTGAATTAAAGAAGTGGGCGGTTGGTTTAACTGAGGTAATGCATGCCACGTATGCAAATTTTCTTGCCCGCATATCAAGCGTCGTACGCTCTCTGATTACCGTATAACATGAGTGAAACTAACCAGAGTGGAAGTGCTTACAGTTATTCCATTTGTTAACGTGCGTCGCATGACGTGGATGGGGCCTGCATATAGGCTACCGCACTGAGTCAGAGTATCAAGTAACGGTGCTGACTGCCTTTATCTTTATTTAGAAATATTCACCCCCCGAGCGATGGGTTATTTGTTTTCAACCATCAATTAAAGCCGTGTGTGGGTGAAACCGTGTGTCTCCCATCAATGGATGGGGATGGGATGAGTGTGGTATTTTTAAAAAATGTGTTTTAAAATTTTAATTTTTTTTCATTTCATATGGTAGAAGTGTTTTACTTTTAATGTATTTTTAGGTCCAGATCTACATGATGACTGAGAGTATACTCACACTAGCAGTTTGGTTTCATTCTCCGTGAGTATACCCACAATTGTTAGTTTTGTATGAATTTTAAACCAGGGATGTGTTTGCTAGAGTGGTCGCACTAGTTGAGTTCCAACCCAATGAACTTAACTCATTTGAAGCAGTGTTTTAAGCACCTTATCATTATTTATATATAGACCTACTTCTTTTCTGAATTCATTAATTAAAAATTAATGTTTTCTCTCTAGTTTTTTAAAATTCATTTATGATTTAGTGTTGTTTTACCAACTAAGTTCGTTATCAAACCAATTTACTTCAGTTAAGTTCTACACATTGATTTGAGCCTGCGTACAACAATTGCACTGTTGGTATTGGATAATAGTCATTGTATTCTAGAAGCCGGTTGTCCAGGATACATATTGCACTTGAGATGCGGTGTAAAAGAATAAATTTAGTTTTAAGTTGAGTGACTCGATCACACCTCAAATCAAACAAATAAATTATTTTTTCTTACTTTATTATATTATATAAATTTCTATGTTTTAAAATTATATTTTCCACACATTATTATTTCAAATGGCAAACAACTAATGTAGTGGTGGAAGTTGCATGTGGGAATGACATAGTAAAATAGGATTATCAATCAATCCGGATCATCCATCAAGTGGGTTGTACTCTAAACGGCCTATCCTCTAAAAACCGCAGGATTCAGGTGATCCTTTCCATCCTTTAACTGGCATTCTAACAGACGGTAGAAAGCAAACATGATAGGACATCCAATGATAAGATTCAACCAATGTGGAAATGATAAGATTCTTTTAATTTTCCAATAATAGGACATCCATGATAGGGCCCAGAATATGAACGATCCCAATCTATACAGTCCAACCATGTGTACGGAGGAGATGTCTGCCTTGAGGTTCTTCCAGATCTACCATGTGTTTGTGTGTAGGGTAGATCGTTCCATTGTATCTAAAACATTGGAGCAACCAAACGCACCTGAACCATGAGCTTCACTTGTAAAATCTACGACCTGAAGGGGTCGAAACGTAATGAACGGACGCGGATTGCCTGGGACACCCGTAGTAGGAAGTTCATGTGCTCCGAAGCTAGGTGGGGCCCCGATCATGATGTTTGCGAGAAATCCATCCCATCCATCCATTTTGCCTGCTCATTTTAGGAAATCTCGATAAAAAATGAGGCAGATCCAATATTCGAGTGGGCCACAAGATAGCAAAAAGAGTGGAAAGAAATGTCTACCGTTGAAACCTTTCTCGGTCCACCTTGATGTTTACGTGCCATCCAAACTATTCGTACGGTCATTCCCATTGAGATGAACTGAAAACACGAAAAACTTATGCAAAATTTCTATGGCCTTATGAATATTTCAATGGTGCTTGTTCAAAACCGACTGTTTCCTCTCGTGTGACCCACTTGAGTTTTGGATCTACCTCATTTTTAGTTGCATAACTTAAAATGAGCTGAAAAAATAAATGAACAGGGTGGATTTCTTACAAACATCATGGTGGGCCCCGTCTTAGCTTCCAAGCAGGAACTCACTGCCCACTAGGTGTTGCAGGCAATCCGCGCCCCAAATGGACAAACAGAAAGGCCCACCTCTTTCCAGTGATAGGTGGGACACAACAGAACCATGGTCTGAAATGAATTACAGAACCATGGGCCCTACTTATCGGAATTGAAGACCTGTGTATCATACCAATCTATCATTCTAACCTTTTTGTTTTTTCTCTTAAATTAAAATATAAAAATCAACGGAAAGGTAAGGTAGTTGGTGCCACCAAATTAACTTAATGGTTAGGCCACCTAAAATGAGTCTACCAAAAATCCTAAATAAATAAACCCATCTCATTACAACTTCTTTAGAAGATGGGGCATTTTCTCCGCTGGTTGTAACCTAAGCGTTGCACCGTATTGATAGTCTGTATTTTTATTTTTTTATCAAGAGTCCAACTTCTACCTCTCTACCGTCCGTATTTCACTGTAGAAAGGCCAAATTTTGAATGGCTAGGATCTTCTAGGCATGGAGATCCTCGTTCGTGGGCCATACTCATCATACCAAGGGAACGGGGGTTGGCGCTTGCATAAATTTAAAACCAGAGCATACGATGGTTCACGTCTCTTGGGATACCAGGAGAATAAATGATCCAAGGTAAAGATAGTCTAATCTAAGATTTTATCTTCTCCGTCTTCGTGTCTTCTTACTATGGCTAGGCCTATCATATAAACAGTTTGGATGGTTCAAATATGACTTGGTGATTGGACCGTGCCAAGGCTGCCCAAGCTCTCTTCATGTTTTAGGCTGCCCCTGCATAGCCAGGAACCTAACACATTGCCACCCCTACTTGTGCTTGTCCAAAACATCTAAATGTCACATGAAATTGCTAATTGTGCAAATGACCTGGTAGAGAAATTCGGCTATTGCACTTTAGAAGAATTGTTTTAAGTGGATACTTTTCAAGGTATGGTACAACTACATGGTATGATATAATCAAACATGCATATAACGAGTAATTATTTGAGTTGACTATCTGTGAACGTTGGATCCTGGGTGGATCGTGCTCGTACGGATGGATTAACGTTTTAAGTGTGGTGATTATAAATAGATTGTATTTGACTGGAGTCAACACTAGCTAATTAATTCGATTCCGCAGTCGATTAGACTTTGTAGAAACATTATGATAGAAAATCTGAGGAGTCACTGCCTTATGATGACTCATTGATTTACAACTGAAGATTTTGAGTACGGAAGTATGCACAGTTACAGAGATGGAAGGGGTTAGGCACCCACTCTACCCATACAGATGTACGGTCTCTACTTCTCGAGATCTCACGAACTATCGATAATTAAAATTACTTTTTGTGCACTAATTATGCAAAGTGTGTGCAATGTCATGTTAAATGTAGTGCCTATGACAAGTTATAGCCTAGGCTAGCTAAATCCGCCCAGACTCTCCCACTTGTCATATGATAAACCAATCCGTCCAAGTTTTTTATGGACAAGATCTGACTAACTCAGCAAGTCGCAGAGCATATGTTTGAACTGATCGAGTGTTGAGTGCTATATGTGCCAAGAAATGAAATTCTGTATGTAATATTGTGTGTAATGGGGTGTTAAATGCAACGCCTATAACAGGTTATAGCTCAGGCTAGATAAATCTATATTGACACTCCCACTTGTCATGCATAGATTAATCGACCAGAATTTCTGATGGGTATAATATAATTATATCAGCAAGCTACAAAGCATACACTCTTGTCAATTAAGTGCACAATGCCATGCAAGATTGATGGATGGATGTTTGCACAATGCCAATGCTGAGATAGATGAAGCTGATTGAAAGTTGGACGGTTAGACAGACGGTAATACTGCAAGGACTAGATTGAGGCTTTAGTTGCTCAAGAGGCTAAGGATTGGGCTAGACTAAGTTGTCATAGGCTAACTCATTCTCAATACTCTTTCCTCTCCTTGGTGGAGGAATAAAAAGGGCTAAGAATGGCTCGAGAGAGGCTTGGAAATGGGAAGATGTGTTGAGGATGCTTGGATTCTAAGGGATCACGGAAATGACAGGGGGAGGGGGCTATTTATAAAACTAAGCTCGAGTTTCTAGTAATTCTTAGCAAGAGTAAGGTTAGAAAGTGTTTGGATGGCTAGGATTCAAGGTTGCCATATGGCATGATCTTGATGGCTGGATTAAGTGGTAAAATGGTAAATATTGCTCAAGTATGGGGTACCTAGTCATTTTGTTTTGCCACATGTGTATACCCCGAGCTAGGGAGAACCCCACTTGCGTTGCACCCCTCCCGCCAAGATGGGGTGTGCCACGTGGCCGGTAGCATCCAAGGTGCCGCTAGAGCCACTCTACACCCTCTACTTTGGTAGGTGGGTGAGGGTGCATGTGTGGAGGCTCTATCTCTTTTGGAGTTGTAATGTTATTGCACTGTTTTTTCTGGGCCTTGAGATTGAGCTTGTTTTTTGGCTTGATTTGACTCGATGGGTTGACTGGATAGGTTGATTGGGTGAGTTGACTTGACAGGTTGACTCCAGGTGTGACCAGATTTTCGCTAGGTTTTGGCAGGGTTTAATTGAGCTCAACTGGGTTGAGTTTGAATGGGTCGGACTGGGATGAGTTAAGGTTCTAGGATTATATGATTTGGTTAGGGTTAAGGTTTACAAGGTTATGATTCATAGGGTCAGGGTTTAACGAGTTGACTTGGTCAAATTTCATCAGCTTGTTAGCCCGGGGTAGGGTGTCTACATTGTCAAATAACTTTTCATTGATGTTCATGGATTAAAAGGCTTGGTCTGCTTCTCAAACAACATAAATCATTATGTCGGTAAATCCAATAAAAGTATTGTATGTTGAAATGCATGCATATATGAGATGTACCTCTCCCTAAATCTATGAGATGATCAAGATGAAATCCCATATAGATCAGCACGTGCTCCATGTCTAGTTAGATCATGTAAGCCTAGGTATTGCAAGGGGGATGAATCATCTTATGATTTAGTGGATCCTATGTAATGATTGTATAGATTGTCACGTAAGATTGTATTTGACTGGAGTCACCACCAGCTATTTAATTTGATTCCACGGTCAGTTAGACCTCATAGAAACGTTAGGATAAACGATCTACGGATTCCATGCCCTAAGATGACTCTTTGATCTTTGGCTGAAGAATTTGAGTAAGGAACCATGCACAATTACATATAGGGAAGGGAGCTAGGCACCCACTACCCGTACAGATGTACGGTTTCCACTTCACAAGATCTCATGAACTATTGACAATTAGAATTACTTTGTGTGCACTAATGATGCAAGGTGTGTGCAATGACATGTTAAATGTAGAGCCTATGACAAGCTATAGCCTAGGTTGGCTAAATTCGCCCTGATTCTCCAACTTGTCATGCAATCAATCAATCAGTCCAAGTTTTTTTTATGGACAAGATCCAACTAACTTAGCAAGTTGTATAGCATATGTACTCATCGAGTGTTCAACGCTATATTGTAACCTCCCGAATTTTCGCTATTTTGAATTTTCAAAAACCCTTGAAAACTTTTGATATGACTAGCTTACATTGTCACTTATTGGCTCTTGACGCTCGAAGTGAACCTATACGATGGTGGTACCAGTAAAGAATCGCATAAATCCGATTAATCAATCATAGGAAGCCAACAAATCCGCTCGATCACCTAAACATCGAGCTTAGCCTCAGGATTTGCTCCCGTAGGGTCCAAATCTAGCCGACCTATCACTAATTAATCGAGATGATCGTAACTAAAAAAAGACCCGCCAAAAGCTGAAACAACTAGGGATCCGATTTTAATTAACAAAGCAAATCAATTTAGTTACTCCTTTAGCCTAAGAACCAATGGTTTATGATTATTAGGATTGAATCGTTGTTTTCGCTAATTACAAATAGGCCACACTATGAACTTAGCTAATCTAAACCCTAATAATTGCGTACAAGAAATCTCGATATCCAACTCATTTCAAAAATGCCATGACTATTCAAACAAGCTTTAAACTGCTTGTCAATGGGCCACTAAATCTGAGATTATAGAAAGACATTCGTCTTAGTGAACTTGACGTCCATCGTGGGACATCGAATCGATCAACTTGGACTTGCAAAGGGAGTGTTTGAGTTATGCGAATACCTTACATGTAAATCTGGAACTTAAGTGAAACTGACCCATTTGCTCTTTCGTGAAGTTGTAACTTCCGAATCATCGATTCATGACTAAATTCGGGGTACCGACTAAAGATATTTCTCCACACATATTCATATCGCCACGGCCCTGATTGATCATCGGTAACCGTCGATCTAAGTTAGGGCCTTTTTGGTTGATCGACACGTCCGATCATCGTATATTTATGTCCAAACAAAGAATGCATTGTTGGACACTTATTTCATTGCTTGGATTGACCTGTATGCCTCATAATGGGTCCTATTGATTGGAAACAATCCCTTACAGGGTTAGTATAATGAATAAAGGGTCATTAGGGCCATTTACACTACTTTTGGCACTATATAAGGCCCTTATTTGGGTACCCCCTCATCCCATACGAATTTCAACAAGAGAAAAATGGAGAAAGGGACGAGAAATAAAAGAGGGGGGGGGGGGAGAGAGAGAGAGAGAGAGAGAGAGAGAGAGCTTGGGTGTGAGTGATGGTGCACCTCTACCCTTTCGTCCACTCTCTAGTCGCTTCGCCATAATAAGAGCCGTCGTCGGAATTTTCTCGGCGGTGATTGGAGGTAAGAAATAGATTATACTATCTAATCTAATATTTGGGTTAAGTTTTCTAGTCCTTACAATGGTTTATATAATTGTTTAGGCTTTGGTGGATTTTTCCTATAACTCTAATCCTATGAACACTTTGAGTCGGGCGAATCATTATAAAGGTGCGGATCATTATCTCTAGGTTATCATTTATCGACCCATAAGGGTCTCAATTAACGAGTAGATGCTTGTAAATGAATTTGTGCATACTAATATGTTAATATTTTGATTTGTCTATAATATATGTTATTGGTTGGATATGGATGCTCACATGTTTGATAAAATGTTTAGGTGATTGAATGTGTTGTTTTATGGATATTCATATGTTTGATTAAATGCTCAATTGAATGTGTTATTTTGTTGATGCTCACATGTTTGATAAAATGCCTAAATAGATGTGTTGCTTTATTAATGCTTACATGTTTGATAAAATGCCTAAGTAAGGTGTGTTGCTTCTATTGATGCTTACAAGTTTATAAAATGCCTAAATTGTTATGTAGTAGAACTTATGCTATAATTGAGTGAAATTGTGCTTAGTCCATACCGATACTTATGATTGTTATGATGTTGGGTTAGTTAGCTAACTGCAGAACAAAAGGGGTGAGCCGAGTTGGGGTGACCACCCTAGGCTTATTCGATCGACTCAAGTTAAACACGGATGACCGACAGTAGTTGGACTACACGAGATGCTTACACCCAATGCTAGTTACACTGGGGTTCTCCCAGGTCAATTAAATTAGTCCACTAGCCAACTGATCATGTATGTTCAAAATGTGTAAGCCGACCAAATAAAATATAAGATACTCCGTTCCCAATGGATGAGTCCATTCATAACTGTTAGTGCGATACGATTCTACTAAGACTCATGAGCCGAGCATGGTGGTATGGGACACCGTGTCCGAGCTGCCTACCTACGCTAGGGTGATGAGCTTGCCCATAGTGACCAGTGAGCACTAATAGAGGTGATAAATCATTATTCAAATAGGCCTTGGCAAATTACTCGGCCAATGTTTCCATGCTAGAGTACTATTCGAACGACTTGGGCCTGAATGAAATTGGATGACGAGCCCTTTCCTTTGTAGTGATTTGATTTTATATGACAATCTCGCACCTCGAAACAGAGTGATCATACTCGGTGTTCGGGTGACAACTCATGCCGGGTTGATCCTCGTACATTTAGGTATCATGTCATATATTTGTAATCGTTGATTTGTGAGAAAAACAGGTGACATCTAAATTTGGATCGATGGACACTAGTGAGGAGCCGTTACGTGCCGTAATGAGCTACGTAATTCGGATAAAGATTAGTGATATGACGTCGGTATCCTAGCTTCGCCAATATGTTGGATGAATAGAACTTAATAATTACTCGTCTAACATATGCATTAATCGCATTGCATTAGATAGGATGTAACAATTTGGCATTGAAGTCGCGTGATGAGGGAGTGTTGGCATATGTAAAATAGGCGTTGAAGTCACTCAAGAGGGAGCGTTGTTTAAAAAGAGTATGCATAATGTCATATCTTCATATGCGTATTTAATAAGAGTATTTAGGAATTGTTTAATTTCTTGCTTTATCATTACCTGCGCTGATTGGGTTGATAACATGTTTAACTTAGAACTAATGAGACCATTGAGTTAGCTGCTCACTCCCACCTGGGACGGTGTTTTAAAACACCAACCAGACATTATTGTTAATGCAGATTCTATCGAGGCCTCTGGCGAGTAGGCTTGGATCGGCTTGCACTTTCACCGTGATGCCTTAGGAGCGTCAGGCGAAACTGGAATACCATGCACTTATTTAATCTTGTGCTTGTATATGTTGGAGTTCTGACTCAATGTGCTCTGTATGTTGATTTTATGGTATGTTCATTGTGGCTTGTGTAATCCTCATTGTGGGTGATCACCATTATTTGAATTGTATTTTTTATTGTTAGCCCTATATTTCTGATTTTTGTTATCTCTACCTCGCTTTATATTCGCTAAATTGAATTACGCTACTCTGATTGCTCGTGTGTGAAATAAATGTGAATCTGAATGAGGTCACACGTGCATTTTCATTTAGTTAACACCCGGGAACTCGAGATCAGAGTTTTTGTACTCGGGTGCCGATTTTCAGAATGTTACATATATATTGCGTGTGTGATGGGGTGCTAAATGCAACGCCTATGACAAGTTATAACCCAGGCTGGATAAATCTACATTGACTCTCCCACTTGTCATGCGTAGACTAATCGACCAGAATTTTTTATGGATAGGCAAGCCAGAGAGTATACGCTTTTGTCAATTAGGTGCACAATGCCATGCAAGATTGATGGATGGATGTTTGCATAATGCTAATGCTAAGATAAACAAAGCTGATTGAAAGTTGGACGATAATAATGCAAGTATTAGATCAAGGCTTTAGTTGCTCATGAGTCTAAGGATTGGGCTATACTAAGTTGTCATAGGTTGAACTCCTCAATGCTCTTTCCTCTCCTTAGTGGAGGAATGAAAAGGGCTAAGAGTAGTGTGGGAGAGGCTTGGAAATGGGAAGGTGCATTGAGGATGCTTGGATTCTAAGGGATCATGAAAATGAGAGGGGAAGAGGGCTATTTATAGCACCAAGCCTAATTTTCTGGTAATTCTTGGCAACTGTAGGGTTAGTAAGTGTTTGGATGGCTAGAATTCAATATTGTCACATGGCATGATCTTGATGGCTGGGTTGAGTGGCAAGAATGTTTGCAATGGCCATAAAATGACTAATTCAACGACACTGTCGATAAGATCAAATTAGTCATCGATTCGATCAAACTCTCATTCAATAGGATCAAAGAGTCCTTCAATCGAATAATTCAAGATATATGCAATTTGGTTGTTAGATATTTGTAGACCGATCTTCGATCAAATTGAGTGGGGTCTTCGATCATATCAAGTCTTATCAACGGCTTGTCGATATGATCAAGATCCACTCAAAACTGTTGTTTTGGGTTGTTTGTTTATCAGCAGCTTTGCACCTCTAAAGCCTAACTAGCCATGATCAAATAAAAACTCCCAAGGTTATAAAATGATTAAACAAAGGTTTGCCTATTATGGAATACATCATTTAGAGACTAAGGTTATTTTGAACCGAAAAGGGTAAAAGGTCAGGGTTACCAAGGCAATTCAATTTACCTGTTTCTTCACTCCTTGATGCTCCAAGCTTTTATGTGTCTTCAGTTTTCAGCTTCCATGAGCTCAACTGACTTACTAACACATTGATACACGTGATTAACAAACAAGTGCACTTTCAATAAGCTTAGTTCAAAACTATTGTAATGCATACTAATCCGGAACGGGATCAGACCCATGCGGCCAACCCATTTGCAACCTAAATAATGCTTCCATGAAATTTTGCTTACGAAACATCACTATGTGCAACCGGTCTAGAGTGTCCTATCAATGGCCCATCTCTTCGATAAGATTCCCTGACTGCTTGATAAATCACAGATAAGATGTTCCTAATTATTTTGATTGTATGGTTGGGATGCTTCTGTTTGTTTGTGCATTTTAAAGGGATGCCCGATCTATGAGGTGGCCCATCAATCGGATGGCTAGATGGTTGGGCCATGTCATTGATTGTCCATGTGGAATTGGCCCCGTTTTTATTGCTTGCCATGTGTCAAGCACTTGGTTGCCCATGTGGGATTGGCCCATTACAGGACCACCATAAGTTGGGAAAATGTAGGCCATGACATGCATGTGTCGAGCCATGGCGCCATGCCTAGTTAAGCCCTGGCATGCCATGGGGTGGGCACACACAACACCATCTTAGGCCTGGCCATTAATCACATGTGTGCAATGACAGGAGGTCATGCCTGCATTGGTGAGCATGAGAGGCAGTCTTTGCAAACGTAAAGATACACCACTTTGATGCTATAATCTTTGCCATCAACTACATATGCACAACCAAAGAATGACTCAATGCCTATTTTGTATCCTGCAGTCATGGCCTAAAAATGGGAACCAAGTGGGCCCATGATGGCCGCTCTTGTTAGATTAAAATGAGTTTTAAAAATGATTTGAAAATATAAAAAATATTTTTTTCTTTGTTAACTAACTTGTCTTAATTGTGTTTAGTTTTGTCCCACGTTGAAAAATTGTTATGAAAATTAATCCTTTAAATTAAAATCCCTCACTAATCCTTTGAATTAGAAAACAAATATATGCCATGGGAGCAACCTTGCACACACATGGTTCATGGCTGGACCCAATGCATAAGGGATCGTCTTCCTCTAGGCAAACCTGTATTTAAGACAGTGACAGTAATGTACCTAGGAGATTCTACTTTATTATTTCTTGGATTTTTTATTATGTATATTTGTATTTTAGAACCAACAGCTCCGTCTGAGCCAATTCGGTCCATTGACTGCCCTACTTATGGTTTCCCTCTTCCTCATGTTATGTTTCGAGTAAATGTTGATGTATTCCATTACAGGATGTTTGACTATCTACTCAACGAAGATGGGAAGCAGAGGCCCGGCTTTACTAACCATTGGAAGGGAAGAAATGGGCTCTACTGTGTAGGTCTCTAAAGGAGAGGATTGGCTGGAGTTTCAATGGATGCACAAAGCATAGCTAATGACATCAACAAGGTCTATGCCAGCCATGAGCTGTAGTACCAGTGCCATGCCTTACATAAGCTGAATATTCTGGCTTTTGTACTGTTTGCTATATATATGCACACATGATCTATGCAAACACGCATGGGGAATTTGATGTGTTGGATAGTATTGAGAATCTTGAATGAAATAAAGCAATACCAATTTGGGATTTCTGTTTCTGAATCTGTTGAATTTTGAACCTTTTTGGTCAAGGATGGGACATGGCACCTCAAACTAAGTAAAAAGAAGATGGAACACAACTCATCCTGGAACTAACCATCTATAATAAGTTCCCATTTCACCTTTCTCTGATTCTTTTGAGAGCATAGAAATGGGTACTACAAATAGTTATATGGATATAATTTGGAATGAAATAAGCAAGATACTATTTTATACATTGCCACAGTCTTCATACAAACAGGGCATGGTTCTGTTTTTGATGATCTTAATCTGCATGACACAACTTGTGGGGTCTATGGTTTCATGATCCAGGCCATTGATCTGATGGACCTAGTCTGAAATGGAAGCCCCAAACAAGACATCCAATCCCAACTCTATTCTATTTTGCAAAATAAACTGCTTAACAAAGCAATTGTATAACATCTCCAAGCATTTCATTGCCTTATCAAACATGTTTCTCAACTATAATACAACACAATTTTAGCTAACCATAATTCCATAAGAAATTAATACACTGAAGTAGAACTTCCCCTTTCTGCTATAGAACGGAATCAAACATACAGCTGCTCCAATTGCACTGATTTCTCATTAAGGGGAACATACTCTCCCAAGTAAACCTCAAGATGGTCCGCCAAGCACGACTTATCGATGTTTTCATGGTGGTAAGACTTGCAAACGAAGTAAATTACGGTCTGGACTACGAGCCAGATAAGGATCAACGCCGATAGCAAAAGGAAGAACACGATCGCACACCCAATCCGAGCGATGGGACCAACAAATTCCCCATGTACAACAAAGATCGCGAACAATATATGGACAATAGTCACAGCGACATTGAGCTTAAGAAAAATAACACTTGCAACCCATGCCTTGCCTTTAATCAATGATTTGCTCTTCTGCATCGCTGCAAGTCCATAAACATCCTCTAATACTGATATGACGCTGGCCAGATGCCAGACGATGCTGATGTATACGAGTCCGATGAAGTAGACAACAATCAATATGAAGAGTATTGTTAAACCGAAGGTATTTGGAAGGAGGATTATGAATAGAACCATAATCAAACCTGTAACTGCGTTGTAACCTAACAGAATTATGAAGGTCCAGAAAAATGTGAGCATGAGCCGCTTCCATACCTTAGGGACGACGCTCATGACCTTTCGAAAGGTTAGGTTCTTGGCTGTGTAAACACAAGCGATTGTGTAGACGACGGCGGATGTGGATAGGAGAGAGAGGATGAGGACGAGGACGAGATAAGCGGCCTTGAATAATATATAGGTGGTCCATTCGGAAGATAGACGGTGGAGGATCTCTTTTTGAGTGGGACTTCCAACCTGGGTGGTGTCTAGGGCTTCTTCGTTGTGGTCGATCTTGGAGAAAAGGAGATCGGATATTTGGATGTGGGCTAAAAAGATGAAGGATAGAGGGAGGATTAGAGCTAGGGTGATCTTGGAAAAGATCTTTTGACATGTTGTGAAGATCTTGTAGGCTTCTTTGTAGATGCCAAAGACTCCAAGGAATTGGAGTTCTTCAGGTTCTCTATCCATGAATTGGAGAGAAGGGTTTTGGATTGGGAGGAAATTGGATCGGAGAGATTGGAGCGAAGGAAAGATGGGGTTGGGATTTTGTTCGGGACAGAGATATAAAGATTAGGTGGACTTTGGATCTGGAAAATGCCACTAGTCTTTGCATAAATTACAAACCCTGGAAGGGATGTAAATAAATGACGGGAAGTTCACAAGAAACTACCTAATTAATATGAAATTCATATTACGATACCTTTCTGAAAAAGAGGTTCTAATATGTTATCATTCCACGAACTTCCGTTGCGGTAGCGGATTAAGTGATCCACCGAGGTGGGTGGGACCCTTGAATGTGGGCTCAAAGTAATGTGTGTGCTTTAAATCCACACCGTTCAACCATTTTGAAAGCTCATTTTAGGTCATGATCCAAAAAATGAAGCTGACTTGAATCTTAGGAGGACCACACTACATAAAACAATTAAAAACTTATATATTCCACCTGATTGTTTATTTGCCATCCAAATTATTGATAAGGTCACAAACACCTGTATGAATAGACCACACAAATATCATCTTGATCCAAAGCTTTTGTATTGTCTTTAATAGTCAATCACCACTTTCCTACCTTCAATTATGGGATTTTTACATGAAATCCATCCTAACCATTAGGTGTGTAGCCTTATTGTAGACAAGGGCTCAAAATTTACATCTAAATGTGATTCAATGGTCCAATTGATTGAAATAGTGTATAGGGTAATGAACACTATCTAAATTATTTTCCTCGATATGGTCCACCTAATTCACGGATGGAATTGATTTTTAAGTACAACCCACTTGAGTCATAGATGGATTTAGATTGTTACGTACACATCTAATGGTTAGAGTGGATTTCATATAATCATCAGATACCATTAAAATATCAAGCATGGTCCTCCCTCTTTCAACTATTTTCCAGTGCGTCCGAGTAGAATCACAAGTCACCTTGCGTCTAGTGGCATGAGTAGATTTCACATATACATTAACCCACCAAAAATCAACTTTCTTGGCTTTATGTCATGTAAAATCCATTATGATCATTAAATATTTAGTCCCACATTAGGTCTTAAAAAAATAATAATAATAAATAAATCGGGCTGAATTGTGATCCGGTGGCCCACGTTAGAGGAAAGAGTTGGGGAAGAAATTTTCACCCTTGATTTTTACAAGGTCTACAGTAATAATTATATAAAATTCACTTCAACAATTACATTCCACGTAATATCATAGGCGTGTATCCCAAATATCATATCCATCCGTGAATCACGGGCCACGTAATAGAAACAATTTGGATGGTAAGCATTGCACTGTAGACTATTCCAAATAGTGTGGTTCACTTGAATCACAAATAAAGCACGTGCTATGGTTGTTGGAGTGGATTCCACATCAACATCACAGCAGGCCCACCAGAGCCACCGACACATTTGCTGTAAATCCTTTTGCACTCTCCTCGTTACATTGGTACTCTTGGACATTCATATTGATCCGGACCGTTAATTAGGTTCATCATATATCCAAAAGTCGTATTGATGGCACAGTTATAAGTTGGTTGGTTTTTCTTATAGCCATCCGTTTCCCAAGCCATGGATGGGATGGTTAATATGTCCTATCAATGTGATTCTTGAGAACCATACCATGATGGGTACAGATGGGTGGCTTAGATTGTAGATTGGCATTTTTTTTTTTTTTTTACATAAATGAACTGGCTGTCCAACTTTTATTTACTGATTGGATGGTTAAAATCGTGCCATTAGTGTAATTTTTGCATGGTGGCTTACGAGATGTGTACTGGACCTAATGGACAGTCTAGATCAACCAAATGGACCGTGAGGATGTCCCGATGTAGCTATGTGGATTGGATCATCTCTCAACAAAAAAAGTACAGAGTGGGTTTGTTGGAAGGTTATTATTATTAAAATAGTGAGGCTGGTTAACCCAACGCGCTTGTACCATTGCAACCACATGTGTGAGTGTGATTCATGTGTGAGCAAGCTTTCCAAAAGATCGGTGGGCCCCAAAAGGTGGTATAGACAGTTAAAAAAGGAAACGACCCTGATGTGATGCAGTAGACCTCATCGGGTGGGCCATAGCGTTAGAAACAAATGGACGGCAGGCTATATAATCTGCTGTGCATCTAATCAGCTTTTTGTGCAAGGGTCTCTAAATTGTGGGAACACCTGATGTATAGGAATCTCCCAACCATTTGCCTCGTTGGCTCAATCTTGACCCTTTAATTGGCGGCAACAATTGGACAATGAAAGATAAAAAGCAGCAACGGCTCATGTTCTGCAAGAAAATGTTCATTTATTGGACGATCATGATTGTCATATCTATGCAAATTTGACTTGGTTTCTTATCAGTGATGGGCCCACTGAATGATTGGCTCGGATCATCATCGTACACATGCCACGTGTACAGAAAAGGAAAAAGAAAAAGAAAAAGAAAAAAAAAGCTTAGATTCTCTTTTTCTACGACAAACCCCACAGAGAAGAAAAATTCACTGCCGTCCCTATTCCGTCTGGACACTCCGTACAGTGATGTTGACCGTTCATCTGTTACGTGACGTGTATGGTGATCTGGACCGTTTATCTGGTGGCACCTAAGCATCAGTTGACCATAACCTCTAAAGTCACACTTATCGGATGGCCTCAACCATTCATTTTCTTCTGCTCGGTCAAGGTGGACCATCCCCCACCTTTATTCAAGCAATTGCAGGCTCCAGATTCGATGGCCAGGCTCAGCCAGTCAGCGGTTAGGGCATTTACTCGCGAGGCGCACAGGAAGGACGGTCCGGATCACCATATTTACGGCTGCGTGAACAGCCGAGATGGAGAGCGTATTAGGTGAGACCCGGGCCGCACGCAAGACGGTGCGGCCTTTACTTTGGGGTCCACCTTGATGTATATATTATGTATCCAAGCCGTCCATCCGTTTTTAAAGATCATTTTACGATATTATCCAAAAAAATTAAGAAGATCCAATAATCAGGTGGACCATACCATAAGAAACAGTGGTGATTGACCATTAATGGACACAAAAGTTTTGGATCAATATGATATTTGTTTTAACCCTTCATCCAGGCTTATGTGACCTTGTCAACGGATTGGATGGTAAATAAAAACTGCGGAAACATTAAAGGTACGCCCTGCGAAGTTTTTAACGGTAGTACGGTCCGTCACCAATGTTTCCCACCTGATAATTGGATCTACTTCATTTTTGGCATAATGTCCTAAAATTATCTCCAAAATCGGATGGACAGCTTGGATAGATAATAAATACATCAAGGTGGGCCCGACCGTAACCCCACCTAAGCCGCTCTCGCCCATATGGGAATCCGCTGCCAAGTGAGTGGCATTTCTGCAATTTTTGATCAATCGGGGTTTAAAGTAGCAACACCTTGGAGCGGTTTGCTTAGGCTCGTTTCGTCAAGGACAGCGTGTTCATTCCGCCAGACTTTGTCAAGGAAGCTTCTTTGAGGGTTCGGTTCTTAAACGCGCGTGGATCTGGTCAAGTCAACACGCTTTGGTCATTTTGCCTCTGTCGCGACTGAGAATTCACCGTGTGTCGCCGCCCACTGGGGCCTACAAATGAGTGGACCGTCAATCGTAACCGTAAATATTGTGGTTTTATGTACCAAAAATCATATCCGAAGCTCAAGTGGGATACACCAGGGAAACAGTGGTGAATGAACGACCACCATTAAAAACTACTTGGGGGCCACAAAAGTTTTGGATTAGGCTGATATTTGTATTACCACTTCATCTACCTCTGAGTGATCTTATCAACAAGTTGGATGGCAAATAAGCATTACGGTGGGCCCTAGAAAAGTTTCAATAGTACGTGTCATTATCCCACTATTTCCTGTGGTGTGGTCCACTTGAGCTTTGGATCTGCCTCTTTATTAAGGTTCATGCCCCAACATGAGTTTAAAAAACGGGTGGACGGGGTGGATATAAACGCATACATCAAGCTGATGCAAAACTCATGCGGCCCACCCCAAAAGAATTATATGTAAAACGTATAATTCATGTAGAGTATGGTCCATTTACAATACTGTGATTGTTTGGTGATTCTTTCATCCTGATGCGGCACATCATATGAATGGATTGGATAGAAAGAAAGAAAAAACTGTGGTGGGCCCTGCACAAAACTAATGGTGTCCGTCTCATACCAACTATTTCATATGGTGGGTCTACTTGAGTGTTGGATCATCATGACTTTCGGGATTTCATGGTGAAAATAAGGCAGCACACTTGATGGACGGAGTGGATCTTATGAAAGCTAAATCCACGTGGCTCTCGGTCAGCGATTATGTAGCTTAGTCGCGGTTCATGTAAACGAGTCTTGCGTCAGCGTTACACTGCCGATCGTTCTCGTACGCGCTGACGTACCATCGGGGAATCTGGATTGTTCGTCTGGTGGGCCCTAATTTGGTAACCGATGTTTGGAAAATCGATACGTTTAGATTTTGGAACTTTAAAAATTAAAAATTAAAAAAAAATTAAAAAAATTAAAAAAACACAAGCGGATCACATCCGCAAACGTAGCGCACTTGTGAGATATCCGGACCATTCGTGATGTGTCGCCCAGAGTGACAGTTGCCTAGCCCAAAAGTAATCTATTCCAGTCACTATCTGGGGCACACATATGTGAGGAACAATAGACGGTTCGAAATAAATAATCAACTCTCCACGTTCACGTATATGTACTCCACCTAATGAGTTCTCCTAGATGGTTTTTAGAATATGATACATGCATCATGGGCCCACCTGGTGTATGGACCAGATCATACACAGATGAACCAAATCGCCAGTGTTTGGGTGCAGTTACAAATTTGAAGGGGTGTAAATATCATTCCTATGTTACTATCGTAAGTATTTAAACGAGGCAAGTTTGTTTTACATCACAATCACTATCTTGTCGTAAGAAATTAAAATGCGACTGTCCAATGTAGGGGCATTTGTTTATATTATTCCATATCTTTTCCTTCTTTTGGCGAGTTCCTGTACCTTTCCAGCTATGCCGGTGGCCCTTAAACTGAAGAGGAAGATCTGGGCCCTTTGTTAGTGAGTGGGCTGAGATCAAGCCCAAGATACAAAACCGCAGTGGGCCTTATATTCAATGCCGATTCGGAAACATGTTGGTCCCACATGGCCCATTTCATGAGTGTCAGGTGTACAGGAACCGAGCTAGCTCGGTTAGCTTGTTGTACTTGACTCAAAAAAGCTGCTCGATTCGACTCAGTTTGAAGCTGAGTTCCAGTTGATTTTTTGAGCTCAAAAATGAGTTTGAGCCGAGTTCAAGCTGGCCCGGCTCGACTCAACTTGGATTGAACTAATTCGGTGATTTGGTTACTTTGATATTAATGTTGTTCACTAAGTGTTAAATGAAATGACTTAAAGAAGTGTGGCTGGCAGCAAGAAAAGTGTATATAAAACAAATACTATTTCTTTCTTGATTTTCATATTGCTTAAAAGGTTTTTGATAAAATATTTGTAAAACCATTGCTGCTGTCTCAAATACAGTGAGATTTTGAAGGTCACAGTTTAGTTGTTTGTGAAAATGCTGTCAGGGTGAACTCGCCTCGAATTGACCCGGGCTGCTGACCAAACCAAGCTAAGCCGGCAAGTTAGGCTCAAGGACCGAGCCGAGTTCGAGCTCATATCAGCTAGTAGCCGAGCCGAGGCCAGCTCACCTCGGTTCAACTCGATGTACATTGAGTGCCAGTGGGCAGAAATGGATCATACAAAACAAATCTGGCTTGATGCCTCTGTTTTGGGGGTGGCCCAGGCCTCTATGGCATGGTACTCGGCCTGAGGACCAGGCACGGGCTTGAAATCTAGGTCCAGGGCTCGGGCGAAATTGGACCGGGGACAATAAGAGTGGCCCTTTGCGGTGGTGTTAATGGGCTGGGTTGGGGTCTTAAAAATCTGAATTTTGAATAGGCCCGGCCCATTGACAGCCCTTTGTCCCATCTCGTCCGCAGGTTGGCGGCAGTGTTTAATACATTTGTCAGCATTTGCCACATCGTGGAATGAATGGCCCCTTGCCTCAAATATATCAGTGATCTGACAAATTATAGGATCTTATTCATTTATAAGGATGATGACCAAAAAGAGCTTTCGAGTCTAAGCTCTCTCCATTTCAGCAATCCTCCTGAAGTCGAGCTGTGTGGGCCCCACCGTCATGCGTGTCGACCATCAACACCGTGCATTTGATGGGTACCCTCTAAATTATGGGATACCCCAAAATTCAGCCGTATATGGAACTCAGGTGGGCCATACCATCTAAAATCATGTGAAACACCGTTAAAACATATAAAAGCTTGGTGGGGCCCACCTGAGTTTTGAATGCTGCTGAAACTTGGTCTGAACCCTAATGCAAGTAGTACACACATAATGGATGGGCTGGATTGGTAAAACACATCTCTGTGGGCCTAAAAAACTGATTATGAATGTTTTAATGGTACACGGCCCCTCCCCACTTCTGTATGTCGGATTGACTTGATTTTTGAGACTAGTCCTGAGACGGAATGGTTCTTCTGACTGATGGGTTAGATGTTCAAAACGCATCAAGATGGGGCCTACACAGCTCAACCTCATTGGACGGACTCGTGAGGTCAATCGCATAGTACCTTTTCCCATATATATATATATATATATATATATATATATATGTCCTATTCAAAGAATCAGGTTGGTCCAGAAGTTAGGTGGGCCACAATTAATCAACCAATGTATGGTTATGAAAACAATGGCCTAAATTTTTTATTTTTTATTTTGTTTTTGAAGGGTGGACAGGGGTCGGCCTTAGCTCCACGCGAACCCTCTAGTCCTAGACCTGATCTGGCTAGCAAGGCCTTCCCCGCATGGGAGCGGATTAGATGAGACTGGTACTCAGTGCGGCCCTCACCGTTGGGCCCACTTTTATGTATCTATTCTTTATCCATGTTGTTTATGAACCATACTTTAGGAAACAATACCGATTGAATGCCTACTATTAAAAACTTCTTAGGGCACACTTTAATGTTCATGTAGTGTTTATTTCCCATCCAATTCATTGATAAGGTCACATAAACCTGATAAAAAGAAAAAACAAACATCAGCTTAATCTAAAACTTTTGCAGCCTGCCACTCACCTCTGTTTCCTATGGTATGGTCCACCTGATAATTGGATCTGCTTCATTTCACTAAAATGATCTGGAAAAAGGGATGGACGGTGAGTACAGAATACATACATCAAGGTGGAACCCATGGTAAGGGCCGCACTGCCTTGGGTGAGGAGGGTGTCTCACCCAATCCACTCCCTCTGCATAGGGCCTGCCTTGTAAGGGAAACCCTGAAATGATGGAAGGTCTTAATTAATCCAAATCTAAGAAACTTCTTGGAGCATTCCCTCAGTCTACGATGGGTCTAAATGGTTTTGATCAAACAAACAACACCCAAAAGCTACTTTTAAAGTATACATGTACATTCAACGAGGACCGTTCAAAAGCATTTCTAAGTTGATGATTGGACCAGCCAACAGGCTGGTCTGATCACCAGGCATAGATTTCAAGCCCGGTGGGCTGAGTTTAGTGGTCCAAGCCCTGGCCCTATTGGTCCAGGCCGCACGGTCCACTGCCACCCTTAGAAAAGAAATGGCCAAGCCCGGAGTCGGGCCGGGGCTAGGTCCAACCCCGGCCAGGCCCTAGCCCAGCACGTTGCCGCACCTTTTCTGTTTCATATGGCTCGGAAAAACCATCAACACCTTGACAACATGCTATTTCAATGGCTATCAAGTATGTAGATATGAGCATGTATGGACCTGATCGGTGGGCCATACACATCCCTACCTGATGGTGGGCCATATGGTGTGATCGTGGAAAGTTCGATGGTGCGACCACTTTAAAAAAAAAATCAATTTGAAGGTTTGTCATCGTAAAGCAGATTAAAAAGAAAAAAAAAAGCATATGATTTATGATGATGGTTTACCACATTTAAAATTAAAAAGAAGAAAAAAACAAGTTTTCAATCGAATTAAAGGTGGGTATAATCATTTAAGCTTGTCAGTCATTCTCCGAGTAGTCCAATCAAAATGATCAGATACATCTCACAAGTTAGGACATGTAGAGCATATCCAATCAACACAAAGGGTGGACCACACCATGATTATCTTCTAAAACAGAAACCAGGACGAGCGACTCATTCAGTGGCCCACAACAGTACAATGAGTTATACCATTTTCTGTCCATTGATTTTGATTTTGTTCCGATCAATGAGTGGATTGGTCTGATTCTAATATCAAGTGATCTTCATGGTGGGGTCCACCTTCTCAGGGATTGGATATTCAACACATGTCACACGTTGGCGGGAACTAAACTGGATGTGTGATACTATAAAATACAACCTTTGTATCTAAACATTTCTCCTCGAGTGGGGCAAGCAACTTTGTGGAAAATGGCCCGAAACATGGCAGCTCGGCCGCACGTTTCAGATAACGCAAACGAATTCAAATTCCACACGTCTCTATTCCGGGAGCGGATCGAGTGTTATCCACCTTAGTGGGTGTTACCCTTCCCGTGGGCCCTAACCTAATTATGTAATGTATATCAACGCCGTCCATCCATTTTTCCAGTACATTTTATTCACAGATGCCAAGAATCAAGAAGATCCAAATATTAACTAGACCACACCACAGGAAACAGTGGTGATTGAACGGTTACCATTAAAAACTCCACGGGGCTTACTGTAATGTTTATTTGCCATCCAACCACTTGATAAGGTCAACTAGACCTGGATGAAGGGTAAATTAAAATATCAGCTTGATCCAAAACTTTTGTGGCTTAAAAAAATTAAGGGTAATTTTTTAATATATACACCACCTTTTACCCTCCTCCCTTTTCTCAACCGATCCTAAAGAGAAATTTACAACTGTACGACCCATTTAGGGCCCATTTACATTTGGAAACCCACTTCTTTTTACCTTTCAAAAATAAGCCCCGTATGTACGGACGGCTTGCCAAAGGTCGAAAATGCCCTGCTTTTTCCTTCAAGCGGATCGGTGGTGCTCGAAGACGAGCGCTGACGCTCCTCGCACTCTGAGTTGTACGAACGGTTCAAAAGATATCAAAGTTACATGGGCCCCACAGTTACGTATTTATTATATCCACAACGTTCATCCATATTTCGAGATCATTTGGGAGCATTATCGAAAAAAAATCATATCCAAAGATCAACTGGACCACACCACAAAGAGCAACGGGAAAATTGATTTTCACCGTTAAAAATTTTGTAGGGCCCATAACATTTATTTTCCATCCAATCTATTCATAAGGTCACAAAGACCTGGATGAAGAGGAAAAACAAATTTCATAATGATCCAAAACTTCTGTGACCCCTAAAAGGGTTTCAATGGTAGACGTTCAATCCTACACTGCCTTTTACCGTGTGGTCCACTCCATCGCTAGATCTGTCTCATTTCTCGTCTCAAGCCTTAATACGAGTTCACCAAATAGATGGACGGTTTGGATATAACACATACCTCATAATAGGACCCACAAAAAGCGACGGAATTAAAACAGAAAATAATAATAATAATAATAATAATAATAATAATAACAATAATAAAAACCAGGAACTTATGGCTACGGATTTCATGTGGCTACGGTTTTTATCCGTAGCTATAGTTGTAGCCCCTGTTTTTTCGAAATGTCCTTTGATATGTATGGAAGGTCTTTCGATATGATCGAAAAAGATCTAGAATTGTCCAGCGGGTTTGCCTCAAAATTTTTGTAATTTTCAATACATACAGAAGAATATTCGATATGTATCGAAGGTCATTTTACCTATAGCTACAGATTAAAACTGTAGCTATAACTGTAGTCGGTGTCACTCCATGCAAAATTTTTTTATTTTAAATTTTTTTACATGGAGAACTTTATTTTACCAACAATTTTCTCTAATACATGTTTATATAAATATTTATATATTAGAATATAATTTTTTTTTCTTTTTTTTCATTTCTTTATTTATTCATTTAACAAGAATATCTTCTAAACCAAAATTAGTTACTTGACATACCCTATATGATTTTGGGGTAGGAGAAGCTACTTTAGCCAACCAACCAAGTTAATTTTCAAGATTCCATTAGGTCGATGGTCGAAAATCCATTTCATTCACTTCGCCGTCAATTTCAGTCATTTCATTTACTTCACGATCATTTTTATGTTTGCTCCGCTCAATTTTTGGTTTGCCCCGCTCAATTTCATGTTTGCCCCGATCAATTTCTAGTTTGCCTCGCTCAATTTCATATTTGTCCCGCCCATTTCCATGCATTTCATGGTCAATTCCCTTCACTTCACGATCATTTTCATGCATTTCATGGTCATTTCCCTACACTTCACGGTCATTTCCATGCATTTCATGGTCAATCCAGGTGATTTCGTTTTGATTCATGGTCATTTTCATGCATTTCACGGTCATTTTCCTTCACTTCATGGTCATTTCCATGCATTTCATGGTCATTTCCCTACACTTCATGGTTATTTTTCCATGCATTTCATCGAGCCGAGATTGATTACGGTCATTTTTCTTCATTTCACGGTCATTTCACTTCATTGTCATTTCCACGCATATTCCCTATCACTTCACGATCATTTCCATGCATTTCACTGGCCATTTACTTCACTTCACGGTCATTTCCATGCATTTCACGGCAATTCGCTTCTTTTGATTCCCACTCATTTCCATGCATTTCACGGTCAATTCCTTCACTTCATGGTCATTTCCATGCATTTCGGCGATTCCGTTTGGATTTACTGGTCATTTCCATGCATTTCATGGTCAATACCTTCACTTTATGGTCATTTCCATGCATTTCACGTCAATTTCACTTCATTTCACGGTCATTTCCATGCATTTCACGATTAATTTACTTCACGGTCATTTCCATGCATTTCACGATCAATCCCAACAATTATGTTGATTTACGGTCATTTCATGCATTTCATGGTCAATTACATTCACTTATCGGTCATTTCCATGCATTTCACGGAATCGCTTCACTTCACGGTCATTTTCATGCATTTCACGGCCAATCCCGATTCTGTTTTGATTCCCGGTCATGTCCATGCATTTCACGGTCAATACCCTTTACTTCACAATCATTTCCATACATTTCACGGTCAATTCCTTCACTTACGGTCATTTCCATGCATTTCACGGTTAATCCTGGCAATTCATGATCATTTCCATACATTTCATGTCAATTCCTTCACTTCACGGTCATTTCCATGCATTTCATGGTTAATTCGCTTCACTTACGGTCATTTCCATGCATTTCACGGCCAATCTCTTTGCTTCATTTCATGATCATTTTCATGCATTTCACAATTCCGGCGATTCCGTTGTCAATTCCCTTCACTTTACGGCCAATTCCATGCATGAAATGACCGTGAAATGAAATGGAATCGTCGGGATTTAAATGTGAAATGCCGTGAATAAGCGACCATAATGCATGGAAATGAACTGATGAAGGGAATGCCGGAAAATGAAAATGGAATCAAACTAATCGGATTGACCGTGAAATGCATGGAAATGACCGTGAAGTGAAGAAAATTGACCGAATGCATGGAAATGACGTGAAGTGAAGGGAATTAATGGTGAAATGCATCGTGATCATGAAGTGATGCGAAATGACCATGAAATGCATGAAAATGACCCCAAAGTGAAGCGAATTGGCCGTGAAATGCGTGGAAATGACCATGAAGTGCATGGAAATGACCGTGAATCTAAACGGAATCGCTGGAAATAAACGTGAAATGCATGAAAATGACCGTGTAGTGAAGTGAATTGACCATGAAATGCATGAAAATGACCGTGAAGTGAAGGCAATTGACCGTGAAGTGCATGGAAATGACCGTGAATCTAAACAGAATCGTCGAAAATGACCATGAAATGCATGAAAATGACCCTAAAGTGAAAGGAATTGATTGTGAAATGCATGGAAATGAACGTGAAGTGAAGGCAATTGACCATGAAGTGCTTGGAAATGACTGTGAATCTAAACAGAATCGCCAGAAATGACGGTGAAATGCATGGAAATGACCGTGAAGTGAAGCGAATTGACCGTGAAATGCATGGAAATGATCGAGAAGTGAAGGGAATTGACTGTGAAGTGCATGGAAATGACCGTGAATCTAAACGGAATCGCCGAAAATGACCGTGAAATGCATGAAAATGACCCTAAAGTGAAGCGAATTGGCCGTGAAATGCATGGAAATGACTGTGAAGTGAAGGCAATTGATCGTGAAGTGCATGGAAATGACCGTGACTCTAAACGGAATCACCGAATGACCGTGAAATGCATGGGAATGACCGTGAAGTGAAGCGAATTGACTATGAAATGCATGGAAATGATCATGAAGTGAAGGGAATTGACTGTGAAGTGTATGGAAATGACGGTAAATCTAAATGGAATCGCCGGAAATGACCGTGAAATGCATGAAAATGACCCTAACGTGAAGCGAATTGGCCTTGAAATGCTTGAAAATGACCGTGAAGTGAAGGCAATTGACCGTGAAGTGCATGGAAATGACCGTGAATCTAAACGGAATCGCCAAAAATGACCGTGAAATGAATGGAAATGACCGTGAAGTGAAGTGAATTGACCATGAAATGCATGGAAATGACCGTGAAGTGAAGGGAATTGATCGTGAAGTGCATGGAAATGACCGTGAATCTAAACGGAATCGTCGAAAATGACCGTGAAATACATGGAAATGACCATGATGTGCATGGAAATGACCGTGAAGTGAAGGTAATTGATCGTGAAGTGCATGGAAATGACCGTGAATCTAAACACAATCGCCGAAAATGACAGTGAAATGCATAAATGACATGAAATGCATATGGATAGTAACATGTTCTATGTGTTGAAATATGTGGAAATGACCGTGAAGTGAATGGAAATGATCAGTGAAATGCATTTGATTTTTTAGGAGAAATTTATAATTATTCTAATTTTTCTCATTAAAATGCATGGAATTGATCGTGAAGTAAATAAAATAAATGAAAATGACTGCAAACTGATTGAAATTGTCTATGAAGTGAATGAAATGGATTTTCGACCATCAACTTGATGGAATCTTGGAAAACAACAAGGTTAGTTGGCTAAAGTAGCTTCTCCTACCCCAAAATCATATATGGTTCGTCAAGTAACTAATTTTGGTTTAAAAGATATTCTTGTTTAATGAATAAAGAAAGAAATGTAAAAAAGAGAGAAAAAAATTCAATATACTTATATACACATATTTTTATAAATATGTATTAGAGAAAATTGTAGGCAGAATAAAGTTCTCCATGTCAAAAATAAAAATAAAAAAATAAAAAAATAAAAAATTTGCACAGACATTTACAGCCAACAGTTATGGCTACGGCTATAATCCGTAGCAATAGCTTAGATAATATCAAATACACTTCGATACGTATCGAAAATTGCAGGATTTTTTATGCAAACTCGTTGAACAGTTCTAAACCCTTTTCGATCATATTGAAAGACCTTCGATATATTAGTGCATGTCGAAAGACCTCCAATACATAGCAAAGGACATATTTTAAAAGCATGGCTTCGGTTATGGCTACGGTTATAATCCGTAGCCATAGATCCAGGTTTTTTTTCCTATTATAATCTCCACGGCCTTTGTGGGTCCTTTTACGAGGTATGTGTTATATCCAAACCGTCCATCTATTTGACAAACTCGTATTAAGTCTTGAGACGAAAAATAAGAAAGATTTAGCTATCAAGTGGACCACACTGTAAAAGGCAGTGGAGGATTGAACGTCTACTGTTGAAACCCTTTAGGGGTCGTAGAAGTTTTGGATCATTATGAAATTTGTTTTTCCTCTTCATCCAGGTCTTTGTGACCTTACGAATAGATTGGATGGAAAATAAATGTTATGGTGGGCCCTACAAAATATTTAACGGTGAAAATCAATTTTCTGGCTGCTCTTTGTGGTGTGGTCCAGTTGATCTTTGGGTATGATTTTTTCTTTTTGATAATGCTCCGAAATGATCTCAAAATATGGATGAACGTTGTGGATATAATAAATACATAACTGTGGGGCCCATGTAACTTTGATTTCTTTTGAACCGTTCGTACAACTCGGAGTTCGAGGAGCGTCAGCGGCCGATCCTCTGCGGAAGGAAAAGCAGGCGCATTTTCGACCTTTGGCAATCCGTCCGTACGTACGGGGATTATTCTTGAAAGGTAAAAAGAGGTGGATTTACGAATGTGGATGGGCCATAAATGGGTCGTACATTGTAAATTTCTCGACCCTAAACTTACCTCACCAATGTAGCTCCTGTTGTACGGATAACCTACTTTCGGACGAAATTACCCCTCCTTTTTCACCTGCTCTTACCTGAAATCGGGGGTATATTCATCCAAAATTCTATTTCCGTACCTTAAAAACCTACTTTGGGGATAAAAACTTGCAGCCGTTGAAAAAAATTACATATAAACACAGCGTCTGCGGTGCTAAAATTTTCAAAAATTAATGGTTATTCACCACTTTTTCCAGTGGTGTGGTCCATATGAGAAATGAGTCTTCTTAAATTTTTTTTGGATCAAGTCCAAAACTGATCTTTAAAAATGGATGGACGGCGTAGATTTACAATAAATTCATCAATGTGTTCCCCAAACGGTAACGGTAACACCCGCTAAGGTCTTACCGGGTAACACCTAATCCGCATTGCTCTGTTCCACGTTCCAGAAATTTCCGTTATATTCCTCGTGCGTGTCGTTTGACATTTGGTTGAATGTGCTGAAGGGTGATGCATGCACCGCACATCTGTTACTTGGGTGGACCGCAAGAAGGAGAATGGCGGGCATTCCCATCTCCACTGTTTCCTGTTGTGTGGCCCACTCAACCATTTGAACTATCTATTTTTTGGTTTGACGTCCCACCATAAGCTGCCGCAACTGATGGACGGAGTGGATGTCGCACAGGCATTACGGTGGGGCTCCATGAAACCTTCTCTTTCACCTGCTCCCCGAATCGTAGGAAATCCGAGCCCCGTGAAAGGCGGGGAGATGCCTTTAATGGCATGCGCTTTTCAATTGTGGAAACACGTCCGCGCCGAACAAAACGGATCACGCGTTCTCCGCCCTTGCTTCTACCCAAACATATATCAAAGCCAAAAAAAACAAAAAAGGCATTACAATTTCAGATCTGCGTCCGTGCAAGATACACGTACAACCTGTAGTGGGCCCCACTTAGTCTCCAAGGCCCACTATATTGTATATGTAAAATCCACTCCGTCTATCAGGTTCTACACTCAATGTTAGGCCCTAATACCAAAAATCAGCTAGACTCAGAACTCTTATTGGCCACACCACATGGAACAATGGAGATGAGATTACCGACCATAGCTTCGTGTGTGGGCCCACCATGTTATTAATCTTTCATCAAACACGTTAATCAGATGTGACTCACCAAGATGAAGAGAAGATACAAAAATCAATTTTATACTTTTCCCATTGGCGTGGCCCATGTGAGGTTTCTAATTGGATTAATCTTCTAAATACACGGTCCAAACAATTGTGGTCATCTGATAGACGGAGTGGATTTTACATTCACAGCATAGTCGACCCCACATATTTCGTATGTTTTACGTACGTGCTGCGTAAAACAGTTATGGTAGGCGATTACAGAACGCCAGCTCTCTCTCTCTCTCTCTCTCTCTCTCTCTCTGTATAAATATATATATTCATCTCGTTGTTTCTTGTTTTCAAACATGGATGCCGAAAAGCCATTGCTTACTACCATACTGGCTGGTTTTACAAGGCCTTCATGGGGTTTTATATTGATAGTCATGACCATTTTAACAGTGTCATGGCTCCACATGACATCCACGAAGGTTTTTCCAACGGTAGTCTCCAACGATGCCAGTACTAGCTGTCCAGCGGACCCGATGACTTGTTCATGGTTCTATCAATCAAGCCCACCAAGGAAGATGGTCATGTCTATAGCCGATTTCGGTGGCGTCGGCGATGGAAAGACATCGAACACCGGCGCATTCCATAGGGCTGTAGAATATCTCAAGGGGTATGGTGATAAGGGAGGATCACAGCTTAATATACCCGAGGGGAGATGGGTGACTGGTAGTTTCAATCTCACAAGCAATTTCACCTTGTATTTGGAGAAGGGTGCAGTTATTTTGGGTTCTACGGTAAGTTTACAATTCTTGTTTATTTTGTTTTTTATATGTATGTTGTTGATTAATGCAAACAGATAGTCAAAAAGATGGTCCATGGATTGAATGGTTCAGATTAATCATATGATGAGTTTTGTTGTATTTCTATCGTATGATTTTTCGAAAACCATCTTTCGGATCATGTTAAGAACATGAGTAATTGGGTTTCATTATTTCTGGTATACTGTTATCTGTTTCCCTTGATAGATCGAACGGTGTAATCGTTGTTTTGTGGCCTTGTATCGTTGTTAACAAGGTCTAAAATTTTAGATTATTGAGCATGTTTCCACCTCAAATCCTACAAATTTTGTAGTATTTGTTTATTCATTTGGGTGTTTTTCCTTGTTTTGAATGATGGAATAGGATCCCAAGGAATGGCCTATTATAGAGCCATTGCCTTCGTATGGGCGTGGGAGGGAGAGATTAGGAGGCCGGCATATTAGCCTAATACATGGAGATTATCTCAATGATGTTGTCGTTACAGGTAATCCAACTTATCTATTTGTTCTTATTTGTTTTGGAAATTAATATATACAATCTACATTGGTTGATTTTCATACACCCTTTTAAAAATATTTTGGGAATTGAAATAGTTCGTTGTAATATGGTTGTTTTATATGCAAATCAATCAGGTGGTGTGGACATTGGTTCCATTTCTTTACAGGCCTGAGCATATTATGAAGAAGTCAACATCTTTTAATATTCATATATTTCTTTTTTTAATGATTTAAATAATCCCTTCCCTTCTCTAATACAATGTTACAATTGGGTTGCTTTATTTATTCTACCAATCTGCCCGAAAATGGGCCGGCTGGCCCTGGCTCAGGCTTGTGCTGGAGCTGGGTGAGTGGGCCTACACCATCGAACCCATCTGACAAATGAAAGATGGCACCTTTTGTTGGTGCTGTACAACAGGGCCTGCTCGCAACAACTGAAATAGCCGATCGACAATCTGTTTGTGGGTCGTGGTGTAAGGTGCCAATGAGAAAGGTATCCAGTTGGATCTTTCTGATGAACTGGTCTTCACATATCATTATCCTAATAAGTACATTAGGTCTAGGATTGGATGTTTTGATCATGGGTTTAATCAAATTGTATAAAATATTTATACTATTCATCGTTGACTAGAAGTTCTTTAAGGTTTTAGTTGTCCTTAAACACTGGGTGGTTTTTGCTAAATGAACTAAGAAATTTGTATGAAGCTTTGCATGGTCCCAAATTGTTTAGGGCCTGTTTGGGTGCCAGTTGAAAATGAGTTCATCTCATTTTATTTAATTGTAGTTATGGATTAGAGATTATGATTGTTGGTTATTAAGACTGTTTTTCATCCTTACCAAAAAGGAACACGATCTCTAACATAATTATGATTAACTAAAATGAGATGAATACATTTTTAGGCGCCTACCAAACAGGCACTTACATCTCTTATACCCTCCTCTTGACATCTGCATCCTGCAGAGGACATTATTTCATGAATGGATATTCCTCATCTTATTTCCTTTAGTTTTTCATTTCCCTTTCTAGGGAAAGATGTCAATACTTTCTGAGGCTGTTTGGATACACTATCAAATTGAATTGCAGTCATTAGCCTACTAAAGTGGAAATAACCAAATTGTAATTTTCTTACTTGGATTCATGTTGAGTGTCTGGGTTCCATGCTACAATTTCTTTATTAGAAACATAATTCTTTGTGAAGTATGTGACTACTAAAAAAGGGCGCTTGGATAGACTATCAAATGGAGTTGTAATATTAGCCTAATAAAGTGGAAATATATAATTTGCTTCTTTAGATTCATTTTGCTGGTCCAAACAACAATCACATTACTTTCATGTTTTACGAAACACAATTGCAGTTTGAAAGCTACTTCCCCACCATGAATACTAGAAGACGTTGTTAGTTCTTGCTATTTTCCTGATTAAACTGAATGTGCACAATTCAATTAAATTGTCGTCCATCCGAACACAGCCTCGATGTTCCAAAGTGAAAATTGAAGGTTTTTGTGTGGTTACAGGACAGAACGGGACAATTGACGGCCAGGGAAGAATGTGGTGGGAGCTGTGGTGGAACAGGACCTTAGAACACACAAGGGGTCACCTCGTTGAATTCATGAATTCTCACAATATTCTCATCTCCAACCTCACTTTCCTCAACTCTCCATTTTGGACCATCCATCCTGTTTTTTGCAGGTCCCATTTTCTTTTCTAGTTTCCTTATCTTCATTTTTCATCTTCTTCTTAATATACACATGACTGATGCAGAATTTCAGTGAGTTCACATGAAAACCGTCAGTTCTTGATTGGTTAGTTGCTTTTCAAGTGTTTGGAACACCTTCTCTCGCCCACCACATGTGGGACCACCCACCACCTGGTGATGGTTCCACAAAGTTGTTCCATCTAGAACTGAAGGCAGTAATGACAACTCTCTCTGAAATTTGAGCTGGAAGACGCCCATTAGATCATTCTCTTTACACGTGGGAAATGTTCAGGTGCAGAAAACCAATACCATAGGCTTCCGCTTCATGAATATTATCACCTTCTGATTCTAATGTGAAGTGGGCAACAATTACTCTTTCCACACCTAAAAAGCCAAGGCCAAGTAGGGTGTATGTTCTGATCTTGATTGGACGGTGATAAGATTCACAGTGGTTAGTTCCTCTATTAATGTTTTGAGCAGGATTGGTTGTAGGTGAATCAGTTTTTTCAAATTCTACAGATTATTTCTTAAAAGGAACTAATTCAGAAACATTTCTTCATTATCAGTAATGTGGTGATAAAAGAAGTGACGATTTTGGCACCTCTCAACTCCCCGAACACAGATGGTATAGACCCAGGTGTGTAGGCCTTTCATGTCTGCACTCATTCATGTACTTTTTACTAATAGGTGTCTAGCATGGACTGCATTGATGATGATGATACACTGGATGCTAATCTTCTATGTAATTTTACAGACTCGAGCTCACACGTGTGCATTGAAGACTGTTACATTGAGAGCGGGGATGATCTAGTAGCAGTGAAGAGTGGATGGGACCAATATGGGATTGCTATGTCCCGCCCAAGTTCAAACATCATCGTGAGGAGGGTGTCCGGTACGACTCCCACATGCTCTGGGGTCGGGATCGGGAGTGAGATGTCTGGTGGGATATCGAATATTGTTGTTGAGGATTTGCATGTGTGGGATTCAGCAGCAGGGGTGCGTATGAAGACAGACAGGGGCAGAGGGGGATACATAACCAACATTACCATAACCAACATGACTTTGGACAGGGTGAAGATACCCATAAGATTTAGTAGGGGTGCTAATGACCACCCGGATGAGGGGTGGGACTCTAAGGCCCTTCCGGTGGTGAAGGGTGTTTACATAAATAATGTGGTTGGGAGGGGCATTGGCAGGGCACCTGTCTTAGATGGGCTGGACGGCGCACCCTTTGAACAGATATGTATGATCAATATTCAGTTAGATGGGATAGCTCCACCAGCAAAATGGCATTGTGAATTTGTTGCAGGTGATGCAATTGGAGTTTTTCCAGAGCCGTGCCCACAACTCAAGAGTAATGATTCTTCATCATGGTGTAGCGGTCTTAACACTGCCTAGTAAGAAGTTGGATTTGAAAATAGATTCGACGTTGCACTCGCATTAGCTGACACGACAAACCAAAAACTAAGGTTGAACTTAAACGTGTTCTTTGATGGATGGGATGTGATTCACTCACGCAACCTCAGGTGATCACATTCTCAATGTGTTTTCTTATTGGCATGGTCTGGCAATCTTGTTATGCTTGAGCCTCATTTACCATACAAATATACTTCAAAAAAATCTGCTCGGATTGAAATGTTTGTCAATGTGTTATGAATGAATCAATGCAAACTCCTTAAGATAGGGACCACAAAATAAGTGTCACAGGATCTGGGTTGGATTATTATTACTTTTTTCCTTTTAAATTTATTTGACAGGTCAATCGGGGTTTATCAGACCCCCTTGTAAGTAGATTTTTTATTTTTTATATTGTTATCGCTAATGATGTAAAGAAGTGGGTTGTATGATGCATTTTCATTTACTAATCCATGTGAATG
This sequence comes from Magnolia sinica, assembly GCF_029962835.1. Classification (NCBI taxonomy): domain Eukaryota; kingdom Viridiplantae; phylum Streptophyta; class Magnoliopsida; order Magnoliales; family Magnoliaceae; genus Magnolia; species Magnolia sinica. The sequence goes on along the minus strand of NC_080574.1, from coordinate 19,874,416 downwards.
AGGAAGTAAAAGGAGAAGAGGATATTCTTTCATGAATTGTTTTGTTATTTATTTATTTATTTTGAATTGAATCTAAAAGGGCTAAAAAGGAGCATTTAATTGAGAGGAACTAAATACAGATTGGGCTTACTAGTTCACCATTTCCAGAACACATTGGAACCACACTTGTATTTGTCCTTCCCTTTGCACTCCAACTCCAAGTCATCAGATATAAATGGCACTTTCTGCATCACCCAAATAGAAAAAATAAATAAATAAATAAATAAAAATTAACAGAAGCGACAGGGCCTGATTAGCTTCACAATGGAAATAACTCAAAAGCAGACAACCCATGTTCAAGAACTTGGTTTCAAACTTATTTTTGACTTGGACTAGGCCTAGTCAATGAAAAACTCTAATGTCAAATTGATCATAGACAAGAACCCAGTTCTTATCAAGCTCGGCGCTCCGAACTTGGAATTTTGGAAAACCCAACTCAGCTCAGCCGGGTCTTGAGTCGATCATCAAGTTCTCGAACATGGTTCAAGAACTCGTTTTGAACTGGTTTTTGGGTTGGATTTGGCCTAGTCAATAAAAACTCAAAAGGTCAAGTTGATCATAGACAAGGCCCAGTTCTTATCGACTCAAAGTATGAAAATCAGTACTCTGAACTTGGAATTAGGAAAACCAAGTTGGCAAGGCTGAGTTCTGAGTCAATCTGCAAATTCTTGGCCAATGTTCAATAGCTTGGTTTTGGACTCCTGTTTTAGTTGGACTTGCCCTAGATGATGAAAAACTTTTAAGCCAAAGTATCAAATCAGCACTCTGAACTTGGAATTAGGAAACCGAATTTAGCTCGGCACTCTGAACTTGGAATTAGGAAACCCAATTTATCTCAGCTGAGTTCCTAGTCAATCTACAAGTTCTTGAACATCGACAAAAGCACACAAGTGAATGCAGATCTCAGGTACCGAAAATAGAAAGAAGGAAATCTGTGTATCAGTTCAAACCTTTTGCTTTGCAAGATCTTGACACCCAGTGAAGTTCTCAGGGAATTTGCATGTGCCAAACTCTACTGTGTACGCCCGCGCAAAGTTCGCTCCGCTTGTGGCTAACCTCTTCTTGTCATTCAGCTCCTACAACGCATTCATATTCTCTAGTAAGCTTTTATTGAAACTTTGAGCTTCAGTACCACACATACGGCACAAACATATAGAGGATCATGAATGTTTATCTAACAAGTTCCACAATGGAAGGGCCAAGGCCGGAAAGTCGCACTGATTAAACAATCCTATCTATCCAATCAGATGACTTTCAGAAATACAGCAGAAGTTGATCTGTGCTCCATATTCAACAGGAAACATGTCCTTCCCTCCATATGGAACACATGTATACAGGATCATGAATGTTCATCTGAGAATCCTCACCATGGAAAGGCCAAAGCCAGAAAGTCAGTAGTTGAACAATCATATCCATCTAATCAGAGGACTTTCAGAAGTACACAGCAACAGATCGCAAGAACTTAATCTATAGTTCACATTCAACAGGAGAAAGTCCCCCTAAATGTGTGATCTTTGGGATATGGCTCATCCATGGTGGGGTCCATTGGAAGAACAGTCAGGTCCATGCATCTACGGCGGTTGTAGTAGTTTTAATAATATGAAAAAGCTCATCTGCACCCATGGCGCACTCACACACTTAGCGTGCCTACATGCTTTTAGACACATGGAAAGTCTAATCATCAAGCTGGACCACCCATTAGGCTTGGCCCACTTTTCATGGGACATCATGAAAATTCATGTTGGTTGGATGAAGCTGGCTTCTCTTTTCATAACTGTTGGTTTTCCAAGCTACTTATGGGATGGTAATGGTCATCTCATCAAAATAATTCCTAACAGACATTTTATCCATAGTGGTCTCTAATTGAAGGGACTACTATTGAAAAATTGGACCATCTTTGATCCAAACCATCCATTTTGATCAGATAGAGAGTTCCTCTTAATCATTGTGAAAACTTCATGCTAGCCCATGAAAAGTGGAGTTAACCTAATACGCAATCCTGACGGTCCATGTCCATGTATCTAGAAGCACTGCACACGCTAAGAATGTCGTTGTGCTGAGGGTCTACTGAATTCAACAATGATTATCAAGATGAATGCAATAGGATCAACAAATAGCAGACCTTGTTAGACTTGCTCTTCTCAAGGTACTCTTCGATGACGCCGGCATTGGCAGATGAAGCTGTGGCGGCGGTAGTGAGAAGGGCTGCAGCCAGGCCAAGAAGTGCAGCTCTTCTTCCCTCACTTCTTTCACCTTCCTTCAAGCCAGAGGTTCTAGTCTTTTGGGCTCTGATCACTGGGAGTTTCGGATAAGATGCTGAAGCAGGTGGCAACGACGCCAGCTTCCAACTTGCATCGGAAGCAGGTGTGCCCATGAGAGCGTAATTGCATGACAAGACACTTGAATTCATTGCTGCCATTGCCTCTCTATAGAGATCGAAGTGAAGATGGATCAAGTGCTAGTGCTAGAGAGACTAAAAAACAGATTGCTGCGAGTTTTTGAAGTTTGTTTTTTTTGTTGAAGGGTGTGGATGGAAGAGATAGAGGAATGTGGTGAGAGTGTGGATAAGGTGAGATTGCCTCATGCCCATTGGCAGGATACATCTTTTCTTGTTCCACTGCCCCCACAAGTAGTTTTGAGTGGTAGAACTTTAATAATGGCTGGCCCCACACAAGCAAAATCTCCATAGGAAGACAGGTATTTTGGTCCATAACAGAATTTTGAAATGGAGGGGCATGTACCAACTGAAGGGTGGTGTTCAACCTTTGCACGTGCCTATTGATCCACACCGATGAATCGATGGACCATCTGTTGGGCTGAGCTATCTTGTAATAAAATCTTACTCGTATGCTTAATCAATGGCCCACGCTTGAACGGTAATCGAAAATTGAGTGGCAATCCACAAAAGTCCATTTGTCAAATGGTCAGGATTCTATCGCTTATTCAAGAGGTGGCCCATCAGTTGGCCAGTCTGATCAATGCTATTGCTTACTAAAAGAAAAGCTTTTTTTGCCAAGCCTCCTTTCTGTATGCAGCCACGTGTTCCCGAGTGGAATATGTATGTGAAATCCACACCGTCCATGTAGATATCTAAGCCCAAAAATCAGGCTAGTCCAATCATCAGATGGGCCACAGTTTGGAAAACAATGGACAGTGGAAAAAACTTGGCAAAGCTATTCTAAGCTGCTTACCTGTTTCTAAATTCTAACACAGTGGCCACCTGATGAATGGACACAGTTTGATTTTTGGAATGGGGCATCTACAGAGTCGGATCCATCTGATGTACGGGACCATTCAATCGGCAGACCACCCCTTTTGGATAAGCCATAGCCCAAAATACGCATCGTCAATGAAATTTTAGAGGAATTGATACATAGAAGAAGAGCCTCCTACAATTTCTGAGCGGCCCATCCTTGGTACCTGCTCTCAGTCGCTCAGTTCGGGTTACAGATTGCAATAGATCAGGCTCGGACCAAAGATGAGACTACCAGACCCGTTCCATGAGCAGACTCCCAGGCCCAGGCTGACGTAGGACGTGGCACATATATATTCCTAGCATGGTTGGACCAAAAGAAGATGGACCATAAATTAATCGTAACTTTTGATCTGGGTATCATAACGGGACGCACAACCTATCAATCTTTACTGAAATGGGTCATCTGAGGTGAACCAACCCAGCTTTTTTCCATTTCGCCAGAAAACACGTGCTTTCATCTCAAAAACGAAATTTAAGGAAAAATTATTATTTTTAGTAATTCCAACTTTTAATATTTTCTTAGTTTTAGAGTTTTATTCTTTCCTCTTTTTTTTTTAGAAACAGCTTGTAATCATGCTAGGACTCTTCTAGCAAAAGTTTATTTGGAATTTTTATTTTTAAAAATTAGATTTTAGAAGAGTTTTATTAAAATTAGGATTTTTATTAGACTTGAAATTTTATTATTTTTGGTAATTACAAATTTTGATTTTTTTTTATATATTAATATTATAACAGGGACATATCAGACAATTATCTATCAATAAAGTTATTTCGAATTTTCTAAAATTAATTTATATTCTTCCCCGTGGATTCTAGGTATCTCAAGCCCGACCCAATATGACCCACTTGTAGAAAGATGTGTTGGGAGCCTCACCAGCTTACTTAACAGGCTACAATTTTGTGACCCAAACCCAGTACAAACCTGCTAAGCTCAACCAAAGTCCATCTTTTAACCATGTCAGATTGGTAGGCCCATGGGACCACCCAATATATTGGATTGATCAACAGCTCTTATCAGTCATCACCAATCTTATAAATGACGAAGATGATACCACTTATTAAATAGTACACTCAACACGCTGGATTGGGCAGTCCTATAAATGAATGAGAGATACTCAATTGGGGTTCTTCATGGTTCCCACGTAAAATTGAGTTTCAATACAATCTCTCCACCGCAACTGGGCAGATAGTATCAGCTGATTTGGTGTGAAACCAAAGGTCTGAAGTGCCAGTTTCTACACCATTACAGCTGAAATTGACGTAAATGAGAAATGCTATGGGCATTTGCGCAGGGAAAATCAATTCTCAGCACACCAGTCAACATGAAGACAGCGCCATCTAAACCATTCATCAGGCAAGTGGAACTTTGAGCGGACCCTGCCCCAAAAATATTGGCGATCTTCACATCACGGAGGGCCATGTGTACAATGAATTAACAGTGTTGATTACCCTATTCTCTAGCCATCCTTTTTTTTTTTTTTTTTTTTTTTTTGCACCCTCATTCAGGTGCAGCCCATGTGATGAGTAATAGCTATTGGCTCCACCTGATGACAAAACCAGGTTGTCAAATTGACACATGGCAGCAAATCACCCTAGTATTTGTCAATGCAAATAGGGATAAAACCGCTGTCAATTGGCATATATGAGAAACAGAGCTAATGTAGCATGCGTATAAAAACTTTTCCATGCACCTAGTTGCAGTTAGATCCACTACCATTCCCATCACCCATCTGGACCGTCCATCGTGTCCAATGTACTCTTATTTTCTGCTGCAGTGCAAAAACCACGGCAATAGGATGGCCTTAGAACATCCATGACTGGACAATATATTCTATGAACAATCGAATCCATCCGTCTTTTCATGCCATTGAAAGGACAGCTTGGATCATTAATTGCTATGGTTTCTAAAAGCAGCGTATAAAGAGTGAGTCAAGACAAATAGATGGCCAGATTGGTGCTATGGATTGTCCACGTATCCTAATGCAACTAGGTGCATGGGAAGGTCTCTATACAGTTAGCCAGCTAGATCCTTTATCCTACCATAGCAAAAAGGAAAAGCACCATCAATCCCCATTTTCCTGTTTTCTTGTACCTGCTATGTTTAAGAAAGATTATTCATAACCAAGGTGTTTAATGTAGTGGTGCCATATCGTTCACCAGCATCACCAGCATCCGTATCGTGCCATATCAACCTGTATCAGGCTGTTACGGGCCAATACAGCCGTATCATTCATGGACAAGTACAGATCGGCCAATACATAGCAGTTTGGGGCGGATATTTTAAACCTGTTCTTAACCATCATTTACTATTACTATGGAAGCAATCAACAGATTTTTAGGGCTATTTTCCCTAGCAATGTAAAGAAAATATGTCATCATTACGACATGAGAATGGTTGGTCAAATGCAGATGCATTTAGGAGACAAAGGGATTACAGAATTTGTAATCATTGCACTTTTTCGTATAACTATGACAATAGTGTATTTTGGTGATGATTTACCATTAAAGTATTGTAAAAATGCCACCATTACAATTTTACAACCGACCAACCAAATGCGGCAATCAATGGTCAAATGCATATGTTGTCAGGACAAATAAAGTAATTTGTAATCATTGCACATTTCCTTTACATTACAGTGGTAACTGATTAAACAAATAGGCACTTTTCAATTCATTCTTTTACCGACATTCAACTCAATTCTTTCTACCAACACTGAAAAATATGGGCAATAAATATTTCAAGAAATTCAAATTTAACACCATATCTTTTGACAAGTCTCATGCATTATTAGACTCATACATTATTAGACTCCACAGAAATACTGGACAGGACCATAATATGAAATGTGACAACGAAATGAGCAACTATAGGAATATAAGAAAAACAATAGTGTCAAAATTGACTTCAGAACACATGCGGCACATCTCTACCGTCTACTGTTTCTTTTCCTTTCCCTTTCTTGGCAAAATAGTGCATAACATGCAAAACCAAATTTACCATGTCACCAGGCAGCCAAACGCGCACATTGAGCCCACAGTGCAGGACACAAACTAGTGTTACATCCATCCATGCATGCGAGAAGATGAATGCAATATCTTTGCATGAGATGTCTACCTTATAGACCCACCAGATATGGACGAGACCTTACAAACACCTGCTGAAGTAGTGAAGGGCACATCTTTGTAACAGGCCACCAGCTCTGCATTAGTATGTAGATCAGTTTGCACCGTCTCCCAAACCTTCTTCTTCGGGTTGAGCACATCATCTGGCTCCCCAGGAAACCCTGGAATCATTACTCTCTCTCCAACAGGAGCGGACTGAGGTGGATCCACCAACTCCACCTGAAATCCCATGTCCATAATCAATCACCGCCAGTTCTTCTCAAAATTTATATGCCAATCTGAAAATATTATAATGATAGGGAACCACTATGGGAAGGGTTTTTCTTTCTTTCTTTCTTTCTTTCTTTCTTTTTTGTTGTATTTTTTTTCAAAGAAACAGTTCTCAACTGTAATTTGACATTGATGGGCATACTTGCACCCATCAACAACAACAGAGGATTGAGTGTCTTAAAAGGGTGGGCCTTGTGTTCACAAGGCCAGGAGAGGGATGTTAAAAGAGCACTACGGGCTGCACCTTCTAACCACTGCGACAAAGGTCCCCAAGATTAAGAGAATCTCACGATATTTTTGCAAATTATTAACTGAACAATATAATTGTGTTAATATCACAGGAACTTAAAAAATCTGAGTCTTAACATTTCCACAATTTTCTTGTGATATCATCGCTATTTTGAGTTAATTTTTGTGATTCCATTCTATATATTTAAGACTTTAAGATTTTTTCTTTTTTGAAGGATGAAGACTTCTAAGATTGTTTATTGATATTTTCTAATAGTCATTTTAAGCATGATTTTCCCAACGACATCCTGAGAAAACCCTCAAAATATGAAGATGTCCTGAGAAATTTCCAGGAACAAGAATTGTCACCAAGCTTGTAACAGAACATATTCATCTCTGAGCTGATTCTCATGGAGATTTATGTCCTGATCAAATTAAAAATATGTTTTGATCAAGGAGGAGATTGGATTTTCAGTAGGAGATGAAAACACGATACCATTCTAGGAGGACGTATGGCTTGGCAAGAGGAAGCTTAAAGAAGACTTTCCGAGTTTAGCCAGGCTTTTCCCCGGAAGCGAACATTCCTATAGCGTGGTGCTTTCTTGGTCGGTCAATCTCATGGTTTAGACCACTCAATGTCACAGGAATCTGACAGATGAAGAAGTAGGTGAATTCTTGAGGTTGATGGAGCACCTTCAGGACTTTCGCCCTTTGGTGAGAGAGACATTACATGTTATGGAATGAGAGCTTGGGTTGCTTTTCTGCCTTGCAAGGTATATGTGAGGAACTAAATCGTATAGCAGCCCCTATCAACAGATTATGAGACTATGCGATGGTAGGGAGAAGAATTCCATGTTGCCAAATTCCTCTCTGATTTTCATCCTGAGTTCAAGCCTGATCAAACTTAGATTCTTGGAGGTAGCAAGCAAGATTCCATCTACTACTAAGGCTTTTGCTCATGTTCAACATGTGGTCAGTCGACAAAGTTCATCAGATAGTTCTGCACTAATGTCTGCATCTGGTAGAGGAGATGGGGGAAGTCGTGGTGGCCGCCGCTGTTTTGGTGATAGAGATACAGGGAGAGGTCGCTTTAGAGGCCAAAATATTTAGGGAGGCCGTGGTACAGATTTCAATGGTAATGCAGCCGTGGTTGTTGTAATCGACAGTGCACTCACTGCCGTCTAGTAACCACACAGTGGACACATGTCGGGATCTTATTGATAAGCCTACTTGGGAATCAAGTTTGTTCCTCTGATGATGGCATCAGGGGTTATGTCTCCAATCCTATCTCCTCCATGATGGCATCGAGGGTTATGTCTCCAATCCTATCTCCTCCACTTATGAGCACAATACTTAGGTGATATAGTTACACTGTCTAGGGAAGAATATGCCGAACTTTCGAAGATCCGTTCCACCCATGCATCATCATCCATAGCTACTCTCACCATCTCGCGTAGTCAGATACCATTTGTCTTACACCATCTGATCGTGTACCTCGGGTCATTGACTCATGAGCTTCCAATCATATGATAGGTAAGCATAGTGCGTCAGTCATCTCAGTTAGGACAATCGTCATCTATGTCTTCTATCACTTTAATAGATGGTACTTCAACCTGTGTCTGGGTTGGGTACAGCCTGTCCTAGCCCATTGCTTTCATTGTCATCAATACTTTACATTCCTAAATTTTCTTTGAGTTTGTTATCAATGAGTAAGCTAACTAAATCTTTAAATTGTTCCGTCACATTTAATTCTTCGTATTGTGAATTTCAAGATCTAAAAACAGGGTGGACGATTGGTAGAGGATATGAAGCAAATGGACTCTATTACCTCAATCGTAGAATAACTGGAGCTACATTATAGACATACATCTCTCCTCATTGGTAGCATTCTAGGCTTGGTCATCCCTCTTTAAGTAGTTTGAAGATCTAATCTCATCGTTGATTCGTTGTCACATGTGTCTAGACAAGAGAAGTGATAAACACCATAGAGTATCTTTTCTTGTCGTCTAGACAAGAGAAGTGATAAAGCTTTTTTATTTAGTACATTCTTATATTTGGGTTCTGTTGAGGGTCAAATATTGCATATTAGACCCAAATTATTGCCTGGATTTACAAGCATGATACCGTTTAATGACCCGATTTAATCGTGTTTGTGATGCAGAGTATATTTACGAGCATGGACTGAAAAAGGGTGCTTAAAGCATGGATTTAACGCTCCGATGACACCAAAGGCAAGGAACGGACTCCAAGGGACCAAGATCGATGGAATTACACACCAAGGATCTGCAAAAATCGAGAAATTGAAGCTCAAGTGGTCTGAAAGATGTCTAGAATGCTAGACAACAAAGTTTCCACCATCCGTTCAGCCCAAAACTTCATACGTGGACTGAGGCCTATAAATGAACCATACACATAAAATTTGAGCCACTGGATCCTGGTGGAAGTAGTCTAATAGACAAATCCGCCCAGAAATCGTCGATTTACGGCCCATCTAACATCTGGATATACTTCACGTTTGGTCTCAATCCCTTAACTGAGATAGGACAACAGATGGACGGATCCGATTTCACATATACATCAATATGGGACCCACTTTGCATGCCAGGAGTGCACAGTCGACTGTGCACGCGCTGTGCACTGAACTAACACGAGCGGTCAAACAGCTGCTGCACGCAACAGAGAAGGCTTTGTTTCAAGGAACGGGCAGTTGTGATCTTGTAGTGGGCCACCATCTGAGGTCTTCAGGCCGATCTGGACCGTTCAGTAGACTCCAACAGCCCAGATAATGTGGACCTAGGAGAGAGAATTTGAAGAGAGCAGCATGATCGATTTCTCACCGTGCAAACACAATTCAGATGGTTTACTGAAAACTCGGTGGGTCACACCGAATCCAATACAAAAACGTCCATGGTCGAACGGTTTTTCGACATGAGTCTATTGGATGGAGTGGATCTCTTCTCTAGAGATGATCAGGGGCCGTCCGAGCATCCCAGCGTAACTCCATACGCACATACGTGCGTAACGGATGACCAATCACCGTGGGCGATACGACCTTCTTGATCGTGATCGGACGGCCAATCCGGACTGTCCATTGTATCCAGACAAGAATTCTAACCAAAACCCCTACCTTTCTTGCAATCATTTATACAGATAAGATCGCTAGTGCTGGAGCTTTCACCGGACGTTGATTCACGCGGTGGCCCACCAAAAGCTCAGATCCTCTTCAAAATCGGAATTATGTGCTAAATCAACCCCACAGAGCCAATGGCCAGCTCTGATGAGGTGTGTAGTCGCTAAGTGGACCCCACCGACCTCAGCCACGAAAACGGAAATTTCCATTTCCTGCGGCTCTGTTTGCGGAAATCGGAAGCTATCTGCGTTTTGCAGGCGGCTGTGGGCCACCATGATGAGCTATCTCTCCGATCCACACCGTCCATCAGGAAGCCCATACAAAATTGTCTTAGACCCGACCTGTTGAATGTAGAGACGAACTCCAAGGTGGACGAGATCTTCATCCGAAAGAAGCTCCGTTGTGATACGCAAGACGTTGCCGCGTAATGATTTACGCACATGCACCAACTCCCAGCCGACCTTCTCAGCTATAAAACGGAGAAAGAGTGAGAGAGGAGGGGATCGAACCAGGGGGATTTGGGATCCAAGCTTTGGACGGGCAGGTTGGAGGCAGCCGTGGAAGAGACAGAGAGAGTATTATTTTTTTGAGTTTTTATTTGTTTTTTTTTATTATTATTTTTGAGAGATTTAGCCCAATTATGCCAGGCTAAACCTCTTAGCTAGGGCTAAGAGGTGAAGCTTGTGGCGTGATGGGAGTACTCCTACGGCTTTGATTCATGTTGACTTGATTTTGATGCTAGTTGATATTATGGAATGCTTTCAGTTTTTAATGATGTATTGTGACTTAAATTACAATATATCTGCGATGGCTTTGAGTATGTCCATTCGCTTATTGTGATTATGCAGTTAGGAAGCCCTGTTGTTCACCATTGCCCCTTAGACATGGTGGGATGATAGAATTCTTCTTAACATTCATATGTCTTCTGATTGGTTGTGGATTGGTTTAGTTCTATTGTTTACCTTGTCTCATGGGCATGGATTTGTGATGGATTCATATCTAATTCTTATACCTTTCATCTCTTTAAAAACTAGATCAAAGGAAGTTCAGATTGTGCTTTAGTGATATATCTTCCAACTGGATGAAGATGGGACTCAAAGTCCAGTTGAGTTCATGAATCAAGCGTAGATCTCCCTGATCTCTACAAGCGGATCCTCTGAATCCCTAGTTCCCTACCTCTGAATTCTACATATTTTAGTTTACTATTTCACCATTATTCCTCAAATTCATCTGATTTAGATTTTATCTTATTCTAATTCTAGTTCTAGTTAGTTTCGAATTACGTACAGGTTTCAGTCATTGTGGATTCGACCTCGGTCTCACCGAGTTTATTACTACATCACAACCCTATACTTGGGTTCCAATTCATCTTACTGGTTTATTCGTTTTCAAGTACTTTGTTGTTTTTGTAGATAATTATTCTCCTATGACATGGCTATATTTGATGAAAGATTGATTAGAAGTGTTTTATTGCTTTAAAGAATTTCATATAGAAGCACAAACTCAATTTGATTCTAGGGTTTGTGTTTTACATTTAGATAATACTATAGAATATATATTTTTTTTTTTTACACACGCTCACGCTAGTGGAATTTCACCACCTATGGATGCTCGAACCCTTGACCGGGTGTTGAAACTCCTGAGATAATACTATAGAATATTTATCTCATGAATTTAATTATACCTTTCATTTCATGGCATTATTCATCGAACTTCATATACCCATACCACAACAAAATGGGGTCATGGAATGTAAGAATCGTCATTTAATTGAGGTTGTTAGAGCTTTATTGTTGAATATGAAGGTTCCGAAAATATTTTGGAGTGATGCAGTCTTAACTGCATGCTACTTAATAAATCGGATGCCTTTAATTATCCTTGAATGGAAAGAAACCACTGTCTTGTGTACTCATATTTCCTCCAACTCTATTCCTCCCTAGGTGTTTGGTTGTGTATGCTTTGCACATCAGCTTGATCAGGTTCATGACGAGTTTGAACCATGAGTTATCACATGTATCTTTCTTGGATATTCTCATACCCAATGGGAATACAAATATTATAATCCTGTCTATCGGAGATGTTATGCATTAGCCGAAGTCACATTCTTTGAATAAGCTCTATATTTCTAAGGGGAAGGAAAGTCTTTATAGTTTGAAGAGAGATTCATAACTACTCTTTCCATTATACCGGATATTACTACTAGAGTTGGGGAGATGTCTATGCTACGTGCAGATCAGCCTTTGCAGGTTTCCTTTAGACATTTCAAATGTGGAGACGGGGTACATATGATCATGACACCTACCAATCCTCTTGACCCATTAAGAAGATGGTCATTCGTCCAAGTCCTTGCCTCCACTATCAGATGAAGGTGATCCACCCATTGCTTTTCGTAAGAGCATTTGTTCAAGCACACAACATATTTCCAACTTTATTTCGTTCAGTGATTTATCTACATCATTTCGGCAATTTGTTCTCTGTTATTTGTGTTCATTCCTCATTCTTTTCATGAGGCTTTGAGTTATGATGGGTGAAAACGAGCAATGGAAGAAGAAATGGTTGCATTTTTATCAAAATCAAATTTGGACATTAATTGAATTAGCTCTTGAAAAGCTTGCAGTTGGGTGTAGATGGGTGGGTGTATACAGAAAAATACAACTTTAATGGCTTAGTGGATCGTTTAAAAGCTTAGTTAGTTACCAAAGGATACCGTTACACTCTTGGGGTCAACTATTTAAAAGCATTCTCACCCATGGCAAAGCTTCATTTAGTGCAAGTAGTGCTGCAAATTTTGATTGGCCATTATTCCAATTGCATGTGAAGAATGCTTTTCTTAGTGGAGATTTGGTTGAATAAGTTTATATGAAGCAATCACTTGGGTTTGTTGCTCAGGGGGAGTCAGATAAGGTATACGTTTCAAGAAATCAATTTATGCTATTGAAATAGTCTCTAAGACCTTAGTTCAACAAGTTTAGTAAAGTGGTGTTCAACTTCGGGATGAAACGTGGCTAGGCTGACCATTCTGTTTTTGTCCAACAAACTAAGACATGCATTATTGTATTGGTTGAAAATGTAGACGACATCATTGTCATAGGCAGCAATAGTACATGTTTTGACAAGGAAAAAAAAAAACTTATAACAACACCTATGTAAGGACTTGGGTTGTCTTTGATATTTCTTGGGTGTAGAGATGGTTAGGTCCAAGGTGATCAACTTGTCATAATGAAAATGTATGATGGATTTATTAGATGAGGTCTTCTAGGAGCTAACCATGCCAAAACTCCCATAGATCAAGGTATTCAAAATCGGTTACCTAATGGCCGTAACGTAATAGTAACGGTCATAACCGTTACGCGTTATGGGGTCAAAACGGTCAGAATGGCCGTTACAGAAAAAAAAGGTCGTAAAGGCCCTGTAATGGACCGTAACGGTCCTGTAATAGTTTTTTCAAGAAATAAAAAAAGGTTAGTAACCGCCAATATGGGTGCCGTAATGGCTGTTACGGCCCGTATCATAAAGGTTATGGTGGTGGCCGTTACGGCCACTGTTACAGTTTTGGAACACCTTGCCATGGATACAAATTAGAAACTTGGTGTGGATCAAGGTGAATTAATTGATGATCCAATGAGATAGGAAAATTAATTTATATAATAATTACCTGACTTGATATTACAGATTCAATTAGCATAGTTAGCCAGTTTATACAAGCTTCCCAGGTTGCTCATATGGAGACCGTGCTTCTTACCCTTAGGTATTTAAAGAAAGCTTCTAGCCATCATATCTTCTATAAGTGGAATGGTCATCTTCAAGTGGAGGGATATTCAGATGCAAATTGGGTTGGTTCTTCATCCAATAGGCAATCTATAGAGGTGGGCATCGAGCCGAGCCGAGTCGAGCTGGGCTAAGCTTGGCTTGGCTTGTCCATGGTGTACTCGAGTTCGAGCTCGAGCTCGAGCTCAGCCTCGAGCTCAACATTGAAGCTTGGCTTGTTTGCCGAAGCTATCGAGTCGAGTTCGAGTCGAGCTAGTGGTTCGAGTCGAGTCGAGTTTACCTCGAGTCGAGCTCGAGCTTGTTCATATCATTCATCATAGGTTAAGTTATTAAAATTTTGGCTAAAAAATATATATTAAATGCCATATTACTAAGACATAAATGATAAACCTCTAGATACTATCAATATCATACCACAAAAACATAATTTGTCCTCAACAATCAACATCAACATCAATTCAAAATAGTTAAAATATATTAAAAATTATAAATCCGTTCATGAAAATTTTTAAAGCTTTCATTCCTTCAAGTATTCTGGCCCACGCTTTCAATTTCATTGTCCTCTTCATACTCTTCAGCATCGAAAGTGCTACCGCCCCAAACTGGATGCAACCAATCTTGCGTACATATCAGTGCTTCAATTGTATTCGAGGCGAGTGAGCTTCGATACTTGCTAACTACCCTGCTCCGGTGCTAAAAGCTAATTTCGATGCCACGGTCGAAATTGGAATTGATAAAATGTCTCGTGCCATCAAAGAAAGTCTAGGGTATTCACAAGCTCGAGACTTCCACCATTGCAAAACATCGAAATCATTATCTTTTATCCTTATGACCGGTTCTTTTAAATACTTGTCCACTTCGGATTCAGTTTTCTGCGTCTCCGTTTCTTCTTCGTCTAAAAAAGACATAAAGTCATGAAGTCGCCCGCTAGTAGTAGAAGAACTATTCGCAATTTGAGAAGCACCTATTGCACTTGATGGATCGGCCGAATTATCAACATATGATGCGAACAGCTCTTCAATTGCAGCATTAATAATGGCGGTCTCTGCTGAAACTCTTTCAGAACTGAAATAAAGCGATCTGAAAACAAATCTAACCATTGCTATCTTGTATCGTGGATCCAGGACAACTGCAATAGCCATTAACAAGTGGCATTCAGCCCAATACTTATCAAATTTCATCTGCATTCCTAGAGCCATCACTTTTAAAAATTCCGGACCATCAGCAGCACATTTTTTAAGCGCGTTCATAATGAAAATAATTTCAGGAAGAAATAAATTTGCCGTGGGATACTTATTTCCTGAAAAAATCTTCGTGCAGTCGTAAAAAACTTTGAGAAACCGATGAACATCTTCAGCTTTTTTCCAGTCTTTATCACTTGGCACGTATGCGTACATTTTATCACGCGCCGCAAGTTCAGGGAATGTAACTTTAAATTGAAAAGTCGTATCCAACATTTCATAAGTGGAATTCCAGCGAGTGTAGACATCTAACTTCAACTGCTGTTTAGATTTCAAATCCAAGCATTTGATTATATCATTCCATGTACTCATTCTTGAAGGTGACCCCTTTATATATTTAACTCTATGTCATATGTTTGCAATCGTTGAATCAATTGCTTTCAGCCCTTTTTGTACAATCAAGTTAAGTATACGAGCACAACATCTAACTTGGAATATTTTACCTTCAAAAAATAAATTTCCAACAACTTTGAACTAAGTACGTAAGAAAGAAATCAACGTATCGTTGGACGAGGCATTATCTAAAGTAGTTGATAAAATTTTCTTTTCAATGCCCCACTCAACAAGACAGTTGTAAATGTAATCGGACATGACTACACTGGTATAGGGAGGAGGAACGTGGCAGAAGTTTAAAGTCCTCTTTTGTAGTTTCCAATCCACATCAACAAAGTGTGCGGTTAATGACATATATCCTTTTCTCTGATTTGAGGCCGTCCACATATCAGATGTCAAGCTTATTCTGGATACAGATTCAAGGAGAGCTTTCAAGTTAGCTTTCTCAACGGCATACATCTTCATGTACTCTCTTTTCACAGTAGATCGAGAGGCCTTCTCACATCTGGGATTTAGAAATTTACAAAATCCCATGAAAACCTTGCTTTCCACCATGCTGAATGGCTTCTCATTGACTATCACTAACCTCGCAAACCACTCATTTAGTTTATCCGGGTCATACTTATACGTTGAGAGTGCAGCTTTAGAGTCGTCATCTTCAGAAATATTAAATGAAAGCAGTTGCTGCAATCCACCCTTCGATATTCTTGGTCTCTTCACACATTTATCTAGATGCCTCTGATAGTGAGTTGTAGAAGAACCAGAATGCTTGCTGTAAAGAGTCTTACAAAACTTGCATCTAATCTTGACAGAACCATCTGGTTGCGTGATCTCATCAAAAGATTCCCATATTGCCGATCTTTTTTCCCCCCTCACAGAACCTGAAGCTGTTTCAACTTTGTTCTCTAATTTTTTTTCATCCACAGAAAAAGGAGAATTGATTGACGCACCAGGGCCAGGAGTACTTGGGTTTTCTTCAGTAGTCATCTAAAAATCAAAAGTTAACAAGTATAAATATATAATACAAACAATATCGGCAGCACCTCCCTATATTCTCCGAATATTTGTAAAATTCGATACTAATTAGTTGCCACAGTCACATGTAATTCATCAAGTGGACTTTAAAAGATATTTGTGATCATCATAATTTTATATTGTATTGTATGGAAAAAAATAATTTGTATAATATTTTTTCTATTAATTTAATATTTTAGTAATGTAAAAATATTATTATTATGATTTTACCACTTATATTCAAATATAAAAATGGTTAGTCAAGTTACGTTAAAATAAATAAATAAATCAAAGAGAGATTGTAATTTGTAATTATTATATTTTTATGATATCTTACAGCCAGTAATTCTAATTAAGTCAATTACTACCAACATAGCTACCTTCCTGTGTACTTTTTGTACAATTGTTTAAATATTGATGACTTATTAACCATGTAAGTGGCATGCATGTCTGTTAATCCCGACCATCCAAAATAGCTCACTTAGGATACGGCCTTACCTATAAGGTTTGGACCATAGATGATCATCTTTTTAACCGTCCATTTGGTGGCCATACTTAGATAATCAGGACCATTTGATCAATGTGACTATTGGGGGCCGTGATTTGGGCACTGTATATCAATATAAGTGTGCGTCATGGATGAAAGAGAAATCATCACCTGTACAATTGGTTTTTCCTCGTAGGATCCACCCTCATTGAGTTACCATCCAAAAATCAGATTAGTTGAACAATCCTGGCCTTTGATTCTTAAACACTTGTTAGATTATCTAATAATCTCATATTTGGATCCATGATACATAAAATCCAGTACCCAATATTTGAATGGTTTCATTTGAATTATTTGTATACCAATGTAAACTCGGAGAGAGAGAGAGAGAGATGGGAAATTACTTGATACTCTACTTGCCTACCTATGACGCTTGATATGCAGTCACTTAAAAATGGTATATTTTTAGAATATATTAACTCAAATTAAACAAATTAAATTACAGAATCCACCATATCTTAAAAAATCATAACCTCTGAGTGGTAAACACTTGTTTGTTGAAATCAAACCATATGATAGGATTAATTTCTAACTGTCTAATATTTTTTCATAAATTTGATATTAGATGATCAAGTGGGCATAATTTTTTCCTAAATATAAACTGATACCCATAATTCAGACAATTTAATTTGAACTAATTTTATGCCATGTATGCATGTCTCAAGTGCATGCGTATCGTCTATGATACTTCGCCAGAGTATCAAAGGTGTTTCTCGGTGAGAGATCCAGGCATATTAATATAATGGTAGGTTGTGGAGCCCAAGCACTTTGGGCCCCACCATGATGTATGTGTTTCATCCATACGGTCCACCCATTCTTTCAGATCATTTTATGATATCAGCCCAAAAATGAGTTCGATCCAAATCTCAAGTGGACCGCACAGTGTTGATTGAACGCCCACCATTAAAAACCCTATGGGAGCCACAAAAGTTTTGGATCAAGCTGATAAATATTTTTTCCCTTCTTCCAAGTCTTTATTACCTAATCAACGGATTAAATGTCAAATAACCATTACAGTTGGCTCTAGGAGATTTTTAATGGTGTAGTTCAATCACTACTGTTTTCCCACGGTGTGGTCCACCTGAGATTTATATCTACCTCAATTTTGTGGTCAAGCCCTAAATTTATATTTCAAAATGGATGGACGGCATAGATAAAACACATACATCATGGTGGGCCCCAAGTAGCACCAACCACTGGGCACACAAAATCCTTTCCTCCAGCGTAGATTCCAAGGAGGAGCTTCACAGCCATGCCTGAGATGACGTTTCAGCAAATCTCTTTTTGACTTATTTTGAAACGGATGGGCTACTCGTGGTCGGTGCTCTGTGGGCCCCATCATGAGGTATGTGTTTCATCCATTCCGTCCATCTATTTTTCTAGATCAATTTATGGTAATACACAAAAAATGAGATACATCCCGGTCTCAAGTGGACCACATTACAGGAAACAGTGTTGAATGAACTTCGACCATTAAAAACCTTTTCAGGGCCATAAAAGTAGTGGATTAAGTTGATCTTTGTTTTTTCCCTTCATCTGGGTCTTTATGACCTAATCAACAGATGGGATGTCAAATAAACAGTACAGTGGGCCTTAGGAGGATTTAAATGATGGATATCCAATCAATGTTGTTTTCCTGTGGTGTGGTCCACTTGAAATTTATATCCCCTAATTTCTAGGATGAAAACCTAAAATGATATGTAAAAATGGACAAACAGAATGGATGAAACATATACATCATGGTGGGGCCCATAGAGCACCCACCACCACCTCTGGGGCTCGTGTCAGGGGGAGTAGCCAATCCGTATCTCGTTCTCTGAAAAAAAAAAAAAAAAACCTGCGTCCCTATCCTGCATCCCTATTCTCCGGGAAGTAGCCAATCCATTCCATCCTTTTCACCTCCAACCTCCTACATCCTACCATTGTTCTTATACCCACGCTACGCTAGGCAGATACATGAGAGATCTAATCCATCCACTCATCAGGCGGGCCATCACAGAACCCGATTTGAGATCCAAGCCACTCATCAGGTGGACCCCATTCTCCAACAGAATCAAGAAAGAAGAAAAAAAGAAGAAGAAAAAGAACTTACCTTAATGATGTTGGTCGGGTGGGCGTGCGGCGAGCAGGGGCAGCGGGCTGGGTGGGGACCGTGGGGTAGAGATGAGAAAGAGAAGAAAATTAGAATAGGGAGAAACGGAAAGGGAGGCAGTTGCGGGTGGGGTGGGGACGTGAGGTAGGGTTTTTAATTTTTACGATTTTATATATATATATATATATATATATATATATATATATAAAAACCTATTTCTAACGAGCCGAGTCGAGCACGAGTTCGAGTTTCGAGTCGAGTTCGAGTTCGAGTCGAGTCGAGTTAAAACGGGTCATGGTCGAACTCGGCTCGTACTCACCTCGAGCTGCAGTATTTCAGCTTGACTCGGCTCAACTCAACCATTCAAGCCGAGTCAATCCGAGCTGACTCGAGCCGAGTCGAGCGAGTTATTCGAGCTAGCTCGACTCGTGAACATCCAATAGGCAATCTACATTTGGTTGTTGTACTTTTGTAGGTGGTAATCTTATTATCTAGAAGAGTAAAAAGCAAAGGTGTTGTGGCTTGTTCAAGTGATGAGGTGGAATACAAAGCAATGGCCCATGCCAAATGTAAGCTTATTTGGCTAAAAACAAAAACGGGTGAACTTGGGTTTTAGTTGAGGTTTCTATGAAGCTATAATGTAATAATCCAATAGCCTCTCATATTGCTCATAACCATGTCTATCATGAGAGGAACAAGCACATCGAAGTTGATTGGCACTTCACTATAAAAGCTCTTTGTCGTACTTAACTGGATTGTTTCTTTATCAAGCTAGACATGCATGATATATATGCTCCAGCTTGAGGGGGAATGTTATCGAATGTGAATGTGGGCTCTTATATGGCCCATTCTTAAGCCCATCTAGGTTTACGACATAATGGGTATTTTTGCTTTTGTTATTAATGACATCCTTGTAAATATTGAAAACCATGTTAATAAACTCGAGCTATGTAGGGACATGCGACCCCCAATCCTCATTCTCTCTCCTTTCTTCTCTTTCCTCCTTTCTTAATCCATCCACAGTCATTCAATCAAAGAGATTGGGAAGTTTCAATAATTTTCACCACTACATATAGTAGAATATAAATATTTTTTAAAAAAATGATGAAGCCCATGAAGCTGGTATGGTCGTCCTGACTCATGTGTTCCAATTGATACTCATGTGATTGCATTCCAAGTGCAGTTCCTGTCCAACTAGGGTGTGCCACTCCACTGTACCAATTGGAACAAAATCATTTTCTCTTTCAAATTAAAAGCAATTCGTTTTGATAAATGAAAAATTATGAGTTTGTTTGAATTATGGAAATCAATATCTGGACTCAGCTTGATTGATAAACACACCTTCTATTCCTACTGTTGCTACAATTGCATTGCCAAAGTAGAAAATGGAGCATATATCTATCAATCGCTGCAGGTACAAGCATTGTCTACCTACGCTACATTAGTAAACCAAGAAAAGACCAAAAGCTTGAAGGTCTCTTTTGTTGCTTACCTTTGTGTGGTCATCATTAGAAGTAGCCAACACCATTGCCTGTGATTTTATCCCACGCATGGTAGCTGGTTTCAGATTACAAAGAACACAAACTTTCCGATTCTGACAATGGGTTAACGAACAGAAACATGGATGGTATCAACAAGCAGCGCTTACAAATGTCCAAAGAGACTTCTTTAACTGATTCTGGCAAAGAAAACGAACCTGCATCTCTTCAAGAGGAATGTATTTGACAAGGCCACTAACAACAGTACGTGGTGACTGTTCACCCACATCAATCTCTTCCACATAAAGGGAATCAGCATCTGGATGCTTCTGAACTTTCGTAATGAGGCCTACACGAATATTGAGTCTCGAAACAGATATTTCCACTTCAGCTGCGTTCGGTTTTCCTTCTGCTGCAGGCTTAGTTTGGCGTTGTTTCTTAACATTTCCATCTGCGTGAAATTTTAAAAATTACACAGGAACTTATTAAGACTAAAACTGAATGGTGTAACTATATCTCTATCATCTACATCAACAAATGCTTTTATGGAATCTGTTCCATGACAAAGGAAATTACATTAGTGTCCGAAATTCAAAAACAGTTTTGGAATCAAACTTGTGGTAGACTATAATCATTATTGAGTGGGATTCAGGCAACACGATAAAATTGATCAAAGAGGGTCATATTCCTTGGATGATTGCTAATATTTTAGAGGAAGTCTTAGAGCTGAGCGATCATGGTGTCTTTCTCCCATGTCCACCAGTCGGCTAATTCCTGGGCTGACAGGCTGGCCAAGGATGGAGGGCAGCAAGCCTCATTATCTCTTTTAGACCACTGTCAAGCGATGTTGTAATAGTGTGGTACTCTTGCTGCTCTGCTTTAGTAGGGGTTTCTCTTTTGCAGTTCTTTTCTTTTTCCCTTTTCAATAAAATCTCTCCATTTTTCTTCTCCCAAATAAAAAATAAAAAAAATCCACTGTTGCCGACAATCGCATCAAACATTCGGGCAATGTGCTATTCTTCCTCACAAATCTGGACATTACAATTGATAGACAACCACTAAAAGTCATTACGTAAGTATCCAAACAATCCAGACCAAAAAACCACAGCATTTGGATTAACTGTTCAATCAATCACCTAACATTTGGAGGGTTGACAAGCATCCACAAAATGTCCATTTTTAGGAAGTTGAGTGTCTAATTGGTTTACATTTTGGAATAAGACTAAGCCAGGAGGCAAGCTATACATTTGACAATCCAGATCAATAAACATGTCATCTGGTAAACATTAACATACTAGACCAATATGGTGGACATTAGAAAAACCCTAGTCAATAAAGGATTTTCTTTGAGGAGTATCGCATGACAATTTCCATATTCACATAATACCTAGATGCCACTAGGGTAACTTATTTAATGCATCTGCTATGAAGAAAACGAAAACTTGACAAAGTCAAATGAAAAATGAAAAGATGACTACCTGAGACTTTCGTTTTCTTTAGCTGCTCAGCAATCTTTTGTTCTTCAGCTGCTGCTTTCTCAATCCTATCAGCTTGACTTCCAGCAAACTTCTCTCTCAAGAACTCCACAGTTTCATCTTTCTGTAGGAAAATGAGTTTCACCAGATGAATAAAGCATCATGCCATTGGCAGCTAGCAGGTGAATGAAACACCCACATGCCTGTGTAAGGAGGATAAAACAAAAGAAATGATAAAATACCAGTTCCTTAAACAAGGGTTCTGGTGTCCCTATTTTGTGGCCAGTAGGAACTATATCCCAAGGTCTTCTTGCCCTGTCAACATCTCCTTTTTCATCGCACAATGAGAGTTTTTCAGGAGGTAAATTAAGCTGCTTCAGTACCTTAAATACCATCAGGAAACAAAGAGAGCCTCAGTATGGCAGAACTTAAAAACTTGATAAGATACAACAGCATTAGCAGTTGAAACATCTGGCTGCAAATTGAGTTTCTTGCTGACTGACAAATGCATATACGGGGCTCAGTTATATTACCTCAACAGAAAAGGATGGCAGGAAGGGTTCTAACAAAGATGCAAGAAGAAAAACAAGCCCAACTGAAGTCTTCATCACAATGGAACATGAAGTTGGATCTTCCTTATAAAGCTTCCAAAATTGGCTGTCCTATATAATGAATTACAAGGGCAGTTATACTTGAGCACTGCAATAAATAGGCTTTTAAAATGGAAGGAGAACAAAATAATACTAGCTTACCTGTAGATATGCATTTCCTTCACTAGAAATGCTCATTGCAGTTTTGAGACCTTGTTTTAGCTTAACCTACATATTACGACACAAAAAATGTTTCCGTCTGATTATTTGCATGATTCAGGCTTCATGTCCAGTTTTAAAAAGCAAGGAAAAGCCTCGCAAGCCAATGATGCATTTAATCACCTTCTCCATGGCTTCTACATACTGCTCCATGTATTTGCCAACTTTCTCTGCTAACGTCTTAGTTAAGAGATGCGATTCTGCATCTGGAGCATCAGGAATGGTGCAATTGTATCCTGATCCTGCAAAGGAGCAGGTTACTGATAAGAGCAGCATTCAACCTATATGGCTTGGACACAGACACGATCAGTGTGAGAGATGGATACAAGGAGGCCAACTTGGCGGTCTAGTGAAACTCTACAAGCATTTGCCTATCAGGTTATACAGTAGTAACTAAAGATATCTCATTATATAGAAGTACCTCTAATTCTAAGGACACATTATATACAAGTGCATCGCAACAGAATTACAATCATATTGCAAAAAGAGAAAACTGTCAACAGAATTACAATCATATTGCAAAAAACGGAATTACCAAACAGCAAACAGAAAAAGGAAGAAAACTGTAGTTTTACCCTAATGACATGTCAATGTATTTCCAAACCAAGGTGTACCAAATCGGTTACGTATCGGCCGTAATGGCTGATACGTAACGGTAACAGCCGATATGTCACGCGATATGGGGGTCAAAACGGTGAACCCCCAGTTTTTGGCTCGGATCGGCTGGTTTTTTTTTTTTTTTTTAGAGATAACAGAAAATATATTAAAGAAGAAAGGATTACAAGGGGGAGGATCGACCCGCTGAGTTAGCGAGAAAGGGATCCTCCCAAAGCAAACAGATTACAACCTTGATATTAAGGAAATACAGGGCCCATTCCGCTGTGTGCTGCTGAACTCTCTGAAGAACAACATCCACTGAATTAGAAGTGTTGTTGAAACATCTTCCGTTTCTTTCCTCCCAAACCGACCACCAGACCGCCAAGAAACAACCCCCCCGTTTCTTTCCTCCCACGGCTCGGATCGGCCGTTACGCCCCATAATAGCCGTCACTGCCCCGTAACCGTCATAAACGGCTAGTTTTTTTTCTTTTCTTTTCTTTTTAAGTTGCGATTTTTCTTTCATTTTTTTTTTTGGCACTTTTCTCTTCCGAATTCTTTCCTAAACTATTCTACTGCAAATTCCGACCACTCTTAGCTTGAATTTGAGTATCAAAACAAGTTATTTCAAGGATTTTGTTGAATCGAAGCTCTGTGGACCATTTTTCAAAAAATCTTCAAACATAGGTATTTATACCTCCTTTTTATAAAAAAAAAAATCTTTGTTGTTATAGTTGAATATGATGCGTTATTCAAATTACAACATATGAATGTGCATTTTATAGATTATGCAACTGATTTTCTTTTTTTTTTTTTCTTTTTTTTTGTATTTTCTAAATTTCCGGACTATTTTCGGTCAATTTTTTAAATTTAGCAAACACATACACATGTGAGATATTTTGATATTAAATTCATTATAATATATCTATCATTGCTATTAGATAGTTAGAAAATTAAATATATGAGTTTTGCAGTCAATTCCAGGCTGTCGGGTTCATAAATTCATTGAACCACCCAATACAGCTTTCTCACCAAAGAGTGAACCGTTACACCACCATAAACACGTTCAAAATTATAAATGAAGTATTTGGAATATTTAGAATTTTCTGGATTTAATAGATATTTTTTGAATGTTTTTAGAACAAAAAAATTCTGACCGTTGAAGCGGCCGTAACGGCCGATACGGCCCGTAACCGTATCGGTAATGGTGGGCACTGTTACACCCACCGTTACCGCAATGGTAAACCTCGCTCCAAACAAGATTTTGTTTAAAAACTATTTCTTACCTAAGTAAACATGATGATGCATGCACATGAAAATATTTCTACACATGATAATGCATGCACATAAAAATATTTCTACTGGGGAAGGGTTTAGAATTGGAACTTCTTATTCTCATTTTGAAGGGTTTTAAAGGCAATGCCAAATGGGTGGTAAATCAAGCCAGAAAGAAAGGGAATTATGTACTTCAATCAGAACCAGTAAGGACCACTTTCCAACACATTATAGGCTTTATAGCTAAAAGTGATAGATCATAGAAATGAATGATAACTTGCATACACACCATCAAGTTGTTTACAGTTCATTAGATGGAGATGGAAGAACTACTTAAGATTGCCATTCTATGATAGCAACAAGATGGAGTAGACATCAGAGAATAAGCAGAGCTCAGTGGACGTTGTTTGGGTTTCACATGTTATATGACTGGAAAGCTTTCTTAATGAAACCTTGGCAAAAAGTTTGAAGATCAATTTAAACAGAAGGCAACTTCAAAGTTTAAACCATAATCCATAATAAAATCCATTACATATGCATGTACTTTCCTTTATGTGAATCTTTAGAATGAAAATGTCTTTAATAAAGTTTCTCATTATCGAGATATGTGTGCACACATGCGTGTGTGTGGATGTGGATGGATGGATGGATGTATTGATACCAAGGTGTTCCAAAATGGTAACAGTGGCTGTAACAGCCACCACCATTGCCGTTATGATACGGGCCGTAACGGCCGTTACAGCCCTTTTTTGTTTTTTGAAAAAAACCGTTACGGCTTGTTTTTTCTGTAACAGCCGTTACGGTCGTTTCGACCCCATAACATGTAATGGTTATGACTGTTACCGTTATGTAACGGACATTACGTAACCGATTTTGAATACCTTGATTGATACCTACACCCTACCATAGACGCATTAAGGATTAGCGTGCACTTTATTGGGAAAGAAAAAGGGTGCTCTCTTTTCATGGGATGATACCAACATGCTATTTTCCTTTTCAATAAGCTATGTTTTTCAGTCCAAGTAAAATACATCTAGGACCCTTTGTTGTCTCTAGACACCCTTCTTCTCTGGAATGCCTCGAGTGAATCATTGAATTTCATGAATAAGCTATAGAGACCCAACCTGGGGTTCTTTCCTTGTCAATATAAATAATATGCAAACTATATTTAAAGCAACAAAACCATGATGCTCCGATGGTCGAGAACACAAACTACACAATAAAGCTGCAGTTTTCATGGCAGTGGAAAATTCAGATTATCAGCCACTGGCTCCCATCATTTTTTGGTCCACTTGGAGAGTGAAGCATTTCATTTTTTGTAGGAATATCAAAATTCATTAAATTAGATTTCATAATAGCACTTGCATGTTCAAGAAACTGCTGATAATTCAAACTAACACATTTCTTTCAAACACAACTTGTCAACCTGGAGGTTTAGCAACGAAACTCAGGACCCGATTAACAAAATTGCCCAAGTTACTCAGCAACTCGCTGTTTAGTTTGGCCTGCAAGTCTGCCCATGTAAACAATGTGTCTGAAACCTGATTCACACATAACCAGTAAGCATTTTCCATCATTCCAACACATACAGCAATGTCAGCAAACAAGTAAAAGGCAAACCAAACTGTATGGTTCAGTAATAGAACTTGCCTCCGGCCTATTAGTCAGCAAGTAGTACCGCCATACTTCTGCTGGAATGTTTGTATCTTTTGCATCATTGCCAAAAACTCCCACACCCTTACTCTTGGAGAACTTCCCTGCATATATGATTCACAGCAGGATGCCAGATAAATAAATAAAAAACATTCAGGAGTCTAGAAAGTCAACAGACACAAGATGGATATACTATGTGGTTAAAACATTCGAACTATAACACAGCAGTCAATACTGAAAAGGGAAGATGACAGTCGTGACACTGCAACAACGATACATAATTTCAGCATCTTTCCAAAGTGAAAACCACTACATTAGTGCCAATGCTGAGAACAATGACCGAATAGCTACGCAGACCTGCTTCATAGTTCAGATATTCCGTAACACTGATAGTCTTCATCAACGTCCAGTTTTCGCCAGTTCCAAGAAGGCTTGAAGGAAACATTACCTGAAATCAGAATATGGAGAAACTTTGAGCTATGTGATAAATACAATAGACAGAATTCCACATGGTTACCGTAATCAATCAAAGAAACTTTATTTTCAATATAAGAGTTGATTTGATGAATATCCATTTGTAAAAGGCGAACATGCATCATTTATCTCGAAATAAGGATTAGTAAAGCATAATAAAATTCAGTGGTACAAACAGAGACCTATTCAATCCTGAAGCCTGCCCTATCTACATGCACATGCAAGTGTGCTCATTAGTCCAAGTCCATGACATGCATGAGGGCTGACGTCTCCTATAACCTTTAGAATACCAGAGTTGAGCTTTTGTTAATTTTTTTTTAAAAAAATTTTTTACTGACCAGCCATGCTTTATGGGATAGAATGTTGGGCGGTTAAGGAGCAACATGTCCATAGGATGAGTGCAAATAAAATAAGGATGTTGAGATGGATGATTGGCAAGACAAGGATAAAATTAGAAATGAATGTGTTCAAGGGAAGTTAGAAGTAGCACCAATAGGTAACAAGATAAGGGAAAGTAGACTTACGTGGTTTGGTCATGTGCAACCGAGACCGAGAATTGTGCCAGTTAGGAGGAGTTCGTACCGGTTGAAGCTTATAAAAGGGCAAGGGTAGAGATAGAGTGGAATGGTGGAAAAGGATTCATGTAGCCAACTACTATAAGGCGATGATGATTTTATTTTTTTGAATGAGGAAAAATTTATTAACCAAAAGATAGGGGACACACTGATACAAGGAAAGGATTAGGCCAATAACAAGTGATTCTCTTGTCACTTCATCAAACACAAAGCTACTGGTCGCCAACATTAAACTAGACACACCAACTAAATCAAAAGAAATACATATCCAAATTTTCTACCAATTAAATCAAAAGAAATACAGATCCAAATTTTCTACCAACTAAATCAAAAGAAATACAGATCAAAATTTTCTACAAACTAAATCAAAAGAAATACAAATCAAAATTTTCTAAGTGTGAGTGTATTCGTAAGTATTGTAAGAAGTTCGAAATCAATAATCTCTCTCTCTCTCTCTCTCTCTCTCTCTCTCTCTCTCTAAAATATTCTTATGAGCCTACTCTTGTCCATTTCTTTGCAATTCGAGTGTCACCATCATCTCAATAACCGGATTGCAACATTTTGGTATTAGGGCGTGTGATTGTTGGAAAACTACCGACTCTATATCACCTCTTAATGGCTTTGAAATGGGTGACACTAGAAGAGTTTGTGCAAGTACTCCAATTGATCCACGCATTCGTAGAGCGGGTAGATCAACTCATGTTTGCGGTAGGCAATCTCACTAATCAAGTGGGGGAGCTCCGACATAGAATGAATCTGGAGACTGAAGTTTGAGCATGTGGACACATAGGAAAAGTCCCATCAAGATCCTATCCAACAACGGGCAGCCCCAGCTCATGAAGAGACTAATGATCGAATCTTTCGATTGTTGCAACATGACAAAGAACTCAAAATTGAAGTAAAAATTCTAGAAACGATAAAAAGATCCACAAAATTAAAGGAAAAGTTGACATCTAAAGTAATTGATGCATTAACATTGGACCTACACTTGAATTCACCAATTGATCAATTAATGGATCCACTGATGGTGGTAGTCACATTGATAGCAAGGTATTCAAAATCGGTTACGTAACAGCCATAACAGCCGTTCCGTTATTGTTACGCATTACAGCCGTAACGGCCGTTATAGAAAAATAGGTCGTAACGGCCCGTAATGGTCCTGTAACAGTTTTTTTCAGAAAAATAAAAAAAGGGTCGTAATAGCTGATACGGGGGCTGTAATAGCCATTACGACCCATATTATAACAAAAACGGTGCTGGCCATTGTGGCCACCGTTACCGTTTTTGAACACCTTGATTGATAGACATGCAAATATGTATCAACACTCAAATTTACGCACATTTGCAAAAGATGATTGTGGCATGAAAATAAGGCAAATGTTTCAGGATCCACAAAGAACTTTAAAGCCACAACAAACATGTTGTAACCCACAATAATGCAAGCGAAAGAGACATCATCTACAGTGGACTCCAACAACTGTCGCGTTGAGCTGACGCTTAGGGTTGCACTACTAGCTTCCACCAAAGAAGAAGATTCATCATAAAGGTAGTACAAGTTCAAAGGTTGAGAATGGTGTTCAACTCGTGGACGAGTTCTTCATAGCCAGAGAGAATTGATGCAGGCCCACAACTGACTTAGCCCATGACCAACCTCAAAGCCCAACATATGCTGATTTAGACTATTTATTTATAAATTTGGGGCCTAAATATCAAGATTTGCAATTTACTATTAGTGAAAAATATGGAGGTTGATTTAAAGATGTGATCGGAGACATGCGGAGATGCAATTGAAGATATAGCGGCTAATATGAAGATGTGATTGAAGATTTGGTAAGGGATTTCGAGGTTGGATGAGAGAGTATGTTAATGTATCACTCAAATAAGGGGCAAGTTGACAATTTAAGGGAAGTTCTCCAATACTTTTAGGTTGCGTCTGGGCTAAAAATTAATATTCATAATAGCAAGCTGCTAGGTATCCAGATGAATGAGGAAGACGTGAAGTCTTTAGCCATTGGGTTCAGCTGCAAAGTGGGGAGTCTCCCATCCACATACTTGGGCCTCCCTTTGTGCATTGGCAACCTGGCCAAGCGCTTATGGCATGTGATGGTGGAAAGAATTGAGCAGAAATTGTCTGGGTGGAAAAGTAGACATCTTTCGTTAGGTGGGGAAGACTTTAAGCTCATCAAAGCAACACTCACCAGTACGTTGATTTACTTTATGTCTCTATTTTAGTGCCTAGCAAGCATTGTAGGAAAATTGGAAAAGATCCAAAGGGATTTCTTATTGCAAGGTTCTGAAACAAAAAAAAGAAGCCAATTCCACCTAGTCAGTGGGAATGATGTATGCAAACCTAAAGAGAATGGCGGTCTAGATATGAGAAACTTTAAGGAGCTTAATTCAAGTTTGCTAGGCAAATTGCTATGGAAGTTTGCACGAGAGGAAGGTTGCTTATGGAACAGAGACGTTAGAAGCAAATATGGTGTCGATGAAGGGGGGAGTCTACAATTTTCATTGAGATATAGAGCTTCGAGGCTTTGAAAGTGTTGAAAATGGAGCCTTCTTTCCTTAGGGAAACCTCATTCAGACCCTAGGAGGGAACCATAATGAGGTTTTGGTTAGATCGTTGGTGCGAGGATTGCTCCCTTTTAGTTTTTTTTTTCCAATGCTATTCATGGCAGCATCTAAGAGAGAAAGATCCATTTCTTCTCTCGCATCCGGCCTAGATGAGGGCGTGATAATATGGGCTCCAACTTTTCGGATGAATTTATCTGACAAAGAGATTGAAGAATATATTTGCCTCATGAGTCTCATTCAACAATGCAGAATAGTGTGACCGGACTAGAATTCCCGGATGTGGAAAGCAAATTCAAGCAAATTCTTCTCAGTGAAATCATTTTACGTGCCCTTGTTGCAGGTGGTACTAACCGGCCTACGAATCCCATTTCTCGCATATGGAAGTATGAGTGCTAGCCTCAGACTCTCAATTCGTCATGGTTGGTGGGTAAAAGGAAGATCCTTACCATTGTCAACCCAAGGAAGAGTCGTATGTACATCACGAATGGTTGCATAATGTGTTTCTGGGAGGCGGAAACAGTGGATCACTTGTTCACGCATTACTCATTTGTACATGACATATGGGGGAAGATCTTACCTCTTTTTGGGGTCTCTTAGTCAATGCTTCAATCTATTGGAGAGCTTATGGAAGTTTGGCATGGGAGTAGAAAGGGTAGTAAAAGAATTGTAAAAGTTTGGTGGATGGTTATTGTGATTGTCATGTGGGAGGTGTGGGCTGAGCAGAATAACTAGACCTTTCATCACAAGACAAGTCACCCTGATGTTGTCTTTGTTAGGGTCAAACGCCAAATATTTGAATGAGCAAATGTATTTCAGGTTGGGTAACTTGGGGTTGTGCATTAAGGGATTGATGTAAGGGTTTTGGCGGTCTTCTCATCTTTGTATTCTAGATGACGCCTTGTCATCCTCTTTCTTAGCTTAATAAAATCTTTTGTCATCCTTAAGAAAAACCTCTCCTTTCTCTAGAAGTACGATGCTCCCCCGAAAATCATAGTGTTTGGATGGCTGGCAGGGAAAAAGAAAATCCTTACGGTGGAAAATCTGAGGAAAAAGGGAGAGGTTCTCCCCAACATATGCTTATGCTGCATGCGGGCTGAAGAGACAGTGGACCATCTGTTGTTGCATTGTCTGTTCGTTCAATCCATTTGGGTTGAGATTACGAATGAGTTCAATTTACATTGGTGCTTTCCGGGTGAGTTTAACCAATTCCTTCAAGCATGGCACGGGGTGCATATTGGCAGGGTGAAGACAATCATCTGGAGAATGTCGGTTCTTGCAATTTGGTCGTCGGTATGGGGGGAGGGGAACAGTAGATGTTTCAGGAATATTTCTAATATGCCTAGCTCAGTGGCAACTAAGGCCAAGCGTCTGATGATTGAGTGAGCCTCCAATGTTAAAGACCTTTATGGTCAAGACTTTTTCTTCTTACGCCTGTAATTGTGGGCTGCTCTCTCTGCAATCATTCTCTTTGTTTTTTGCCTTTTACTTAATGAAACCCTTCATCTTTCAAATAAATAAATAAAATCTTTTGTCATCCTTTAAAAAAATGGCATTTACATGGTCAAGACCACCCAACAGATGGCTTAGATTGCACACCTATGTGCTCCTTTGAAACATGCATGGTGCATAAACGGGCTCTCTTACATGTGTGTGGCTTAGCAAATCTCAATTGATATATAAGCAAATGGTAATAAAATTTACTGGAACCATCCCAAACCAATTTTAACCAGTCTAATATGGTGGACTAGACCCAACCCGAACCCAACTAGACCTGACTTTTATCTAGGTCCAAAAGGGTGGATCTGAACCTGACCCGATTTCTAAACAGCTGTAGAAAATTGGACCTGGACCCTTAAAAATTGGGTCGGGTCCACCTCTTGGGTGCAAGATCTTTCAAACTAGGTGCCACTCCCACTTCGAATCCCTACTTTGGACTCCACTCTCACTCCCGCTTCCTAACAATCTCTATTTGTTTATATTTTGAAAGAGACACTTCCCTGCTCCCACTCCCACTCCCCAATTTGTTGCCGCTTCGCCTTCATGCTTCATGCAACCATAGTCCGCCTACTAAAATCTCATTTATCCAACAAAAAACATCACAGTATAGTTTGACAAAGTAATAATGTAATCTTAAGGGCATCAGGGGGAGCAAGTTGCAGCAGCTGCAAGCATTCTTACCGTATGGAATGGCACATTATCTTTGCCCATAAACTGATACAACTCCACATTTTCTGGATTCTTCCACCACTTCTCCCAATCAGGGGTATAGCATGCAGTGATTGAGATATACCCAATTGGTGCATCAAACCATACATAAAAAACCTGAACATGACAATAACTTTTTTTCAGATGCAAGCAATAAATTCATGAAATGCTACTTTTAAGTTGAGAAGTGGTATAACATATTTATATACAAAAGACAGACAACATAGTTCGTGTCACAACAAGGAATAGAATTACAGTAAAAGGATCATGGAAGAAACGTATGAGTTACATAATTGAAACAGACTTACTAGACCTTGTCTTTAAACTTATCATGTGGAACAGGAACACCCCACTTAAGATCCCTAGTTATACATCGGGGTTTCAAACCTTCCTTCAACCAAGCATGTGTTGCTTGGATAGCATTTTGACTCCAGGATCCAGCCACTGACATATGATTGATATAATCTTCCAATTTATCCTTCAACAATGGGAGCTCTAGAAACAAGTGATCTGTATCACGAATACGTGGAGTGGTCCGACATACCTACAAGCAAAAGAAGATCAAATCTGAAATGGCGCATATAGAAAGGAGAAGTGCGGATGGTCATGAAAACCTCTAGAACACGGAATTTATTTATTTTTATAAGTAGTTCAAAGTTAAGGAGAACTGTAAGGTCCTGAACATTTGAATCATGGAATTTTAATCATACCATCTCTAAAGTAGAGAAAATAGTAAGGAGATATGTATGGTTTTGAACACCTCCAAAACAATGAATTTAAATCAGGTTGACAGCAGTGAAGTGAACAAACAAGGCAAAGTGGGACTAGGACCTCCTAAGAAGAAATGGTGTACCTTGCACTTGGGATCCTTAAGTTCAGTTGGATTCAACAACTTTCCACATTTTTCACACTGGTCCCCTCGTGCAGACTCGTAGTTGCAATCTTTCGTAGGGCATATGCCCTCCACAAGACGGTCAGCTAGGAAGCGGTTGCATGTGTCACAGTAAAGCTGCACAGTTGAAAGCCAAGATAAACACAAGAGCCAGTATTGTATTTGGCGAAGAAAACCAATCTAAATGCAAGTCAATAGCAGAACAGATCCCTTGAAAAGAAAATTCATAAGCATCTTTACCAACACAAAAAGATCAGACAGCATCTAGTGAGAACGAGGAAAAAACATACCTGTTGCATTGTGTTTTCAGAAAGCCAATTGTTCTCCATCAGCTTCTTGAATATTGCTTGGCAAACTTCAGTCTGCTGGGGACTTGATGTCCGCCCGAACTCATCAAAACTTATATCAAACCAATCATAGACCTCCTTGTGGATTGCATGGTATCTACATAAGAAGGATAGCTAGGTTGAGACAGTGGCATGGATATGGAGAACAGGTAAAGTTGGGGAATGGAAAGTGAATGTGAGCAACAAGAACAGGTAAAGTTGGGGAATGGAAAATGTCAACACGAGCAATAATACAAAAAGAGACAGCGGAAAGGAGGAAAAGTAGGAAATGTGCAATTCTTGAGGGTTGGGCCAGCCTATCATAGAGGTGGGCCCACTTTCAGTGATCAGAACCATTCATCTGGTGAACATGAATGAGAGATGCTCCCACAAAACAAAAACAAAAACAAAAACAAAAACAAAAAACACTACCCATTCCATTTTGGCCTGCAAATGGATGGTTAAAATAAAAATATAGGCAACAGTCCACATTCAGTGGGAGTATGTCCATTATCCATATTGCTAGGAATATTACTTGGAGGTATAATTCCAAAACTAAACAGATTTTCAAGAAAACAAGATTTAGTGAGGGGAAACTAAGCAGACTTTTAGCTACCATAGTAAAATACAACTGGCCATCTCAGATAAAGCAATTCCAAAACTAAGCAGATTTTCAAGAAAACAAGATAAATTAGAATTTAAAAGCACGGAATTGAAGTCTGACTTATCGCAGATCTGCTTAGGGGTGCAGTTCTCTTCCATGGCTTTCGTCTCGGTCGCCGTCCCGTACTCGTCCGTCCCACACATGTATATTGTGTTGTAGCCACGAAGACGGCAGTAGCGAGCAAACACATCTGCACTCAAAACACCTGAACAGAGAGAGAGAGAGAGAGAGAGAGAGAGAGAGAGAGATCAGAGATTTCTGCAGGCATGTAAATGTAATCTTCGGTTACAAAATGAGATGAGGAGAGAAGGAAGGAAGCAGGGAGAGAGAGATACTTCCGATGATGTTGCCAAGATGAGGGACGTTGTTAACATAGGGCAAGGCGCTGGTAATCAAGATGTTTCTTTGGCCAGGGATCGGAACCTTCCGATCTTTGCCCTTCGATGGTGGGACATCTCCCATGGCTTCTCTTCTCTAGGGTTAGGGTTTATCCTTCCACTGTATAGAGAGGTGGGAGGAGGAGATGAGTTCAGTGCGCATAAATGCTAGTGTTATTTCTCTTGGTTTGGCAAATGGAAAAAGCTACGTCTTAGGGCACGGATGACGAAATTACCCCTAAGCCTCCGATTAGTTTGGTAACTGGCCTGGCCCGTCCGAGTCGAGGTTGCTTTGGGCCTGGCTTGGGCTTTTCATTAAGATGATTGCCCAGTTCAAACCCGGCTCTTTTCTTCCCTTGGGGTAGTTGGAGAGTTGGCATAGTCCATCCAGTTAATAACTTCCAACCAATTAAGAGCATATGACATCGAACCCCTTGAATAGGTTGGCCCAACCATAAGGATTGCCTAGTTAAAAAATCAACCTCATCTGCTCATTGGCTGGACCACATGTGAAACACTTTTTAGTCAATGATAACTAGCAAGTTACAAGTTCGGGCCACCTGAAAAGTGGATGCGGTTGATTTTTGCTATCTTCATGAAAGGGCAATCCTATTAGATGGGTTGGATGATGCACAGACTTCACAGGTTGGAAGTTATTTGATGTGCAGGCTGCAAATTATAGTCCAACTTATTAGACTTGGGAGCTAATATATATATGGCAGGGGGGGGCATAGCTCGACCTCATGGGAAGCTCCCATGAGTTCCACCGCATAGAACCTTTTTCACACACACACACACTCCTGCACAGTAGTTCTCACCAGAATTCACGAGAATTTTATGAGAACTCATCACCTATTGTAAGTGTAAAATCTAAAATGTTCATGAGATGCAGCACCCATACTAGTTCTCACGAGAATTCATGAGAACTTTATGAGAACACATCACCTATTATAAGTGTAAAATCTGAAATATCCATGAGATGCAGCACCCAGTAAAACTCCGAGGGCTCAACTTTTGCCCTGATTGGAAACTTTAGTAAGCCATGTCAAAATGAAATAGTTTCACTTGATTTACCTTTTTGATCTTTTTCCATGGCCCACCAAAGTTTTAAATCAAGGTAAAAGTTAGGCCCAAGGGGTTTCATGGGATGCTGCATCACGTGGACGATTCGAATTTTGGACTTATAACGGGTGATGATTTCTCAAAAATGCCTATGCTCACCTATGCACTTCTTACTTGAGCACCTATGTGCACCTTTGTACACGTGTCATAGACATAGAATCTGAACGGTCCACGTGATGTGGCACCCCTTGAAACTATATAAGCCTAACATTCAACTCGATATAAAACTTTAATGGGCCATGACAAAAGGAAACAATTTCCTTCATGATTTACACTTCTCTTTATTATGGCTGACTAGAGTTTTGGATCTGGCTAAAAATTGGGCCCATAGAGTTTCAAGGGGTTCCGCATTATATGAATTGTTCAAAATTTGTGCCCATGACACGTGTGTAAAAGTGCACATGGGTGCCCACGTAAGAAGGTGTGCTAGTGAGCACTCCTCTATACGTGTATGTATGTGTGTGTGTGTGTGTGTGTGTGTAGAGAGAGAGAGAGAGAGAGAGAGTCATGCTCACATGGACCATTCAAATTTTGGGCCCATTGGGTTTCATGGGGTGCTACATAACATGGAGTGTTTAAATTTTTGGCACATATCAGGTGAGAGGAGCTCTCAAAAATTCTTAAGAGCTCTTTATGAGAACGGGTGCACAAGTGAGCATTTCACTATATATAATAACTTAGTAGCATAACCCTACACAACCTTGTTCAAAGAGGTGTCCAGGGGCACACCTATAGGCAATAGAAACAATACGTGGGTGTATTGTATGTTTTTCTACTCGGGTGGATTCACATGTTAGCAATTAGGGGTGCACACGGGTCGGTTCGGTCCGGTTCTGGGGTGAAACTGGAATCGAACCGTTCCTAATGGTTCTATGATTTTGGGAACCGGAACCAGACCATTAGTACCCTAGAACCGAACCGGAACCGGACCGTGAAAAACGGTTCGGTTCCGGATTGGTTCCACAGTTCATGTATATCGCACGCAATGCTATTTCTTGAGCTAAGTAAGGCTTGATTCTGTGGAAAGTAGCTGATTTTTTTTTTGCGTCTTGTTGGGCCTCTCTGTTGATTGAAGGTAAAAGTTCAATCAATTTGATGTCGCCTGCTACATGGGCGTGCTTGGTCCTGCTGTTTTGTGTTTTTGTTACTCAGAAATGTCAGTACTACTAAGGTCCCATGGTGGGGCTCTTTGTTCTATGTACTTCTATATTTGTTTTCTTCTCTTTTAAAGGAAAAAAAGCTTAAACTTAATAAAAGAGAAAATAAAAAAGAGGCTTTTATATACATCCATAGGCTTCTCGTGAGGAGTTTCTATAACCGTCAAGCAACACAGCCCCATAGGGTTCCGTATGAAAGGTATTTTAGCCCGCTAATATGAACGGGCTGTTAACTTTAATCTCTAGTCATGACCAGCAAATGCATTTTGACTTATAAAGGAATTTGCTTAGGAATTTGAATTTGTTCGGGCAGGATCGTAGAGTCTGTTTATTATTATTAAGAACAATAAGTTCGAGTCACGGTTCGGTTCTACAGGGTCCTAAACCGGAATCGATTCGTATCCAACGGTTCTCGGAATTTTGGAACCGGAACCGAACCGTTAGCACTCTAGAACCAAACCAAACCGAACCGATCCAACGGTTCCAGTCCGGTTACATGGTTCTACTGGTTCGATATGCACCCATATTAGCAATCAAAGTGCACATGGTACTTCTCACATATATGTACAAGATTAGTACAACCCGTCTCAAGATTTCCGACCTTTTTCTCACACGTATTTATGAGATTAAAACTTAGAGTTCGTTTAGGAGCCTGTAAATGGAGGTAAATGAATAAGGAGTAAATGGCTTACAAAGTTGTGTTTAAATGGGAGTAACTGAATTGCATTTGAAATTTAAAAAGCAGATTGCTACCTACTAGCCTGTCCGTAACCAGGAATGGGCAGATCCATGTGGGGGCCACCGTGATGTATCTATTTATCCACGTTGTCCATTCATTTTCTCAAAAAATTTAAAGTAAGAGCCCAAAAATGAGGCAAATTCAACACTTAAGCGGACCACACCAAATAGTAACCTTAGATTGCATTAAATGCACAAAGCAGTAAATGCAAATCACCTGGGGTTACATTAAATGCAGAAGTCATTTGTGGCATTGGATATGTATCATTTTTTGGGCTCATACCTTAAAATGATACCAGAAAAGGGATGGATGGCATGGATAAACAAATACATCATGGTGAGCCCTTACACTAATTTGTCCTCTCCTAGCTAATTTGCCTAGTTGACATTTAAATATTGTGCTTGAATTAGAATAAATGTGAGTAATTAAAATGTATTGAAAATTTTCAATGTATTGTAATGTCTCAAATTAGCTTTAATATCCCAAACTAGCGTACATATATGATATTTAACAAAATGATTATAATAAATCCATTGATATATATATGTGTGTGTATGTGCACGCGCACGTGCACCCGTGCTAAAAATGAGAAAATTTCAAACCTCAAGTGGCCCACAAAAGTAAGGATCGCAAACAAGCAACTTGTCAACATTTTTTAACCATCCATTTAGATGCCCACCCTTCGTATGGTTTGGATCATTCTATTAGTGTGATTTTAGTTATGTAGTCAAGAGTTAGATTGTTCTGGAGTATCATTAGTGCGCCACATGTATGGTGAACTTTCAAATCTTCTCTCAAAGAGAATATTCATTTATAAGCCCATTTCCTCCCATTTCATTTCATTTTATGCATTTTACACCTATCTAAACATGCCTTAAATCACCGTGCACGTGGCAATTCACATCAGAGGTCGGCCTCTAATGATAAATAACCCACATCCAAGGTGGCTCTGCATGATAGATGACCCACTTCAAAGTTGGGCCTTGTATGACGGACAATCCACATTAAAGGTTCGCTATGCATGATGGACAATCCACATCTAATGTCATCCAAGTGGAGCCCTTCAAAATGGATAGTCCCGATCAAAAGTGAGCCTTACAAGGTGGATGGTCTGCAATGAGAGCAGGCCCCACATGATGAACGGTTTACGTTGAAGATAGGGCCAGTGGCCCAATATAATAATTGGTCTCCAATATCAAAGGTTGAACGATTACGTGATTGACTATAAATATTAAAGGTGGACGTCACGTGATGAATGCCCCACATCGAGAGTAGGTCTGAATGTGGGTAATCCACTTTAAAAGTGATGTTGTAAAAAGTAATTTATGTATATTATAATTTATAAATTCTTTCGAGGATTAACTAATTAAACATATTCAGACGTCCTACTTAAGGCATAAGCAGCTGAAGCAGATGACTTACAAATCGCAACCCTGGTCGTCCTGTCGGAACAATATATGTGTGTTAATCATTTCCGACAAGTGATGTATGTATGCAAACAATCAGCTGGCTGATATGATCGTAGGTACAACATAAACTATTTTCTTGTCTAATGAGAGTGGAAAAGCAAACTAACGGCCATTGGAAACTTCCATGGAGCATGTTGGTTTTCAAGCCCACGTCCAACACTTGTATCGAGCGGGGAAAACACCTAGTAACTTATTGATACAGTCTCATTATATATATGTCAAGCTTTTCTCTATCAAATTCAATGACACAAGAAACACAATGAGGAAATTACAAATTAAGATTATTATTATAGAAAGGCATTGATTACAAGTTATAAACTAATAGAGAGTTTTCCTATGCCCAGGCAAAAACATTCCAAGGAAATGGAACTTATTCAACGATCATGCAAAACCCAACATGAAAGGCTAATGGCAATCTCCTTAACATAAAAAACCAAATCTAAGCGTATGCATTTGGATTTGCGAGGAGATAGCTTTCCACAGCCTTGAACATTCCCACCATGTTTCCCATCATCTCCTTTGTTTCATCTTCTTTCGGCACACTTCCTTCAACTGTCTCAAACTCCCCATGGAACTTGCATACGCTCCCACCCTCATCGCTGCCTTTGAACTCTAGAGTAAACGTAGTTGACTTCACTTTCTTACCAAGAAGGCCACCCTCAATCACTGAGTACTTGAACACATGCTTATCATCGTCGATCGCATCTATGCGGTCCTTCCAGTAGCTGAAGTCCTTGATGGCTGTAAATATGTCAATAAAACAAACACATTGTCAATAGGCTCTAGGAGTTTAACTACATTACCGAACTCATTGAAATACATGGGGGTTAATTACAGAAGTTTATGGTAGTTACCATCAGTGAATTTGGACTGTCTGATGGTGCCGACACCACCATCACCTTCAAGGATAACTATGCTTGATATGATCTCAGGCATGAGCTTCGGCATGAGGTTGTGGGAGTCCTTCACAATTGCCTTCCAGAGTCTGGATGGTGAAATCTGAGAAAGGATTTCATGACTCACTGCACCTGCAACCATGATTTCTGTAGTATTATTATGTACTATGGACTTATTTTATTTTTTGGTAGTAAATAGATGGGGTTGAGGTTGTGAAAAGATAAGAATTTGCATGGAGATTTATACAAGTGGAAGGCAGGGAGGTGGGAGACGTGAGTAATCTTTCATAGAAATTAGCTCGATTTGAATACATTAGAAATTCTGAGATATTCCAGTCTTTGGCTATGTTTGTGGGTTGAGACAAATGATTAAGAAAATGTGGAGATGCTATGGTTTGTATTGTAACGAGAGGAACGACAGAGGAAGAGGAAAGTATGCTTAACTATGCAATATTATATAGTTTTTTTTTTTAGTATTCATGCTCTGTACGTATTAGGATTAGGGAAGAACAAGAGGGTGGTTTTATTTCAATGTCAACAGCCCGCTCCAAATAAAATAAAATAAAAGAAATCTATCTCTCAAGAGCTAAAGGATCTTTAACCGTGGCTTTGCATGGGCATACATTTCTTGAAGTGCGGGCCATGGTTTCAGCAATCCAGACGGACCAAGTCCGTCGCAAAATCCATCGCAAAAATGCAATCTTAGTGTACTACAAGTTGCATGCACCCCCTAAGTGGGTCTCATTGAGATGTCCACCTTATTTATTGGCTTCTTCAGTTCATGTTAGGACATGATTCAAAAAATAGACAGATCTAAGATTTAAGTGGAACACACTACAGGCAACAGTATAGGATGGAAATGCCCACCATTAATGAAACCATCTAGTGGCCCACCATGATGTTTATATTCCATCCAAACTGCTCATAAGTCATGCTAACCCAGATGAATTGAAAACACAAATATTAGACTGATCCAAAACGTCTCCTCTGGCCTTGCCTTTTTCTTAATCATGTCCCAACGTGAGCAGGAGAAACTGAGGGACCGGTGGATTTACATATATAGCTCCCGACCACAAGAACTTCCTGTGGGCAGGTGTAGCACGCAACCCATATCCCCCATGGATTATACCCCAAAAATCTCATTGATTGGACATTCTTAACCTTTGTATTGGCTGCCTATCTAGACCATTGATAGGACAGTCTTAACCTTTCTATTGGTGGCCTAAGATATTAAATTGTCAAATGCTTTGAGAACACTATAAAATATTGTGCTCTTTTTTGCATTGGTTCACTTGGCTCACTTGTCTACTAAGTGTAGAACACATACTAATTGAATGATGTAATCAATCCTTCATTTGGACTTATTTTCTATACCATCCCTTTTTCTAAGCCGTTGATGGATGGTATAGTTGTCAAAAAAAGTGATTCTTTAGAATCATAAGCAACCCATGATGGACCCTGAGAAATAAGTAGATCAAATTGTTGGCTGGACTTATTTTGCACAAATGTCTTTGACTGTCTATATTAGACGATATTGATTGAATGATAATATTTATATGTTCGTGTAATCCACCATTTTATTTGCTATCCAAATTACATAAATTGTCACTTCAAAGGAAAACACTCGTTCCCTTTTAAATTGTTTGGCTTTACATCCATGATTTCCTAACATGGCCTAAGGACTTGTTTGGATGGTGGGAATAAGAAAAATAAGAAAAGAAAAGAAAGTTATAATTTTCCAAGATTTCATATCAATTTAGGTTCTTTTGGATGTCATTTTAGAGGTTTTATTTGGATTAAGAGAAAATCTTGATAAAGCTCTTGCAAAAGTTGCATCCTATTTTTTGCATGAGAATTTGACAATGTTGTTTGGGTTATTTTGAAATCTGATGTTTCCTTTGTTATTTAAATATGGTGAGATGTCTTTAAAGTTATTTTCTTTATTCTCTGTTTTCCACAATTTCAACAATCCATAAGGATATTTAAGAAACTTGAAAATGTGGCTAGTATTGAATGACAGAGGGGTAAAATTTCACTAGTAAAAGTTAACCAATAGTTTATATATATTTTATCCATAAGGAACTTCCCCACGATATTGAATTTAAAGAGTTTAAGCATAATTTTCACCTCTCTTTATGTTTGTAATATTTAAGAGCTGAATTTAATTGAATTTTAGGATCCATAGTGAAATTTCGACAACACATCTAAAGTCTCACGTATGGATATCATGGCCCCCAATTTCTCTCCCTTCCTCTATTGACATGCGTCGCATCTGCCATACCCTTAAAATAAGATGAGTAATCCTACGTACAAGTGTACCCCAGAATTCGTCTAATCCTATTTCTTATTTTGAAAAATGGTGTCCTGGTCATTCATTCAATGGGTCACCTCTTCGGTGAGCAATATCTCAATTTAATTTTATGGACCGGTGCCCGGCACTTGTAGTAACCGTCTGTAAGCACTATAATCACTGGATGTTTGGAACACTGGTTAAATCCACTTTTATGCTCCAATGGTTAAAAGTGGTATCCATGCATAGTAGATGGATGGTTAAGATCAATACTCACGGTTTCAGCGTGTGAATAAAAAAAGATCATCTCTCTTCAAACAAATTTCATTGACAGATTTTTCTATCAGCCAATTGCAGGCCAGTACTTTTTTTCTTTTTTTTTTCTTTTTTCTTTTTCTTTTTTAATGAAGGTAGGAATGTCAAACTATTACCTTGTTAGATGAAAAGTTCCACAAAAAGAAACAGGCTTCACCTATCCTATGATCTAAATACACGTGTGGGCGGGCTTCACTATTATGACATGTGATTACTAACCAAGGTGTGCAACGCATGATATTATTTATATTCTAAAACCAAAAATAGTTGAAACCATTGAATTTTTCTCAGCACATGCAACAAACACTTATATTTTACACCATTTTTATTTTTATTTTTTTTACACACGCACACACTCACACCGTAGCAGGATTTCACCACCTATGGATACTCAAACCCTTGACCGGGTGTTGAAACTCCTGATAGTCTACCACCGAAGCAAGAGTAAGGATCCACTTATATTTTACACATTGCCTCCAGTTTACAATTTGATTAGAACGTCCCAAATTTAGAGCAATAAGTTGAATTTAAGTATGAAAGCTTCATAAACACATCCTTATTTTACGTAGCCATCCTTTCTCCAAACCAAGGATGGGATAGTTACGATTGGTGTTTCTTTAGAATAAGCAATCGATGATGGTCCTCACCAAACAGAAGGATCACCATGTTGGTTAGACATATTTTAGTGTAAACAATCATGACCGTCCATATTAAAGGACATTGATCAAATTGTTAATATTTGTTAGATCTGTGTCATTTGCATGGTAGGCCACGAAAAGTTTGTTGGACCTGGTCAGCGGTCTAGATCAACAGATTGGACTGGATAAGTGTCAACTAGGAGCACATAACTTTAGTGCACTCAGAGCATTGGAGCATTTCTCCACACAAAAATACCTTGTATATATTTGGACGAAAATGACCCAAAATAAAACTAACTCAAGCGCCTATTCCTGAAAAATCATGTTTGTTTTCGTACGTAGTCAAAGATTATTTGAGTACAACAAACACAACCGTTCTCTCGAGCATTACACACGCCCACATATGGGAAATGAATTGGTGGCAACGACGCTACCATAAGTTATGGTAGTGACAAACCCACTGTGGAAAATTCAATAACCCAAGAAACAGAATGAAGAAACAAAGATTATTATCATAGAAGGACATGAAGTACAAATGAAAGGTAAACCCAAAGCTTTCTGTTCCCATGCTAATACATCCTTGAGGAAATGGAACTCATTCAACAATCA
Source organism: Magnolia sinica (assembly GCF_029962835.1). Taxonomy (NCBI): domain Eukaryota; kingdom Viridiplantae; phylum Streptophyta; class Magnoliopsida; order Magnoliales; family Magnoliaceae; genus Magnolia; species Magnolia sinica. The sequence continues at coordinate 19,830,767 of NC_080574.1, read as the reverse complement.
GGCAAACCAAGATGAAAGGCTTACAACCTCCCTAACATAAAAAAACCAAAGCTAAGCATATGCGTTTGGATTTGCAAGGAGATATCCTTCCACAGCCTTGAACATTCCCACCATGTTTCCCATCATCTCCTTTGTTTCATCGTCTTTCCGCACACTTCCTTCAATTGTCTCAAACTCTCCATTAAACTTGCATACGCTTCCGCCCTCAACGCCTTTGAACTCTAGAGTAAATGTAGTCGACTTCACTTTCTTACCAAGATGGCCACCCTCAATCACTGAGTACTTGAACACGCATTTATCATCGTCGATTGCATCTATGTGGTCCTTCCAGTAGCTGAAGTCCTTGATGGCTGCATATATTTCAATAAAGCAAACACATTGGCAATAGTAGTATAACGACATTACCAAACTTATTGAAATACATAGGAAGTACACAAGTTTATGGTAGTTACCATCAGTGAAGTTGGACTGTCTGATGGTGCCGACCCCACCATCACCTTCAAGGATAACGATGCTTGATATGATTTCAGGCATGAGCTTGGGCATGAGGTTGTGGGAGTCCTTCACGATTGCCTTCCAGAGTCTAGACGGAGAAATTGTAGAAAGGATTTCATGACTCACTGTACCCGCAACCATAATTTCAATTGTATTAATATGTATATATTATGGGGTTTTTTTTTTCTTGGTAGTAAGTGGATGGGGTTGAGCTTGTGAAAATATGAGAATTTGCATGGAGATTTATAGGGGTGGAGGGTAGGAAAGGGAGTTGAAAGAAGTGAGTTATCTTTCATAAGAATTAGCTCCATTTGAATACATTAAAAATTCATTGATATTCCAGTCTTAGGCTATGTTTGCGCGAGTTGTGACAAATGATAATGAAAATGTGGAGATGCTTTACCTTGTATTGTAATAAGAGGAAAATGTGGAGATGCTTTACCTTGTATTGTAATAAGAGGAAAATGTGGAGATGCTTTACCTTGTATTGTAATAAGAGGAATGAAAAAGAATAAACTAAGTATAACTATTCAATGTTATAGCTTTTAAGAGTCCATGTTCGGCACATTTGAGGAAGATATATATATAAAAAGGTCCCTTTCTTTAGGTAGTGAATGGACGCTGGACGGCAACTTAATTCCCTGTAACCTGGGTTATAAGGATCCTCTTAATCCTAAGTTCCGTGGGGCCCACCATGGTGTCTATGTTATATCCACTACGTTGATCAGTTGTGCCAGCCCATTTTCGGACATGAACCCGAAAATGAGGCAGATCCAAGACTTGAGTGGGCCATGCCACAGGGAACAGTGGAGATGGAAGTGTCCACTGTTTAAATCTTCCTAGCTAGGTTCAATCTAATACATAATTACTGTTAATTAAAATGAGATTAACTTATTTTTAGATGTATACCAAACAGGGCCAATACTTTCTCTCCTAGCATAACCTCCAAACACAATAGAGCCCAATAAATCAGGTTGATGCAAAATTCAGGTGGGGCACACCAGAGGGTATAATGTAAAATCATGCCTAAAACCTCTACATTGACATGATCTAGCCCGCCTGTTTTGAAATGGACTAATGTCCTTTCATCATAGTGGAGTGTCTGACGCATGGCATTAACATACCATGGTGGGCCCCAATAAATGTGGAAGATTTTAATGGGTGGATGTTCCCTCACAATTTCTCATTGTGTTGGGCCTGCCTGAGTTTCCAATGGGGTTGATTTTTAGGTCCATGGCCTAATTTCAAAGGGTGAATCTAACAAACGGATGGATTTGATCACAAATCACATATTTTGCCCATGATAGCTCAGTACCCCTATGGTACTGATACCATCCGAGCACTCTGTAACAAATATTTAAGGAACGTCTCACTTGCAAGCTGTTGAAGATGAGAAATTCACGCAACTTATTGTGTCTTGGGCCACTGTGGTGTGTGTGTGGAAGAGTGGAGTCTTGACTTAATATTGAAGACCAATCATTGAATTGGACAGGAATTCAGATCTTTTGGTTTATCATAAAAAGAAAATTTATGTTTGTTGCAAACTGATTAGGCCAGCAGTGCTGACAACGTCAATGATGACATGAATCAATCACAATGTGTGAAAATAATAATTTCTTGTTTATTGCCAACAGAGGATCCAGATTGACTGGACAGATATAGACCATCCCGGTATATTCTGTCTGCCAAACAGTGGAGTAGATGGTAGGCGTATTCGTGTGAGTGCCTGCAATTTGATTACTGATCATCTTTATTGGCCTACTCGGACCATTAGATTTCATCATCGGCCTAATCAGACTGTTGATGATCTTTATAAGGCTAACCAGACAACTATACTTTGATATTGGATTCTCGAGACAGCTCATCTTCGATATTGATCATTTCAGATTGTTGAACTTCAAAATCAGGTTAATCAGACCGCTCATGTTTGATATATATGTATAGTTGATTAGTTTATCTTTTCAATATCAGGCTAATTAATCAGACTACACATATTTTATATCCCTCAAACCAAGCTGCTGATCTTCAATGTCTCTCTAATCAAACAGCTTATCTTCAATATTGAGCCACTTAATTAGACCGTTGGTATTCAACATCCCAAGACTTATCTTTGATATCAACCTTTCAAGTTCACTACAAATATATGGAACTTGTGAGGAACAAGTTCATGTATCATTCACCGCACGCATGTGTCTAAGTGTGTTTTCCGGCAATGAAAATGACTAAGGGGTCATTTGGATGCCTGTAATTTTTTTTAGTTGTAAAAACATTGTACCTGAATTGGTTTATATTTTATTCCTTATGTCTTTTAAGTGGTAATTTGGTTGTAAACAGATTGGATGTTTGGATAGCATGTAAAGTGTTTACAATTAATAAAGTAGATATTCATACCGTAGAGTTTGGGCAATGAACCTTCCAAAATCCATAAATCACATAAGGACTTGATTTTTTAAAAACGACCCTAAGGAAGCATCAAAGCATTCCGATATTAAACAAATTGGATGTCTTCCACCCATCAGAGTGAGCCCCAAATGCATTTTAATGGTGGACGTCCAATTCTTCCCTCATGTGGTCCATGTGATAATGGACGAGCTGTTTTTTTTTAAGGCCACAAGAGAGCATCAAGGGAAGCACATGATGGATAGATTGGATGTACCATACACATTACAGTGGGCCCCATATATCACGAGTGTATATTAACCATTATGTTCTAACATATATAATGATTTTTTAGCTGTAAATACTTCACCTATAATCTGAAATATAACTTTTTATCAGGTTTTATATTACAGCTAAAAGTTATAATACATTTACAGCCTTTAATTACAAGCAAATACATGCATCCAAACAACCCCTATAATCAGATTATCTGTAATCCCTTTAAAACTTAACAACTTTACAAGCATCCAAACAACTCCTAAAAGCAACAATCAAACTGATGAAAATCAACGGTCAAATTAGGCCAATTATTAAGCTTAAGAGTCTGAGTAGGCCAATTTTTTAAGATCAACCATATGATTAGGCCAATGATGTACGGTTTCATTGCCCCATTGATGACCAATACTTGAGTAGTTCATTTGGGCTGATTTTTTTTTAATCAACGGTCCATTCATTCCCATTGGTAATTAAGACGAACCATCCAATTATAATGATGATTAACATGAATGGTTGGAGTATTCCAATGATAAAAATCAAGTCCAATGATCCAATTATTAAGATAAGCGGTGGTATTAGGCCAATTCTAAGATCATAAACAGTCTAATTGGGTATATAATGAAGATTAATGGTTGGATTCACCTGATAATTAAGATCAACAGTCCCATCTGGCCCATAATGAGGACCAATATGGTTCACATGGTTTGATAATGAATATCAAAAATCAGATTAGGATAATGATCAAGATCAACATTTCATTGGTCCCATAAAGAAGATCAATGATCAATGGTCCCATGCAAACGTCTATCTTTACTTATGATTGCATGAAACACTTCATAGTCCTTTTTTTTTTTTTTTTTCCTTTAAAAAAAATGAAACATTTATGGAACCCAAAGCTCTTTTGTATCCATCATTCGAATTCAATAACACAAGAAAACTAATGACGAAACAAGGATTATTAATATTATAGAAAGACACTGACTACAAGTGATAAACTAAATGAACAGAGAGCTTTCCTATTCGCATGCAAACACATTCCAAGGAAATGGAACTTATTCAACTATCATGCAAAATCCAAGATGAAAGGCTTATAGCAATCTCCCTAACATAAAAACCAAAGCTAAGCATATGCATTTGGATTTGCAAGGAGATAGCCTTCTACAGCCTTGAACATTCCCACAATGTTTTCCATCATCTCCTTTGTTTCTTCTTCTTTTGGCACGCTTCCTTCAACTGTCTCAAACTCTCCATGGAACTCGCATACGCTCCCACCCTCAATGCCACCTTTGAACTCTAGAGTAAACGTAGTCGACTTCACTTTCTTACCAAGAAGGCCCCCCTCAATCACTGAGTACTTGAACACGCGTTTATCATCGTCGATCGCATCTATGCGGTCCTTCCAGTAGCTGAAGTCTTTGATGGCTACATATATTTCAATAAAACAAACACATTGTCAATAGGAGTATAACCACATTATCCAACTCATTGAAATACATAAGGGTTACCGAAGTTTATGGTAGTTACCATCAGTGAAGTTGGACTGTCTGATGGTGCCGACCCCACCATCACCTTCAAGGATAACGATGCTTGATATGATCTCAGGCATTAGCTTGGGCATGAGGTTGTGGGAGTCCTTCACAATTGCCTTCCAGAATCTGGACGGTGAAACCTGAGAAAGGATTTCATGACTCACTGCACCCGCAACCATGATTTGTGTAGTATTAATATGTATTATGGACTCCTTTAGTTTTTTTGTAGTAAGTGGATGGGGTTGAGCTTGTGAAAATATGAGAATTCGCATGGAGATTTATACAAGTGGAGGGTAGAAATGGAGGTGGAAGAAGTGAGTTATCTTTCATAGGAATTAACTCCATTTGAATACATTAAAAATTCTGTGATATTCCAAGCTTAGGCTATATTGTAGGATGAGACAAATGATAATGAAAATGGGGAGATGCTTTGCCTTGAATTATTATAATAAGAGGAATGAAAGAGGAAGAGGAAACTATTCAATGTTATAGCTTTTAGGAGTCCATGTATGTTCGGTACATTTGAGGAACAAAAAAAAGATCTCTTCGTTTGTTTGTGGATGGACTGCAACTTCTCCTGTAACCCCAAGATCCGTTGGGGCCACCTTAGTGTCTTTGTTATATCCGTACCGTCCATTGGTTGTGCTAGCCCATTTTCGGACATGACTTAAAAATGAGGCAGATCCAAGACTTAAGTGGGCCACGCCACAGGAAACAGTAGGGATGGAACTGTCCACTATTGAAACCTTCCAGAGTTCAGTACATAATTACTGTTAATTTAATATAAGGTTGATGTAAAATTCAGGTGTGGCCCAGTAGTGTTTTGGAATGGACTAATTTTCAGAATGTCCTTTCATCAAATTGGAGTGTGTCTGATGCATGTATTGGATAGCATTACACTCCATGGTGGGTCTCAAATAAATGTGGAAAATTTTAATGGGTAGATATTCCCTCACAATTTCTCCTTGTGGTGGGGCCCACTGAAGTTTTCGATAGGCTTGAATTTTGGACAGATGTAGAAGATGGAAGATTGATATCAAAGATGAGTTTGATTGGCCCCACATCGAATACCAACCAATGGTCAACTGATGTAGAGCAGGTCACCAACACTTTCATGGCCAAGATGGACCAGAGAAGGCTCGATTAGAGGTGGAAGTGATTAGGATTGTCAGAACCCTAAATTAGGCATATCACACGAACTAGAATGAGTTATTCAACATACCATATATGATTTTGGGGTATGATAAGCTACTTTAGCGAACCAACCTGCTACGCCGCGTTGCCCACGTGGAATTTGTAAGATTCCATCATAGCGACGGTTAAAATCCAATTTTAATTTCATTTTTACTATTTATAGTAAATTTTAGTTCGATCATAACTTTTGATCCTTTGAGCTTCAGGAGTCGTCAACGAGATAAAAATAACTTAGAAAAATAGGGAGAATAACATGGTTAGGCTAAATTGGACACTATCTATTTTTGGCCAAAAAACATGAAGTAGTAGAAATCATGACGGTTAGGATGTTGGAGTTTGATTATGAAGTTTATTCCTATGCTTGATATCACTATTTATTTGAAGGATTGTAAATTTATTTTTATTATTAATTTATTTATTTACAAATTTATTAAAATTATTTTTATTTTCCTACTTTTCCTCGCCAATTCGAGGAATCTTTGTGAGGTGATAACAAAATCTAAGTGGATTCGGAGTGGTTATACCTTAGGAAGACATTGATCGACCTCATTACGTCCATCCTGCGTCACTAACTGGGTAAAATAAATTGTCTGATTATAGCACGATATTGAAGATTAACAGCTTGGTTTAACCGATATATAAGATGTGGTCTGATTAGCATGATAAAGACCGTCCGATTTGGCTGATAACGAAATCCAGTGGTCCAATTGCGTGTACTCAAACGAATAGGCCTACCATCTACTCCACTGTTTGGCAGAGAGAATATAAGGGGATGGTACAAGTTCAGTACATTTATGTACCTTATAAGGAACGAGTTCATGTATCATTCGCCACTATGTGTGTAATTGTGTCTAAATGTGTATTCTCCAACTATGAACATGATTAAAATCACCATTCTAATCAGGCTGATGATGAAAATGAACGGTCCAAGATGAACAGTCTGACTAGGCCAATTTTTTAAGATCAACCATGTGATTAGACCGTTGATGAAGATGTAAGGTTTCATTGGCCTGTTGATGAAGATCAACACTCGAGTAGTTCAAGTCGGCTGATTTTTAAGATCAACAGTCAATTTATTCCCATTGGTAGGATGAACTGTCAATTTATGATGCTGACTAACATGAATATGGTTGGAGTGATCCGATGATGAAAATCAAGTCCGATTAGGCCAATTTTTAAGATGAACAGTCTAATTAGGTATATAATGAAGATCAACAGTTGGATTCATCCTATAATTATACAACAGTCCCATCTGGCCCATAATGAGGATCAATGGTTCACATGGTGTGATAGTGAATATCAATGGTCTGATTAGAATAGCGATTATGATCAACATTTTAATTGGTCACACAGAGAAGATCAACGGTCAATGGTCTGATTGGGACGCACCAAGTCGTTGATAATGGTCTATAATCGAAGTCGTTTTGATGATGGACCCCACCTTGGATGGTTATGCACCAAAAATGATCCTAGCAATTAAATTTTCAGCATGGTATTTTTATTGAATATAGATCAATTGCTGTAATTTCAACCATAACCATTCGCCACCAATTGAAAGGTGATCAATTTTCCATCTCCAAGATTTCTGGTGCATGGACCACTAAATTTTGGCCAACTAATGCACGGCTCTGATTCAGATGTCCCAGGATCTTGAAATATTGGCAACTGCTATCAAAGGTGCGTATGGAGCTAGCAAACGTCTACCTTTACTACTATGATCACATGAATTGCGGTATCAGTACTTGATGGAATCCAAAGCTCTCAATGTATCCATGCATATCCTTCAAATTCCATAACTCAAGAAACCCAATGAGGAAACAAAGATTATTATTATTATTATTATAGAAAGATAATGACTACAATGAGAAACTAACAGGGAGCTTTCCTATTCCCATTCAAACACATTCCAAGGAAATGGAACTTATTCAACCATCATGAAAAACCCAAGATGAAAAGCTTACAGCAATCTCCCTAACATAAAAACCAAAGCTAAGCATATGCATTTGGATTTGCGAGGAGATAGCCTTCTACAGCCTTGAACATTCCCACCATGTTTCCCATCATCTCCTTTGTTTCATCATCTTTTGGCACACTTCCTTCAATTGTCTCAAACTCCCCATGGAACTTGCATACGCTCCCACACTCAACGCCGCCTTTGAACTCTAGAGTAAACGTAGTCGACTTCACTTTCTTACCAAGAAGGCCACCCTCAATCACTGAGTACTTGAACACGTGCTTATCCTCGTCGATAGCATCTATGCGATCCTTCCAGTAGCTGAAGTCTTTGATGACTGCATATATTTCAATAAATCAAACACATTGGCAAAAGTAGTATAAAGACATCACCGAACACATTGAAATTTGTAGGGAGTACAGAAGTTTATGGTAGTTACCATCAGTGAAGTTGGACTGTCTGATGGTGCCGACCCCACCATCACCTTCAAGGATAACGATGCTTGATATGATTTCAGGCATGAGCTTGGGCATGAGGTTGTGGGAGTCCTTCACAATTGCCTTCCAGAGTCTGGCCGGCGAAATTGTAGAAAGGATTTCATGGCTCACTGTACCTGCAACCATGATTTTAATTAATAGTATTAATATGTATTATGGAGTTTTTTGGCAGTAAGTAGATGGGGTTGAGGTTGTGAAAGATGAGAATTTGAATGGAGATTTATACAAGTGGAGGGTAGAAAGGGAGGTGAGGGATGTGACTTCTCTTTCATAGGAATTAGCTCCATTGAATTCATTAAAAATTCTGTGATATTCCAATCTTGGGCTATGTTTGGAGGTTCAGACAAATGGTAATTATGAAAATGCGGAGATTCTATAGCTTGTCCTGTGACAAGGTCTAAGGTCTGAGCTTGACTGGGCCTAGCAGTGTGAAAGCGACTTGGCTGCAACCCAGAACCAGCGATGCGAGTGCATCCCTAACCGTAGGGCCCACCTCAATGTATGTATTGTATGTCCACGTCGTCTATCGGTTTTGCCAGCTTATTTTAGTGCATGGTCCTGTAAATGAAACAGATACAAATTTCAGGTGAACTATACTACAGGAAACAACGTTTATTGATCACTAAAAACCTTTTATCGACCACAACAGTTTTGAATGAAGCTGATATTTGTTTTTTCTTTTCCTTTCATCCATGTCTGTATGACTTTATCAACAGGTTGTATGTGGTCAATAAACATTACAGTGGACCCTAGAAAGTTTTTAACAGTGAGAGTTCAGTGACCTCTGTTTCCTGTGGTGTTGTCTACCTGGAATTTGTGTCTGCTTCATTTTTGGACTATACATAAAAATAATTTTGCAAAACCAATAGGCAGCATGGATATACATTGCATACATTGAGGTGGGACCTACAGTCAGGATCACAGCCAAGTCGCACTCTAGCTAGCAGGGTCGCCTACCTCCAGATGATGCAGTTCGATGTGGTTGGGATTGACTGCAATTGATAGCTAGCATATACCAACTTCAAAATAGTATATCTTTTTTAATACAAATCCAATTGAGGTGATTCAAAAATCAAAATAAACCTTGACGAGTCTTTTCTCATGGAGAAATAAAGAAAAAAATATATAATTTAAAGTCAAATAAAGTTGATTTCAGGACATTTTGAAACTATCCAGAAAATTATCAATTTCAAGCAACTGGTACTTCAAGAATTTTGATAATTTTTCAAAAATCAAAATGAAATTAAGTTTTTAAGATGAAGTAAACTTGATGATGAATTACCACAAAAATGATAAAAATCACTAATTAACTAGAAGTAAAAAAATTTGCAAGCAATAAACCTACCCAAACTGAAAATTTTTGCAATCACAATAGTGCTGATGAACTGGGAATCAATCGACCAGTATGAGTTGGACTCACTCGCAATCAAAGAGTAATCACTAATTTCTTTATTCTTCTGAAAATTTGCAAGAAATAATATTTATATATTTTAGAACTAAAAAATAATAGATTTTTTCTTTCTCATCGCAAATAGTCCTTATATAAATACATTAATAACAACCATAGGTTTCCAATGCATGGAACATCTTTTTAAGACAAAAATTCAAGTTTTAAAATCATGCAAAAAAACATTTTAAAGACATTGTAATCTAAAATTCTTTTCTTTTTCCATGCATGCAACATGGTCTGGCCATGCATTATTAATGCACTTGAGTTAGAAATAATGGGCAAGATTTCCTTACTGGTCTTCATTCATAGGCTAGGCATTTCTCTTAAATTGAGCTAATAAAAGGTGCATCACCAGGCCAAAAACTTGGATAGGCCTTGCCCGACCTGCCCGACTTGGCAATTGATCAAATCCTTGTTTTACATGTAAAATTTCTTACTTGATTGGTTAACACCAAGAAATTGGATGTTTAGAAAAATGAAACCTACCATCTATATAAAAGAATAATCTATTGACAAACCAAAGATTAGAATAACATATTTATAAGATAGAATACACGTACATATGAGGTTCAACCTATCGAGTTGTGCTAAAATGCCTTGAGCACAAGCTTAGCCCCAATATTGATTGTGCCACACATATCAGGCCTAAGACCAGACAACAGGCCAAGGTAATAGGCCCAAGCCTGGTCCCAAAACCAAGCCAATTAAGTGGGCCCTTGTCTACTTACAAGATGCATTTGTTGCTAATTAATGATTAGAACAGCGTATATGTAGAATAAAACACATCCCCTCCCTAAAGAGTCTGGCGAAAATGACCAAGGGATCATCTGGCACCCCCAAAATCTTGAATTTTGTGTGGTTGGGAATTAAAATCCAGGATTTATAAAAGTGGGGATTTGTCGCACCCCTAAAATAAATTCAGGATTTCAACTTTATGGTGTTTCAAAAAATTCAAAATTTTCACTCTTTTTCAATTCTAAGGAAAACTGGGACGCACCAACTCATTGATAATGGCTTATATAATCAAGTCTCTTAATTAGTTTGTACAAATGGAAATCATTTTCCACAATTGAAGTCTTTGTGATGATGGAACCCACCTTTGATGGACGCCCACCATTAAAAACTTCTTAGGGCCCATTGCAATGTTTATTTGCCATCCAACCAGTTGATTAGGTCACAAAGACCTAGATGAAGGGAAAACAAATATATCAGCTTGATCCAAAACCTTTATGGCCCCCAGTAATTAAGTTTTTAATCATGGGCGTTCAATCACCACTGCTTCCCGCAGCGTGATCCACCTAAGATTTTGATCTGCTTCATGGGTAAAACACATAGATCATGGTGGGGCCCATGGGGCCCATGGAACTTGCATACGCTCCCACACTCAACGCCGCCTTTGAACTCTTGGCTCCATCGTATACACCGACATCAATCACACCCCGATCTAGATCTAGGATAGCAATACAATGACTACCCATCACACACTAGGACCTACAAGTAATTACGTGAAAGATCCATTTTCAATAAAACATTGCACAAGGAAAAAAGCGAAGATCTTCCACTATGAAAATAGATCAATTATAAAGAGAGAGATTTACACCGATTGACGAACAACTCCGAATCTCACCCCCTTCAGTAACCATTTGATTATCAGGCAACCCCTGGTGAAAGCCTTAGAATTATTTCTCATACCCTATAAAAGCCCGAAGAACACCTATTTATAGGTTTGGCAACTTTCCTTTCGCTCACCATGATTTGATAGTGACCTGTTCGATCTTCTGGTGTACGAAAGGACTCGAGGTTGTGAAAGACATATCGCAACAATCTCCACTCATGTCTTCAATCTGAATCAATGTAGTTTGACTCTCTTCTGTATTTCTACATCACATCATAGCTTACTTCTGAATCCAGTCTTCCTTTTATTACCATTCGCCAAAAGCTCATAGAAGTTTGGGAGATCTATGCTTTCTTTACTAGGTAAGATCAGAGAGCATGTCCATTGGATACAGTAATCCACATGCCCAACCATCTTTGCTCTTGTCTTCTCAAGACGTTGTCTTCTTACCATCTCACCGCTACCCAATATTGTTCAAGTGTTCTTTGCTCACAACTAGTCACGGTTGTGAAATAACGTCTAATTTATGACATGACATACCTGTAAATGCAACCACATTTGAATAAGGCTCATGAGATATCATGTTTTTCCTCATCTGTTTTGGGACATGTCCTGAGGAAAACTTGAGGAGAGACGTGTAGGGAACGCTCTCTGGCTTTACCTGACCCATCACATCCTTGATCAATACTTACACACAAGGTATTCCTCCTGTGAGTACCAAAACCTACTCCTCCTTCAGTTTCAATGTCGAGAACCATCTTTGCAGCCCCCCGATCCTTCATCCTGAATGTCCCACTTAGCCGAGTCTTCAGTACATTGATTTCAGACATGTCATAATTGGCGATCTACATGTCATCAATTCCTAACTCATCATAAAGGAATCAAACCACTGCTTAAGCGACGGGTTGAACCATGACCTCCTGCAAAGTCTTTTCTTAGCTCCTTTAACTTCGAACTACTCTGGTTGCTTCATATAGATCTGTTCTTCACTTTCCCCTTACAGAAGTGCAGACTCCACATCTATCCTTCCAGCTCAAGATCACATTAGCCAACCAGCGCCAATCACGGATCTAATAGATACTTACTATACCGTCAGCGTGAATATCTCTAAGAAGCTGATTCCTTCTCTCCGGACATAACCCTTCGCTACCAACCTCGCCCTGTATTTATGTTGTATCCTCTTGAAGATCCACCCGCATCCAACCACTCTCCGGCTCACTGGAAGGTCCACCCACTCTCATATGTCAGTCTGGTATAACGAATCCATCACATTGCCCATAGTCACCTTTCACTTCTCAGCACCAGGCTCATCTAGAGTCATCTGAATAGAAGATAAATCCCCTGCGATATTGGAGTCGTCCATGTACCTCGCCGATATCCTACGATCATGCCGTGTGATTATTCTCACAGGTGGCTGCTCCACCTGCTTTGTATCCCTGTCCGCGCGTCTCAGCCTTCCTACCTTGCCCGCTCATGTGGCCATGCCCAACATGCCACACACATGTAGAGGTGGAATCTGTTGCATCCACTGCAGTTCCACCTTTTGAAGTGCTCCCGATCAACCTGTACAAGTTACCGAGTCATTGCGCTTTCATGATTACCTGTGCCCCCTTAGATACCTTAAGAGCACTATCAATACATGTGTACTTGCATCCTTTTGCCTCAAGTACACCAAGAGAAATCAGATTCTGTTTCAAATCAGGAACGTGCCTGACATCAGTCAAGGTACGCTCCACCCCATCAAACATCCTGATACACACCGTACCAACAGCCACAACATTACAGGCAAAGCCATTGCCTATAAACACCTGTCCACCATCGCACTCCTTATAGCTGGCGAACCAACTTCGATGAGGAGTCATGTGAAAAGATGCCCCTGTGTCTAGCATCCACTCGTCCTTACAATTATCATATAGCCGTCTGATAGTAGACATAGACAAAACATTACCATCACATCCACTCGATCCATCTGACGTGGCAGCATTGGCCTCCCTGTATGAAGCCTCAGAATCTTCTCTCTTCGATTTTTGATTTTCACAATCCTTCTTCACATGTCCTTCCTTCCCACAATTTTAGCACTTTACCTTTCCTTTGCCCTTGCCCTTGGATTTGGATCTAGAACCTGAAAAACTTGTACCTTGTTCAGAATTCTTACCCCTTATAAACAGTACATCAAAAGATATCCCCATGTCAACGTTGAGTTTTCTCATGGCCTTCCTTTAAAGAGCCGAAATAACGGTGTCGACACTCAGGGTTTTATTCACTGAGCACATTATATCCTTGAATGACTCATAAGACTCCTGAAGAGAATTCAGCAACAAACATGCTTGTTCTTTATCTTTCATCACTTCCTCCATATCTAGTAATTTGCAAACCAATTTATTAAAGTTTCTGATGTGAGCCTCTAGATCTCCACCCTCTGCCATCTTCAAGTTATATATACCACTGCCGCTTTAAGTGTAGGCGATTTTCAGAGGATTTTTTCGCATAGACATCCTTTAACTTCGCCCATAACTTACCCGCAGTTTTTTTTCCTCATGACATTGTAGAGAACTTCATCCGTGAGACATAAACGGATCGATGATAAAGCTTTCTTATCAAGAGTATTCCAATCATCATCAGTCATAGTAGACTTCCGCTCCTCAAGAGCACCAACTTCGCCTTGCTTGATTAAGGAACTCATCATCTTGATTTTCCATAACTCAAAATTATTTTTCCCTGAGTACTTCTCAATCTCATACCTATTGCTTGCTATTATTACTATTCCCTCAGATTCAGATTATTGCCCCAACGATAGCTCTGATACTACTTGTTGGGATTTGTGCTGCGAAATCACACAGATCTAGATCTAAGATAATAATACAATAACACTAAGCACACATAAGAGAACACAAATTTAACGTGAAAAACCCTTTCGGAAAAAAACCACGGCACAAAGCGACAGATCTCCACTATGAAAATAGAAATTACAAAGAGAGAGGACTTACCCGATTCGAACAACCTCGAATCTCACCCTTGCTACACCCTTTGATTTCCCTAGAACTCCTTTAGAAAGCCTGAGAATTATTTCTAATACCCTAGAAAAGCCCTAGGAACACCTATTTATAGTTTAGGCAACTTCCCTTTCGCATCCCAGTTGCGAAAGGACTCTTTCGCATCCCAGGTGTGAAAGGACTCAGATTTAAGACATGTCGCAACAGTGTAGTAGATAATCCGCGTCTGCCTTGGATGCTTTTGCACCGAAAATCCCCCTAATTGAAAGATCCTAGCAGTTAAATTTTCAGCCAGGGATTTTTGGTTGAATATAGATCATTGCTGTAATTTCCATCAAACCATCTAGCCATTAATTGAGAGGCTCCAATTTTCCATCTCTGAGATTTCTGGTGCATGGGCCACTAAATTAGGCCAACTAATCTACGGCTCTGATTCAAATGTTACAGGTTCTTGCCAGGTTGGCGCTTGTACTGCTACAAAACGTGCATATGGAGCTAGCAAACGTCTACCTCTACTATGATCGCGTTTAACGATAGAACCCAGAGATCTCATGTATATATCCATCCTTGAAATTAATTAAATAATACAAGAAACCCAATGAGAAAATAAAGATTATTATTATAGAAAGACATTGACTACAAATGAGAAACTAGCTAACACAGAGCTATCCTATTCCCATTCAAACACATTCCAAGGAAATGGAACTTATTCAACAATCATGCAAAACCCAAGATGAAAGGATTACAACAATCTTCCCAACATAAAAACCAAAGCTAAGCATATGCATTTGGATTTGCAAGGAGATAGCCTTCTACAGCCTTGAACATTCCCACCATGTTTCCCATCATCTCCTTTGTTTCATCTTCTTTCGGCACGCTTCCTTCCACAGTTTCAAACTCTCCATGGAACTTGCATACGCTCCCGCCCTCAACGCCGCCTTTGAACTCTAGAGTAAATGTAGTCGACTTCACTTTCTTACCAAGAAGGCCACCCTCGATCACTGAGTACTTGAACACATGCTTATCATCATCGATCTCGTCTATGCGGTCCTTCCAGTAGCTGAAGTCCTTGATAGCTGCATATATTCCAATAAAACAAACACATTGCCAATAGTATTATAACTCCATTGTCAAACTCATTGGAATACATAGGAAGTACATAAGCTTATGGTAGTTACCATCAGTGAAGTTGGACTGTCTGATCGTGCCAACCCCACCATCACCTTCAAGGATAACGATGCTTGATATGATTTCAGGCATGAGCTTGGGCATGAGGTTGTGGGAGTCCTTCACGATCGCCTTCCAGAGTCTAGACGGTGAAATTGGAGAAAGGATTTCATGACTCACTGTACCTGCAACCATGATTTCAATAGTATTAATGTATTGTGGGTTTTTTTGGGTAGTAAATAGATGGGATTGAGCTTGTGAAAATATGAGAATTTGCATGGAGATTTATATAGGTAGAGGGTAGAAAGGAAGGTGGGAGAAGTGAGTTATCTTTCATAGGAATTAGCTCCATTTCAATACATTAAAAATTCTGTAATATTCCAATCTTGGGCTATGTTTGGAGGTTGAGACAAATGGTAATTATGAAATTGTGGAGATACTAAGGCTTGTATTGTAACGAGAGGAATGAAAGAGGAGGAAACTTAGGTTAACTAAGTAATACTACAGCTTTTTAAAAGAAAGTAATTTTGAGAGTTATGGGCCATCAAATACAAACCGCACACTATGGATGATCCAGGTCAATGATTTGACCTTATCTTCTATAATTAATTTGACCATCCAATTCTCCTAAGCATTGATCAAATGGTTAGGATCAATCTGTCAAATTGATTTCTTAGAGAGGGATGGGCCGTAAAAGGTGGGTTGCAAAGGATGGACGATTCAGATCAATGATCGGGCCTTTTCTAGGATGCTTAGTATGGATCGTCCATTCTCCATGCCATTAATCAAATTGTCAGAACAACCTATCAAAGTGATTTTTAAAATAGGGATGGCCCACTAAAGCTGGGCTGCACATGATGGCCGTTCCAGATCTTTGATTAACAAATCATTGATCAATTGTAGTATAATCAACATGAGCCATCCATTCTCCAAGCCTTTAATCAAATAGTTAAAATCTACTAATCAAATTGCTTCTTTTACAGGAATGAGCCATTAAATATTGGCTTCACATGATCGATGGTCCAAACTAAGATTAGACCTTTTTTTTTGTTGTATTTTGTTTCAAAATAAACATTAAAATTTGATTTTCAAATTTTTCGGTTTCCCTCCACATTTGAAAATTTAGTGCCTTTTGGGTTGTAGGTTTTGTCCCACATCGCATTTCTCAAAAAAAAATTTCTTGTTTATAAGATAGGTTTTTTACTTTGGGGCTTGAGCCCTATTTAGGGGGCATGTGAATTTTGCCCTATGGGAGGATTATGCCAATAGCTATAATCGATGCGCACTTGTGCCTTTTCATTTTAAACCAGACAGATATGTCCATTCCATTTTAGTTTTTAAAGTACAAAAATCATTTTATTCTCCTCTTCTAAAAATTGTTTCTGTTATTCTGGTTCTGGTTTAAGAAATTTTGCTAAGTTAATTGCTGAGTCAACTTAGCATTTTCGGGTTAAACTGCAAGTGGTTCGAGCCCGCGTATAGTGAGTCTACTGCTGGGATCGGGTCATAGTCATCATATCCTGGAGGTCGATTGCTCTGGAAACCTGTTGCACTTGGGACGCTGTCCAATGGGAGAAAATTCGATTTCAAGCAGAGTGGCTCACGTCACGCCTCCACTCCGTTCAATAAGTCTTCTTTCTCAGATTTTATTTTCTTTTTTGGTTTTTGATTTTTTTTATATAGTCTATTTAATTCAACAGATATTCCAACATTTTTGCTATAATTAATAGGAACCATCTACTCTCTATACATACATTGGCAAAGGGAGATGGTGGATTAGTGCCATCCCAGCCTTCCAATATTATGAATATATTTCATGGAACATCATTCACTTTAAAATAGAAACGGAAAGATGGAAAAAAAAAAAAAAAAAATGGTTTCTAAGAAAATTTTGTGAACTCCCAAACAAATGTTCTATTTCCAACCTTTTTCTTTCTTGAATTCTTTCCATCCTTTTTTTAAATTGATGAAAATGACTTATTAAGAAATAGTTATTTCCTTGCTTCTATTAATTCACTAACACCCAGAGAGAGCCTTTATTTCATACCATCTTAATCCATTCGTATAAACATTCTTGAACATGGTTAATTCCGTCCATGTAAACAGTTCCACACAGGAATATTCCTTCCATACACATCTACACCCCATCACAAGTGCCAGTCTAACATGTGTGGGATATCAGGTCTGTAGATCAGGTGGACCTCACCATGAATGTAATCAACTCCCATTCGTACACGTTGTCGTAATTAGAATGCTAATGCACTCGATTAAATGAGAAAAGTATAACTTGGGAGAATGGAAAAATGACTGCTTTGTCTTTATAGAATAAGCTTAATCTTATACTGGTTGCAGATGGGGCGCATTGTCTGTGCATGGTATCCAACCTGTCAATGGTTGTCTAATGGGTCACACAAAGTCTAACATTATAGTTATCCTGTAAAATCTTCCTTCTAGCTACTTTGTATGAGTAGTACACAACATTGACAGAAAAACACACTAGAGGTGTATCTCCATTTCTTTCACCCACTTGAATTCTTTAGACAACATGCTTCTCAATTTTGTCCCGGACAATGTAAAATCATGCCTAAAACCTCTAAATTCATGTGGTATGATGGCCCACTTGGGTTTTGAAACGGCCTAATTTTCAAGATGTCCCTTTGTCCTAGTGGAGTGCTTCTTCCATACACATCTACACCCCATCACAAGTGCCAGTCTAACATGTGTGGGATATCAGGTCTGTAGATCAGGTGGACCTCACCATGAATGTAATCAACTCCCATTCGTACACGTTGTCGTAATTAGAATGCTAATGCACTCGATTAAATGAGAAAAGTATAACTTGGGAGAATGGAAAAATGACTGCTTTGTCTTTATAGAATAAGCTTAATCTTATACTGGTTGCAGATGGGGCGCATTGTCTGTGCATGGTATCCAACCTGTCAATGGTTGTCTAATGGGTCACACAAAGTCTAACATTATAGTTATCCTGTAAAATCTTCCTTCTAGCTACTTTGTATGAGTAGTACACAACATTGACAGAAAAACACACTAGAGGTGTATCTCCATTTCTTTCACCCACTTGAATTCTTTAGACAACATGCTTCTCAATTTTGTCCCGGACAATGTAAAATCATGCCTAAAACCTCTAAATTCATGTGGTATGATGGCCCACTTGGGTTTTGAAACGGCCTAATTTTCAAGATGTCCCTTTGTCCTAGTGGAGTGCTTCTGATGCTTGGATTGGACGTCATACAGGCACCACATTAGGCCCACTATGGTTTTCGAAGGTTTTAATGGGTAGGTATCCCTCTAAAATTCTCCATGCAGTGTGGCCCACCAAAGTTTCTGACCTGGCTGATTTTGTCCCATGAGTTGATTCCATGACACAAGAAACACAGTGAAGAAACAGAGATTATCATTATTATTATAGAAAGACACGAAGTACAGATGAAAAAGAAACTGGGAGCCTCCTATTCCCAAGCAAACACATTCCAAGTAAATGAAACTTATTCATGAAAGTCTTTACAACCTCCCTAACATAAAAACTCAAACCTAAACGTATGCATTTGGATTTGCAACAAGATATCCTTCCACAGCCTTAAACATTCCCACCATGTTTCCCATCATCTCCTTTGTTTCATCTTCTTTAGGCACGCTTCCTTCAACTGTCTCAAACTCCCCATGGAACTTGCATATGCTCCCACCCTCAATGCCACCTTTGAATTCTAGAGTAAATGTAGTCGACTTCACTTTCTTACCAAGCAAGCCACCCTCGATCACTGAGTACTTGAATAAGTGCTTATCATTGTCGATCTCATCTATGCGGTCCTTCCAATAACTGAAGTCCTTGATAGCTGCATAAATTTCACAAAATAAACACATTCCCAATAATATTATAACTCCATTGTGGAGCTCATTGAAATACATGGGAGGCACAAATGTTATGTTAGTTACCATCGGTGAAGTTGGATTGTCTGATAGTTCCGACCCCACCATCACCTTCAAGGATAACAATGCTTGTTATGATTTCGGGCATAAGTTTGGGCATGAGGTTGTGGGAGTCCTTCACAATCGCATTCCAGAATCTTGACGGTGAAATCGGAGATTGGATTTCATGACTGACTGTACCTGCAACCATGATTTCAATTGTATTATAATATGTTTTTTCAGTGAGTAGATGGGGTTGAGGTTGTGAAAAGATGAGAATTTTCATGGAGATTTATACAAGTGGAGGGTAGAAAGGTAGGTGGGAGAAGTGACTTGTCTTTCATGGGAATTAGCTCCATTGAATTCATTAAAAATTATGTGATATTCCAATCTTAATTAGGCTTTGTTTGGAGGTTGAGACAAATGATTATGAAAATATGGAGATGCTATGGCTTGTATTGTAATGAGGGGAATGAAAGAGGAAGAGGAAACTAAGCTTTGACTGTTCATAGCAATAAATAAATCTTTTAAAGAGTTCATGTTCAATACGTTTTGAGTTAAAACGGTGCATTTGTTGGAAATGGGCAGGGATCGCATAGGCCCAGCCCAGTCGGTCTGACACTACACAGCCCAAAGCCTGAGCTTAGATTGGCCTAGCAGACCTAGCAATTGATCAAACCCTATTTTACACATTGGTCCTACTTGATTCGTTGACACCAAGCAATGGATGTTTAGAAAAATGAAACCAAACCCTCTATATGCAAGATGAATATGTTGCCAAACAAAGGATTATAACAGTATATTTATAGAGTAGAATATGGTGATTCAAAATCCAAGTAGCTTGCAAATTTCCGGATTTTCAAACCTCTCCAACTAACATAATTTTCCTTTTCTCCTCTCTCTTTATTTGTTTTTCCTGCACACACCTCACATGGGCAATCGAACTAAGGACCCAAGTGTTGAAATGCATAGCATCTACCACTGAGTCTCCTCTCTTACAGGTATTCATGTTCATTGACATTGTTGGATATTTCACCTCCATTCGTATTATAATGATGTGATGCTGATGTGATGCTATAAAAATTAAGCTTATTAAATCACATGTTAGCCACACAGTATAAATATTGACAATCATCCAAAAAAAAAAAATGAAAATTTTGAATCACTTGTACAGTCACTTATAAAATTAATGGGCCATTTTCGTGGGCCACCAGGTTCTTGAATTTTTACCTTTTTTTTTTTTTTTTTTTTTTAAAAAAAAAAAAATTTAAGCCAAGGCTATCTTTAAATGAGCATGGTATAATATTTTTTAAAATATTACACATGTATATCATGTTAAAACATTGGAGATAATTTACTTCATCATATTCATCGTCTCATAATTTCAGGAATCCTTATGACAATAATTCAAATTGCCAAACAGTTCAATTTCTATATCCAGGGATTTACAAAATAAAATGTGTAAGTCGAAATCGAATTTTGAGATCCATATTCCCAAGCAACCCCTAGGCCGACCAGGCCATGTATGCCCAGCGCAAATTCAATGGCCTAGATGGCTGGCCTCGATCTTTCATTCCGTCAGTTTAATGGGCCACATCATTGCACAAAATGTGGGTTTTTATTTTGAAAAGGGGAGAATGATGCTGTACAGCCCATTAAGGATGGCCCGTGTTTCGAAATCCAGGCTCATAAGATGATCAACATTGCTTATCTTTACACTTGGGAACTTGATCATCCATAGAAAAGTGGTAAGCGGATTGCAAGGTCTGATTAGGTTGGGCCAGCAACCTGTTTACGGAATGGGCCATGAAGCCTGGGCTTAGCCCAACCAGAGCAGAGACCTGTTGCCAGTGGCCTGGCCCAATTCGCTTAAAATTCATAGAGCCTGAACTCAACCCGGCCCCACTTAATTGGAACCAGGTTGGGCTTAACCAAACTGATAATTGGTGCATTTGGGAGGGTGTATTTTCCTCCAATTCACATCAAATATGCCAAAAGCTTTCTTTTTAAGAGTTCTTTCCTTTTTCTCCGTTAATGCATTTGAAATATAGGTTGTCAAATACATTCATATAGATTTCAATTATCAAATATCTCCTTATTTGTTCCGGTTAAGAAAGAAAAGAGAGAAATGTCATAGAGAAAAGAGAAAGCACACTAAATCCTAAGTTAGAAACTTCCTCATTTCATCAAGAGAGTAAGACATCTTTTTAAAAAAAAAAAGTGAAATGCTAATTTCTTGTATACATGATAAGGTGATTCACACGTGAAAAAAGGTTTATAATCACATTAATGAACTAATGAAAACTGAAGATAATAAATCCCTTTTCTATTCCAACACTCACCCATTACACACAGCACGACAACTCAGCAAATGCGTGGAACATCTGACCCATATAAAAGGCATGCGGATTACTTGCAAGTTCAAGAACAGTGACTCATTGTGATATTTGTCTTATATCCAATTCATCCAACTGGAGAACCAGCTCACTAAGGATATGTGTGCCATGTAGAGGTGTCAACGGACAAGGTTAGGGCTGCGCCATGCTCTGTCCAAGCACGGCCCACATCTTTCCACCTAAGCTCATACCTAATCTGGGCTTTAAATGTCCAGTACGAGCACATCCACAATTTTTATACAGGGAAGAAATTTTCAAAATAAAGGGATGCACAATTTTTATTAAGGGGCACACTGTGTTGTGTATGTAAGATATACTCCGTCCATTTCCAACAAATGTTAAGGGAAGGACCAACAAATCAGGTTTAGTTTTGATTCATGTGGGCCACACCAAAGGAAACAATTTCTAGAGAGATGTCCACCTTTGATTATTACAGATCCTACCTTGATTATTGTAAAAAATTCAATCCAACCATTAGATTCCACACTAATATTTAGATATACAGGACGCAAAACTCACACCCATCCATGATTCAGGTGGGACACACCAAGGGAAACCGTTCGGAAGATAAGCCTTGCCTTGCATAATGTTTAGGATCACGTGGCCCACTCGAATCACGTATGGAGCTGATTTTTTGGGGCACTGATCTAACATGGTATGACACAAGTGATGAATGGGGTGGATTTTACATAAACACCAAAGTGGAGCCCACCCAAGCCGCCAACCCTCTTTTAGGATATATCCTAAAAGTCTCCTCTAAACACCACACTTTATCTTTTAGTAGGCCCACCTTGATGTGTGAGTGAGATCCACTCTGAAGATTAGATGTACATTAGGCTCATGTCTACGAAACCAAACTGACCCATGATTCAAGTTGGCCACATCAAGGGAAATAGTTGGGAGAGATATTCGCCCTTGATCTTTACAAGGTCCACTGTGATGATTATATAAAATTCACTCCAACTATTAAATACCACAGTAAAAATTGGGCTCCAAAAGGAAACACTTCGGAAGGCGAATATTGTATTATACACTGTTTCCAATTGAGTGGTCCACTTTAAAAACAGATGAAGCTTGTATAATGTTTAGGGTGAATTTCACAAAAACCAAAACTATGGTGGGACCCACGTAAGCCAGCAACGCGTCTCCTTCCTCTTAATTAACATTAATTAATGCACCACCTGATCAATTGGGAAGCGTATTAGGTGAGAACCTGGATCCACCAAGGTAGGTGGGTGCCCTAAATGTGTGGTCCACTTTGATGTATGTGACTACATCCACGCCATTCATCCCCATCTAGGCATGATCCAAAAAATGAAGCAATTCCAAATCCCATATGAACCATAGCACAGTAAACAATGGTGATTCACCATTAAAAACTTCTTGTGGGTTACAAAAGCCTTAGATCCAGATGAAATTTGTGTGGTCTGTTCATCTAGGTGTTTGTGACCTTATCGACAGGTTGGATGGCAAATAAACATTCCTGTGGAATCCATGAAGTTTTTAATGGTGGATATTCAATCACGATTGTTTCTTGTGGTGTGGTCCACTTGAGATGTGAGTCAGCTTCATTTTTGGGATCATATTCTAAAATGAACTTTCAAAATGGTTGGATGGTGTGGATTCAAGGTACATACATCATTGTGAGCCCCATAGTCAGGAGTCCCACCCACCTTGGTGGATCAGGGTCTCACCTAATCCGCTCCCAACCAGGGGTGTCAATGGGCCAGGCTTGGGCCTAAAACAACAGAATTTTAAGTAAGGTCAGCCCGACAACCTAGCCTGAAACATTACAAAATCCGGGCCGAGACCTACCCCAAGCCCGGCACGTTGATAGCCCTACTCCCAACAGATTAGGATTTTATCCAAATGGCCCCATATTGTGACATGGCCATCTTATGTAACGCCCTGAAAATCGAGGGTCGTGCACACGCTCGACTCCCAAGTTCCCGGGTATCACCTTTATCCAGTTTTTACCAATTTATGTGTAATCAGGGTAATGCGCAATATGAAATTACTTGAAACATGAAGAGCGATCACAACTAGTCTACCGAAATGAAAGAGATCAATATATATAGGTCCAAAAGAATATAAATGAGTCGCACAAGGCGTCCAAAAGAATAGAGGTAAGTCTGCCACTCAGCGATCCAAATCTTGTCTACTGGGCCGACGGGGAACCGTCCATTAGTTGGAAATAGGACAGCTCGTCCTCCTCATCCAGGCTCACGCCGAAAGGCTCCTCGTACACAGCGTCACCTACATCTACTAAAGAGTCTGGTTACTGTTTTAAAACACCGTCCCAGAGTGGGAGTGAGTAATCAACTCAGTGGGTGCTATTAATCTTAAGTTACATCAGGCATCAATCATATTATGAATTTAATGAAAGGCAGGCATTCATAAATTCTTAACTAATATTGTTAATGCATATGCATGATAAATGATATGATGCATGACCTCGCCACAACACTCTCTCGAGCGACTCCGTCTAACGATCGCACATGACCAGTACTCCCTCATTGCGACCTCAACTGCCGAGTCGCCAAATCCTAACTAATGCAATGCATGAATAATGTTAACCGAGTATTTAGTTAATTCCATTCATCCAGCGGATTGGGGAATCCGGTACACCCCACAATATCAATCTTAACTAATTGCAAGGCCAAGACCCCTCAATACGCGAGGCCCAAACCCCGCGATCCCTGATCTCATCGGGTTCCCCATCCTCGATTTCAAGCACATGGGGAGTGTTGGGAAAGGGATCGCTCGCGGTCACTACGAGGAGGCTCGTCACCCCAGCGTAGGCCAACAGCTCGGACACAATGTCCCATTCCACCATGCCCAACTCTCGAGACAGTGGATCAGTTTCCAATGGTTATCAATGGGCTTCAGTGGGCGAAGGGTGTCCCAGGTTCCATTCAGGCATGAACAGACATGGTTAACAAACATGGTTGGTCAGTAAGTAGACTAGACTGCACGATTTCAAGCGAGCACGTGACGGACGACATCGGGTACGAGCGACCCATGTAGTCTAACTATTGTCGCCCACACGCACGTGCCCAAATCCACAGGTTTAGCCTCAGGATAGTCCTATCGATGGGACTATCTTCACCCTCCTCATATTCCTAACCAACCCAAGGGTCCTAGTAGTAATCTGCAACATGCTAGCAATCAGGGTTATCAACTAGCATATGTAATATCATGCATTTATACTCCTCAACATAAAACTCAGATTTTTCTACCAAGCAAAGCTAACAATGTTATGAAATAACGATGCATGTGTGTTGTGTGGGTTAGTGAGGAAGCTAAGC
Organism: Magnolia sinica; assembly: GCF_029962835.1. Lineage (NCBI taxonomy): Eukaryota > Viridiplantae > Streptophyta > Magnoliopsida > Magnoliales > Magnoliaceae > Magnolia > Magnolia sinica. The sequence continues at coordinate 19,805,587 of NC_080574.1, read as the reverse complement.
ATTTCATATATATGTCATAGGAACAAAATGCACAAGGGTTAATGAATCCTACAAGCTATAATGTAACATCATACACGAATCAACAAGTCATGAACATGCAAACATCACATTTATGCCCAATCATGTGAGAGACAACAACATTCCATAACTATTTTATGTTAAATGAGAGGATATACGAATCAAACAAGACATGGACATGTAATCAACAATTCATATCCAATCATGTGAACAACAATAAACATTCCCTAACTATTCCATGTTGATTGAAAGGATTAAGAAAAGGTCTTTCCTAGGCTTTCTCTGGATCCTCTAAATACATCATCGAACCAATCAAAATCATTAGACTTATACTAAAATTGGTGCTAGGCCACCTAATGATAATAGTCCGCACCTTAAGAGGAGATTTTCATTCTTTAAGATCTTAGGGTTTGGAGATTTGGGTAAAACTGTTAATTCCTAAATTAAAATTAAGAAAGACAACATTAATGCCTAAAAATCATTCTTACCTCCGCTTCTTAGCATGGGTGGGTTTGGTAGAAGTATTGTAGTAACCATCGATTTGGTTAAGGAAATACCAACCCTACAAGCATCAAGATTTCTCTCACCCACACAAACACTCTCTCTCTTATCTTTCTCTTCATCTTCTCTCCATCTCTCATTCTCTTTCTCCTCCTCCACCCAAAGTAGGGCATGAAATTCGTATGGGAGGAGGGGTGCCCAAATGAGGCCATTTTATAATGCCATATTTGGTGTAAATGGCCCCATGGGCTAGGTTTTTACTATACTATGGTGTGTACACATTGATATACACCGTAGGATAGTTAGCCATAATGATGATCTATGTATGTATATAATCAGCCCGCCATTTGGATGCGCCGATTGACAGATATGATTAGAAGTCTGTTCAACGGTCACCGATAGTCGATTGGGGCCACGGTTATACGGATACGAGCAGGAAAATATCCTTACTCCATGGGTACAATTTGGTCGTAAACCGACGGTTTGAAATCCTCAACTTTACATAAAAGTGGACGATCCAATTCACTTAAGTTTCAATATATACATTCCTTTAGGATATTTGCACTTCTCATGCACTCGTCCTTTAGTTCAAGTTGAGCGGTTCTGGACAGCACCTAGGTCTGACTCCCGCGATGGACGTCAAGCCCAGTAAGAAGAACATTATCCTATAGTTTTGGAACTAGTGGCTCACCAACGAGCGGTCTAGAGCTTGTACGGGAAATCGGGGCATTTCTGAAATGAATTACGTATTGAGATTTCTCATGGGCAATGATTAGGGTTTGGATTAACTATGTTCATAGTGTGGCCTATTTATAACTAGTGAAAGTGAAGATTTGGTCATGATTACTCTAAACCGTTGGTTTTAGGATGAAGAGTAACGAGGTTGATTTGGTCTATTATTCAAGATCCGGGCCTTATTTGACTCGGCCCCGGTTAGATCTTTAATTTAGTCATAATTGTCTTGATTAGTTAGTGATGGATCGGTTAGATTTGGGTCCTATGTGAGTAAATCATGAGGCTACACCTGATTTTTAAGTGATCGAGCGGATTCGTTGGCTTCCTACAGTTGATTAATCGAACTGGTGCGGTTTTTTACTGGTACCACCCCTGTATAAACTAACGTTGAGTGTTAATGGTCATTAAGTGATATTATTAGTTAATTAATGAAAAATTTCAAGGATTTTTTAAAATCCAAAATAGTGAAAATCCTGGATGTTACATGTTAGGAGCCCGTACAAACCAAACTTAAGATTTTGTAACCCTAAAATTACTTTTTCATTTTTTTTAGAGGACAAAAATGCTCATCTGCCACAACTGTCACTTGATGAGTTTTGCCCTCAAACTTGTATTGATGACATGAAATCAAAACCCCTTACACGTTGAGGGGTTTAATTTGCTTCACGACAACTAGCGGGCCCCACATAAGATGCGGATAAGTTCAAAATGTGGGCCCTTCCACACGAGATTCATTTGGTCATTTTCTTCTTCCTTAGTTTTTTCACGGTATGAGAGGATGTGAAAGCAAGGATGGTATTTTTTGTTCACTTCATTCTTCTTTCATTGGTTTCCTTTAGTTATTTTTTGAAAAAAAATTATTGGATATGAATCATGCAAGTTTGTAAAAGAGATGAGGATGTGTAAGAATATTGTAATTGATAAATTTTTATAATGGAAGGATCTTTTAATGGATGAATTCTGTAATGGAAGAATGTTCTGATAGATAAATATGATGAATATTGGAATACATGAATGTTATAATGTGTGACTATTGTAATTGATAAATGTTTGTAATGGAATAATGTTGTATGGTCGATCACCCATATTCATTATGTGAATCACCCATATTCATTGTAGATCATCTATATTTATATTATGAATCATTGATATTCAGTGTAGATTATCAATATATATTGTGGGTTGTCGATATTTAGTGTGGATCGTCGATATTTATTGTGGATCGCATATATTCAGTATGAATCACCAATCTTCTCATTGTGGGTCGCGTATATTCTCACCATGGATTGCATATATTTAGTGGGGTACCAATCCCACAAAAATGACCACAAGTCCCTCATTGTATATCTAATTTAGATGATCTTATACTCCTTGGAAAGATAATTGGATGAACTTTCAAATGGCTTTGGAATCATCTCACTTAGACACCATTTGATTGACCAAAAGTATACCCCAATAAATATCAATGATCTACAAATGAATAATGAACTTTGGGCTCATTTGTTGGCAATCAAATGATGTCTAAATGAGGTAATTCCAAATACATTTAAAATTTTATCAAATTATCTTTCCAACGAGTATAAGATCACCTAAATTGAACATGTAACGAGAGAGTTATGCCCGTTTTTAATTGATCATGGTGATATGGGGCTAGTAAGTATAGCTGATAGATTCGAGCATATTTGTAACACTCGGCCCAAAACTGGAGCAGTGTCCTGAGGCGCTCCCGTGCGAACTAATGCAGGACCGTACATTTCGGTCACACATGTGGGTTTATTACCCATAAATTAATCATGATTAAGCCGCTAATGCGATTAGGTCAAATTATGTTCGGGCTGGACATGGATCGTAGAGTCAGACGGTCGGTCTACACTTGACGATTGTCCGTACAAGCCGTGTACCACCTGAGGAAGGACCAAAAATTCTGAAACTCTAGGAAGTTATATACCTCACTGGGCTTGTGGTCCCTCGCAGACTACGGATTCAAATGATGCCCAGATATGGATAAACCATGGCCGTCCAACCAGCACTTGTAAATCGCGAATCGCCAGGCCTAAAGAAGAAAAACCTTAAAATTTTAAATCAATTGGCCCTGTTTCTTAGATCAGATAATTCGGACATTCCAAACATTGGATCTCTTTTGAATTTACACCGAAGGCTAGAAATATTTCATTGCCCTTGCCCACAAATTCTGATCATTGATCGAAGGCCGATAACCATTGATCGCAAATCGGACCGCTACAGCAAAACCTCGCATCCGTTTGCGGTCAAATTTTACACAGCCCTTCATCAAACTAGGAGACACCTTATCCATGAATTGGATGGGCCAGGGGCCCATCAGGGTGGCCCCAATAGCCAAAAAATGGGCCCACAGGGCCATTGGAGGGATTTCACCTAACTGTAGGGTCAACTGAAATAAAAATTTGGATATAAATATCCAACCCTCTCTCTCTCACTCCCATAAACTCTAATAGCAGAGAGAGAGAGAGAGAGAGAGAGAGAGCAAGGGTGATTTGGGGTGTGAATTTGGCTATGGTGCTTGAGATTTGGGAATCCCCGCACCCACACCTCCCAATCACCAGAAAACGCCAACCCAAATCGTTGTTGGAGCGAAATCCTACCCGATCTAAGGTAAGGCTGAGCTCCAAAGCACTTCTCCCTAATCTCTAGTTGCATGCATGTCACTGACCATCACTCTATGCAATGCAAGGCCTTGGCACGTCGAGTTTGTGGACCCAGCGACGCTAGCACGATTTCACCGACTTCCGGTCAACAATAAGTGTGGACCATTACCTTTAGGTGGCTGATTATCATGCCTAGCATAGGTTTAGTGAATGTGTATGGTACATTGTTAGTGCATGTTGAAGTTTCTTTGGATTGCATGGATGGGACTAGAGACTAGGGATTTCTCAAATTCGTAAGGAAGGGGGTTTGAGCCCCGAATACCCCAATGTATGAATTGTTGTTTGCATATTCTTGTAGGGTATAGGCAATTGATTTTTTCCAAATATTACTGATTTTGGATGAATCACTGTTGCATGTCAAATGTGCTAGGAGAGAAGGCATGAATTGTTGACAACTTCCTGATTTGTTGAATTTCTTGTACTTGATCCTCTACATGCAACTGAATTGCACGATTTATGTTGAATCATGAAAGACCGAACTGTTGTACATTTGTGCATGGATATCCTTATGGTTGTTTGTGTTGGAACATGTTGAATGGGATTTGTATAGTCTAGCTAAATTTGATGCATTGTTGTCCATGCATTTAAATTACTGATTTATACTTGCTTTGTACGACTTATTCCTGAAATTGATGATACATGTTGTTTACTAGTACATAGACCCTTATGGATTAGCCGGTTAACTAAATCATTTGGGCAACCTTCCGTTGGTCTTGCCTTCGAGTGAACCTGGCCCGATCAGTTCAGCTATGGATCGGTGGTTGTAGTTAGACTACACAAGACGTCGCTCTCAAACCGTTCGATTCATATTGCAACTTATGGGGGTATATTGACTCACAATTGGTCATCCTTGTGTGTTAACCATGACCACATACCTATGTAGGAACCCGAGATACCCTGAGACCTTTGCGCCCACTATTAACTATAATATCCGGCCCGCAAGACTCATGAGTCGGGGATGGTGGTATGGGACTATACCCATGCAGTCGGCCTACGCTGGGGTGACGAGCCTCCCCGTAGTGACCAATGAGCACCAAGACTCATGTGCCGGGGACGGTGGTATGGGACACTGTGCCCGCGCTGTCAGCCTATGCTGGGGTAACGACCTTCCCATAGTGACCGCGAGCTGGACTTAAAAGTCCTAATTGACTTTGTATGAGCTTAAGAGCTATGAAATTATTGAACCCATGAGAGCTAAGGATTGCGAGAGCCAATTGACCACGGCCCTCAGTCGTGTGATCAGGTTAGGGCAACGTTTTACTAAGGGTATTACGGTTTCCCCAACCTGCTAGATAAATAAACCTAATTAATCAACTCGGCTAACATGATCCATAACATTACATTGTTTACTTTGACGATTAGGGAGTCGAGGTCGCACTGAGGGAGTGTTGGTCATTCGCGATCATTAGATGTTGTCGCTCGAAGCAATGTTGGTGGAAAGAGGCATATATCATATCATGAACCATGCATTTCATTAACAAGAGTATTTAGGAATCTGTGATGTATGTTGTTTGCTAAATCTATTCTATACATGATTATTTGTGCTATCTATTGCTAATGGTACCACTGAGTTGATCACTCACTCCCACTCTGGAACGGTGTTCTAAAACACCAACCAGACTGGCATAGATGCAAGAACCTTAGGCGAGACGCATTAAACGATGTCTGCGTGGACGACGACGGGGAGTTAGCGTACTTCCAGACATTTGGCGGACCTTACTAGCGCGATGGATGATCTCGAGCCTGGGCCAGAGCCCAACTTTCTTTAGGAGAGGCGAGAGGATGGGACTAGGTCCCTAATGAATATTTGTTTCTTGAGATTATGAGGTTTTTATGCTGGTTCATAGCTTTATTAATAGCACTTGGATTGTGGATGGTTTATATTCAAGTCTTCGATGATTAGTTACCTTATGTTGATTTAATCTTTCTTTGACTTCTTGATATCCATATTTACATGCATACGAGGCCCGTTAGGGAACACATGACACTCGAAAATCTGAGAGCCGAGTTCTTACTCGGCCCTTGAATTTCAGGGCGTTACAATATTCTTTGAACTCGAGGGAGTCCCTTGATAATACAAGAGATATATTCGTAATTAATGCATGCTTGACTAGTAAATGGTAAGATAGCAATGTCGTCACACTTCATTTGTCTATTTATTATACATTTAGTTCAGTTTGCTATTCAGGCCAACTAATCATCCAAACAAAAATGATATGTAGTCCGGTTTCATATTCAGAGCAATCTTTTGAATTTCGTTAATCGGATTCGCATTAAACAATTGTGTATTTTTTTATTTTATATTTTTGTATGACTTGGGTATAACATATTCAAAAAAAAAACAAAAACAAAAACAAAAACAAAAACAAATTTAACGCAGTTCTTTATCTTAATTTGCAGAAATTTCAGCGACGGACCGTATCCGTCGCAAAAATTTACAACGACATAATTCAAGTGGGTTGTAGTTCAGCGACGGATTTTAAAATTTTGCAACAGGTAGGATCCGTCGTTTATTTGAGAAGGACAAACAGTCACACATTAGCGACAACCCATTTTCTAATTTTTGCGACACAGAAAACAGTGACGGGCCAATTAGCGATGGAACCAGGCACAATTTCGGGATATTCCTAAGATCAACGACGGACAGTATCCGTCGCCAAATTTTATAATGACATTGGTTAGGTTTCTGTAGTTTGGTGACAGATTTTAATTTTTGTGGCAGATAGGATGTGTCATTTATTTGGGACTACTAGAACCGTCTCAGATTAGTGATCGCATCCATTGTTCAATTTTTATCACGACAGAGCTAAGTTGTTTGCTAATTGAGTTTTCCGACGGTTCTGGTCCGTCGCAAAATTGCAAATTTGGTATACATTTTCCTAAGATCAGCGACGGATCTAGTACACCCCTGGATTTTATCCATCGCCAAAGTTTATAATGACCAATAATTTGGGTGAATTTTCCTGTAGTTCATCGACAGATTTTTGTTCTTATGATGAATGGGATCCGTCGTTGTTGGTTACTTGGGACGGGTTAGAACAGTCGCCGATTAGCGAAGAACAAAAAAAACCTGCCTCGCCTGGCAATTTTTGCGACGCAGGAAAACGCGAAGGACTAAGTTCGTCGCTAATTGCATTTTTGCGATGAATCTGGTCCATCGCAAATTCACATTTTTTGCATAAAAAATCTCCAACGGTAAGAGACGAACCGTATCCATCGCAAAAAATTATTATGACGAATAATTCAAATGGGTTTTTCCGTAGATTCGCGACAGATTAATCTTTTGCGACATCGAATCCGTCATTTATTTGAATCGGCCTAAAACCGTCGCATATTCGTGACGGATCGCTACTATCAGTTAAGATTAGCTAATTTCTTTTTGTGACGGTTCTTGTCTGTCACAAATTCACAATTTTGGCTGTCAGTTTGGTGCACAATGATCTATGCCATGCGAGAAGCAAACAAAACATTTAATTGATCAATACTAGCTACACCCCATCATAACAACGGATTTGAATATTTATAACATACCTCAATATTAAGCAATCATATTCCTATATATAAACTCAAATATCGAACAAGTTCAATATAATCAAGTGTGTGTGTGTGTGTGTCTCAACAATTGTCTAATGGGTCACACCAAGTCTAACATTATTATCCTATAAAATTTTCCTTCTTATATGAGTAGTACACAACATTGACGTAAAGCTCTAGTGGCATATTTCCATTTCCTTCACCCACTTGAATTTTGTAGACAACATGCTTTTCAATCTTATGCTAATCAGGACAAGAAATAGAACACTGTCCCAGAACAATGTAAAATCATGCCTAAAACCTCTAAATTCAAGTGGTATGATGGCCCGCCCGGGTTTTTAAATGGCCTGATTTTCAAGATGTCCCTTTGTCCTAGTGGGGTGCATCTAATGCTTGGATTGGATGTCATACGGGCAACACCTTAGGCCCATAATTGGAAGGTTTTAATGGGTAGGTATCCCTCTAAAATTCTCCATGTAGTGTGGCCCACCAAAGTTTCTGACCCGGTTGATTTTTTGTCCCATGAGTTGATTCCATGACACGAGACACTGAAGAAACAGATTATTATTATTATTGCAAGACATGAAGTACAGATGAAAAAGAAATTGGGATCTTCCTATTCCCAAGCAAACACATTCATGTAAATGAAACCTGGTCATTTATATATACTTGAAGGAGATATTCTACAAGGACTTGCAGAGAGGAGCCCGGCTGGTCTCCTTTTATATATACCTGAAGCAGATATTGACCGCGGGGATCAGAGTGTAATTAATTGCTTAGTCAACTCATTAGGTGGGCCACATGCATGTTTTCAACAACGGTCAATTTTTTTTCGAACCATCTGTTTTTTTCTCAAACACATCTGGCCCACTTGATGAGTGCAGTAGCTGATCTTTGGTTTGGGACAGCCCCACGTGTTGAATGCTCACGCATGCCAGCTAGGTTGGCTCATGTGCTGGTGAATCACCCCCTTCTGCCTATCCTTATAAGAATGGTCCATGCAATGGAACAATGTAAAATCAAGCCTAAAATCTCTAAATTCACATGGTATGAAATGGCCTGATTTTCAAGATGTCCCTTTGTCCTAGTGGAGTGCATCTGATGCTTGGATTGGATGTCATACAGGCACCACATTAGGCCCACAATGGTTTTTGAAGGTTTTAATGGGTAGGTATCCCTCTACAATTCTCCACGTAGTGTGGCCCACCAAAGTTTCTGACCTGGCTGATTTTTTGTCCCATGAGTTGATTCCATGACACAAGAAACACAATGAAGAAACAGATTATTATTATTAGAGCAAGACATGAAGTACAGATGAAAAAGAAATTGCGATCTTCCTATTCCCAAGCAAACACATTCAAGTAAATGAAACTCATTCATGAAAGGCTTTACAACCTCCCTAACATAAAACCCAAAGCTAAATGTATGCATTTGGATTTGCAACAAGATATCCTTCCACAGCCTTAAACATTCCTACCATGTTTCCCCTCATCTCCTTTGTTTCGTCTTCTTTCGGCACGCTTCCTTCAACTATCTCAAACTCCCCATGGAACTTGCATAAGCTCCCGCCCTCAATGCCACCTTTGAATTCTAGAGTAAATGTAGTCGACTTCACTTTCTTACCAAGCAGGCCACCCTCAATCACTGAGTACTTGAATAAGTGCTTATCATTGTCGATGTCATCTATGCGGTCCTTCCAATAACTGAAGTCCTTGATAGCTGCATAAATTTCACAAAATAAACACATTCCCAATAATATTATAACTCCATTGTGGAGCTCATTGAAATACATGGGAAGCACAAATGTTATGTTAGTTACCATCGGTGAAGTTGGATTGTCTGATAGTTCCGACCCCACCATCACCTTCAAGGATAACAATGCTTGTTATGATTTCGGGCATAAGTTTGGGCATGAGGTTGTGGGAGTCCTTCACAATCGCATTCCAGAATCTTGATGGTGAAATCGGAGATTGGATTTCATGACTGACTGTACCTGCAACCATGATTTCAATTGTATTATAATATGTTTTTTCAGTGAGTAGATGGGGTTGAGGTCGTGAAAAGATGAGAATTTTCATGGAGATTTATACAAGTGGAGGGTAGAAAGGTAGGTGGGAGATGTGACTTGTCTTTCATAGGAATTAGCTCCATTGAATTCATTAAAAATTATGTGATATTCCAATCTTAATTAGGCTTTGTTTGGAGGTTGAGACAAATGATTATGAAAATATGGAGATGCTATGGCTTGTATTGTAATGAGGGGAATGGAAGAGGAAGAGGAAACTAAGCTTTGACTGTTTATAGCAATAAATAAATCTTTTAAAGAGTTCATGTTCAATACGTTTTGAGTTAAAACGGTGCATTTGTTGGAAATGGGCAGGGATCGCAATAGGCTCAGCCAAGTCGGTCTGACACTACAAAGCCCAAAGCCTGAGCTTAGATGGGCCTAGCAGACCTAGCAATTGATCAAACCCTATTTTACACAATGGTCCTACTTGATTCGTTGACACCAAGGAATGGATGTTTAGAAAAATGAAACCAAACCGTCTATATGAAAGATGAATATGTTGCCAAACAATGGATTATAACAGTATATTTATAGAGTAGATTATGGTGATTCAAAATCCAAGTAGCTTGCAAAATTCTGGATTTTCAAACCTCTCCAACTAACATAATTTTCCCTTTCTCCTCTCTTTTTTTTTGTGTTTTTCCTACACAAACCTCACATGGGCACTCGAACTAAGGACGCCAGTGTTATAGGTATTCATGTTCATTAACATTGTTGGATATTTCACCTCTGTTCCTATTATAATGATGTGATGCTGATGTGATATTATAAAAATTAAGCTTACAAAATCACGTATCAACCATACGATATAAAAGTTGACAATCACCCAAAAAAAAATATAAAACTTTTGAATTGCTTATACAATCACTTATGAATTAATGGGCCACTTTGGTGGGCTACCAGATTCTTGAATTTTTTCCTTTTCTTTTTAGCCAAGGCTATCTTTAAATGGGCTTGGTATAATACTTTTTGAAATGTTACACATGTATATCATATTAAAACATTGGAGATAATTTACTTCATCATATTCATCGTCTCATAATTTCAGGAATCCTCATGACAACAATTCAAATTGCTAAACGGTACAATTTCTAAATCCGGGGATTTACAAAATAAAACGTGCAAATAGAAGTGAAGATCCAAATTTTGAGATCCATATTCCCAAACAACCCCTAGGCCAAGTGGGCCATGTGTGCCAAGCGCAAATTCAATGGCCCAGATGGCTGGCCTGGATCTTTCATTCCGTCAGTTTAATGGGCCACATCATTGCACAAAATGTGGGTTTTTATTCTGACAAGGGGAGAATGATGCCGCACTGGCCATTGCTGTTTTTTTGTCCCGTAAGTGGATGACCATGACCAAGAGTCTCGTTGATTAGACAATGTAATAATGGATTTATGGCCATTTTCGTGGGATTGGTTCCCCATATTGAATATCTGCAATCCATAGTGAGAATATTTGCGATTCACAATAAAAATATCGTCAATCCATAACGAATGTCAGTGATTCATAGTAAATATCGGCGATCCACACTGAATATCAATGATCTACATTGAATATCGGCGATTCACATTATATATATATCAACAATCCACGGTGAATACGGGCGATCCATAGTAAATATCGATGATCTACCATACAACATTCATCACATTCATCTATTACAACATTCTGTTATTACAAAATTAATTCATTATAATATTCTTCCATTATGAAATTCATCCGTTACAACATCCTTACATTATAAAAATTCATTTATTACAACATTCTTTCCTACCATCCCCCATTTTACAAACTCTCATCATTTATACCCAAATAAAATAAAATAAAATAACTCAAAAAGCAACTATAAAGGAAACCAATGAAGGAAGAATGAAGGAGAAGGGAACAAAAAAAAAAAACATCATCTTCTCTTTCACACACTTCTCCCCTCACATGATTTAAAAAGAAAAAAACTAAGAAAGGAAGAACGAAATGACCAAATAACCCTCATGCGGAAAGGCATCACCTTTTGAACCCATCCACATCTTATGTTAAGTCTATTGGGCTGTCGTGAAGCAAATTCAACCTGTCTATAGGTAAAGATTTTAATTTTATGTCATCAGTTCAAGTTTGAGGGCAAAGCTTATCATAAATGGACGACACCAAATGAAATAATTCAAAATTAATGCATAATATTAGTGTAGTTGTAGGTCACAAACATCTTCAAACAACAAACTGAAAAATCTCTTTTATGGGTTTTAAGCTGTCCAATTAAAATGAACAGATCAGATCGTCCAAGAGGTGGGCTAAATTTTAATTTTTTGTGGGGCCATGTCCATTTCAAAAAAAAAAACTTTAAGATTTTGAGAACCGTACAAGAAGCAGGTGTGTCGTATAGGCTCCTACCGTGACCATGTCATAATACAAGGCCATCTTAACCAAAAAACCCAACCAATTAGAATGAGACCAGACAAGTGAGTGAGGCAGAGGTAGCAGCTTAGTGGGTGAGGTCCCCCCAGGGTCAAGTGGACCACCCTATAGGAATTGAACTCCACCATTAAAATCTTCTTAAGGGCCACAAAAGTTCTAGATCAAGTTGCCAATTGTATTTTCCCCCTTCAGCCAGGTCTGTATAACCTTATCAATAGGTTTTTTTAACACGCACTCACACAGAGTGGTTTTACTTTTCACCACAATGGGTTCTTGAACCCATAACCCCGGGTTGAAACTCTTGGGTGTCTACCACTGAGGCATGAGACCCACATACCATGTCGCATCTTAATCACTCTTGGAAAGGAGTTTTGTAAATTTTAATAAGCTTGGCCGGATTGACAGCCTTTTGGACTTTCTAGTCCAAGCCCAGCCTATTTACAAATGACCTTTAAAATTCAAGCTCAAGTCCAGCCCTCGGTCCTAATACTTGAATCTAAGCCCATCCCAAGAGCCCCACCGGGCTAATCTGACCCATTAGCACCCCTCATGCCACACCATAGCAAATAGTGTGAATGAAAATGTCCACAGTTGAAACTTTTTTTTTTTTCCCTGGCAACCATAATGTTTATATTCCATTCAATGGGTTCATAAGGTGATTTCTCAACATGGTCATCTTAACGGTGGGGACCAACTTATGCACGGCTCAGATTCAAATGTCCCACGCACCAGGTTGGCATTTGGACCACTAACCAAGGGTGCGTATAGAGCTAGCCAACCTCTACTATGAAAATAACAGTTGGACCATTGGTAGCAGTTGATGGAACCCAAAGACCTCATCTATCCACTCTTTCAAATACTCGCAAAGAACACACTAAAAACGTTTTTTTTTTTTTTTTTTTATGAAAGCAGTAGGGGTCCTTCACCATTTATGTCACCGTCCAATCCGTTGTATGTAGACACGTAAAATTCCAACCACTCATCCAGTGGTACACAATGTCATGATGATAAAATCATTTAGTGCTAAAAGTCATGTAAACATACCAGTAGAGTGTAAGGATTGACAATTTATTTCATTTTGGCATCATTTGATGACAAGCATTTTTTTAATTATTATTTTGTTAATATTAAATATAGATATTTTGATTTCCAACTCAAAAATAGAGATTTTGGGTTCAATCCCTAACACACTGGTCGTTTTGGTACTATTATGACGTTATTTGATGATAAGTGTTTTTAATTATTTTTTCATTAGTATTAAACATAGATATTTCAATATCAAACTTATATTTTTGATCGAAACAAAATGACGACTTTATTGATGATCAAATTCAAAAGTTATATGGGACCTGCTAAGTTTAATTAGGTTTATACGCAACATAGATTAGATACTGACAAAGTCAGTAGCCAAATTGCTACTGAAGCCACGTTGCTAAGATATGTGGACCCACCATGATGCATACTTTATATCCATTTCATCCTACCATTTGTAGAGATCGTTTTATGGCATGAGAAAAAGAATGAGATAGATCTAAAGTTAAAGTGGATCTGTCACAGAAAACCGTGGATCAGTCACACCTACCGTTGAAATATTTATAGGGCCCATCATGATGTATTTTTTAGATCCAACCTATTCATAAGTTAACATAGAGATAGATGAATTGAAAACAAAAATATCAGCTTGATCGGAAACTTCTGTGGCCCTTGAGAAGTTTTGAATAGTGGATGTCACTGTCCCTACTTTTTTCTATGGTGGGGTCCACTTGAACTTTAGATCTATCTCATTATTTTCTCATGCCATAAAACGATCTCTCCAAATGGATGGACCGTATGGATACATTACATGCATCATGGTGGGGTCCACAGAGCTTGGTGACGTCACTTCAGTAGGATTTGGCTACTGACTTTGTCAGTATCTAACCCGCGTCCGTTTATACCATAATCCAGCATTGAAATTATGCCCGATGGACTCGACTCAAGACCCGTCACTGAATCTTAAAACCATGGTCAAGTTGGACGGGTCAAAATCAATGGACGGCTAATGGCAAGACTTAGATGTATTAGTATGGCACACCCAATGAGTACATGGGTCTGACTTTACAACAGGTTATTGTCAGAGTGCGGCCCACCTTTTGCAGGGATCAGATATTCCACCCACATGACACTGTTATCCACAAAATGGCGGTGTGGATGATTTCAAAAAATGCCCTTCTCTTAGACCAAACTGCAAACAAAGTGTTATGCTTTGAGAAAGTAGAGAAAAGCATTTGGTCCCAAGCAACGGAATTTAAAGTCTTCTGCGGTAAAGAAATTCCCCAACTCCCCCACATGCACCCTTTTGTATATCACCTTCACATGCAGCATACATGTGTATAAGGTGGTCCCTGAAAAGAATATATGAAAATAATCAGGATGATGCGGGACATGGAAAATTAAATATGATATGCAAGATTTCAGGCTTAGATCCTACCAATTCAGAAACAATCACACAAATTCCACGTCCCACATGAAAATCCAAACATTCAATTAAAAAGGGAAATCTATGCGGGTCCAAGCCGACACAGGCTAGGATTGGACCAATAAAAATTATAAACTAAACGATGTCAAAAGGAAATAAAATCAATTACTCATGCATAAAAATTAGTCCATAATCCAAGGGATTCCCTAATTTCAATTGAAGGAACCCTAAGGTGATAAAAATGGGCAAATTAATTAGGGATCATGTAATCTAGGGTTAGGATTCATGAAAAACTGCTATGAGAAGATAAAAGAGAATAAAAACCTGAGCTAAAAGATGATCCCGCGTGTTGACAGCAACAATGGCCCAGACAGACGTGCGTGTGATCCCGGCCGCACGTGTGTAGGGCCCACTATTCAGAAAAAGACTACCTTGGCCCTGGTCGGCCAGGGATGGATTCCGCCAAAGTTTCAACTCTAATACAGGTTCAGATTCTGGAAATTGGCTATAGGGGGATGAATAACTGCAAAAGCTAGGAAATTCAAAGCAATAATGATGATAGAAGATGAGATATATAGATGAGAGAGGGTAGGGACGGATGGGGATAGATGTGGCTTCGCACCACAGTAGTTAACCCTTCGAAAAGGGAGGGATTCGCACCCACTTTTGAATTCTTCCACAACTCACAAAGAGAGTAGAAAAATAAAGCAATAATTTTTTTTATTAACTTCAATGAATGAAAAGAACTACAAGAGGTGCCTATTTATAGGGAGAACCCTATACCCAAAAACTCGCATCATGTGCGACACCTATTACTTAGCGATGAAGTAAACTAAAATAAAAACCAAACAAGAAAATCTAAAGCGTTCACGATGTTCTAAATAATAATAATAAGCAAAACCTAAAATATAAAATCAATCCGACGAGAGGGCCACGATCATGAGATCTCATAGTGGGCTTTTCTTGACTATCGGGTCACTTTTCTGAACCAAAACTTGACTTCTAGTTAGGAGGCCCTCCCTAGACGTCGTCATCGAGCCAGATCGATGGTGGGGTCTTCCTTTTACGTACGTACGTGCGTAGGGGGGGCGGCGTGAGTGTGCGTGATGTCCCCATCACAGGACGGTCCACTTAGTAGGCAGGGGACATGCATGTGGAGTCACCTTTGGTGGGTTTTTCAAACCGTCTGTTCTATTCATTTTGGAGTGGCCCACTTGAAGACATTTTGCTTAAGGTAATTTTGAAGGTGGGCACCACCTAATGGACCAATGAAATGTCACACTCATGTGGGGCCACTTCCGTTTGTATTAATTAGCAGTCCTTTTCAGGGCCTTTCTGGTGGCTTAAGAAATGTTATTTATTATTTATATATATAGAAGGCTCGATTTGGTAAACTACATGACCATTATTGAACCCTGCCTAATTTCTACCCATACATACGGCCCATGATTGTTGGAATTGCTTGTGTGGTGGGGTGTAACAATTCATTAATGGGGTGATCCTGACCTATCAATTGGACAACTTGAAATATAATTACCTATGTTTCACTTTGAGAGCAACAAGGCATTGATTAGATGGTTATGATCTAGATCTAACGATGTTATTCTCTTGTGATACTAGAACTTGTTCGAATCACGAGAAAAATGTCATGTGGAGACAGAAATTAGTTTGCAAGACATGGGGAGGTGGCGGGGAAGCGACCGTAAAGATGAGAGTTTTGATACTCTAGTAGAGTGTGACTCTTGATGTGCATACGTTTAGATCCGGCATACATGAAATATGCTACTCAATCTTAACCATCCTGAAGAATGGTTGTGAATGGTCATTGTCCAAATATACTACTCAATTTTAACCATCCAAATTTGTATTTTGCTTAACTTTCTATAGTCGCTCATGCCTTCCATTCATTCATTAAGTTGTTCAAATAGTCCCGTCAACATGAAATTTATAAGAGGGCCTCCAAAGTGGCCACTTAATCAAGGATATAAATTATTGTACATGGTGAAGACATTGGGGACTTTCATGAAAGACAACTGATCACCTACACACGCCTGCAGCTGATCAAATTAGTAGGACAGCCCAGGCTGGGGCTGGCCATGTGGTGGGCCACCTAACGAAGGGAACTAAATACTAAAAAATGCAACATGGATGAGGAGAGGAGATATAAGTGCTTCCGTTTTCAAAATACTACTTCAGAAGGTTAGCCTTTTGAAAGGTGTAGAGCCCATCTACGGATGGAAATGTGTTGGGTTAGGGTTTGATCACGCTTAACTCTTACTAGATGGGCTCGGAATCTAGGACCAAACCTAATCCACTTATAGGGGAGGGGGGGTAAGAAAAGGAGAATCTGATGGTTGTCTGATCTCCTTGATTTGTAGATGGTCCCACTAAAATTTCCTAGCTTAGAAGTGGTCAAGCCCTCTCTCCTAGATGTGGATGGCAAAGAGATATATTGAATGGGACAACTCATTTAGTGGGCCTTATCATGGTGGACCATGGCTCAATTGAATTGTTCTTCGAAACCATGGTGAGGGACCACACACATTTAAACTTTGAAGGTATTGTAATTGCCATACGTTTCGACTGTGTGGGGCCCACCATGATGTGTGATTGCCAACCAATCCATTCATTACATGTGTCCTCCTATTTAATGTCTAGGTCCCAAAATCCAGCACAATTCATGAAGCGGATTACTTGTGCCCCTCGACGCAGGAATATCTCTGTGCCCCCTATTGTCAAAAGTTGTGTGGAGCCCACAGAGATTCCTGTGACAAATCCACTCCGTCCAT
The DNA here is from genome assembly GCF_029962835.1 of Magnolia sinica. Lineage (NCBI taxonomy): Eukaryota > Viridiplantae > Streptophyta > Magnoliopsida > Magnoliales > Magnoliaceae > Magnolia > Magnolia sinica. The sequence goes on along the minus strand of NC_080574.1, from coordinate 19,788,388 downwards.
CGATTTTGAAAAACCACAATAGCCCAGGAATATGAAAATCATGAAGAGCCAAAACTCAGGTATTAATTAGGTGGTTATAATCATGGGATTAATTTGATTCAAAGATAATCAAATGAACAAATTACAACCATTGCACATGGACCATGTGCACAGTGGAGATGGGTGAGTTGTGAGCTACTGCCTATTATGGTTCTGATTTCTGAATAGCCTCACTTGTCAACTCGAGCAGATGTTCTTTATGACTCGGTCTTGAAATTGAGTCCACTCAGCTTATGTAATCTCGTCCATGTGGACCTCAAACCAGCATGACAAGCCAACGATCGAGCAACGTTATTCTCTTATTCTACTAGATCCGGTTTGAATCATGAGAAAATTGTCACATGCTTGGTTCACAAGACATCGGAGAGGGGTAGGGAAGTGATTGTAGAGAGGGTCATTCGATGCTCTAATAGAGTGTGACTCTTGATATGCATGCATTTGGAACATGCATACATGAAATATACTACTCAATCTTAACCATCCAAATTGGAAGAATGATTTTGAATGGTCATTCTCCAAATATAATACTCAATCGCAACTGTTGCACTCCAATTCAATCAAATAAGACCACCCGTGTGACCAAAGATCTAGATTGTATAAATATATGTGAGAGTAGGATACATAGGCATGCCATAGTATGCCTAACTCAAGGGTTGATTGAATTGTTGGTGTCCCCTTCTTCAAAACGGACAAATTGTATGCTAGGATTGAAGATCCAAAGTCTTACTGGCCACCAATATTGCATTTCTTTTAAGCAACTAATGAAATGAAATGAGACTAATTCTTCTTAATGAGCTTTTTTTGCCTTGTCACAATAAATGTGGGCCTACAGCCTTAAGGACTTGCACAGCGCACATATGCGGTTGGGGTGCATCCCTCAGACCGTCAAAAAACCCAAAACCAGACTTGCACTAGTCCTAGAGTTATGATATTGAGGAACCTAAGGAGTTGGCGAGAAAATCACAGCAATTCCTATTGAATAAACAAGGATGGAAGGGAAAAACTTACGTAGAAGGGTTGGAAGGCTTGCTACTGCCTGTGACACGGTCTACGTATCCTTGGCTCAAGGATTTCTGTGGCAGAAGAGACCGGGGCAACCTACAAGCGACTGAGACTGACCCAATGCAAAAGTCGACCGACGAGATGGGCTCCGAGCCCCCCCCCCGAGAAATGAGTATAATGAAATAAAAATCAGAATTAAAAGCTTTTATAGCCCCAAGGGTTCAGTTGGACGGCTTACTAACTAGGAGAGTTAATAGAATAAAAATGCAGCTCGATGGTTGGACTAGTGGTGATACTGGTCTGACCGGCGAGAATCGATAAAACTACCGGTCGGGCCAGCCAAACACGAATACTCAGGCTTCCTAGGCCACTTAGATGGGTTGGATCAATAAGCCAATCGATTTGACTAACCAAACTTGAATTCTACTCCCTATGGGGCCCTTGGCTGCACTAATTGTGGGACTTAATCTATATGCGGAATAGGCCCACAGATCTGTCTGTGCATGGGACATGGCGATCAGGGGTCGGATAGCTTACCTAGCTGAGATGCCGCCATGGAAGCCGGATAAGATTACCAGAAAACCTGTAGAGCTTAGGATCTTCCTCTCCTTCACACCCTTTCTGCAAATCAGTAGATGGGACTCGAATTTCTGCTATGGTGTAGGATTGGGGACCCAGCTCTCTTTTATAGAGTCTGTGGAGAGAGAGTTTGAAACCCATCACAACTCTCTCTCCCATGCTCCACATTATAGCATCCTAGTATAACTCAAATTACTGTCTGCATAAGACAGTTATAGCACTCCAGCCCTATTACGCAAAGCTGCGCAGATAGACTGCGCAACGCATCACCTGAAGTGGGGCCCACTGTTCTACTCACTCATCCAGTCCAACTAGATGACAATCCAGACAGTTGATCAGCAAGGCCCACTAAATAGAGTTCTTACATTCTCCCACTTGGGCCTCATTGAGCAACATCAATGATGGTCATATATATAATAATTTTGTAAACAAGTTTTGATATTTTAAGAAAATATCCAAATGGTTAACCAATGAAACAGTTGGATAGTATGAGTAATGCTATTAAATCTGGTCCATCAAGACAGTCAGTATCAAAACGCAGTAGTCATCACAACATTTAATTTAGGCGAAGTGAGTCTAAGCACGATCACAAATACTTTCAATCTTAACGACATAGATCACGAACTAGGAAATGTGGTATAAGGATTACACACATTAGTATGATAATATGTGTCTATCCTTAAGAGGTCCTGAAGCTTTTTCATGTCTCCAACGAGACACAACTGTAGTTCTACTTACTTAAAATTTGCGCATATATAAAAATAAGCAGACATGAATCTTTATATCAAAATCATCCAAACAAACTGTATAAAACGAGATCTCTAAGTGTCTGTGAAAATCAAAGTACGCTCAGCTCCCACTAACTGAAAACATCTGTGGGATCAATGACTCCCATGGATGTTACATGCTCCTGAAATGGCGTGATAGGGAGGCCTTTAGTGAGCGGATCTGCAATCATCTGCTTAGTGCCGATGAATTCCACGGACACTTGATGATTCTGAACTCTTTCCTTTACAACAAGGTACTTGATGTCGATATGCCTCGACCTTCATGAATGCTTGTTGTTACTAGAGAAGGAAATAGCAGCCGAATTATCGCAAAATATTTTCAATGGTTTTGGGATATGCTCCAGTACCCGCAAACCTGAAAAGAAACTCTGTAACCATAGTGCCTGATTAGATGCCTCATGGCAGGCAATAAATTCAGCTTCCATAGTAGATGAGGCTGTGGTAGATTGTTTCACGCTTTTCCACGACACAGCTCCTCCCACCATCATGAAGATGTATCCTGAAGTAGACTTCTTAGTATCGACGCAGCCTGCGAAGTCTGCATCTGAATATCCGATCAACTCCAACTGATCAGACCTTCTGTATGTGAGTCCGAAGTCTTTTGTTCTCTGAAGATACCGTAATACTTTCTTTGCAGCTATCCAATGTTGCATTCCTGGATTAGATAGATATCTTCCCAACATTCCAGTGATAAAGGCAATGTCCGGTCGCGTACAGACTTGAGCATACATGATGCTCCCTACTACTGATGCGTATGGAAATTCTTTCATTCGATTCTTTTCTAAATCATTCTTTGGACACTGAAATAAACCAAATTTGTCGCCCTTCACAATGGGCGACTTTCTTGAAGTACAATTTTGCATGCCATACCTTTCGAGTACCCTAGCAATATAGGTCCCCTGTGACAAGCTGACCAGTTCAAGTGTTCTGTCACGGCGAATCTCAATGCCGATGACATAAGAAGCTTCACCAAGGTCTTTCATTTCAAACTTTTGAGATAAAAATTTCTTGGTGTCGCTCAACATCCTGGTATCACTGCTAGCTAACAGAATGTCATCAACATACAAAATCATCATAACGAACTTACTCCCACTGGTTTTAATGTAAATGCATTCATCTGCAGTGTTTTCTACAAAGCCATATGAAGAAATTACTTCATGAAACTTAAGGTACCACTGTCGCGATGCCTGTTTCAACCCATAGATGGACTTCTTAAGTTTGCAAACCAAATGTTCTGAGCCAGTAGCTACAAAACCTTCGGGCTGCAACATGTACACATTCTCATTCAGATCCCCATTGAGAAATGCAGTCTTTACATCCATCTGATGTAACTCTAAATCCATATGAGCTACAAGAGCCATTATGATCCTGAATGAGTCTTTCTTGGAGACTGGTGAGAAAGTCTTCTTAAAGTCAATGCCCTCACGTTGGTTAAAACCATTGGCAACAAGTCTGGCTTTATATCGTTCGACATTACCTTTGGAGTCCCGTTTGGTTTTAAATATCCATTTACAACCAATCGGCCTTATTCCAGTGGGTAATTCTACAAGATCCCATACTTTATTGTCCTGCATGGATTTCAACTCATCTTTCATGGCATTAAACCAACGAGAAGGATCAGTACTTTGTTTGACTTGTGTAAAGGATTCAGGATCCTTTTCCACCCCTATGTCAAAGTCGTATTCCTGTAAGTATACGATGTAATCGTCTCGATTTACAGGCCTTCTCTCTCTTTCAGATCTTCTCAATGGTTCAGCTTGTTGGGTCTGATTTTGATTTTCCTCATTAGTGGTTTGTATATGAGGTTCTACGTGGTGCTCTGCAGTGATTGCAGAATCGACTGCATCATTAATGTTCAAGTGATCTGGATTGACTATGACAGGAGTCACAGTCCTTTGTTCCTCAAATACAAAATTTCTTATGTTTGTGCTCCCACTGTTTTCAGTGTCCTCAATGAATCTGGCATTCCCAGTCTCAACAATCCTGATGGAGTGGGAAGGACAGTAGAATCGATAGCCTTTTGATCTTTCTGGGTATCCAATGAAGAAACAACTTATGGTTCTAGGATCAAGCTTCTTTTCATGCGGGTTATAAATTTTGGCCTCAGCAGAACAACCCCAAACATGTAAATATCGAAGACTTAGTTTTCTCCCATTCCACAACTCAAAAGGAGTTTTGCTTACTTTTATTGGGAACCTGTTTAATATATGAAACTGCGGTTTTGATCGCATCACCCCACGGAGATTCTGATTGTTGAATTGTTGACCATACTTCGCACCATATTCATAAGGGTGCGATTATGCCTCTCAGCCACACCATTTTGCTCTAGAGTACCAGGCATAGTGTATTGAGCAACAATGCCACAATCCTGCAGGTATTTAGCGAATGGCCCTGGATTGCGTCCTGATTCGTCATATCTGCCATAGTATTCACCACCACGGTCAGATCTGACAACTTTAATTCTCTTATCGAGTTGATTTTCAACCTCGGCCTTATAGATTTTAAAAGCATCCAGGGCATCTGATTTCTCACTGATAAGGTATAGGTACCCAAAGCGAGATTAGTCATCTATAAAGGTAATGAAATATTTGTAGCCACTCCATAAGGCTGTAGGGAATGGTCCACAGATATCTGTATGTATAACCTCTAATAGATCTATACTCCTGGTTGCACCTTTCTTTCTCATTCTAGTCTGTTTCCCTTTTATGCAATCAATGCATACTTTATAGTCAGAGAAGTCTAGAGAATGCAAAATTCCTTCTCGCACAAGCCTGTCTAATCTCTCACGAGATATATGGCATAGCCGCCTGTGCCACAACATGGAGGAATTCTCATAGTCTAGTCTTCGCTTGGATCCCGCTATATTTCCATGCAAGGTATTAATATTATAGACGTGAGAGGCAATCAAGTCTAACTGGTATAAGTTGTTTACTAAAGAGTCGGTTCCAACTTTAATCGAATTAAAGTAAATACTAAAACTTTTATTTCCAAAGTGGAACGAATATCCCAACTTATCCAAACAGAAAATTGAAACTAAATTGCGCCTTATAGACGGCACACAGAATGTATTTACTAAATTCAAAAAATGACCAGTCTTCAACTTAAGCCTATAGACTCCTATTGCCTCCACGTCAACTTTGACACCATTGCCTACGTATACTGAGCGCTCCGCATCAGTTGGTGGCCTGGCCTGTAGTAATTCCTGCATAGAAGTGCATATGTGAATAGTAGTTCCTGAATCTATCCACCAGGAATCCACTGACACATCGGTCAGATTAGATTCAAAACAGACAAGAACAGAATGATTACCTTTCTTTATGAGCCAATCCTTAAAACCTTCGCAGTCTTTCTTTAGATGACCCGTCTTTTTACAAAAGTAGCATGGTTTGTCTTTAACCCGTTTGCGTTTAGATCCATTTCCAGATTGATTCTCATGGTTCCCAGATGGAGGACCAGAGAATCCATTATTAGAACCTTGTTTCCTCTTCCTTCTACCTTTATTCCCTTGCCCATGCCCTTGTCCTGAAGTCACCATGTTAACATTTTGAACCTTTATCATCTGTCTGATCCTGTCTTCTTCTTGGACGCACTGAGTGATGAATTCATCCAATGTCCACATGTCCTTCAAAGTGTTATGGTTTACCAGGAATGTGCCGAATTGGGGAGGTAGGTTGTTCATGATCAAATGAACCAGTTGATCATCAGTGAGTACAAGCCCTAGAGCACGAATCTTAGAAACAACTTCGATCTGCTCTACAATGTATTCACGGATGTTGCCTTTTCCATCGTAGGACGAGCGAGTCAATTTATTCAGAAGAATGCCTACTTCAGATTTATCAGATTTCTTGAATCGTTTTCCCATTTCAGTCAGGAAAACTTTGGCCTTATCTGTTTCAGGCATGACACCCTTCATCGATTCAGAAATTGAATATTTAATGATTTTCAAGCATGTATCATTTGATCTAAACCATGCAACCCATCTATTATATTCAGCTTCAGTGGCATTATCAGATGGCTTTGGCGGTTCTGGTGTTATCAGGGCAAGATCTAATTGAAGACAGCCCAGTACAACTTCAATGGCGTTCTTCCATTGAGTATAATTAGACTCATTTAAGGCAGGGACTTGATGCGTATTAGTTGGAATTGAGACTGAAATATAAGAGATACACATATACTCACATTAGTTCATTATTTCACAAAACGGTTTAGTAAACAAAATATCAGGCAAAGATAACTGATTCAGTTGCTAAGGGAGGCATCAACTGAATTATCCAGGATGACGATGGGCCCAACCATCTCATCCTAGTGAGAATCTGTTACATCATCATCATTCCTCCTGTGGGTGGTAATGACAACATGTTAGTAATCCTCCTAAATATGAAGCTAAGTGATGTCAGTGATGTAAATCTGAGACACTCAACACCTGTGGGTGAGATGAGTCTTTCAGCTTTACATTACCTACACCATTTACTCCACTCGTTCACTTGACTGCCATACGATAATCATCTATATTTTCGTTACCGTACGCATGAAAACATGAACGCAACTGTATGCAATTCGTTTATCCCAATGTTACAAGTTTGTACTTGTAGAATTTTCATCGATTGAGGTCACTATGGTGGCTAACACAACCGAATCCAAAACTATAAATATAGACTGCAAGATTGCTATTATAATCCTACCTCTCTATGGATTATTTCTTAATAAGTCCGATGCGGTCCATAAGTTAGTTGATACTGACCTTTTGGAATTCCTCAAAGTGAAATATATAAATAGGTTTCACACCTTATATTCCAACGGTCCATATCAACACTTAAAGATGGGTGATGGGCCAATAATAGGGTCACACCTGTACTCTATACGATCTGAAAGTGTTCAATGAGCATGACTAATCCAGTTCCTGATATCCATATGATAGACAAATAGTATGGAACTTTACAATTGGATGATTAGGTCCATGTATTGGTGTCCACATGATGGATAGATTTAGTTTAAACGCTTAATATTTATTAGATGAAAGTTCACGTAATCATCTACCAAGCGAATTAGACATATAATATGTCCATAAGTCAGCCCATATTATGAATATGAAATAATATTTGATGGTCAATATTTAGAAATCTTAATGGACCAGATTGAACTCAGGGCCCACCATCAAAACAGTATATTGGGCCATTACTAGTGATGAGCCCACGAGAGAATGGGAATACATCCCGTTCGCGGGTACAGGAGTCGGACCCAAATACTCGTAATCGGGTCCGAAGACCCGATTACATATAAGGTCGATCTCGACCCAGTGCTATGGCGTCTGAAAGCAGGTCGTTGTCGACCTAGTGTAAGCGGCGTCTGAAAGACGCTGGTATGAAGCCGCCCGCCGCTGCCAAGAAGGAAGATCGCCGCCGCGACCTCCTACATGATTCAGAAACCCTGGACATCCATGGAAGTATGGTCGGAATCCATGGCTGCAGCGGAGGAGAAGCACGGCAGGCGACTGGCTGAGGATGCTGTCGAAGATGGACAGTGAATCCATGTCCATTATCACAGATTATGTAGGTAGGGTACAAAATACCCAATTCCAATTTGGGAATCACAATCCCTATTTAACGGGATTTAGGGTTTCGAATCTGAAATCCCCAACATCTGGATTTGGGATTAAAATCCCTAATTCCGAATTTGGGATTCGAAATCCCTAATTGGATGACTGGATTCCAAAATCCCGATTTGGGGTTTTGAATCCAAAATCCCTAACTGTCAGAATTTGGGAATCTTGATTCCAAAATCCCTAATCAGATATTTGTGTTTAGGGGTTCGAATCCAAAATCCCTAATTTAACTGGATTTGGGGATTTCGAAATTGAAAACCCTAATTATCTGCTGAATACAGGGATTCTAAATCCCTAATCTTAGCTGGATTTTTGGGGTTTATGAGATTGAAATCCCAATATTGGATTTGGGATTAAAATCCCTAAACATTAACACAGCTTCGAATTTGGGAAAAATTAAACCCTGATTATCTATATGGGTTTTGAATCTGAAATCCCTAATACGAACCTGAATCTGAAAATTAGATGAATCTGATCATCATGCCTTTGCACAGATGGCTTTGATACCAACTGTGGGACTTAGTACCTACTGTGGGACTTAATCTATATGCGGAATAGGCCCACGGATCTGTCTGTACATGGGACATGGCGATCAGGGGTCGGATAGCTTACCTAGCTGAGATGCCGCCATGGAAGCCGGATAAGATTACCAGAAAACCTGTAGAGCTTAGGATCTTCCTCTCCTTCACACCCTTTCTGCAAATCAGTAGATGGGACTCGAATTTCTGCTATGGTGTAGGATTGGGGACCCAGCTCTCTTTTATAGAGTCTGTGGAGAGAGAGTTTGAAACCCATCACAACTCTCTCTCCCATGCTCCACATTGTAGCATCCTAGTACAACTCAAATTACTGTCTGCGTAAGACAGTTATAGCACTCCAGCCCTATTACGCAAAGCTGCGCAGATAGACTGCGCAACGCATCACCTGAAGTGGGGCCCACTGTTCTACTCACTCATCCAGTCTAACTGGATGACAATCCAGACCGTTGATCAACAAGGCCCACTAAATAGAGTTCTTACACTAATGTCCAAGGAAAGGTTCAGTGAGGTTTTCTAGGTTGAGCTAGCATTAAAGTACAACGTTTGGGACGGCCTCCCAAGCACGGGCATCTACAAAACGGGTTGGTTAGATTCGATGTGTCACACAAGAACCTAGAGTTCCGTTAGATGGGTTTTGGCACAAGTTACGCTTTCTACATATGAGGTCATGGAAACCAAGGATCCGATGAGCTGGGTCCCACAGTCGGTGCCAAAGAATCTAGTTGATCGCTACGGGCACGGTTGTCTCACTTAGGGCCCGTTTGGACGGGTTGATTGGAAGGGATTGAATGGTATCAGGGTGGATGGCATGGATTTCAAGGCAATGATGGTGTTGTAAGTGGATTGTCTTGAGATCCATGGGATTGCTATATCGCGTCTGTTTGGCATGCCCGGCCAATCTTGCAATTAAACCATTCCATCCCTTCCAATTCCTTGAGCCAAACACGTGCGAGGCAAATTTGAATGGATTAGGATGGATTGGATGGGATTTAAAGGTAATGATGTAGTTGTCAGTAGATTGTCTTAAAATCTATGGGATTGCTATATCCCGGGATCATATCATCCCGTCTGTTTGGCACGCCAGGCCAATCCTAGGCTTTAACTTCCAATCCCTCCCAATACCATCCAATCCCTTCAATCCGCCCGGCCAAACGGACCCTTAAGAGTTTCCACGTTGCTTAAGGTTTGAGTCCGCTCGGGATTTCCTAGTCATTTGAGCTCAGGGTTTGTAACTGTCAATGTTCTACCAATTTCCTAGGTTTCTAATCCTAAGTATCCACAAATGCGCGTGTGAGCGCATACTAGATTAAAAATATATATGGACGACAACCGATGACATTCAATACTCGATCAGTACAGGATTAGAGGGCCTCCCGAGTGACCAATCAACCAAGCGTTCGAATGACTGTACATGGTGAAGACATTGGGAACTTGCATGAAAGAGATGCGCCTGCACTGCTGTTATGGCAGATGGCCTTTTTAGCTGCAATATGCATTAAGAAACAGATATAACAAAATTTACATTAATGTATTTTGCAGCAAAAGTCCACTGGACATAAATCTAGAAATCAAGCAAGTCCAAAATTCATGTGGACCATACCGCATGAAATAGGGATTCAACGCCCACCACTGGAAACTTTTTAGGGGAGGATGATATCTGTGCCTACAGTTTATCTGGGTGGTATTGGATGGCATATAAACATCTTGGTCAGCTCCAGGAAAGTTTGAATAGTGGACGTTTACGTGCTCACTGTCTCGTTACGTGTGGCCCACCTGAGTTTTGAATCTTCCTGGCTCTTAGATTTATGTCTTATCATGGTCTTGCAAAGCTGATGAACGAAGTTTACATGCTCACTGTCTCGTTACGTGTGGCCCACCTGAGTTTTGAATCTTCCTGGCTCTTAGATTTATGTCTTATCATGGTCTTGCAAAGCTGATGAACGAAGTGGATTTGTCACGAGAATCTCTGTAGCCCCATACAGCTTCCAACAACAGGGGCACGAAGATATTCATGCGCCCTAGGGTACACTGGAGAGGCAGCGGTCACCATAGAAACTTCGAGATGGATTGTGGGGTCCACTGTGCTGTGCATTTATATCATCCAACCATTCATCAAGTGAGCCCCCCACCGAGATGAAGGAGCACATCTAAACTCAAGGCATTTCAAAACTTAGGTAGGCCACAACCAGCGAATATATAGGTTTTAAGAGTGACTTTACATTGTTCCTTGTGGCACATCCCACCTGGTTTTTGGATCATGATCATTTTTGGCATGTACGGTACAAATGAGGAGGCCTACCAGATGCACGGTCTAGATTCTACACATGCACCATAAAATGGGCACCACAAAGGTCAAACGTACGGTAACTACACTGTAGGCAGGCATGCGATCGTTAACCATTTTCCATCCGGAAGGGGATTGGGTGGTGACCCCAGCATCACCCAGCTAGGTGACGTTGAACGTTGTGGGACCAACGTGATGTATGTGTTTTATCTACACGGTCCCTTCGTTCTACCGACTCATTTTAGGTCAAGATATAAAAAATGAAGCATATCAAAATCTCAAGTGGAGCACACCACAAGAAACAGCCGTGTGATTGAACGGCCACCATTAAAAACTTCTTGAGGATCATGAAAGTTTTGGATCAAGCTTATATTTGCGTTATCCCTTCATCCAGATCTGTGTGACTTTATCAACGGGTTGGATGACAAATAAACATTAAGGCGGGCCCTGGAAAAGTTTCAACGGTGGGGGTAATTATCCCCACCGTTTCCTGAGCTTTGGATCTGATTCATTTTTGTGCTCGTGCTTTAAAATGAGCCGGCCATACCGATGGACGGCCTGATCATAAAACACATACATCACGGTGGGCCCAACAGCACCCACCACCACCTAACTGGGTGGTCCATCCATTCCCTTTCCATCCACAGGTGGGGCAAATAGATGGGCGTTCCAGATTGACATTTCATCCTGCCACGTGTATAATATTCCTGTTCTACTGACGCTACTCCATAATTTCCCTTACCCTGCGCACACCTAATTCACCCCCCTCCCATGTGCAAGTCATGGGCCGGCTAAGGTAGCCCGAAGGACTACTTCAAATAGTGGCGCAGTGCAAGTTGTGAGCCGGCCAAGGTAGCCCGAAGGACCACTTGAAATGGTGGAAGGACCACTTGAAACGGTGGCTCGGTCTGATACCATTGCTCAAATGTTGCATGTACACCGATCCTCTGGGACCCACTATTGATGGGCCATGAGAAAAGAAACGCAGCGCTTCTACAATTCCAACCATCCAAGCAATAGACTTTTGCTTATTGAATGTGAACATGCTTGCCATTTCTATTGAAGCCACAGATCAGACGTAATTTCTGGCGTCTGTTTAGTCTCCTTGTCAGAGCATTCGTGGTATGAATTTACCAGTTGGACGGTTCTGGTCACATATCCAAGCCATTTGGACGGTATATATTACACGTGTTGACTGGTTCAAAAAATAAACAGGGCAAATGGCCTTAGGCCATAAGATAGAACAATAAATAAATAAAAGTTTTTACAAATCAATGCCTGATTATTATAGAATTTATATCTAGTACAAATTATTAAACTATTTTATTAACTTGGTCAAGTTTCACTAAAATACTTAAGATTTGGTGGACTCTTTTTACTAAATTACAAAACTACCCTCTTATTGAGAATGTGTTTTTAACGAATAAGTGTTCACAAATAAGATAATAGGATTGTCCACGTGGATCTCATTTTGGGAATGTTACATAGGGATAATGGATTCCGGACTTAGTCAGCCTGATTGACTAAATATATGGTAGATGTAAAGTTTTGATGATCACCGTCTTCCTCAAGGATAATTATTTCAGACTTCTTAAATCCACGAGGAAAGAAAGTAAGAAAATAGAAATAAATTCTAATAAATTCAAATTTTAATTGATCAATTGAAATAAACGAGTTTACAATCTTTTAAATAGAGATACCAAGCAATATGAGAAAAATCAGAAGCATACTAAAACAAAATCTTTTGGAAATTCGTAACTTACTATAAATAATAAATTTACTTTTTTATAGTAAGTTTCCTATGTTACTTAACTAAGTTATTCTCCTAAATATTCTAAGCACTTTTTATGTTGAACACAACTCCTAAAGCCCAACGTATGAAGAGTTATAATCAAACTAAAACTTACTATTTATAGTATAAACGGAAATAAACATGCAATTTGACCGTCGATATGATGGAATCTCGCAAATTCGACGTGAGCATAGCCGGGTTGGTTGGTTAAAGTAGTTCGTCATACCCCAAAATCATATATAGCACTTTGAGTAACTCATTTCGGTTTGCGGGTATGCCTGTTTTAAGGTTCTGATGGTCTTGATGACTTCTGCCTCTTATCGAGCCTTCTCTGGTCCATCTTGGACATGAAAGTGTCCGCGACCCGCTCTACATCAGTCCCCTCTGCTTCAAAAGAACTCGTCCTCGAGTTCTCGTGTTGCTTCAATTCATGATACTCAGTCTAGTGCACTGTAACGATACCCGCATCAAAAGTTATGATCAATTTATGATTCACCTTCTTTTGGTCCAACCATGCTAGGAATGTATTTATAACACGTTTTATGTCAGACCCCTCCACTTGGAAAAAACTTGTACTCGAGTTATTCAAAGGATTTGGTTCATGATATTGAGATAATTTTTTATGCCGATTTTATTAGCCATTTTCTTGTACTTGGCATTAGGCTCTTGAGTTGATACAATACATGTACTCACACTCTCCTTAACTTGGCTAGTATGAATCAGTTTCTTCACTTTTACCTTCAAGATCTCACATTCCTTTTGATAATGTGAGCAATTAGGCAAACTTATCCCTGTGATAAGATTAATGTGGTTTTATATATCTCATATGGGAGACAATTTATTAGGGAGTTCATCGAGTACAATCGCTTTGAACTCCTGCAACACTGGTTTCAAATCCCCTGGGGTGATCATAAGCTTCATATATTTTTTCTTTTTAACTAATGCATATGTATCTCTTGTTTTCCTATATTGTTTAACAAAAGTATGTTCAGTTGTGAGAGACTGTTCCTCAACTTTAGAAGTCGTGGATTAGTTCTCCGCTTTCATAGGGAGGAGGCCAATCTTTCTATCATCTTTAGTAAATTTAAATACGTTATCTTAACCTCTATGTGTAGCGATAACATCAATATTATTTTGTCATAGTCAACCAAGTAACATATGACAAACTTTCATGTCGACTATGTCAAAAAGTACTTGATCCTTATAATTTTTACCAATTGAAAACGAGACGATACATTGTTCGGTTACCTCTATTTTGTTGACTTCTTTGATCCATCCAATCATGTACGAAGATAAATGCTTTTTTATTTTCAGTTACAGCTTTTCAACCATTATTTTCGACACGAGATTCTCACTGCTCCTTACATCGATGATTACATTACAGACTTTTTGGCTTACAGTGCATCTTGTTCGAAAGATATTGTCTCGCTGTAATTCTATTTCTACCTTTAGCATGTATAATGGCTTCCTCATTATCGAAGTGGTTGCCTGCGATTTTGTAACGCCCTGAAAATCGGGGGTCGAGCATAAACTCGACTCCCGAGTTCCAACGCATCACTTATGCAACAAAGATAATGATGATTAAATGTTGCCTGTATTAGTGCCTTAAACATGAGTGAGATTATACCAAACAGCATATCATACTTCAGAGACAGTTAAATTTTGCAAGCGGAAGACTGTGATAGATATATAAAGTACATAGATATATTTCTCAACCTCCTGAGTATAATAGCATTACTGAGCTGAATAAATACATTTCTGTCCCCAAAAAATATATACAGAATGTTAAAATGTGAATGTCTAACTAATCATATATCCCTGTAATCCCATCGATCAGAGCGACCTACGTAAACCCGCCTAATAACTGCATGTATGAGAACTCATCCTCATCATCATAAAAGTCTGGCTCGGCCTTATACGTCGCGCCAGAATCTGCATCCAAGACAGAGTTTGGTTGATGTTTAAAACACCTTCTCAGAACGTGGGAGTAAGTGATCAACTCAGTGAAACTATAAGGCAAAGGTTAACATGTTATCAATTCAATCAAGCAGTAATGATAAAGCAATACAATCAAGCATCCCTAAGTACTCTGGTTAATGCAAACATGCTATGTATTAATGATGTATGTCATCGCCTACACTCCCTCTTGTGACAACATCTTACGATCGCGGCATTGTAACACCCCGTACTTTCCAGTACTCAGTGTTACCATGTAATTTAATTTAATATAAATACAAAGAATAATACAACCTAAATATATATACACTGTGAAGTGTATATACTTTGTAAAGATTTAAAATTTCATGCTAAAATGATACATATGTATTTAATGTATATAAGACATTATGAAAATAATATTATATTAAATAAACACAATGAAAAATAATTTCACAACATAAAATCAAATTTTAAATAATAATGAAGCAGTGAATATTTTTATATCCTTATGTATACAAAAATCATTAGATATTTTAATGAAATTTTATATTTAACAATATTATTAAATACAAATATAGTTTTAATTAAATATAATGTTGTATATTAAGAATTATGTAAATTAATAAATGTGTTAATGGCAGCATGTAATTAGTGGTATGTTAATATTAAAATTATATTTATATATATGTATGAGATTTTAAATATTGTAATTATAAGTAAGATATAAAAATAATAAAAAAATTATATTAATATTAGTATCAGTTAGTAATATATAACAAAAGCCTTACAAATGGCCCATTAAGACCCTTTTAACCGTTGACGTCCAATTTCGGAATCATCCGACCACTAGATTGACGGAAAACCACCATTAGGACTACAAATCAAGCTGTAGGCCCCACCTAGACATTCATCGGCCTGATCTTTGATCCTGAGCCCTGCCTGGGGACTCCCAAATGGAATGGACAGAGTAGATTTTTCACAATCATCACGATGGACCCCACACCCGCATCGCATGTGCACCACAGTGGATGCACTCGCTGTGCACCGTACCTACAAAGGCAGTCAAAATTGCCTTGACCGAGCCTTCTCAAAGGAGAAATTTCCTCTCCTTCCTTCAGCGACGGCAACGGATGGATGACGTCCATGAGATTTTGATCGGTGGCCCACCAAATGAAGTCGGATCTCTAATCCAAACCGTCCATCGTGTCAGGGAACTCCTCCTGACCAAAACCCAACGGTCATTACAGATTTTCTTGCACACATGTACACACTATCTTCACTGCAAACCATCCTTACAAACACATCAGTTTCCAAAAACGGAAACTGCTTTCTATGCGCCAGCAGGGCGATCCGCGTGAACTCCTCTCCCTCAACCTCAGCCATTCATTAAGGAAAATCTCAGCCCTCCGTCCCAGCTGAGCGGATTAGGCCTCCCGTATGAAAACTGGCACAGCTCTCCCCACAGTTTTAGAAAACCAGATGGTGGGATTACATCCAAGCCTTCCGATTTAATCCGACGGTCTCTGATAGCTTAAGGTAACGTTATAAGGGAGGAAAGGATCGAATGCAATGGGAGCTTCCCTGCCTTTTTGTAGAAAACCTAGAAAAAATCACCAAAAACTTCCAGCCGCGAACCCACTAGCCAGACCTCTCCCAAGCTTCAAAAATACATGTGTTTAATTAGGGGTCCATACGAACCTTCTGAAAGGAGCCGATCGGAGGTGGAAGCATCTGTTTGAGATCTGCCATTAATGGCATCTTCTCCTTCCTCGTTGGAGCCGCCTCCTCCCTGCTATATCAGTTGAGTTGTGGATGAGTTGTGAAGCTACTTGGTTTGAGCCTTGGGGTCTATCAGATCTCTGGAACAACAGAGAAACAGAAAGGTGAGGAAGAGTAGTGGGAGCCATTGTGCAACCACTGATAATGGGTCGGACTTAAGAGCCCGACTCGCTGCCAAGATTGGGTGCGGGTCTGGTCCGGTATAGGCTGGTTGCTGGGCATTCCCAGTGAGGGAAGAAGAAAGGAAGAAAGGAATAGAGAGGAGGAAGAAAGGATGAGTACGAGGAGTAGGGCTGCCTTGCTGCATTGCTGCCGAGTTCGGTTCAGGCCGGGACGAGTTGGATCGTCCAGTGATGCTGCTGGCCTTGGTAGATGAAAAAGAAGAAGAGTGAGAATGAGAGAAGAAGAAGGAAATGGGTTGAGTTTGGGAGCTCGACCTAGCCATCCGAGTCGTCAACCCCTGACTCGCTGGTGCGAGTTGCTAGCTAGGTTTAGTTCATTTCAGGTTTTGGGGGAAGTCTAGGGAAAGGGAGAGAGATAGGAAAAAAAAGAGTTAGGGAGAAGAAGAAGGAAATGTGAAAAAAAAAAAAGAGGGAAAGATGAAGGGAGAGGTTTGGCTTGAGTTATGGGTTGACTCGCTGAGTCAGCTGGGTCGAGTCGGCCATGGGGCTAGCCTGGGTTGAGTAAGTTGGGTCTGGTTTAACCTAGCCACCTTGCTGGACATTAGGTTTGGAGAAAAAAAAAAGGGAAGAAGAAGAAATACAAAAAGAGAGAGAAAGAGAGTGAGCATGGGATGCTTTGCTCCTAGGTCAACTCGATGAGTCACTAGGTCGAGTTAGCCCGTGTTTTATTGAGTCCATCGCTGGACATCTTTTAGCGAAAGGGAGAAGAGAAAGAAAATAGGAAGGGAGAAAGAAATGAAAGGAAGGAAGAGGGAAGAAGAATGAGGGAAGGTGGCGGTTAAGTGGAGCCGAGTCAACTCGACTCGAACCAAGTCAACAAGGTAAGTCAACATGCTCTCCCCCTTTCCGGACTTGTTTCAATGCACTGTTATCATTTTTATTAGAATTATTAATATTATATATGAATAACCATTTATGAATTACCTATACTAATGTTAACTACTATAGATAAATTACAAATTGTAAAATATTAATGTTTCATGTTATCATTATTAAAGGTTAGCATTGATATTAAGAGTGTACTATGCATTTTCATCACAATGGTTATTAGTTTCATGTTAGCTAATAATAATCATATATCGGTAGTATCAATGGCGATCTTTATGAATATTAATATTTGTATAATTATGGTTAATCGTACAATCAATTGGCATAATAAATCCTATAATCTAAAGCCTATAACTAAACCCTAAGATGAAAACCCTAACTCTACATTAAAACCCTAAAAGTTAACCCTAGGTTATGATCTTAAACCCTAGGTAGTGATTAGAACTTTGACCTAATTATACAAGTTCATGATTTGTGGTAGGATATAATTCTAAGGGCGCAAGCACTTAGCGACACTAGAAGGCAATTCAAAACATAAGGTGATGATTCTTCCCCTTGAGCTTTTCATCTTTTCATTAGCTTAAGTTATAGTTTTTATTAAAAATTATAATTGATATCTCTCTCTTATAATCACATGTATTAGCTGGTGGAAATTGAATTGCTATATTGCCTACTTAATGTTCATCCTGTATATATGTTCATGCTTGTGAATTATTTGTGTATTGCTTATGGACTTTGAACTAGTACATTAGTGGAAAACCCCCACCTATAAATGTACACCCATACTTGGGATGTAACCCGACTAGTTGTGATTAAAATGGACCTTCGACTTGGTGGTTATTGAGTAGTAGTCTAAATGGATCATTGATGTGGGCCTACCATCCAGAGTTATTGTGTCCAAATGGTTTTTTTTAAGGATGGTCTTTTATCGCATGGTTTTGACACTCGCCCTATGAGGCCTATTTTGATAATTGCCCTATGTGGCTTGTTTGATATCGCCCTATGTGGCTTTGTTCTGATATTTTTCCTATATCGGTTCGATATTTTATACTGTGTAACCATGCGATGGTAAGCCCCATATGCTGTAATATGATTGGCCACTAGTCGACGGGTTTCCATTAAACATCCTAAGATGGTAGCCTCATGAGCCGGGGATGGTGGTAATGGGACACTATGCCCGAGCTGTCGGCCTACGCTGGGCCATGTGCTCCCCATAGTGACCTTTGAGCTTATCTAAATTGGCTGGTTGTAAATGGACTAATAATGACTTGGCTAATCATGCATGCATGACATATGATGATGGCTTGGATCATTATGCCCATACGATTACGCTGCGAGTTGCGCTAATGACCAGCCGATCGATTTATGATGATGACTTGGATCACTCATGCCCATACGATTACGCTGCGTATTGCGCTGATGACCACTCACATCTTTGGGTGACGATCCCATTGCCCGTCTGGATATTTTTCCTGGGGCACCGACCGTCCGGATGATTTACCCGGGTCGATGATTGCATTCATGCATCCATGCACCTAATAAGACTGCATTTACTCTGTTTTGGTTGTCTGGATGTTTTATACTATCTCTTACCTAATGCGGCGGTGTGTAATCTTGAGGAGAATTCACACTGAGTTGGCCACTCATCCATCAAATATACAACCATACAGGTAGTACAGGTGGCTTTAGTAATATGTATGTTCAGACTTGATGAGGAGTAGGGTACAATTGCCAGGGAGGTATGGCTGTATTTACCTGGAGGAGCTGCATGATCTTGCGGCTTATATTTATATGTTTTTCGCTATTCTTCATGTATTAAATTCTTGTAAATCTTGTACTTGTTAAATTCAGAGACATTGGTTTGTATAAGTCATTATGGGCAGATTCTTGTAAATTTGAATGATAATGAAATTTTCCTTTATGTCGATTTGTCCACACTACGCTCATTTGCTTACTCTGATGAAGGAAAAAAAAATGTACACTTGAATTTGACCATCCTTTAAAGCTAACACTCGGGTTTTTGGGACACGGGTCATATACTCGGGTCCTGAAAACCAGGGCGTTACAGGCATGCACCCCTTCCTTTATGCACTTCATCGCCAAAGCACCGTGCAATGCAATGCATGGTCGTGTTAGCCAAGTTCTTAATTAGTCATATTCATACAGCAAGATTGAGAAGTTAAGGTATCTCCCTTTATATTATAACCCAAACATTGATCCATCTAAGGTCGTCAATCCTAGTAGTCACATACGATAGATGATTTTCAGGTTGCTATGGAGAGGCTCGTCACTGTCAGTGTAGGCCTGGTTTATACTCTAGTTTACTACGGAAAGGCTCGTCACCTCAACGTAGTTTCTAATGTATGCTCGAGGTCACTACGGGCTCGTCACATGATCGTAAGTCGACAACTCGAATACAGTGTCTCATACCACCGTATTCGGCTCACGAGTTTGGGTTGCTCACTGGATACTACGGGGAGGCTCGTCGCCCCAGCGTAGGCCGACGGCACGACCACGGTGTCCCATACCACCATGCCCGGCTCATGAGTCTTAGCGGATCAAGGTACCAAGTTAAACGGATTTTGACACTGGTAAATTGGTACCTTATATTCAAATAGTAGCATCCATACATGGTAAACATACATCAGGTCAACCGAGTTGCTTGACAAGCTCGACTGGTATGAGCATACGTCGAGCCGATCGACATGGAGCGTGTAAGCACTCCGCGTGGCCTAACCACTGCCGACAAGCAATGTACGACTCGGATTCATCGGGTATGTCTGTCGTGGTTAAGCAGTTTAACCATCGTTCACAGACAATTACCGATTACCTGGACTACATCGTAGCCCCAATCATATTCCAGATAATAGCATTCACATATAATAATCCAAAACAGCATGTGACAACTGAAAATCAAATATAAATCTTACTTGAGCAATTTAACAAACACATGCTACACATATTACCATACACAGACATTTCATCCATACAGCACATAGTAGTAAGATAGGTTATATAAAGGGTACTACAACCATAGTTAAAGGGATTGAGAATCCTACCTCAACACCCTCATTACATGCATTTAAACAAGCATTTTTACATTCAAGCATTTTATCAAACACTTAGGCTACACATATCATATACATGTAGTAAGGTAGTTATAATAGGTATTATAGTAAATCCCTTTACAAAGGGTTCACCATACGTACAACAATCATGAATTTTCAGTCAATAAACATGACAAGCATACATCACAATTCCATACTCATTCACACATTTCAACAAACACATGGAATGCATTATAAATCAACATAATTTTTATATATATACATAATACACAGAAACCCTCGTATCTAAGTACATGTGATAACAATCAAGTCAGACATAAATTATTGCTGACATTGAAAGCCTTGAAAAACCATAACCTAAACGTTTATAGTCCGCACCTTACGTCGGTAGACACGTAACGAATTCAGTTCGTTCTCTAACTCGTCGTCTACGGCACAACTGCAACCTACAGTATGAAACAGATTAGTTATTTCATCCTTTACTCTATTTGAAACCCTAAAATAGGTTAGGGTTAGAATTTCTTACCTGAAAACGGAACCAAAATCGCTGGTATAGCGATACGGTAGCGGTGATATGATACGTAGAGCGGCAGGAAAGAATCTTTGCAATAAACCCTAGCTTTCCCTCATACTTTCTCTCTCTTTCCTTCTCTTTCTTTTTCTCTTCTCTCACCTAGGGTTAGAAATTCGTATGTGAAGGGTGAGAGAGAGTTTTAGGCCTTTATATAAGCCCAGGACCGATGGAAATGGCCCCAGGGCCAAGGTATACTTAGGTTATAGCCAAAGGGCGACAGTTTCGGTCCAACGGAACACTTCCGGAAGCCATTTTTTGCATGTGGTCAGACTTAAGCTCCCTAACATTGGATCTATATAGAGTTAAGTTTTTAGTCCGATCGGATTTACAGATCAACCGTGGCGGACCAGTTTCAGTTCAACGGTCACCGATACTCAATCAGGGTCACAAGTGTACTGACATGTGTTGAAAATTTTTCTTGATCCGAGGGTGTAATTGGGTCAGATTCCGACGGTCTGAACCCTTAGATTTGGCCTGCAAGTGAAACGACTCAATTCACTTAAGTTTCAGTTCATTTTCTAAAGATATTTGTGTTTCTCACGTACTTCACTTCAGGCTCAAGTTGTGCGTTTCAGGATACTATTAGGACTTGATTTCTGAGATGGTTGTCAAGTCCAGAAAAGCCGGTTATAACCGTATAGTTTTGCGGTAATCGGACTTTCGACGTGCGGTCCATGTCCGAAACGGAGTTTCATGATGCTCCAGAGAGCAACTGAGTTTTGAGATGGATCGTAAGTTTCTAGGTAATGTAGCATTAACGGTTTTACTCGTTTGGGTCTTACAGATCGTATTTAAAGTGATTATTGCTAATTTCACAAGTAATATAGTTTAGCACTGGTTAATTTTCGTTTAATTTCTAAAGGATTTGGTCCTAAGTGATTTCTGTCTGAGATGCTACTCGGGTCTTTGTACGGATTTTTCTGAGACGTTATAGATTTACCATCATCTGGTGGTGGTTTGCAGAAATCAGGGTTATGTCGTACAGCGACCACGGGCGGTTGAGCATCGCTTCGAGATCGGGGCGAAATTAGAGCATCCTCAATACGGTTGAGGGTTGCTCCCAGCCCTTGGTATGGTCAACTGACTATTCCGATAGAAAGCTTTCATTCTTTCTAAGAGATAACGAATCCCTAGATCACTATCTACATGATTTTGGCTCATACCTTCATTGTTTGCCATTGGCCCGAGCGGAATCCTCGCTCTGATATCAATTGACGAAGGGATGAACGTGATGATGTCGATCACTATCTTCCTCAAGGATAATTACTTCGAATCCACAAAACTTCTCTAGATTCCTCACAGAGACTTCTCGAATCCACGAGGAAAGAAAGCAAGAAAATAGAAATAAATTCTAATAAATTGAAAATTTAATTGATCAATTGAAATAAACGAGTTCACAACCCTTTAAATAGAGATACCAATCAATGGGAGAGAAATCAGAAGCAAACTAAAATTAAAACTCATAGAAATTCGTAACTTACTATAAATAGTAAATTTACTTTTTATAGTAAGTTTCCTATGTTCCTTAACCATATTATTCTCCTAATTATTCTAAGCACTTTTCATATTGGACACAACTCCTAAAGCCCAACGAATGAAGAGTTATAATTAAATTAAAACTTACTATTTATAGTGGAAACAGAAATAAACATGGAATTTGACCGTCGATATGATGAAATCTCACAAATTTGGCGTGGTCAACCCGGAATAGCTGGGTTGACTGGCTAAAGTAGCTCGTCCTACTTCAAAATCATATATGACACTTCGAGTAACTCATTCCGGTTTGCGAGATATGCTTATTTTAAGGTTTTGACGGTCTTGATGACTTCTGCCTTTGATCGGGCCTTCTCTGGTTAATCTTGGATATGAAAGTATCCGCGACCCACTCTACGTCAAGTTTTATATTTCATGTGTATTGACCATCATATTTGATGGTCTATTCTAAATGTAGGATTGCGATGTGGTAATAACTTGATGAGACCAAGATTATTATATGGTTAACATCACAATAAGATTAAATTACTTCTAAAATTAAGAATTTAGTAATAAATTTAAGGTAAAATCAATAAAAACAAGACATAAATGATTCATGGATTCATTTTTAGCAGTCACAATGTTTAATTTATCAATTTATTTTTGATAACTTAATTAGAATTGAATTTCAATTTGTTTTAATCGGAAGATAATTCTATTAAATTAATTATAAACATCCAAAAATATATAATTTTAATTGAGCAGTTCTCTTATAAAGCACTTGAATATTAATCACATAATCATTTATTATGCCTGAAGTTTATAATATATTAAAGAATTTTACAAATCGATTCATTCTCTAATTAAACTAAGCAATTACTGAATTAGAGCGTTTAATGTAACCGGATTTCACAACGAATTTAAAAAAATAAATAACTCAAAACTTTTGAAGTAAATTCAAATCTAATTCAATTAAATAATCATTATAAAATCCAATGTATGAATAAAATAAAATAAAATATTATGATCAAGTAGTTAGATATATCTAACTAAAAAACAAAAGAAAAACATAAAAACTAATAGAACCAAAGAAGAAATTTGCGAATGAAAGTATCGTCAGTGCTCCTCCAAGCTCTCTCTTTATGATGTCTAGGAATGTCTAAAACAATCATTTATAGTTAAAAATTTCACAATTCTACATAAACTTGGAAATTTTGCAAACTTACACAATCACCGCCTTTGTCCATTGATCACTTCATACTATGTGGTTCATTTGAGTTATGTATCATCCTTTAATTTTGTGCTCCTGAATATGAGCAGACGGAATTATGAGTTCAAAGGATCTCACATGGGCATCTCAATGGGCAATAAAAAATTAATAACATGAGTTCTTTTATTACACCATTATTGTAGAAAACTCACGTTCAAAATGCTTACGAGAGATTGCTCAAATACATCACGATATAAGGAAATGAGATAAGTCAGATCGTGGCCTTTGAATCTGGGTCACAATCCAATGGTCCAAACTGTATAAGATGCTTCTCATTTTGTATGGTGGATGGAAAACAATCCCAAACTTTCCATTGGATTATTTCAACCCTTTAATAATTTGGTTCTTATCTTCTGATCATGGACGGTTACCATATCTCTTTACAATCAACCATTTAATAAATTGGTTCTTATGTTTTGATTATTGACGGTTACCATATCTCTTTACAATCCAAGGACGGAATTATTTAATATGAAAGGCATTTTGAGAATCACCAATCCAAGGAGAACTCATCACGTGACCGGTTTCAATAGTTACGAAAAAAAAAAAAACCCAAATCTGTGAAGCCAGAGTCCAACAGATTGCCTGTCTTTAATGCTCATCAACCCTTCGTTTTGTATCCTCTGCACCACCTGTTCTAGTGGTGCCCACACAGCAAAGCTCTGTAGCTACCATAGGTCCATAGATCCATGTTGTTTGTGTCACATCTATTCCATCCATCAGGGGTGCTCCCACCCATAGGCCTTGTGGCTAAATAATAAGGCAGATGGGCAACATTATAGGAAGAATGGGGATGAAAAGCCAACCACAAGTTTTTGCTTGGGACCCAATATGGTGTGTATGTTTCATCAAACCCATTCATCAGGTGTTATTTACAAGGATGAAGGGAAGATTAAATTTTTTTTTTAAAAAGAAAAAACACAAAAAACAAAAACTAAGCCTGATGCAGAGCTCAGGCAGGCCTTATGGCATGAACACAAATTTTAAGAACAATTCTACATTTTTTGTGTTGTTGTGACACATGAGACTTTTGTCGGACTGATCTTTTCGATGTATGAAGGGTGAACATCAGTGTTTCCAGCCGATGGACCAAGTGAATTTCACACACACACACACACACACACACACACACACACACACACACATATATATATATATATATATATATATATATATATATATATATATATATATATATGTTGCCCCACACAGCTATATATATATATATATATATATGTTGCCCCACACAGCTTGGTGTTTTCACAGTGGATTCGGTATTTGATGATGAGGCGGTACAGGTGTTTTCCTGACCGAGAGGCCTATTTTAATGCATTATGTTGTATATTTACGCCTTCCATCAATTTTTATCAACTCATTTTAAACGGTGATTTTAAAAACAGAAGTTAATCCAAATCTCAAGTATGTGGACTCCACGGTAGGAGTTGAATTCAAACCCTAAAAACTTTTCGAGTCTTACCAACCAGTTAAATGAAAAACAAACATTGCGTGGGTATAAGGAAGTTTTTAATGATAAGCATTTAATGACTACTATTTTTTATGGTGTGGTTCATTTGAAATTTGGATATGCTTCACTTTTTAGACCATACCTTAAAGAGCTGGAAAAATCAATAAACGGCATGGATATAAAATACATACATCAAGGTGGGTCCCATCATTAAGAAAACATCCTATTAATGTATTACCGGGCTAACACCTAATCCACTCCCGACAATCTGTCATGAGTCAAATATAATCCAATCAATCAAAATATGATAGAGAAATCTAACGGAAAGGTGATTACTGAAATTAGTTAAATAATTAGGTAGCTTAATGCTAACCTTTTTTAAAAGGGAACCTGACAAAAATAACACAGTGACTGGGCAAAGTGTCCCCATGACCATCATGATATGAATCCTCTACCACACGTGCTTTATGCAGCTTGTACAACACTCAAGCCTATGTGGCCCACCATGTTATATATGTAAAATCCACTCCATCCATCAGTTTGTATACTATATTTAAAGATAGAGGAAATTTTAGGCTAGACCCAAAACTCAGGCAGGTTTCACCGAAGAGAACAATGGAGATAAGATGTCAAAGGTAGGTTTATTTATGGGGCAACCATGGTATGTATCTTTCAACAAACATATTAATTATGACATTCAGGAGGACGACATTAAACAAAAATCAGTCTAATCAAAATATCATGCTGGCCACACTGTGTGAACTTTAGAGATTTTAGGTGCAGTTTTACATTATTTTCATTGGTGTGGCGCATTAGAGATTTTTAAATGATATTTATTATGTCCAGTTAAAATAATGGTTCTCAGGTGATGGACGGGTGGATTGACATATAAATAATGGTGTGCCCACATAGCTTGTGTGTTACACGCAGCTAAAACCGGTGCTGCAGGCTATTACGGTGCCATCGAATTGAAGCACGAGAAAAGCGGACGGGGATTGCGTGTGCCCGGTCACATGAAGTTACTGTAGTAGTCGGAAGCTGTGTAGGGCCTGCAGAGATGCCTAACTATGAATTCACTACGTCCATCAGTTTTTCAAGACCACAATAAGACATTAATCTAAAAATCAACTAGATCCAAAACTGCTGTGGGCTACACCATATGAAACAGTGGGGATTGAACGACCATTGAAAACTTTGTAAGGCCATGGAAGTTCTGTATCAGGATGATATTTGTTTGTGGCTACCGTTGATCTGAGATCAACGTTTTGGATAGCATATAAACATCATGGTCGGCTCCTGGAAGGTTTCAACGGTGGATATTTCTGTTCCCAATATTTCGTGTGATGTGACCCTCACAAGTTTGAGATCATACTGATTTTTAGAATCCTATGGTATTGTGGCGTTTCAAAACTGATAGACGGAGTGGATTGTCAAGGTCATCTCTGTGGGCCACACACAGCCTCTAACGACAGGAACTTCGGCACAGGCAATCCGCGTCCGAGAAAATCATCGATATAACAGTGTATATTTTATTTTCGGTTTGGACAGTCCAAAGGCGTACTTACATTAGATGTGTAATCGAAGTGTATTCGCTGAAGAATGTAATCTAATTCTTATAGAAGTTTATTTAAGTACTGATTATCTCACTTTCGATTTTATGTCTACAAAATGTGTTTTTAATAATAGATTTTTGTTTAACTTCTAATCTGCGTTTAAAAAAATCTACAAGTGGTTTGGATTGAAACATAAATTCGATCTGTACAGTATATTTATACGTGCCTGTGGATCGTTATACAATGCTGCTGTACCAAATAAATCCTCGTCAAGGCATGACGCGAAGGCATTGGAAAGTGGATTGACAATGGCCCCACAGAGATTCAGCCACTGTGATCTTCTTTTTAAAAAAAATAAAAAAAATCCACGCCGTCCATCTGTTTTTCCAGGTAGTTTTAGGGGTGAATTAAAAAGTAATGTAGATCCAAAGCTCAAGTGGACCACACCACATAAACAGTGGAGATTGAACACCCACGGTTGAAAACTTCCTATAGCCCACCGTGAGGTTTTATTTGCCATCCAACCTGTTCATAAGGCCACACAGACGTGGCTGAAGGGAAAACACAAATATAATCTTGATCCAAAACTTCTGTGGCCCCCAAGAAGTTTTCCACGGTAGGCATTCAATCTCCACTGTTTCCGTGGTGTTATCTAACTTTACTTTGGATCTGCAACGTTTTTTGGTCTTATTCCCCAAAATGAGCTGGAAAAACGGATGGACGGCGTGGATAAAACACATAAATTACGGTGGGCCCCACATCTATGGCCATGTCGTGGCATATGAACATCCGTGTGGCAGGTGTCACAGGCAATCCGCTTCCAAGCCATAACCGTACTAACGAAAAACGAAAATGAAAACATTCGCGTACCTCGCGCTGGTTGCGTGACGGGCTACTTTCTCTGACGTGGGTGGACGACTTCACTTACATGAAATCCACGCCGTTCAACAGGAACAACATCCGATTTTTGGCTCTAACCCTGAAAATATGGCTGATTCATCCCTCAGGTGGGCTACTCAAAGAGACTACGTAAAACCTCTAAATTCAAGTGGTATGGCCCACATAAGTTTTGGAATACCGTAAATTTTTTTCTTGTTCTCTTATCCTGATAAGTCACATCATATGAATAGATTAGATGGCATACAAAAACTACGGTGGGCCTTATTTAAACTAATGGCCACCGTTACATCCCAATTGTTCATTATGTTATATGGCCTACTTGATTTATGGATTATAACAATTTTTGGTTGTAAAGTCCAGTATTAAGGAAAATACCTGATGGACGGTTTGGATCTCACCAAAGTTATACCCAAGTGATTCTCGGTCCGCGAAACTAACCCCGGTAGTACCCAGCGCGGTATTAAAGAAAACGGAGTTGACATTGGCGACAGTTTACTGCCATTTTCAAAAATAGCCGCTGCATTCAATGCACATGGGAATCCGAACCGTCCGTATTGCCGAACCCTTTGTTCACATGTCATATCCCGTAAGCCACATTGATCAGACTCTATCGCATCCATCGGATTTCACGTTTTACATCTGGACCGCTGACCACAATATTTCTAACCATCCATTGTATATTCACAAAGTGGTAATTATGAGTTTCTTTTTCTATGCTCCACCCAAAATGAGCCCGCAGTAAGTTGGATGACTCATCAAATTGGACGCGGATTTCCTGTGAAGTTCCTGCGCAGGGATCCTGGGTGGGCCTACAGAGATGTTCTTGAGTAATCCACCTCGTCCATCAGTTATGCGAGCTCATTTTTGGATGCACGACCAAAAATGAGGTGTACCCAACACTCAAGTACTTCACACGAGAGAAAAAATTGGGGAAGAAATTCCTACCATTGAAACCTTCTTGGGCTCCACCTTGGTTTCTATATGCTATCTAAACCGATTATAACATTATTCCCAGTGGGGTGAAGTGAAAAAACTAAAAATATAGCCTGATACAAAACTTTTATGGCCATAAGAATGCTTCAGCGGTGCTCACTGAATTCCCACTGTTTCCTCTCGTGTGGCCCATTTGAGTTTTGGATACACTTAAATTTTGGTATAAAACCATAAAATAAGCTCGAAAAATGGATGGACGGGGTGGATTTCTAAAAAACAACTCTGTGTGGCCCACGCAGATCCTTGCACAGGAACTTCCTGCGAGAGGCTTTCGCAGGAAATCCGCGTCCATCACAGTTCTGAAAGTCGTGGCGTACCATACAGCTTAGCCAACCGCGTAAGACACGTACAGTATTGAAGCGACTTGCGCGAGGAAAGGCTGAAGAGGCAACGCGCCGTTCGTGCATAACTAGCACACGTGTGGGAGATCCAGGCAGTGCACCCTTGGGGCCTCACGCGAACACTCCCTTCCCAAAATCTAGGCTGCTCTGTTCGTAACTTTCACAACACGTGCACAGTAAACACGGATTGTCTGTGTTTTTCCTACAAACAATCCACTTTTTTCCTCACACGTATCCAGCTCCATCTAATTTATCGCCATTGATATCCCACACGTGCGCCACTTGGGAAGGGGCGCCGCGACGAACCAATCGAATCTCCCCGCGCGCGACTCGCCATGGCATCCTTGTGGAGAACAAATCAAAAGAAGAGAAACGAAATGAAGGACAGAAAAGGGGAGGGGGAGGTATTTTGTAAATTGCAAGCCATCTCTCTCTATTAAAACAACGGAAACTCGCAAATGGGAGAGAATATGCCAATTCATGTTCGTTTCCAACATTCTTAGATTCCTGAAAAGAGAACCCCCACCCTTTATAACCACATGCACCCTTTTCTCTCCTTTCCTTTCTATCTCTCATTCTCCTTTCTTCCTCCCCTTTCAGGCAAGTCCTCTCTCTCTCTCTCTCTCTCTCATTTTTTCTTCCATTTCATGCCTTTGCTATGTTTTTTATTTATTTATTTTTAAGTTCACGAATGGGTCTTTTACTTACACGGAATACATTCATCTACCTCTTGTGCATGTTTTGTAATTACAAGCTATTGGGTTTTTTCTTCATTAATTTGAAATTTCACCCAGAAAAATAAATGAGACAACCAAAAACAATTATGGGTTCCCTCCCTCTTCGCCCATTTGTTGGATTCTGTTTGTTGCAAGGTTCATGATGAATCATGGTAATGGTGATTGGAATAGCGGTTGGCCGGTTTCTCACGTCAGTTTCAGTATGGTATGTTTTAATGGGGGGGAATTTGGGTGGGTTTCTTTGATATTGGTGCTGTGATTGTCTATGGAGTTTCGGAGCGTTAGATTTCTCTGATTAACTCGATTTCGATTTGGGTTTTGTTCTCGTGTTGTTAATTTTCTTTGTCATCTCAGCAATCCAGTTATGGACTCGAAATAGATTGATACCCGTAGTATGTATGAGTTGTATATGTCTTGGGACTCTTTTTCGATTCGCATGGTTTGATTTAGTTTGGTGAATGGACAAGCAGCATTTCGCATATCTATACCTAACAAAGTTGCTCTTTTAGGCAGTGTTTGAAGAACAGTTGATTGAGTTGAGAAACCTCAATTTAATCAAAAGGAGATAAGGCCAACTTGAAAATAACTTAGTTGCAATTCGGAGTGAATGCTAAGGAAGGGTATTGAAATTCTCTTATTATTACTTTTTTGGACTAACATTCACAGTTTAGTTGGATAGTCTATCCAAATTCCAAACACACGCTTAATCTTTGAAAATGCATGCAGGTTATTAACTGAAAATACTATGGATTTATTCTGTTTGATGCTAAGAAGAGCCTCCCGAGTATACAGTATACATTGCACCTATGTATTTGGTGATCCTTGCCAGCAAAATACTTCCTTAGCATCTTGTGTTTCTAGTATATCATTGTTCTTCAATAAAATTTAGGTCAGTAATAAGAAAATGAGATTGTAAATTGCATGGATGTAAAGGCAGTCCATTCTCTGCCTGGTTGCTTAAATCAATGCTGAATAAACATTTTTTATTTCATAGTTGTTCATCATATCAATATAGCTCATGAAGTTGCTTCACGTTGAAATTCATGTCAATTGATGTCAAAATATAGGTGTTCCCTGCACTATTATATATAATGCGTATCCTAACAATTCAGATCTGTAGAACACATGGAAACATGTAGAAGGCTTGCCCCAATTAGTTGGATAAGGCTTAGATGATGATGATGATGGAAATATGTAGAGGATATAATTAGAAATGAATGCACTCGAGGGAACTTAGGAGTAGCACCAATAGGTAATAATATGCAGGAAAGTAGACTTAGATGGTCTGGTCTTGTGCAATGGAGATCAAGAACTGTGCTGGTTAGGAGTTAGTTGTTCCAAGTTGAAGGCTCTAGAGGGAAGGCCCAAAAGGACGTGGGTGGTGGTGGTAAGAAAAGACTTGATGACCCATGGTCTAACTGAAGTTATGGTCCTTGAATCTTGATAGAATGAAATGGCGGGACAAGATTTATGTAGCTGACCCCAGTTAGCTGGGAAAAGGCTTAGATGATGATGATGATGGAAACATATATAGATGATACATATAAGAAGAGTGATGCTTGTCTGATATAGTGTCTTTAGAATTGGCGTCTCATCATTATACATGTATCAGAGTTGGAATACAACATTATTTATGTACAATCTGTTACAAGTAATTGTGATCTGAGTACTTGTCTTATGGTTTTCTGATTTCTTTTACTCTTCCTTTTTTGCCATAGGCATTGGTTGCCAACATGACAATGCCTCCTTACAGGTCCTTTGTGCAGAGTTGAATTCAAGGTTTGGAAGCTTCTCTGATTGCTAGATGTGGTTCTTCTCCAGTGCCATTTATTTGCTGCTATTCGAAGCGAATGAAGTAACATGAACTTCTAGGAAGTAGTTCTATGCCTTCCCCAAAACAATCTATTGGTCCATTTCTGGATAGTCTCAAAATGGAGAGGGTCAGGACGATTCTGACTCACAAATATCCTTATCCGCATGAGCATTCACGGCATGCCATGACTGCTGTAATTGTGGGGTGTCTTTTCTTTATCTCATCTGATAACATGCACACCCTCATACAAAAACTGGACAGCAATATCAAGTGGTGGTCGATGTATGCCTGCTTGCTTGGTTTTTTCTATTTCTTCTCATCCCCATTCATCCGGAAGACTATTAAGCCAAGCTATTCAAACTTCAATCGTTGGTATGTATTTTGCTACGAACTATATCTTTGAAGTTTCAAGTAAAATATTTGATACTTTTATTTGCTGGGGGATCCTATTTATGGCGGATAGTTATATCTTAGAATATGCTTTGTGACATTAAAATCATGTTTTTGACTATGCAAGTTGTAATTTCTGCAGGTATGTCACATGGATCTTCGTGGCAGCTTTGTATCATCTTCCTAGTTTTCAGTCAATGGGAGTTGATATGAGGATGAATCTCTCTCTATTTTTGACAATATACTTTGCATCTGTTCTGTTTCTTCTCCTTTTCCATATTATATTTCTTGGTCTTTGGTATTTTGGACTTGTCGCTAGGGTAGCAGGAAAACGGCCAGAAATACTGACAATCATCCAAAACTGTGCTGTAAGTGGTGATTATGCATTTGGTATGTCATGCACAAACTAAAATGCAGGTTTTCTTCGGTAATTCTCATCTAATGACAGTGATTTTTTCTCTTTCTTTTCTCATATGCAGGTATTAAGCATGGCTTGCTGTGTATTTTATAGTCACTGTGGAAACCGTGCTATTTTAAGAGAGAAATCTTTTGAACGAAAGAACTCTAGTTGGTTTTCTTTTTCAATTTGGAAGAAAGAAGAGAGAAACACATGGCTTACAAAATTCCTTCACATGCATGAGTTGAAGGAGCAGGTTTGCTCATCCTGGTTTGCTCCAGTTGGGTCTGCCAGCGATTTCCCATTTTTTTCTAAGTGGGTTATCTATGGGGAGGTATAAACAGCCCTTCTAAGCTCATTTCATTGGACTTTTGTTGGAACTCTTCTGATCAATCGGGCTTCTCTTTTGCTGACCATTTATTTTTCAGTTGGTTTGCAGTGGATCATGTTCAGGCCCATCAGATGAAATCTCCCCCATATTTTCATTGTGGGCAACATTCATAGGTCTTTACATGGCCAATTATGTGGTGGAGCGATCTACAGGGTATGTGGTAACATTTATGGGTCTTCACAATGCCATGTGTTGTGGCACACATGTAGCTTGAATTTCGTACTCATATGTTCATTATGATCTAATTGCTGGTGTTCTGCATTGGAATTGGATTATGCGATGAAACAAGTAGCATCCTTGGAGTTTGCTAAACTCAAGAGTGACCTTGTGATGATTGTCTCTAAGTTAAAACCTGGATTGGGTCTCTACATGTCTCAGTGGTAGATTCACAAGAGTTTCAACATTGAGGTCATGAGTTTGAGTACCCATTGTGGTGTGTGTGGGTGTGAGGGTGTGTGTGTAAGAAAAAGAGGTGAAAATCTGGAGTGATTTTATTCTTTTTCTTTGGTAGGTTAGCTAGGCTCAACTGCAAGACCTTAATGTTGAAGCAAAGACTGCCTACCATTGAGCTGTGGGCTTGGACCCCAAAATATAGAGTTATTATCATCCTTGTTTTCACCCTTCTTATTTGTTGATTGTTGACATGTCAACAGGTGGGCTCTGACTCACCCTCTGTCTCTATCTGAATATGAAAAGTTAAAGAAACAAATGAAGCCTGATTTCTTGGACATGGTCCCTTGGTATTCAGGGTATGTTCTACTTTTTATGGTCATTTTTTTTTAAAAAAAATCTGTAACAACGAAGAAGTTCAGTGCTAAAAGTTTTGATGGCTATGTGTTGCAGGACATCAGCTGATTTATTTAAAACGGTCTTTGATCTTCTGGTATCTGTAACTCTATTCGTTGGTCGATTTGATATGCGCATGATGCAGGTATACTTCCAGATGGTATCAAATGTTAGAATGTTCTAACTTTTGCCTATTAGTCTTCATGTCTATGACAATCATTAATCGGTGTGTGTTTTAAGTTTAGTGTTTTAAGTTTTATATATCTAGCAGAATTGTCTTTTGGAAATTTTGAAATATCTTCATTAACTTTTCTCCTGCAACCAGGCTGCAATGACCAAGGTCCAAGATGAATCTAAATGGGGCGATCTTCTGTACGACCATTTCAGTCAAAGAGAAGATATGTGGTTTGATTTCATGGCTGATACTGGAGATGGTGGAAACTCATCCTATGCCGTGGCTCGATTACTCGCTCAGCCTTCCATTCATCTTAAAAATGGTGGCTCCATGCGTGTATTGCCACGTGGAGATTTACTTCTTATTGGAGGCGATCTTGCGTAAGCTATTTTCTCTTTCTCTTTCTCTTTCTTTTTCTTTTTCTTTTTGGTCATCTTTCGTTCCTTTTCTTTTTGGTCATTTATGTTCTGTTGAAAAGTTAAACAAAACGAAGCACCTTAGTGCCTGAGCACTAGATGTCCCAACCTTTTGACTTTTGGCCTGTCAATTTTAGACCCGAATTTGCTTATCTATACATTGTTATTTTTAGAAGCATCCGGTCTCAATATTCATCAACATTATGCTGAAGCCTGAGTTAATTTAGCCAGGCAGCAGGTTAAGAGCTTTGCAGTTTCAGCTTACAATGTTTGTTCTGTTCTTCAGTAGAAAGATGTATGCGAGAAATGTAGTGCCTCTCATATGTGCCATGTCTATTGGTTGCCATGATTGCTGAAGAGTAACTGGGATCAGGTTACCCATCAAAATATTGATAATAATAATAATAAATCCTCAAAATAATAACACCGATTAATGACAAAAACAACAATAATAATCATAGTTGAAAAACTCTTAAAAAAATAGTCGTTTTTAAAAAACCTGAAAGCTCAATGACCCAACTCCATCTAGTTTTCGCTTGGCTCAACTTGGTATTTTATAATTAAAATGTGTGTATGAAAGAGTTATGCATATTTTAAGTAGTTATATATTGGTAAAGAACATAAAATAGCAAAAACGAGCAGTCAATGATATGATGGTTATTGATATTCACTTCATTAGTGGATGTTGTGAGTTTGAAACACACTGGTCAATCTTAATCTTAGTTGCACGTATCTCTCCTGCTTTGGATCAATGTTTGACCTCTGCTCCTGCTTCCTAGTTTTTTTTTTTTTTTTTGAAAGATTGCTTCCCAGTTGTTTATACTTGCTCACTTATGAAACAGATGATTTGTTACACCTGTGTGAGGATTGCCGCTTTGCTTCATTCTTTATGCAACTATCATTTTAATTTCTATCAGTAAAACAAAATTTAGCAGGTTCCCATTAAATTGAATGACTAAGTATGAGTTGCCTTGAGTTGTGTCAAGTCAAAAGTCAGCAAGCAGACTTGACAGGTCTTCTCAATTCGAGACCGAGTCACACTGATGAGTGAGTTTGCTAATGACTTGGTTCCGTTTGAGTGACATGACCGATTTTCAAGTCTAGACATGGCTTTCGAGAGAGGGCAGCTGCTAAATTGGAGCATTTGGAATGAACTTTAGTAAGAACGCTACGAAGGTTAATGTTAATCAATTTAATTATGCAGTTAAAATTCATGGTCACAGATTGATGCAGGACGGATGGCCCAGCCTAGAATGATGTAATGAAATCATCAACGGATTAACTAGAACAATTTAAAGCACAAAATAATGTTAATCAATCACAAGCTTAATGAATTTAAGTATTTAACTATGCTCAGATTCAAGGCTAAATCACAACCTGTCAGTTAGATCTTATAAAACACAATTAGATATGACCTATGGAAGGTAGGACTTCCATCCAAGGTGTCCCAAGTCGGTTAAGTATCGGCCGTAATGGTTGATACGTAATGGTAACGACTATGACCGTTATGCAATTCGAGGTCGAATTGGTGAGGTCCGAGAAAAAGAAGCATAACGGCTGTTACCCCGTAACGTTTTCCCTTCTGAAAAAAACTTTCTTCTATCTTCTTAAAAGGAAAAAAGAAAAAAAGAAAAAAGAAAAAAGAGACACTTGTTCTTGGAAAAGATTCTTCTTCTTTCTTCTTGTCCTCTGCCAGCAACGTCTCTCTCTCTCTCTCACTCACTTACGGTTAAGGTTTCGAAATTGAAGGGGTAGAGAGACAGCCACAACCATCGTCTCTCTCTCTCTCTCTCTGGGTTTCAAACTCAAAAGGTAGAGAGACCATCGCGTGCTACTCTCCCTCTCTTGGTCTCTTTGCCCATTTACGAACCCCCCTCTCTCTTTTCGATTTCGAAGCCCAAGGAGGTCTCGGATTACATGGTTTAGCACACCATGTTGTGATGTTGATGTGGCAAAGTTCTGTGGGCCCCACTGTGATGTATGCATTATATCCACACCATCCATCCATTTTTCCATATCCTTTTAGGGCACAAGCCCAAAAATGAGCCAGATCTAAAGCTCCCGTGGGCCACACACACAAAAAAGGGTGATTGAATGCCCGCCATTGAAAACTTCTTAGGGCCACAAAAGTTTTAGATTAAGTAGATATTTGTGTTTTCCCATCATTTAAGTCTTTATAACCTTATGAAGACGTTGGATGGCAAATAAACATCATGGTGGGCCCTAGGAATCCTTCAACGGTGGACATCATTGTCCCCACTGCTTTCTGCAGTGTGGTCCACTTGAGCATTGGCTTGTCATTTTTTATTTTATTTTATTATTATTATTATTTTTATCATGGCCTAAAATGATAGAAAAAAATGGATAGATGGTGTGGATATAAC
The DNA here is from genome assembly GCF_029962835.1 of Magnolia sinica. NCBI lineage: Eukaryota > Viridiplantae > Streptophyta > Magnoliopsida > Magnoliales > Magnoliaceae > Magnolia > Magnolia sinica. The sequence goes on along the minus strand of NC_080574.1, from coordinate 19,751,910 downwards.
ACATACATCACATTGGGGCCCGTAGAACTTTGCCACGTCCGCACAACAATTGGAGTCCCCCTTTCTCTCTTTTCATCATTTACAAGGGAAACCCTACCTCTCCCTTTTCAATTCAAAACAAGCCAATGTGGCTTATTTTCAATCATGTCTTTCTTTTTTCTGGCAGTGAGTTGGACCATAATTACGGTCCCACTTTGGTGCTTCCTTGACCATGGGGCCCACCTTGATGCATGTGTTATATATCCATGCTGTCCAACCTATTGATAAGGTCACGTAGATTTGGTTGAAGGGAAAACCCAAATAATAGCTTGAGCCAAAACATTTTTTGGTCCCAAGAAAGAAGTTTTTAATGGTGGGAATTCAATTCCTATTGTGTGGTCCACCTACAATTTCAATCTGCCTCATTTTTTTGGACCATACCTTAAAATGAGTTGGCAAAAAGGATGAATGACATGGATATACAACAAATACAATGAGGTGGGCCCCACATTCAAGGCCTCACCCACTAGTGGTCCACATCTACCTTATTTTTTGGACCATGCCTTGAAATGGGTTGGCAAGACATTGAGGTGGCCCATGAGATTTGGATCTGCCTCATTTATGGACCATGTCTTAAAATGAGTTGGTAAAACGGGTGGATAACATGTATATGCAATACATACATCGGGGTAGACCACATGTGCAAGGCCATAAAAATTTGTACACGAGGCATGTATTAACTCAAAATTAACCAATTAAATTATGGGATTGTTGTTGCCATGGTATTGTTTGAATGATTTTAACCATTAATTTGTAGACATTTGTTTTTTGAAATAGGACCATTTGATATTTTGCATTTTTCACTGTCCAATAAATGTCCATCAATCATTAGTGGGATAGGAGCTAATAAATTGCATAAATTTGAGGCTGATTTGTGACATCGATTGGTCAGCCAAATCAGCCCCAAATTAACAACACTATTCACTCAAATCTAATTTCAATTTTTTCTTAGGATCTATTGGGGAAATGATATTAATTTTTATTTTTTTTTAGAGTTAAAGATATCCAATTGTTAGGTATATAAATTACATAACAGGGCCTAAAAGTCTCTAGACTCTATATGTTGAAATAAAATGCACCTGATTTGCAAGGTATGTAATACACCAATACTATAAATAATTGTCAAACCTGTAAATGTGAGATGTTTTGGTATTAAATTCATTCTATTAAGTTTATCATTGATATTATATAATTAGAAAATTAAATATAAAAGGTTTGCAGTTAATCCCAATTTATCAAATTAATAAATTCATCAGACAACCCGATACAACATTCTCATCAAAGAGTGGACCGTTACACCACCATAAGCATGTTCCAAATTATAAACGAATGCATGTTTGGAATATTTAGAATATTTTGGATTTAATGGATATTTTTTCATATTTTTTTTACCAAAAAATAAAATAAAATTGCACCGTTACACACCCCGTGTTGGCTGATACAGCGCGTATCCGTATCGGTAATGGTGGGTGCCGCTACGCCCACCAATACCACAACAGAACACTTTGCTTCCATCTAGCATAGGAATTGATCTAATTCTAAAAGGAGTATCTTGGTTTGTTAAAGGGTTTAAGAAGTAGGGTTTGTGGATTTTGGAAAATTTAGGGTTTTTGCGAAATTAGGGGATTTTGGGGAAATTAGATTAGGGTTTTAGAGGGTTAGATGTCGGGTTTTTAGAAAACTAGGTTTGAGATTTGGGGTTTTAGGGATCAGGGTTTGAATAGGGTAAACAAGGGATGTAAAGAAGGGGGAGTGGTCGGATGGGAGTTGGGACGGGTTAGGTTGCAGGTGTATGGATTTGAAGATGGAAGAATAAGGATGGAGATGGAGATGGTTTGTCATTGGAGAAAGAAGAAAAGCGAACTAGAAAGAAAGAGAAAGAGAATGGAGAAGAAATACCTTTTAATGGAAGAGAATGAAAGAGAATGATAACTTGGATTCACTCCATGGCATCACACCAAATCACTCTAATCTCAGGAGATTCGCTTCATCTTAAAGAAAAGAGACTAATCTTTTTTTGTTTTTTCGTTTCGTTTTGTTTTTGTTTTTTGTTTTTTTTTTAAAAATTGTTTTCATATATTCAATAATGGGCTAGGGTGTGGACATCCAAGCCTTTATAGTCCCAGAAAAGACTGTTTTTAATAAAAAGATGCTCTTAGATAAAAAGCTTCACATAAAGACGCTCAATAAAATAAAATTTGCTCCTAACTCCCAAAACTTTGTAAAAATATGAGCTAAACAAAAAATAACAAACATATAAACTACTTCAAAGATGCATAATCATGCATGTGGGGTCTTCAACGGGTTAGGCACTCGAATGGGGCCCACGAGGCCCCATGTATTCATTACCTAGCCATGAAGAAATGAGAGCCCTCTTCCTATGTTATACTCTAACTGGTGCTCGGATTTCCTCATCACAAATTCCTTGGGGTGGCATGTTTTGATACCTTCGCTCTATTATGAGATGCCAAGACTCAAGACTGATGAGGCTGTTCACATTACATATAAAGCTAGCTGGATGAAGTGGAGATCTACCTCAGGAGTGTTTCATGATGCCACGTGCCTATGGAACTGAAGGGAAATTTTTATAAGACAACGATGAGACTAGCTATGCTGTATGGGCAGTGTTGGGCAATTAAAAACCATTATGAGCAGAATTGATTGCTGCACAAATGAGGTTGTTAAGGTGGACATATGAGAAGACTAGGAAGGATACAATTAAGAATGAGGTCATCTAAAGCAGCCTTCCAAAAGGGACTTGGACTGAGGTTCCTTGTTGTGTGTTCTTTGTTGATAACTTGGTGTGCATTTGTGGGACTAGAGAAGAGGGCAAATGCAATTTGCACATCTGTATGAAAGCTCGAGTATCTAGAGGCTTAAAAAATTTAGTAAAACCAAAATGGTGCATTTGTAATACAACTTTATTAAGAACGTCATGAAGGTGAGGGTTTAGTTGAAATCGATGCTCAAGAGTCGGTCACAGTGATATATGTTTGTTACCTTAGCTCCATCAGAAGATGGTGAGATTGATGAGGATGTTTCCAATGCAATTAAATCTAGATGGATGAAGTGGAGATGTGCCTCTAGAGTGTTGGTGATCGGTGCATGCCTATGAAACTCAAGGGAAAATCTTATATGACATGGCAACTATGAGACTATGCTGTATGAGGCAGTGTTGGGCAGTTCGCAACTGGCATGAACAGAGATTGAGTATTGCACAAATGTGGTTGTTGAGACTTGAGATGGATATGTTAGAACAATAAGAAGAATATAATTAAGAATGAGGTTGTATAGAGCCATCCTAATAGTAGTACCAAGTAGGAGATAAAATGATGAAGAGCAGGTTGAGATGGTATGATCACATTTAACAACGACTAGAGATGGCTTTGGCATGAAGGGGAACATTGATTAGGGTTGAAGGCCATGAAAAGAGGATCTACAGAAGACCTAAAAGGACTTGGACTGGAATTGTGAGTAGGGCTATGACGAAGGGGAACATCGATTAGGGTTGAAGGCCATGAAAAGAGGATGTGAAGAAGACCTAAAAGGACTTGTACTGAAATTGTGCGAAGGGATATGATGACTTGTTCACTTATTGAGGATGCTGCAGCTAGGCTCTGATGATGATGATGAGAATTTAAGGCAAGATAAGTCTTGCATCAATTACGAGGACATTTGTACAGAAATGATCTATGGTGGAAGGATTGTAGTATATATGGATTACTACCCAGCTTCCATGAAGTAGGATCCTTTCTGTAAATCCCAATATCTGATAAACTGTGTAGCTTCTATCTGCCTGTTCTGCTTGTTCCTTTTTTTTTTTTTCTGAAAGTTAACGATGATTTTATTAAAAAGAACTCCGAGATGGCGCAAAACTACAAACTAAACAGGAAATTACAATCTCTCAGCCATTTATACAAGAGGCCCATTCCACGAAAAAATCCATCGCCTGCAAATTCCAATATCAACCAATAACCTGTGTAGCTTCTATCTGCTTGTTCGGTTTCTTCTTCTTCTTCCTTTTTTTTTTTTTTTTTGAAGTTAACGATGATTTTATTAAAAAGAGTGCCGAGATGGCGCAAAACTACAAACTAAAAAGGAAATTACAATCTCTCAGCCCATTTATGCAAGAGGCCCATTCGATGAAAAATCCCATCACTTTCCTCGAAACCCTCTCAACACTATTGCTAACATTACAAAAGCATCTCCCATTCCTTTCTTCCCATAAAACCCAAAGGACAGCCAATAGAGTTACCTCCACAAGGCCCTTTCCTACTTCCAGTCCAGAGGAGGTTCATCCAGTCCCTCGGTATTTATTTCATTTTTCTAAACAGGATCTGGTGGACAACTGTACATGCAGTTGCTTATACTTGGAGCATTAGGTTTCCCATATGACACCTAGCTTGATAGGTACATTGATATGGAACTTTAAATGGAGAAAACCATTTTTGGATTATGTCATCAAACAGTGTTTTAAATAGCTTACGCTATGTAGCGTAGCCTATAACACTAGGTTGCTCATGAAAATAGCTTAAGTCGCATGTAGCTAACGCTGCATGCTAATTTACATACGCTACACGCTACATAGCTTATGCTGCAAGTTATTTTTTACTAAAACAAAGATCAATTAATGTTTTCAATGATTTGTTATATTTTTCCAAGAAAAAAAGTTAATCTTTTCGGCAATTTTAGTAAAATAATAAAAGTAACAGCATTAAACTGGTTCTGTTGCTGTTTATTTATCATTATAGTTATTCTTTGCCATATTTTTTCCTATTATTTTAGACTGTTTGTTTACACCAGATATCATGAAATTTCATTATTATTCAGTCAAATTTAGTGCAAAATACCAAGAAATTTCGTGATATTTGGTGCAAGCAAGCACAACCTTAATTAAAAATCTAGAAGTAGCATGTAGCTTAAGCAGTTACACGCTATGTAGCTTACGCCTCACACTTTAGAGGAGGTGATGCTATTCGCTATTTAAAGCATTGATCTAAATTGCTTCATTTACCCCTCCTAAACATTTAGGATTGTCTGATAAAAGCCCTGAAAATAGCAATCCTCAACATCTTTCGTTAGATTAGTCTAGGAGTCTGGGTGCAAGAGGTTGGAAATGCAGTTGTTCACAACAGCAAACACGCATATTTCACCTGCTTCTGTGCATGCATTCCCACTTGTTTGTGCACATGTATTGGGCCCGTACATCCTGTCACACCAATTACAGCTGTGCACACACATTTATAAATTACAAAATATATGAGTATCATAAAATTACGTGGTCAGATCATCAGCTATTTCATTTAGACCCTTATTCCATATAGGTGGTGGTTACATCGATTGTGTTCACATGTTGCCAACAGCAAAGAAAAGAAGAACAAGAAGAGAGAGCTGCATAAAAAATCACCTCTGTCAAACATTCCCAGTTTTTGTACGTAGATGAATTGACCACCCTAACTTTCGAGCCATATGGTGTGGCCCACCTCTGATGAACCAAGTCCTTTAAAATAGTCAATTGTTTTGTCCATGTGTTGCCCACCTGATGAGTTTACTAGCCTAATTTTTGGACCAGGTCATGTACTCAGTGGGTCCCACCTGATACATGGTTTGGTTATACTGTATATGTGCAGGTGTTGGCATGCAGGGGTGTCTGTAGGCTATCAGACCTCTATTTTTTTTATATGTTTCAGATTTATACCAAGCTGCTGACTGTCCTGACACACCTTTTCTAGTGAGTGTAGGTGACATACAAATTTCATTTTTGGAAGCAATATAAATAACTAATATCTGATATGTCTTTGTGAGAACATGCTATGTAGGTGCTATTTTAATTTATTGATGCATGTTCCATTTGTTAAGAAAGTTTCAAACTTTTGTGCAGGTACCCAAATCCTTCTGCATTTACATATGAGAAGCGCCTTTTTTGCCCGTTTGAATATGCTCTCCAGCCTCCACCTTGGTATAAGCCCGAGCATATTGCAGTAAAGAAGCCAGAGCTTCCTAGTGGGGTGTCGGAACTGAAGCAATATGACGGACCTCAGTGCTTTGTCATTCCTGGCAACCATGGTTGGTGTTTTTCTCGGCTCAATATTGCTTAAAGAATATTTAACATAAAATAGGGGAGGCAACTATTGTCACGTGGTCTTCTTTATTGATACACCCCTTAGTTGCACAAACCCTCTCCCCAGGTGCCACTCCTAATTGGAATCACACTCCACTCCAGTTCCTAGCTGTTACTTGCTAACATTTCGGAATAGATGCTTCTCCATTCTCACTCCCAAATTGGTTGCTGTTTCCCTTCATGCTTCTTGCATGTTGCAACTATAATACACTCTTTCTTTCTACTTTAGAAAAGGTGGGAAGAAACGGGTGTATATCTACCTTAAAAAAGAAAAAAAAGAACATTCTACTTTAGAAGGGTGCATCTATCAAAAGGGTGGATGCAGATGTAAATTCCTTAACATAAATAATCGTAGTTTGCAGTAAAGAGAACATTCTTGGAAGCTTCTTCTTCTTTTTATTTATTTTTATTTATTTTTATTTTTTACATATGATTTTCAAAACATTTGTTAGAAATCATTGGACACCTTGACCAATTTATTGTTAATCAATTGCAGCTGTCAATAAATTATAATTAGTTTTCTTATTTGATATTTTTGTTGATATGGACATCATTAGAGCTGATATTTTATATTTTACAGATTGGTTTGATGGTCTTCACACTTTTATGAGGTATATATGTCATAAAAGCTGGTTGGGTGGATGGTTTCTGCCTCAGAAGAAGAGTTATTTTGCCCTGCAACTACCTAAAGGATGGTGGATATTTGGTCTTGACCAAGCTCTTCATGGTGATATTGATGTGTTCCAATTCAAATTCTTTGCAGAAATAATAAACAACAAGGTATGGTTCATTAGTCTTGCTTAGTTATCATCTATTCCTGCTCTGAAATGGCTGAACAATATGCAGATCATAGCAATATTGAATTTGCTGAAACAGTAAACTCTTGTGAGATGGATGTTGCACTGGCATCTATGCTTTAAATATTCTGAGCAATTATTTCTTCCCATATTACACCATGTTTTGGATGGTGGACTGAAATTCTTATATTTTCTTTCTTTCTTTCTCTTTTGGATGGCAATGAAAATTTTATTAAGACAAAAAGAAAGGCATACAACAGTGCACCGCAAGGTGTGATGAGAGATCACTGCACACAGGCAACCAAAAGAACCCAGAGAACCCCCAAAACCCAAAATGTTACAAAACAACCATGCCAAAACAAGAAACACAACAAGCATCCTTAATGGAATTCCAGTTCTTCATGAGTGCATAAAATGAAATCCCTCTGAAATCTTGAAGAGGCGTGGCCCAGCTAACAACCATGAATAGAATTTTTTGTTTGAGAGCTTCAATTGATTCTCTTGCCTTGAAAACATTCTGCTATTTCTTTCCTTCCATATTCCCCACTAATGCAGCTGGCACCATCTTCCAAATAACATTTCTTCAGGAGATGAAATGCCAGCCACCCAGCCTTTAATGAGGTCCAAGACAGTACCATTGAGGCTTCAAGAAACCCCAAAGAGACTGAAGAAACTGCTCCAAATAATCCTAGAGGACTTTCCAGTGATATTCTTTTCTATTCTTTGGGCAGTTCAAGTTTGATCCATTGTTTTAAATAGCGGTAGCGTGTTGCGTAGCGTTCAACCCTCCGTAGCGTGTAGCGAAATAGCGTAGCGTGTAGCGTAAGCTACACAATACTTCTATTTTTTTATTAAAAAAAGAAAAGAAAAATATGATAAATATTAAATAGTAAGAAAAAAGCAAAATATATAAAAGTCACTCTCTTCAAAAAAAAAAACATGCATTACAGTGGACCCCACGCATGTGGGCCATGCCATACACACACCATAGTGGACCCGCGCATGTGGGCCATGCCATACACACACAACAGTGGACTCCACGCATGTGGGCCATGCCATACACACACCACAATGGTCCCCACGCATGTGGGCCATGCCATACACACACCACAGTGGACCCCACGCATGTGGGCCATGGCCGCGCATGTGGGTCATGGCATAAAACACCACAGAGGACCCCCACACGTGGGCCGTAGCATAGAACACTACAGTGGACCCCACGCATGTGTCGCACGTGATGGTTGGATGAGTCAAATCCATGCCATAGACACCACAGCCCCCATAAAAAGAAAAAAAATTGAAAAAAAATGAAAAAATAACACAACATTTCAGTATAAATAAAAATAAAACTCATTAACAAAGATTAAAGGGCTAAAACATACCTTGAATAGAGATTTAATCAACTGAAAATTGATTTTTGGGAGTTACGTGTTCGCGCGGCTGCGAAAAGAGGGATACGCGATTTCTCACTTGTTTGGGCTTCAATGCTTCTGAAATTCCTGCAAGATGATGCTCTTGTAATTCCGATTGAACTCCAAAAATCGGATTTGAGGAAGGGCTCTTCGAAATCTTGGAATCAAAGCTTCGAAAATGAGGAACCTGCGGCTGCTGCGGCACCGCGATAGGGCTGTTCGAAAGCCCTAATACGAATTGTTTTAAGTTTTAAAAACAAGTCTTATAATATGAGTCTAACACCACCTACTCAAAAAGAAAGATGGCCAGTCACCACCATTTAACAACAAGTTTTTAACTAAAATGACTTTTAGTTTAAAATTCTTACGGTAGTCCTGAGGCGTACGCTATATACGCTACACGCTACTTATGTGTAGCGTACGCTACAGCCCTGGTAGCGCACGCTACTGCGTATTTACGCTATTCCACACGCTATGTAGCGTTTTTTGTACGCTACGCTACGTAGCGTACGCTACACGCTACGCTACCACGCTATTTAATACACTGGTTTGATCCTTTCCGAATGGGAGTAGGGATCTGGGTTTGAAGATAGGCAAACTACTTAAATGGTCATACACAGATACAAGATTAGCCATGACCCTGGTACAAATTACAGTTGAGTGGTGGTCAGGTTCTAAGTTCTCCTAGAGTGTTGGCTGGAACTCCTTTGTACTAGTCAAGGTTACCCCCGGTGTTTTAAATATCGATGATATTGGCCGATATATCCCACAATATTTCTTGTATCCCACCTATACGATACGAAACACACAAATAGTGGGATATATCCCAAATGTTTGATCCGGTGAGCAATTTTTTTTTATTTTCGATCAATTTTTTTTTATTTATTTTTTTCTGTAAATCATATTAAATCAATGTCAAATTGTTACAAATCCATTTTTTTTTTCATGGTTTGCATGAAAAATCATAGATTGGGAGCTTTGATTTTGAGGAGAACCAAGTTGCGTAAAATTGAAAAAAATTAAAAATTTTCCAATTTCTTGCAAATCGGTTGCAATCTGTGTCCAAACATAAAATCAAACATGTATGTAACCTAATTTAGTGTTTCGTCTTTTGCTTTTGATTGTATTGCTTGTGTTTCCACACATTTTCTTACATTTATAAATTATATGAATAAACTTCGAATATACTTGCATCAATTCAGTTAGACAATGCATTGATTAGGACCCTATATAAAGAAAACCTATTATGTGCACTTGTTTTTCGTAATCTTTTGATTTGTAAGTATGTATTGATATCTTTTTTAACAATCACTGAAATTTCATTGAAAATTCGACCAATTTCCAATGTTTCCAACAACAGCGATGCATTACGCGATACACCCGATATATCCCATGCAATAAACGATACGTATCTGTATCCCAAGGGTGTGATACAAAATGTGATACCGATATTTCGAACACTGGTTACCCCTTTATTGAATTACACTCTGTTAGATAGAACTTGGGTTAAGGAGAGCTGCAGATTAATTTATAGCTGGTGGATTTAAGTTTACCAGATTCCAATGGATGATTTGAAGCATGAATACAGATTGCAGGGAGTGATAGTTGGGTTCAAACTGCTCCGTGTTGGGGAAATTGCTTTCTGATAGCAGAGGTTACCCCTTTTTTTAATAAGGCTTTTTTTTGTTGTTGTTGTTGTTGGAGCACTTGTATCAAGGAGATAGCGACTTATTAATTATGGTTGATGTGGTCAAAGTTTCACACATTGTTTAGATTGAAAAAAGTGCTTGTTCCCAAAGCTTTGTTAATTGCATAAAATGTTACCATAAATCCCTTGGCTACAGAGCTAAACTTGCTTTGGGAAGGTGAAGCACTGGGAGAGTTGGGTACCTTGCAGTGCAGTCTACTGTGGTTCTAGGATCATCATGGACTGACATGAGATACCCAATGCTAACTTCTTTTTTTATTTTTTTGAACGATTACCCAATGCTAACTTTACTTATTAAAAAGAATAACACAATGGCCAGGTAGGAATGTAATGTGGCTCCTATTCAATCAAACAGCCATGAATGATTGGATAGCCTGCATTGTGATGCATGACAAGTTACCTGCTAGCAGGACCCTTTCATGGCTTGTCATTCACACATTTGTGCCCAAGAACATGTTATTGGTACGTGTTCCCCCACAAGTTATTGGATTGGGTGGGGTGGGGGTTGTCAGTTGTTATTGATGATATTTCATTAAAAGACTCTTTTATGTGTCACACTGCTGTAGCACAATACTGTGAGTCTAATATAATTTATTAGGTGTTCAACTGACCAGCTATGATTAACACTTTTGTAACCCCAATTCTCTGGCTACATCGCCAAAGATGATTGGTCATTCAAGGGGATTCCACTATTGTGATAAGCAGTGTTCAAAGTATCGGTATTGCTGCAAGTTTTGCTAGCTGGGGATATGGAAACAATGTCGACATCGTCGATTTCTGGAAATGCAGGGAGACATTGGGGAAACATGGGGAAATTGATGGAATTTTTTAGTCAAACTTCAAGAGTTTCTAAAATACACATATTTGCATATATAGGTATCAAAATTTTACAAAAAGAATGCATATATAATAATATTTCATTTAATGGGGCCTAAAAGTATGTGATGTCGTAAGAAATCAGTCCAATAGTAACGCAACAATCACCTAAATCTTATTAAACTAATTGACAAGCAAACAAACATGCATACTTCATTGATACATAAGACATCCATGCATAAATAAACATATAAACACAATCCACATGCATGATGATCCAACCATCCAATCATTAATCTATCCATCCCATCCATCCATCCAACAATCCCAACCATCCAAACATCCATTCATCCATCCATCCCATCTATTCATCCAACCCTCCAACTATCTCATTGATCCATTTATCCAAACATTTTTTAATATATAGGTTTTTGGCGATATCGAGACATTGGCGATATTATCAAAATATCGTTGATACACTGACGATACAAGCGACACCTGGAATTCACATAGTCGAACACATTGGCAATACATTGGCAATGTCGATACATTGGTGATACAAGCAACACATGGAATTTACACAGTTGAAAATATTGCCAATACATCAGCGTTACTTGCAATAAATTGCCGATACTTGGAATTTCTGATACTACCAATGTTATTGGTATCGCTACCAATGCTATCGGTATCGCCGAGCTAGAGTTACAGATAATATCGGGGATATTATCGTAATAGTGTGGATACTCTGAACAATGGTGATAAGAGAGGCGTCTTCCTCCCATGCTACCCCTTGGAGATTCACAAATTTGATTGAGGAGATTAGGTCTATTTGCATCTCGATTATACGTACCTTTTCCCACATTTCTAGGGAAGGAAATCATGCTGGCAATTCTCCTGGCTGAAAAAGGGTTGGCCCTCCCTCTGGTCTGGGAATGCCTTCCCTTTCTTGTAGTTTCTCTATTTTATGTTATTTTTTGACAAAAAAAATTCCCTTTTGATTTGAGAAAATGACTTTAACCATCCAAGGTAGCATAACCCATCAAAAGACTTAGTTAATATGTTTCATCACAAGCTGGAAAATTATCGCTTCATCTCTAAGCTATCATTATTCTCTGCAAATACTTGTTTTAGGACTGTGGGTTCTAACTCCCAATTTCATGTTACATGGTTGTGCTGACAATAATGATTGCAATGACTGTGTGATGCTGTTAAATGGAACTTAGTAGAGTTATTGTCGAGGTTGGTTCTGATGGGATGGATTGCTGCAGCACCGCTTCTAATATATTTGAAAACTTGTGCAGGTTGGAGAGAATGACTCTGTGATTGTCATGACACATGAACCAAGTTGGCTTCTTGATTGGTACTGGAACGATGTAACTGGAAAGAATGTTACTCACTTGATACGTGATTACCTGAAAGGAAGATGTAAGCTTCGAGTGGCTGGGGATTTGCACCATTACATGCGCCACTCTTTTGTTCCCTCTGATAAACCAGTTTATGTGCAACATTTACTTGTTAACGGTTGTGGTGGGGCATTTTTGCATCCAACCCATGTCTTTAGCAACTTCAACAAATTTTGTGGAGTTTCCTACGAAAGTAAGGCTGCGTATCCTTCTTATGAAGACTCAACGAGGGTAAGTTAGGACTTTCATTTGCCGTATCTCCTTGCTTTTTTAAACTTAACATTTGATATGATTCTTTGCATATTCCTTTGTTTATTATATCTAAGGTGTTCTTTATGTAACTTGGTTCCAGATTGCTTTAGGTAACATTTTGAAGTTCCGGAGGAAGAATTGGCAGTTCGACATTATTGGTGGCATCATATACTTTCTTTTGGTTTTTTCTATGTTCCCACAGGTGATATATTCTACAGAGTTATATTGCATCCCATGTTGATACAGCTTTCTTAAGTTTATTCTTTTGATATCCTTGAATAAATGATGCCCGTTACTTTGTCGAGTGCTATTGTCTTTCTGGCTAAGCACGTGTTTTATTAAGCTTAGAGAGAAATTGTCGACAGACTATAACATTGCTAAGTGGTCCATACTATTGGATGGACTGTAACAGATTGCCAGTCTTGTCAGTGTTGAAACAGCTTTCTTGAGTTTATTCTTTTGATATCAAAGTTATATTACATCCCATGTCGATACAGCTTTCTTAAGTTTATTCTTTTGATATTAAAGTTATATTACATCCCATGTCGATACAGCTTTCTTAAGTTTATTCTTTTGATATCCTTGTATAAATGATGCTCATTACTTTGTGAAGTGCTATTGTCTTTCTGGCTAAGCACGTATTTTATTAAGCTTAAAGAGAAATTGTCAACAGCTTATAACATTGCGAAGTGGTCCATACTATTGGATGGACTGTAACAGATTGCCACAATCTTATCATTTTGTCCTGAGGAACAGATATCTGGCCCTTTTTTTCTGGGTTGTTTTTGGTCTTTGGGCCTTTTCCCCTCTTAATAAAATTTCCTTATTGCTGATTAAAAATAAAACAGATTTCTGCCCCTTGGAATTCTACGCCAATAGGTTTGGCTTACAACAAAATTGCAGAATGTGCTGGGTGTTGTAACTGCATGCAAAGAATGAGATATTTCACAATGGCTTGGGAGTTGCTTTTCTCTAGATATTTTGGTGTTGTTTGTTGCATGACTGAATTCATCAACTCATTTCAGGCAACCATTTTGAACCTATTTATGCAGTGGGTCTGGGTAAAAGGGAAATTATACCTGCAATTTTGAATTCTAAACATACCAGCTTGATCTTCCTCTATCTGCAGTCTCCTTAGAATGTATCGTGATTCCCTTCTATTTCCTCAATTCATGGAAGAAAGGGATGGAAAAGCTGCCAAATATCTGTAAAAAAAAAAAGAAGCCAATTTGAGAGGACCTTTTCTGTTGATCTTTTCAATGGCTTATACCACCCCCTCGATAGAAAAATAGACACTGGCAAAAAAGAAAATACCAAGGACTTGTGTGTATTCTCTGGGTTACAAAACAAGGTAGTTTTAATTGGAGAACTCTTCGTGCCTGTGGGCATAGCACTTTTGGGATACTCCAATTCTATTCTACTCTTCTGGCAGGGTATGTATGCATCTTGAAGCATGAAAGAATAGCACAAGGTATTCATTGAGCCAACTAAGGATGGCAGTGAGCCGCGTAGCCTGCCTGACCCAACAAGCCCAAGCCAGCTTTGGGCCGGGTTTGGGCCTTGCAAGCATGGCCACCTGGCCCAGCCCTACCTTACTTTATACATACATGTTTTATGTACCATTAATATGCCATTCCAATCCTCAGTTCGGCAATTCATACATCTCAAATCTAGACCATTCATTTCAGTCCTCTAAAATGTCTATTTCTTTGTGCATGTGGTCCACTTGATCAATGGATAGATTAGGAACTTTAAGTGGGAAATATGGATTTATCAAATTTTGAGCTGGGCCAGGTTGGTTCAGGTCGGGCTCAAGACAAACCATTTTTCAGGCTTGGGCCTGCTGTGCTAGGCTCATGTTGGGCTTGGTCCGGGCTTGAGCCTTGAGTCGTAAGTGGCGGACCAGCCACAGGCCTAGCCTGGCTTTGCCCATTGCCACCTAATGCAGGGGCATTGTCCTGCATCACCACCCCTAGAGCCAACAATAACATGGCCTCATCAAAGCCTATAATGACGCACCATCCGTGTTAGTCTTCGAGTTACAGTAGTGGATATCACTCTAGAAGGCGTGGTTGTACTGATTCAGACTCGATCATGACCTTGTGATTTAGTATGGTTCAATAACTAATGTAAAATCTAAGAAAGTCAATGAAATACTTCGCTAACCAGAGTCTAGTATAAAAATTCCATGCTGATATGTTTTTTGCTGCCTTTCAATTTTATCTTGGTTTCTTTCAATCTTTTGATAGGATATTGAAGATGTTAACTTCTTATCTGGAACAATTGAAGGGAATTATACAGAGATGGAAATGTATTAAAGTTATGTCCCAAATATAAAGATGAGGCAGTTCCCACCATCAATTATGCAAGCTAATTAAGTGTGAACAAGCTGAAAGAACTCCAACAAGGAGCCCCAAGTTGTTTGGGAATGATCCATCCAACTTAAGAAAGTGAAACCTTCCAGCTTGAGGCACCAATAGCCTCTGAAATTATATATATGTATGTATAGGGTAATATTCCTATATGGTCAACTAGTGTGGTGCCCACCATGATGTGTATGACATCCACGTCAACTAGTGTGGGGCCCACCATGATATGTCCAACATTCACTCCATCCATCAGATGCGCCCTTCCGTGGTGGGCCATGAGCTGAAGATCAGGCAATCCATGACTTAGGTGGGCCACACCACAAGGAATAGTTGAGAGCAGGCGCCCACACTTGATTGCATGTGGGGCCCACCATGATGTGGTTCAGACATCCAACCTGTTCGTTCTGTATGTCCATCTGGATGAGGGGGCTGACCAACTTTCAGACCATTTCAGAACTCAGGTAGGCCCACAAAGTGCAATTAGAGGTTTTAGGCATGGTTACACACTGTTCTAGGTGCTATAACCCACCTGAGTTCCGGATATGGCTGATTTTGGGGCCTCAGTGTTCTGAAGGACTTGCCAGAGGCACAGTTCAGATGCCACTTTCACATCATGATGGGATCTGCTTTGCTCAACCCTACCACAAGTTGTGGTAGGGTCAACCCATGTGAATATCTTCCACACATTTTTGTGTGCGTGCGCAGGTGCATGCCTGCGTGGTATTATCAAGTGAAAATGCAAACTTTTTAGAGATGTTCTTATTGAATAAGGTGCTTCTCTTTTTTTCTTATTGATATAGTATATCTGGCATTCCTTCAATTAGATGGTTCTCATTGCATGCTATATCAGTTAACGAAAGATGCCTTTCCAATCGTATAACTTATATTCAGCATGTCTATAGCTCAGCCTAACTCTGATTATTGAATATAACTGACTTATCTTTTGCACTTCCCAGTGTAAGCTCAACCACATCTTTAAGGACAATTCATGGTCTGGTCACCTAAAGAGTTTCTTCAGTACCATGTGGAATGCATTTATGTACATGCTGGAACACTCGTTCGTGTCTTTATCAGCAATGCTGGTATTGCTGGTAGTATCATTTACATTTGTTCCATCCAAAGTGTCACGAAAACGGCGGGCTATAATTGGGGTACTCCATGTTTCTGCCCACATGGTAGCAGCTATTATTCTCATGATGCTGTTGGAGCTGGGTATCGAGACCTGTATCCGCCATAGACTCCTAGCTACTTCAGGTGTCTTCTTCTTTATCTTTTGTTTGCTTCATATATCTGACCGTTTTCCTTTTCTGAAGCCATTGCTTTGCATGCATTTTTATTGAACTTCTACTGTGCACCGTATGGGTCTGATATATGGACTTTTAATCAGAAGAAGATGAGGGTGAAAAATGCAGATGTTGATTAGGCGTAAACTCATGATAGAAATTTCATCAAATCTATTGCATTATTTTCTATCCGTTTATGCTATTTTTTTTTTCTTTTTCTCGTCAACCATCTTAATGGTTCTTAATATTGACTGGGAACTGAATCTGTCTCAGGCTACCACACTCTGTATGAATGGTACCGATCGGTTGAAAGCGAGCACTTCCCGGACCCGACTGAACTCCGGGCTCGTATAGAACAGTGGACTTTTGGTCTTTACCCAGCATGTATAAAGTATCTCATGTCTGCCTTTGATGTCCCAGAGGTTAGAACCAGCTTTATATTCCAGAAAGAGTCGTGCTAAGGATACTCATGCCCCACACAAGCCATGTCTATGAGATGTACGCTGTTCATCGGGGAGGCCTCACCGTGTATGTGCTGTGGCCTGGAAGTCAGTTTTGTACTGAAAAATGGATAAAGTGTGTGATCCACCTGATGACTGGGCCAAGCCTGACTTTTGGTCCATGGCATATACAAGTGGAGCCGTCTGAGGATTGGCCCAGGTCTTAACACTTATCTCTCATTGGCACATAGGGGTGGGGAGCAGGATTCAAGATCCTACCTACACTTGCATGTAACCATCATGTTTCTCATTTATCCATGGGACAATTTCAGGTTATGGCCGTCACGAGAAGCACGATATGCAAGAAAGGGATGGCATCACTTTCCCGTGGGGGCACCATCATCTACTACACATCCATCTTCCTCTACTTCTGGGTCTTCTCAACCCCTGTGGTCTCACTGGTGTTCGGGAGCTACTTGTACATCTGCATCAACTGGTTCCACATCCATTTCGACGAGGCCTTCTCCTCTCTCCGCATCGCAAACTATAAGGCCTTCACTCGCTTCCACATCACTAAAGGTGGTGACCTTGAAGTCTTCACCCTTGCAGTCGACAAGGTAAAATTCTACCTCGTCTCACTTTGTGATGGTGGCAAAAGGCCAAGATGATGTTTTATGATCTTATTATCTGGAAATTTTTGGGCCATCAAATGTGGGTCTCATCTGATCAACAGTCTGGATCACAGAATCATGGGCCCACTTGTACAGGATGGATGCATCTGTTCTTATCCGGATGCATCAGGCCTCAACAGTTCCAATAATTTCTTAAAATTTGCTGGGTTTCTGTGCTTGCAACCTATTGACTCAGGCTGTGACTCATACGAGTTGATCTGGGTTTGACTGCTATAAGTCAGCGGACTTGATGAGTCACCCTTGCAGGCTGCTCCCTCGAGTAAGATCCTGTGATTTGAGGCCTTAAAATAATGGTTCGTTGGTCTTCATGGGCAGGTCCCGAAGGAATGGGTGTTGGACCCAGATTGGGACAGTGAACCAAGACAAGCGCAGCAGCAGAGCCATCGTAGGAGATTCCCTAGCAAGTGGAGTGCGGCCGCTGCTTATCAGGACCCACTTAGCACTGTCCGGATCGTGGACCATTTTGTCATCCACAAGGATCCTGCAAACCTAGGAACAGATCCCAGCAACTGATGATGAGCCATGAATCAAGATGTGTAAACAGGCATGTAAGTATTCATTTATTCATAGAAACAAATGCGAAAAGAATCAAAGCATAGGTTTCTGACCGATTGTCACCCCCAAAATTTACATCGGCAGGTCACTGAATTTTGATCCAGTTAAAGGGATCCAAGATGAGTGATTTTGATGGCGATCTTACAGGCATTTGCATTTTGTGATTTTGGGTCAAGTAAAAAAAGGTCGGTCTGACTCAAACCCAAGATATTTATTTGCATGGCCATGCAATGTTGGAAGTACCACATCCTAACTGGGAGCTGTTGGATCAGGTGGGCCAGCATTTGAGATGCTGATTATAAGGTCCAGTGCTGCAGTAAACATATAGTTTTCTGCGGCCGATGATCATGTGCATGTGGGGCCCACTGCCAGGAGATACAAACTGTTGATCCGTTGGTCCCTGGTGGATGGGAATGCCCCATTGGATTATCCTAGTCCCCTGATCATGGTGTAGGGCCTTATGTAAGACTGAACCGCTTTCAAGTAAGGAGTGATGTATTCCCAAATCCAATTCTAACAGAAGACCCACTTAGTTCCACACTTTCTCGACGCTGAGTTCCCATCAAAGTAAGTGGCTGAAGCACACAAGATCTGGACCGCTTATATTCCATGGCGCACCAGACATGCGTCGATGATGTAGAGAGACAGAATAGATTGCTAGGAGAGTGAGGGTTTTCTTTTACATATATAGCTAATAATCCCTTATTTGTAAATAACCTTCCCATTCCATTACTTTTTGAATTAAAATTTGTTTAGGGAGAATGAGGAGCATTTTTCCCCCACCTCATTAACACATCCAAAATCTCTTTATCTCTCTCTCCAAAGTCTCTCCCAAAATCTTGCTTCCTCACTCTAATCTCTCTCAAGCTCTCTTGCTCTAATCTCTCTTAAGCTCTCTTGGTCTCTTTGTTTTAGAAGAAAGAAAAAGAATACTGGGTGAATGGTCTAGATTTTTAATATAAGGCCTACCAATGACTACATTTATACACAATGGTAATTGTCTTTTGAAAGATAGTGCATTATTTTGTCATCACAGAAAATGAGCTGAGAGTAAAGTTTAGACTTCATGCACATGTGGCGTAATTTTCACAAATTCATAAGCAAAGTGGTTTTTTACAATACAAAAAATAGAGAGTTATATATATATATATATATATAAAACTCTCCTAGGGTGACGAATGCTTGGAGTTAGAGCTGTACACGAAACGAGTCAGCTGTATATATATATATAAAACCCTCCTAGGGTGACGAATGCTTGGAGTTAGAGCTGTACACGAAACGAGTCAGCTGGTTAACTCGCTCGACTCAACTTGGCTCGAAACTGGGTTCGAGCCGGTCGAACTGATTTTTTATACTCGAAAAAAATTCAAGTTGAGTCCGAGCTCGAGTCAACTTGGCTCGGAACTTGGCCTAGTTCGAATAAATTCCACTTAGATAAGGTTCGCTTAATATAAATATTTTGTAAACATTTATATATCTAAATAAATTATATATGATATATATTAAAAACTCTAAAACTTAAACTCGATCTCAGCTCGTAGGCTTGAACTTGAATTCAGCTCGAAAGATCGAGCTCAAGCTTTGTTTGAACTTGGCTTGAGTTGGCCAGAGCCGCTGACTGAGTCAAGCTCGCTAGTCAGTCTCAAGGACCGAGCCAAGCTGAGTTCGAGCTGGTGTAGCCTATTGGCTTAGCCGAGCCAAGCTGGGCCAAGCACGACTCAGTTTGGCTTCTGCACGGCTCTACTTAGAGGAATCATCACATCATACCTAACAACTATCATTTTGTTCTTATGTAACCCTACCCTAAAACCATAAAGCAGCCATTTTTACTTTTTTTTTGTTAGCTTGTTAGTACACCCCACGGTCAGTTGACACTTCACTGTTAGCCACCCATAAAGCAGCCATTTATGCTTTAGATGAAACCTGAAACGTAGAAATGTAGAAACCTTCCAGAGGCTACCAAAATGAGATAATTTAAAATTTTCATGCTTCCATCACTACTTGTAGAGCCCATCGAGGTTCTTGAAAAATACATACATTTGGTCAAAAAAAAGGCAAAACTGTTTCTTTCAAAGTTCAAAAAGCTTTTTAAAAACCTACTAATACACTAAAAGCCCTATGATTGATTGAATGTTCAACCCTTGAACCATTGCAGGAGTAACATTCCACCATGGCATTGCACTGTGATTATTCAAATAACTCTTTTCAACCATGTTGGTTGCACTCAAGACATGTTGCTAGCTCTAGCTCTGATACTAATGTTAAAGACCCTAACCAATACATATAAAACCCTAGGATTGATGTAATGCCTCAGAGTTGGAGATTTGTATTTAGTTTAAGGAAATGAGGGAAGGGATTTGGAGTAACTAAGGAACTCATAATTAGGATTTTGATTTATTGTATTCGCTGTGAGATCGAGCTGGTGCCATCAGTTTTCCTGTTCCACTTCTTAGGTGGGCCACGTAAAATGGATGTTCACTCTACTTACATGCCCCATTAATTGAGTTAGCCAGCTTGATTTTGGCCCAGGGAAATACATGTTAGGACCTCTGCCTGATGAGCAGTTTAGATCTTTAAACGTCTGCCACTTGTCACGTTTGAACCACGACTGTCTAGAAAGATATGATCCTGCACCTCAAGTATGTTAGTATAGGTGGGGCCATAGTTTGGTGATCCAGTCCGTTGATCTGTGGATGGGGATACTCAAA
Source organism: Magnolia sinica (assembly GCF_029962835.1). Classification (NCBI taxonomy): domain Eukaryota; kingdom Viridiplantae; phylum Streptophyta; class Magnoliopsida; order Magnoliales; family Magnoliaceae; genus Magnolia; species Magnolia sinica. Next base: position 19,731,315 of record NC_080574.1, on the reverse strand, counting down.
TTTTATTTTTTAAAAAAATAAAATAAAAAAATCATGATTGGTAGGACATTTTGCACGTTTCAGATGAGATCTGATCATTCCTCCATATATGATATATATTGAACTGGTCAAAAGACTCAGCTTCAAATGGAGCAGTTGCATGGCAAGAAACGCTTTCTACTACAAGTGGGTTGGTAGGCCACACCATCTTTACCGATTTAGGAACTTCCACCGCGGTTTTGGCAATTAAAAAAAATATATCCGCAAAATTCGGAGAGTGCTTTGTCGGAGGTGAATTTAAAAAGTGAGGCCTACGAATCACGTTATCCATGTATGTATCTCACATCTAACCGGTTAGCAGTTGCAAAGTAATATTATTATTAGATGAACAAAAATTACGAAGGATCCAATCATCTAGTGGGCCACCCCAAATAAAGTAATATACACCACTCAAAACGTCCAAATTCAATTGTAGCCTATTTGATGATTTGATCAGCTTTATTATTTGTTGGTGTGACCATCATGGTGGGGTCCATATGTTGGATGGGTTGGATGTTTCACACATACCATGTAGTTCCCACAACTCTCGACTTTCATTACTTTTTAAAGAAAAAAAAAAGATTAGGCATTCTTTGTAATTTCTTCTCCAAAAACACCTCCCAAAACGTTAATTAAGAGGATTTTGCACTAAAAATTAAAAAAATTAAAAAAAAAAAAGAAGAAAAGTTGGAGCAGTTGCCATCAGCTGACCTTTTCTTGGTAGGTGATACAAAGAAATGCTTGGAAATTTCCACCAAGAGGAATTACAAGGTTGGTCAAAGTATTGTTGGATGACCCACATGATTCGTTACATGTGGGGCCTATGGTTGGGTATTCCAGACTGTTAATCAATGGGACCCACTTTGCCTTTGTTTGAGATGACTCGAAATTTCCCCCATTGGAATGTCAATGGTTCCACATTCAACAGAAATAATCCACAGATTGAATTGTCGGGATCTTCCCATCTTCCCATCTTTCTTTGAATTTTAACAAGTGGGCCCCATGGTTCGGTAATCCAGAACATCTGTCTCCCATCAACATACCCCAAAAATCTCCCAGATTGGAAGATCCCATCCTCACCCACCAATCTCCGATGGGTTGAGTCCAGGTCTAATTCAAGCTAAGATTCAATTTGAGCCGTACCACTTTATTATCCACGGATAGGATTTTATATTTGGATAGAAGAACAAGCCTTCCCATCAAAATAAACGTTACTCTACCTAAATCAGGCATGGCCTGAACGGTTATAACAACTGATCAAAGGCCCATTGTCTACATGCACGTGCTCCCCACCTGCTGATTAGATAAGCCCCCACCCATTTTCAGCACATCCCAAAAATGGAGTGGGAACAGCAAGGCAGCTCGGATCTCTTACACATGTGCCTCGTTTCCACCGTTGAAGGAGCACACGTAGAAGGTGTAATCGATGGCGAGTCACCTTTATCAATTCTCAATGACGGAAAAGGGGCTGTTTTTGGATCTCTTCATCATTGTACCTTGATTCTACGCCCCTTCTTCAAGGATAAGAAATAAATATTGGGCCTTGAGGATCAACGGCCATGATCCAATTTTTACAATTTTAATAGCTGGCTACAACCTAGTCCCCACCTGAACTACCAAAGAAAATGGTGTTGTTTTGTCATTTTCAAATAGACATGCGTACAAGTCACGATTAACGCGTTACAAATTCAGTCCTTTTATTTTATTCAAGGTGATGATGCAGTTGATGACATATGGTGTAGGTGGACCACGGTCAGCTCCTAGTCAGCATACACTGGCCATAGGCGTTATTGGGCCCCACTATCTGATATTTGTAGGATCAAGATGTTACCACGTCATCCCATTACACCTAGATGATCCAACGCGTGCGCGGTGGATGAAATCTAAGACTTGTTGATTAAGATAGGGATGATGAGTCTCGATTGTATTTATTATTGAGGAATACTAAAGTGCCCACGTACGAAAGTTTTGGAGGCCGGATCAGCTGTAAAGATTTATAGGTGAAACGAGGTGTCTGTGGCGACATCCAGTCCGTCCATCATGGGCGCCCCATCAGGTTATCCTTAGAGTACAAAAATAAGGTGGACCCAAACCTCGATTGGGCCACACCACAGGAAACGGTTTGATGGGGACGTCCACTTTTATTTATAAAATCTTCCTGTTTTCTATCTGCCAGTCAATCCTCAAGACGTACCCCACAAGGATGAATGGACACCACAAAAATCAGTCCATCCAAACACTCAAGTGGGTATTTTGGATCTAAGTGATTTTTGCGAATCAAGGAAAATAACGAGTGGGACACGTGAAGGCCCAGTAAGGTTTCAACGGTGGAAATCATTATCCCCATTGGTGTGGTCCACTTGAGCTTTTATATGCTTCAATTTTGGGCTAATGTCCTAAAATGAGCTGGAAAAACGGTTGGACGGCGTGGATAAAACAATACATCACGGTGGGCCCCTCGGAGTCTTCAAACCACGGTAAAGGGTAGTATGCGCCTCACCATACAATCCAGGTCCGTCATGGATGACGCGGACATAAGATAAGGGTTCCACACATCAAGATGCCAGTTGAGATTAACCTACAAAGCGCGAGTGAATGCGGCTTAATACGGTTTTTGGCGCTCGCTTCTCACCGTACACGTGGAGATTGGGAGCGTTGATCTGTGGACCACCATGTTGATAGGGTATGTGATAGGGAAAATCTGACCATCCATTTGCTGTTGTGTGCTTTTTGCTGGTTGAATGCGGACTGTTGCTCTAACCGTTTCTTCTCTGGGCCACTGATTGAATGGCTACTGGGGTCCAACCTCCTTGCTGCTGCGAGCCAGCGACGACGTCGCCATCCACGTAATTATTTCTATTTTAAAGAAGGAGATGATACAGTAGAGCCGAAAGAACCGGAATATGGTAGGGCAATCTCCATACAGTAAATATGGCATGCAGAAGGAAAAATCCGGACCATCTATCGTGTGGGTCCTACTGTGGATAGTCCATATTTACGCCTCTCAGATGATTATAGCAATCACTTTATTCACTTTATTTTGCTTAATTTGGACAGTAAACATAATTGTTATCCACCGTTTCTTTGAAGACCATTGATCAAATGTGTACAATCATCTAATTTGTATATTTTTTCAATAATTTTCCATCAGAAATAGGGAAGCTACATGAACGGTTCTGATTGATGCTTGACCCTGTCACGTGTACGGTAGAGAGATGGCTCCACCATATTCGGTTCTATAAGCTTTAGCGTACCATTTCCCCCTTTATTATTCTCTGGTCTGGAGAGGGATATGATCCTGGGCATGGGACCGTCGCTAAGGCCTGTACACGTGGCACTGACACGAATCCCAAAGTCCCAAATAGTGAAATCCACCGTAGATGAATACAGTAAATAAATAATAATAATAATAAAAGAGAAATAGTGAATGGTCCAAATTCATCAAACAAAAGTCCATTAATAAGATATCAGAGCCGTTGAATTTATCTGATTTTCTGAATATAACCAATCTAGATTTCTTGATACTATTTGGACGGTTCAGATTTAAGTTAAATTTCACGTGTATGGTTCGGTTGCCGCCCCAGTACTGTTGCTGCGGTATCATGCTCAGCACCCTATTGCCCTCTGGATTCCCGATAAGACGTTTGCCGGAAGGGGACTCGTTTCGGAAGCGGATTGGCTGATGTACCGCACAGCAGCAATATAGCTAATGCGTTGACCTGTGGGTCCCATCATGAGGTGTGTGTTATATCCAAACCGTCCAACCATTTTTCGAGCTCGTAGTAAGTCTTGAGACAAAAAATATGAAATATCTAATGATCAAGTGGACCACACTGCAAAAGGCAGTGGGGGATTGAACGTCTACCATCAAAACCCTTTTGGGTCACAGAAGTTATGGATCAATATGAAATTTGTTTTTCATCTTCATCCAGTTATCTGTAACCTTATGAACATATTGGATGGAAAATAAATGTTACGGTGGGCCTACCAATTTTTTAACAGTGAAAATCATTCTCCACTGATATTTGTGGTGTAGTACATTTTACCTTTAGATATGATTATTTTTTGGACAATGTTTTAAAATGACTTCTAAAAATGTATAAACGGTGTTAATATAATAAATACATCATTGTGTGGCCACGTAACTTTGATCTCCTTTGAACCGTTCGTACGAGCTCGAGGAGCGTTAGCGCTTGTCTTCGCACCATTCCGCTTCCACTCGTTTCAAGGGATATACCTGGATCACACGACGTGGTAGCTCTATGAATTTTAATCTTTGGGGCTCATTTTAGGATACAAGCCCCAAAACTTAGAAGATCAAAAGCTCGAGTGGACCATACTACAAAAAATAGTGGACAATGATGCCCGCGGTTGAAACCTTCCTAGTAGCCACGTGATGTTTATTTACCATCAAACCTGTTCGTAAGGTTTAATGGGCATATTTGAATGAAAAACAATAAAATATTAATAGGGATTTTTTTATTTTTTATTTTAAAAACATTTTTATTACTCACGCACACATACCCCCACACGCTCACGCCGTAGTGGGATTTCACTGCTGATGGATAATTGAACCCTTGTCCTGGTGTTGAAAATCACAAGAGTCCACCTGAGCTTTGGATCAATATGATATTTGTTTTTCTTTTTCATCCATTTGTGGCATTGGGGATAAATTGGATGGAAAATAAATATTATAATGGATACTACAAATGTTTTAACGGTGAGAATTATTGTCCCACTATTATTTGCGGTACGGTACACTTGAGATTTGGATATGAATAATTATTTTTCGTTTATAATCTCTTAAAGTTATCTTAAAAAGTGAATGAATACGATAAGTACATCATTAAAGTTGGTACAACTTGGAACTCGAGGAACGGCAGCGCTAGTCTTCGCACGACACGTACGCACACGAGCCAGCTCGGTGGTGTGTGGTAGACCATCCAATCCGCTCCCTTGGAAAATGGCAAGGACGATAGGGTCATTTCACCATCACCTCTGATAGGAGTTGAATGTGCTGAATCTGTGGTGTCTTCTCCCCTCGATAGTCTTCGAACCCTCGTAGAGTTGAACTGAATATTATCTTCCACGCAAAGTCGCGGATGGGATTCGGTGATCCATGGACCACCGATATCGGTAGATCCGTGGCCGTGGGCCCGTTGCTATACATTTTTCATATCAACACCGTTCGTACATTTTTCTAACTCATTTTTATAGCATGAAGCAAAAAATGAAGCAGATCCATTTTTTAGGTGGCCATACCACAAGAAACAGCGGTGATTAAACGCTTAACATTAAAAACTTCCCGGCCACAAAAGTTTTGACTAAGCTGACATGAGTGTTTTTACTTCGTCATCCTGGGACCTTATCAACGGGGTGGATGGGAAATAAATATTACGGTGAGCCTTAGGAAGTTTTAATGGTGGCTGTTTAATCATTATTATTTCTTTTAATGTGGTTCACCTGAGATTTGACTATACTTATTTTTAAGGTTACGAATGGAGAGTGTGGATGTGAAACACCTGCCACAATACGTGGCCCACGGTCAGGGGTCCACTGAACTCAGTAGTCCCGGATCTACCGAATTCCCGTCCGAAAGTTGCAGCCCTCTGACTTATCTGTCACGTGACAAAGCAGTCGTACTTTTCTATGGTTATGGTGTGAGTCTCCACATGCGGCATACATCTGCTTTAACCTGGACCGTCCATAGTGCTGGACCCTCTTTTTAAGATCTTGGAGTTAGGCAGATGGGACAATCTGAATAGTCCATTTGATGGTTGGGATTTCACTCCATCCTAAGGTGTACAGGTGGTAGGATAGGAATAATGCTCGTGCCATTTCCCCACAGTACGAACCGGTTAATGATGTGTTGAAACCTAACCCAACCAGATACCATTGGGGCGGATGGACGAAAGATTCAAACACGCATTTCTTCAGTGATTTTACGCTCCAATCCGTGACCAATACACTTTCGGATGCAAGCCAAGTTGCTAATTTTGTCATGATTGCGTGGGACTAATTATTATATTGATTTTTAAGTCCTTTTTAAAGGTTGGAAGTAAATAGAATCATAAGTGGACAACTTTAAATATAATATTTATGACATATATAAGTATAAACGGACACGGATTGCGTCCTAACCTGGCAAGGATCCGTGGGGCTCACCGTGATGTAAGTGTTTTATCCATACTGTTCATCGATTTTCTCAAATCATTTTAATTTATCATCTTAAAAATGAAGCTGGTCCACAGCTCCCAATAAGTTTTTAATGTCGGACGTTCAATCCCCACTTTGTGGTCCATTTAAGCCTTGGACCAGCTTCAATTTTTGTACCATAGCTTAAAATTATTTGAGAAAACGGTGTGGATAAAACACTTACATCATGGTGGGCCCCACAGAGCCCTAGGGTAGGACGCAATCCGCATCCATTATTAACATGCATGGTATATATAGTGCATTAAAAATTAATGTAACACATGTGAGGTGCTTAATACATATAACACTTATGATAAAACCATACATCATTATACTTTTATAAGCAGCACTAATTTTAATTAAGCTTTACTCAATTTTCAAGGAGTAATATACTCTCTGTTCTATCTTTGGGGATATAAAATAAGATATATTTTTTTAATTTTTAATTTTTTGGCAAAAATGAGTTAAAGAAAGGGTTGTGAATTGGAGTGGCGCAGATGCGCCCATATCTCCCCCGGATGGTGCGACCCTCATTGTAGGGCATAGCTCAATGTTTGCATTTTACATCCATGCTATCTATATACATTTTTCTGATTATTTTAAAGGGCATGGCCCAAAAATAAAGCAATCCAAATCTGGAGTGAACCATGCCATAGAAAAAAGAAGAAGCAATGATTGACTATTAAGAATTCTTTGTAAGCCATAAAAGTTTTGATTCAAGATAATATTTGGTTTTCCCATTCATCTAGGTTTGTGTGACCTTATCAGTAGGTTGAACGGAACAATGCCGTGGAAATGTTATGTGGGTCTCAACAGGTTTTTAATGGCAGGGTGTTCAAACGCCATTGTTTACCATGGCATGTTCTTACTGAAATTTGGATATGCTTCTTATTTGGGCTCACATTGTGAAGTAATTTGGGAAAAAAAAAAAACTTGATTAATAGTGTGGAGGTAAAGTACACATATTAAGGTGGGCTCCATAGTGATGAGCACACCATCTTGGTAACTAGCCTCTTACCCGTTCCTGTGGACATGCATGAGCTTTATCCACTCGCATATTCATTTTTCTATATATTTTCAGAGCATGAGTCCAAAGGTAAGATAGATTCCTAGCTCAAAGTGGACCACTCCAAGGGAGTAGCTGTGATAATGATGCACACTGTTGAAATCTTCTTGAGGTCGAAAATGATATTTACTTCCCATCTAACCTGTTCATAAAGTCACATAGACTAGGCAAAGGCAAAACACAAATATCAAGTCAATAAAAAAATTCTGCAATTCTCAAAAGACTTTTATGGTAAGCATTCTATCTCCATTTTATGGCCTACCAGGACATTAGATCAATCTCATTTTTGGCCATATACCTTATAATAATTTGTAAAAATGGAAGGACGACTAACATTACAATGGGCTCCATTGAGTCATGTGTAGACTGAGTGGGCTTTAATACACACACACACACACACACACACACACACACACACACACAACCACACACACAATAGTGAAATTTCACCACCTATGTGTTTCGAACCCAAGACCTCAAGTTGAAACTCCCCATAGTCTACCACTGAGGTAAGGACTCAAACCCACCGAGTGCGGCTAAGGGCCTGTTTGGGCGGTGGGATAAGATGAGATTAGGTGGGATGGGATTCATCTGGTTCCCTGCTAATTTCACTCCATGTTTGGGAAGAATGGAAAAACTTTGGAATTACATTAACAGCTTGTTTGATTTTTCAGTGCAACAATAAATACCATGTAAAAAAGTAATAATTATTTTCCCAACCATTTATGACATTTTCATTCGTACTTAATTTGATTGCCTACTCTTTTGACACAAAAACTTTTAACTGCTTACTGTTTTGACACAAAAATCAAAAATATTACAAAATATATGTGGGTCCCATTGTGATGCATTGTGCTTATCCTCACGGTTCATCCGTTATGCCGGCAGAATTTATAGCATGAGCAAAAAATGAGGCATATCTCAAACTCATGTGTACCATGCCATAAAAAAAGGGAATCGAATACTCACCGTTAAAAAACTTTGTAGGGCTACTGTTTCTTTTGGTGCGGGCTACTTGAGTATTGGATTATTTCAATTTTTGTATAATGCTTCAAAATATTGTAGTAAAATAGATAAATGAAACTAATATATCATATACATAAACGCATATATTCCTATGAATTTTCAAAAACGCTGAAATCTTAATAATTACCTATTCACGGTGCATTTAACATTGCTTTGAAAAACAAACTGTCCCTAAATGGAATTGCATTGGGTCTTGTGCCAATTTCACTCAATGTTAGCAAGTTATGTAGGTCCCACCATGATGTGTGGGCTATATCCACATCGTCCACCCATTTACCGAGATTATTTTAGAGCATGGCCAAAAAATCAGGTAAATCTAAATCTCAAGTGGACCCCACCATAGAAAGCAGCGAGGATTGAATACTTATCGTTGAAAACCTCTTTGGGCCACATAAGTTTTGGATCTACCTCATTTTTAGGCCCATACCATAAAATGAGGGTACAAAACAAATGAACAGTTTAAATATAATACATGTGTGTTATTCTTAATAATTTCAAATGATGGTGAGTATATCCATTCAATGTACCACTGTATTACCAACAAAGCATGTCATTAATCTTATCCCATGGCAACAGGGACAAACCCTGCCCTAGTAATTATGTTTTTCTAATCCCATCCCACCTAATCCTTTCTGATCCCACCGCCCATACAAGCGAAAGGATTTAACCCGCGGAAGAATAAAACCATCCATCAACTGACCATCAAGGCAATTTATGCGCGACCCGATTTTTTGTTGCATCTAAACACATATTCAAATGAGACGGCTAAGGAATTTTTTAAAAATAAATCACTAATAATTCCTAAGAACAGTTCATTCGTAGGCTGATTAGATGGTAAAAAATATGGCCAGAGCCTGTGACCAGAAATTACGTGGGGCCTACCTTAGATGTTTGTTAGAAATCCACCCCATTCATCCGTTTTTCCGGATCGAGTTAGATCGTAGGCCAAAAAATGATGCGGATTCAAAACTTACATGGGCCACATAACAGGAAACAATGATGATTGGATATATTTTTGTGTTTTCAATTCATCTCGGGAGGAATGACCTCATAAACGGTTTGGATGGCATATAAACAACACGACAGATCTAGAGATGGTTCAGCGGTTGGTATTTCCCTACTCACTTTTCCCATCGTGCAGCCTACTTGAATTTTGGATCTACATCATATTGAAGCATATGTCATAAAATGATCAGGCAAAACTCATGGACAGAATGGATTTCTCACAATTATCACGGTGGGCCCCACCTAGCGTCCCATCCTAGGAAGTCTCCCAAGAGATCCCTACCCGACTAAATTGGGAGCATGATGCAGCTCCAAGGACCGTCCATCTAGTGGGCCTTATCATGGATGGCTAATGTTTTAAAATTCGAAACTATTAGCAATTTTAACCATCACTTGTCTTCACTTCCTCCTCCAAAGCATGGTGACCATAAACCATTTTTGTTCTTAACGGTCCCTTTCAAGAGATGGTTAGGATCATCCGATCTATCTGTACTTTGAAGTAATTTCCATCCACATCAATTTGAGTTAAATGGACGATCCGGATCAATAAATTACTTTGCCAAGTGTACGATGGAGAGACGGCTCTACCATATTCCAGTACTACCGCCTCTACCGACTCGTCTGCCACCTGATACCGACACGTTGTTTGGACCTACATACGCGCGAAGGTTCGCCACCGGTGACATAATAAAAAGTGGTAAACGCACTCCATAGTCTCCCCGTTTATAATTACTATCTACACCAAACGTCACAGTAGTCTGTATAAAACGTCAGACAATAGGAATGAGAGAGAGAGAGAGGAGAGAGGAAGCTTCCCATGGTATGTTTTTTCAGTGCTTCTCATATAGAAATCCAAAAGACTGGATTTTTAGACTTTTACAGTGATTCGATTTTGAACACGCCTTCTTCTTTCTGTAGAATCTTTAATTGGGTAGTTTAATTTAAAAAAACCAATCTTTTTCTTTATTTTATTTTATTTTGGTTCTTCTTCTTCCTGGTAAGCTCAGTTGTTGCTTTTCCACCAAACATCAAAACTTGATTTTTTTTTTTTTTTAAATAAAAAGATGCAAAATATTATCATCTTGCTGAAGACTTTGGCTCTTTCTCGTGCAACCCAACTGTCAAAAACATATATTTCTCTTCATTTGAGCTCCTTTTGGAGGATTTCTCCAGTTGGGTATTTCCCCTATTTGAAGATATGATCAAGATTCATATATGTAAGGTATGATCTTTGTCAGTCCTTTGATGGGTATGTTTTAATTTGTTTTGTTTTTCATTTGGTTGGTGTGGATTTCTGTATTATCGTCGATGTGTATGCAATGTTGTTACCAATTTCTGTAGATTTTATGATGTGGATGATCTGTAGTCGCCTCAATATGGATGGGCCATACCGAGTATCGCATCAATTGACTGATCCTAACCGTCTGATTTTCCCCGTAGAATTTGGACTGTTCAGATGGTGAGATCATCTAACCAACCTGATTCGTGAGCGATGATGCTCGGCCCATGATTTGAACCATCTAAATTGATGTATGTGTATGAGCAGCATCATGTGGATATGCTGCTGATGCTGCGTTACAGTCTAGTCTAGCTAACTCACGCCGCAGTCTTGCCCTTTCCGATGCGACAAGGCTAGGAAGAAAATCTCTGTGTATCCATGTCTAGATTAAGAGTATGGGGAGTCCATGTTGCCTTCTAGTAAGAAGAGTCAGGGCTTCTCTCTCTCTTCCGTATATTGGATTGCATAGGCCTTCTCATCCATAAGGCTAAATCTTTAAAAATCAATGCTACTATAACCCAATCTCTGTTTGTTCTCTTTTTATTATTTTCATTTGCTGGTTGGTAAGGCGTGGTCGAGGAATACCCAATCCTTGACGGAAAGCTCTTTATAATGCCAATGGTTTTACCTGACCATTCTTCATTAGCAAAATTTTTTGGTGCAACTGGGGCCGTTGAAAGAATGCGGTAGTTACTTTGTCAGGGCCTGTTTGTATAGGGGGAGTCCCAACGTGGCGACGTCATTCATCTGCTAGGATTTGAATCCTTAAAAAATAGGTTGTTGGTTTCACCTAAAGTGTTCTATATGCCAGAGCTGAAATGGTGTTAGAAGGTTAGAATGTCGATCTTGTGAAATTGCTTTTGTTTCGTCTCCGGCCTGAAAGGAAATGGGTAGGGCTTATACAATTTTATCACAGCTGATCCGATCCAAACAGACCCATGTCTTGATAACTTTTTTTTTTTTTTGGTTAGCTTGTTAGTGCACCCACTGTCAGATCACACTTCACTGTTAGCCACCCACACTAGGGAATCGATGCCAAGACCTCAGTCTTGATAACTTGAGATGATTGTACTCATTTCAAATCAAACGTATCTTACCATGTAAAAACCTTTTAATTTCGTGGGAATTTACTGGGAAAATCCTCTAATAAAGGGGTCGTTTGGACGGTGGTAAATGGTTTACATTGTAAATGATTTACTAGTAAATCACTTAAAGGCCGTAAATGATTGGCATCTTGTCTGCTTGGCTTTAAGTTGTAAATGATTTACTAGTAAATCATTTACAGTGTTTAGAAAGCCTGTAAATGGTAAATGAAATCTGCTTTATAAGCTTTCATTCAAAAAAATAGAGCTGTTGCCATCTCCTCATTTACTAGTTAATGAAAACTCACATTTTTGCTCGTAAATGAGAAGGGAGCATCCAAACACAAGTATTAAATGATTTGCTATTAAATCATTTACTACTTGCCCCGTTTACCACCATCCAAATGAGTCCTAAGGATTTTTAGAGGGTCTTCCAAAAATAGACCTTGACAATTTGAATGCCCTAATCAGTCTGCTGATCATACGGATGTGAAATGCAGAATTTGCCCGTTGTCTTTTTTTTTTTTCAAAATGCTTAAAATGGTGTACTTGCTTCTCAATCGCCACCATTTACAACTCAACTGCTTCTCCATCTCTACCATTTTATTCCTATCACAAAAACTAGGCTGCTTCTTCATAGCTTCCACACTATTCCTCTCGTGAAAGTTCTGCTGCTTCTTAATTGCTTCCATTCTATTCCTGTCATGAAAGCTCTACTGCTTCTCCATCGCTACCACTTTATTCCTTTCACGAAAGCTCTATTGCTTCTTCATCGATACAATCAATGGACAATGCAGAACCAAAAAGCCTCTCTTCCACTCAGAATCCAATTCACTGTAGTAAACACCCAAAAGATGAGTTTCAGAAGTTTTGAACTGAAAGCCTCTCTTCCACTCAGAATCCAATTCACTGTAGTAAACACCCAAAACATGAGTTTCAGAAGTTTTGAATTCAGAAAACAATACCTAATTCTTTGATTTTGAGTCTCAGATTTCTTTCTACATGGGAAGCTCAGACCCCACAAACAGTTACTTAAAAAACCATACATTTGAATAGATGATGGAGAAAAAAAAAACTTTTCTTCCATCTAAAAACAGTGAATCAAATGTTTTAAAGAAACAGGTTTATGCCGATCTCATAAGCAATAAATTGCTCCCTCAAACTCATATATGTGGTCAGATAATGAAAAAAAAGAGGCAATCTTTATTTCTCCAAAACAGAAACAATGAAAGATCAAAACCCGGAAATTACAGCCCAAGACTCAATTTTTATTATTCAGATAATGAAAAATAAAACCATCTTTCCTAAACCACAAATCCACCATTTTGAAATATGGAAGCTGACACTCAAAAATTAGAATCAGAACCTGATGTAGATTGTGAAAAAGTCTCTCCTTAGCCTGGAGTTCTACCTGAGGTAAAACCTTTTCATCTAAAATCAAATTCACTAGACTCAGACTCAAAACCTATGTTTTGGTGAATCTACCCAGATCCTCCAGCAGAAATAAATGATTTCAAGGAAGAGAGTGAAAAAAAACCACCCAGAAAGTACTCGCCTTTCCACTCTTTAAAACCGAAATATTGAAAAAAAAAGACTGCCTATTCATCTCTCCAAATATCAAAATACTATTCCTAGACCTCGTTATACTGAAATGTTGTCCAAAACAAAATAAAAAATCCTTTTGGTAACAAGAGGTTTGAGAAAAAAACTTCAAACCTTTGTTCATGAAAATTTTGAGAGAAATCATGATAATTCTTTCATTAATGGGGGGTTAGAGCAACTTTTATAAGGGTGATGCGCCATTTCACCACATCCATGTGGTACAAAATTCCCCCAAGTTCTTGTTGGGATAGATTTCTTAATGAATGCAACATTTGAAACTGCAATAGACAACAGGAGATTCGGTTATCCATGACTCTGTGGAAACTTAATGGACTTCATTATGCTGGCCGTTGTCGTTTAATGGTTTTATGGTCTGAGAAATTGTAAATATTATTTGTAATAAATTCCAGTTTGAGTAGAACTATCTGCTTTTATGCGTCTCTTAGCAAATCTCATATGCACAGATTTATCTTATGCTAGAGTCATATGCTTAGAACAACTCAATCAATATGCTCCTAAAAGATTTCAAAGGACCTTAGACAAATGGGGAACTCATGATTGCATAATTTACAATGTTGGATGCAAGGTGGATGCATGTTTTACTGTGGAAGAGTTGTCATTATGGTACTTGAGACTGAATAGGATCACAGCCAGACATATCACTGACCTGTATAAGAGATCCTGGAAGCTTCATGGTTATATACTTTCTGGAGTGAACATGATCTGAGGCATAGGATTCTGCTTTAAAAAATCTCATTGACCTCTTCATATAGATTTTAGACCTATGTTTCTGTGGTGCTTCTTGTCAGAGGTGTACTGGCCGTTGCTCCTTGGTTAGAGCTATTCTTTTGTTATTGGCACCTAGGCATCTGCACCCATCACTTCCTCCAGTTCTTGTAGCCATTGACGAGGATGGTGTTTTTATTCACCGGCTCCAAACTTCTATTTTATTTTTGGGATATAGTTCAAGCTTTTTCTAGGATCATCAATTCGATGCTTGTAATGATATATGCGGGTTTTTAGTCTGGTGGTTCTTATTGGTGTGTTCCTACCCATTTTAAATGGACTGTGCCCCACTAATCTCCTGGATTAGAAGATCCTGCCCACACAATTGTCTGGACTTCTTTTTTTTCCAGTTGAGTGTGGACTGTTTATGTACCTTGTCTTGACCATCTATCTATCTGTAAGCCACTAACTAAAAGGATTGAACTTCCCTGCTGAGGCCTTTTTTTGGGGCATGGAACAAAGAAGGTGGGACACGACAATGGTCTGGATTACAGAACTACAGGCCCCACTTGTCAGAACTGAAATCCTGAGTATATTGTACAAAGCCTTGGTTGAGAATCCTCTGATTTGTTTTCTTACTGTGTCCATTATCCTTCTTTCTTGTCCACCCATTTGCAAGTTCTACAGAATTGGAAAATCAATGTTCTGTGTTCAACTGAGCTGGAAGAAGCCAAAGAGTTCTACTTGAACGGTCTCATTTCAAATGTGGAACTAATAAACTTCTCCGAAAAATGAAGCAGAAGTGAAAATCTCCTCCATTTTGGAAGTAAACAATCCCAAGAAGAATGTTCTACTCTCAAATCCTGCCCTCTTTAAACATGAAAACAGCAGGTGGGTTCCAACCCATGGCTCAGTGGTGGACAGAGTGCGTTTCAACATTGAGGTCATGGGTTTAGCCCACACTACTTTAAAAAAAAAGCAGTAGGTGAAATGCCATACCAAACCGTCACACGCCCACACTACCTTTAAAAAAAAAAGCAGTAGAGGTGAAATGCCATACCAAACCGTCACACAAATGCTGCTCATTTATTCCCGCAACGTAGGAACGGATTCCAGCATTCCTGACTTACCACACAAGCTTATGACTGGATATTCTTGTGTTGATGCTCATGAAATTTCTCTTCCTAAATTAACTTTGACAGTTTTTCATCCTCTTACCATTCTGTTTAATTTCCATTTGTGATAGCCAGCATCAATGCTTGTGAAGTCTTCTATGAATAGAGAGGAAGTTTTGTAGCTTGTTATAACGGTGAAGTGTTGAGTAGCTTGAAGAGGATATCATGTCTTTAGTCAGGTCTGTGGATTCTTCCACCTCATATGGCGAGTCCAACATCTATTCACTTAAAGGCAACATTGATGGCACTGGTCTATCCACTCAAATATTTTGCTCCGATAAGCGTAAATTCAAGTATGGCCCTGAATCCTTTTGCCATGAGATTTATAGCAAGCAGTACCCTCATTCTTCCCCAGAAGAATATCCGAGTCAACAGATTGGCTCACTTCACCAATCTAACTCCAGCTTTTCCAGCCCTGTATTTTGCCCTCAAGGTCCAACATCCTACCGGCTGATGGCTACTTCAGGATCCTCTGTCACTACACAAAATGAATATAATTATTTTGCCACAACCCAGGATTCGCTTCCGTTAATGTTCACCGACAACTCTGCACAGACCCTTTCTTCATCAGATAGCCCAGAGAATGGAATGGACTATGGTGAAGATGAAATCAGGTTGAAGCTTCAAAATCTTGAGAGAGAGCTGCTGGATGATAATGATGACGACATGTTCGAATTGGACCAATGCATAGGTATTGATGGTGAATGGGCGGAATCTGTCAAGAATCTTCTTATCCCCAACTCACCAAAGGAATCTTCATCCTCAGACTCGAACCTCAGCAGCATCAGCAGCAGTAAAGATATGCCTGTTGTACCCATATCCAGCCCTCACTCATCCAGAAATCTAACTCCGAAGCAGCTGCTCTTTGAATGTGCAGCTGCAATGTCAGAAGGGAACCTGGAGGAAGCATCAACCCTTATAACAAGCCTCAGACACATGGTCTCAATCCATGGGGATCCACCTCAACGGATTGCTGCCTACATGGTGGAAGGCCTTGCTGCTCGGATGGCTGCCTCAGGCCATGGCCTTTACAAGGCTCTGAAATGCAAAGAGCCGCCCACTACGGATCAGCTCTCAGCCATGCAGATCCTCTTCGAAATCTGCCCATGTTTCAAGTTCGGGTTCATGGCAGCCAATGGTGCGATAGCTGAAGCATTCAAGGATGAAGAGAGAGTGCACATCATAGATTTCGACATAAACCAAGGAAGCCAATACATTACACTTATACAAGCTCTTTCAACTCGGCAATGTAAGCCACCCCATGTGAGGATAACAGGAGTTGATGACCCCGAGTCGGTGCAACGCTCAGTTGGTGGCTTGAACATCATTGGGCAGCGTCTCGAGAAGCTTGCAGAGTTAGTTGGGGTGCCTTTTGAATTTCGAGCAATTGCTGCCAAGACAGGAGATGTCACACCATCAATACTAGAATGCCGGTCAGGTGAAGCACTCATTGTTAACTTTGCCTTCCAGCTTCATCACATGCCAGATGAGAGTGTCTCAACAGTGAACGAGCGGGACCAACTCCTCCGCATGGTTAAGAGCATGGAACCGAAGCTGGTGACGGTCGTTGAGCAAGATATGAATACTAACACAGCTCCGTTCTTTCCAAGGTTTGTGGAGGCCTACAATTACTACTCAGCTGTGTTTGAGTCGCTCGATGTGACACTCCCCAGGGAGAGCCCGGACAGGATAAATGTTGAGAGGCACTGCCTTGCACGCGATATTGTCAATATTGTAGCGTGCGAGGGGGCGGAGAGGATAGAGAGATACGAGGTGGCGGGGAAGTGGAGGGCGAGGATGATGATGGCTGGGTTTGTTCCTTGCCCGTTGAGTGCATATGTGAATGGTGCGATTCGATCACTGCTGTTAAAATCATACTGTGACAGGTACAAGGTGAAAGAAGAAGGTGGGGCCCTCTACTTTGGGTGGGAGGGCAAGAACTTGATTGTTGCTTCAGCATGGAGATAGTTTTTATACAGGTAATGATCCACTTCTTGCTAATAGTCTTCTGTTAGTTTTTATGTATCTATGCACATGAGATTTTGGATTAACAACTACTAATATCTGATGTAATAGGATGAAGGAATAAGTAACTTATTTTTCTTTTTCTTTTTTCTTTTGGGTAAACTAGCTCTTCTGGGACCCACATGAGATGATTCCCACCCCGGATGAATGGAAAGCACAAATATCAGCCTGTTCTAGAATGGTTTCAGTGGTGGGCATTCAATCTCCCGTGTTTCTTGTGGTAGCTCACATCATTTTTGGATCTCCCCCATATTTGGGCACAACCTAAAATGAGCTGGTGAAATGGATAGAGTGGATATAACATAAATATCATGGTGGGCCCACTGCCTTGGGTTACATAGGATTCCCTACCCTGTTTTACAGGCAAGTAGCACCTGGCCTTGCATATCCAAACTTAAAGACTTCCAAGTTGTTTCTAATTTTTATTCACTACCAAGTTCTGTTACAGGGGAATGCAATGTACTCGTAATTTTTAGTGGACAATGTAATCAATACCAAACAGAGCACCAAGAAGTTCAACTTGACATGGTTTTCAGACGGTTGCAATGCATGCAATGCATTAGTACATAACTGTAAGAGGTTGAGAAAGGTTCCAGGTGGAAGTGGATTGCCTGATGACCCGACATGGCAGGATTTGGCCACTCTGTTCACTAGTGATATACCTGGTGATTTAGTCACTAGGCAATCTGCCTCTGATCCAAGCCATGCGCTATTAAAAGTTGCACGTGTATTGACTTTTGGTCGCCAATGTTGCTATTAAAAGTCGCACGTGTATGGACTTTTGGTCGCCAATGTTAGTCATCGTAGCAGCTGCCTGCGAAGCATGCAAGTGTAGGTGTGCACCTGCCCCCACACACTAAGGCCTGCATAAAAACACTGTCACTGCATGACAAACGCAGACAAAATAGTATGAATGTGACTCCCTGCACAATATGTGGTATATAACGAGCATATACAAGTGGACATTACTTAATTTAATATTTGATTATTCTAAACCATTGCAACCACTGGCTAGTTGTTTCCCACTGGATGTAGCATGCTGGAAAAAAGAATAAAAAAATTCCGGCCTCCATTGAAAAGGAAGAATAGCAACAGTCGGTGGTGAACTAAAACGTCCAAAGTTTGGTGGCTTGGATCATCCAATCTGGATGCAACAGAAAAATCTGGACCAAAGCATGCACAAAACCAGTGTATACTGTAAAAATGTTCCAGTCACCAATCTTGTAAGATGTAAAAATGTTCCGGTCACATATCCTGTTGAATTATTGAGAGAGAGGGAGAGAGAGAGAGAGAGTTCCTGTGTTGAATTATTAAGATAGAGAGAGAGAGAGAGTTGAGAATATCGGACTAAATACATTCTTTACTCGATAATTTTTTTTACTTGGAATATGGGTCTTTTGCATATACTACAGATATGGACCCATCTATCGGAAACCAAGGGGAAAAAAGAAGAGGAAAAGAACCTGTGCATGAACCATATGACAACACTCCCATCTCTATGGCCCAACAGGTCCATGCACCCATCTGTCCAGACATGAGCATTTCTCAGCGGCAACTCCATGCCAAACAGTTTCAGGTTCGAAAAGTGTAGTAGAGCTTTGGCACAGTGAGCTGACAGAACTATAAACAGATCATTCTCATCAATATAGGCAAATCAATTAGTAATGTGCCGCTGATGATACAAAAATTTTCATCCCCCAATTCCGTGGACTGCTTACACTGCAATGAAAAGAAAACTATAGCATAGGAGTGCCATGCCTTACCAGCACAGAATAAAGATGACAGAGTTGGAAACCAGGCGATGGCATATGATCAGTTTTTCACACAAACAAAGCACAGAGCTACTTCAGCTTGCGCCTGCAGCTCTTCCAAGACCCGTATGAGCTTCTCTCGACAGACTGTGGTGTCACGTTCCTCCGCAAGCATTTTCCTTAGTCTTCAACCCATGCATGAGTAAAGAAAGACATCGTTTTAAGGGGCTTGAAAGAACAACACCGTCTTATTAAACAGTCAATAATACCAGGTCATATAGCACGAGCACTGGAAGTAATATGATTGTGATCTGGAAAGTATTAGAAAGAAAATAAACGGAATGAAGACATAAGGATTGGCAGTTCAATCATCTCAGATTTTAAGTATCCGTCAGATAGGTCAAAGTTATGGCTTTCCTAATCCAAACCTATGCTTGAGAAAACATCAATCACATTGGCATCCCACGTAGTTTACTATAAAGAACTCCACAACACCAGCTTTTTTATGATCTGGAATGATGTATCGTGTATCTGATGACTTTCTTTCTTTCTACCCAGCAATAGTACCAGGACCTACCCAATGAGGTTTATCGGTGTGTCCATCATGGGATGGGCCTTGCCATACCATGCCAAACAAAAGTTTGACCAGGCATGGTGTATTTCCTCACATACAAAATGCCAAAGGGATTGTATGTGGTTAAGATACCACCTGAAACAATGAAAAAGAATGAAAAGTTTAACAGGTTTCTAAGTACTCCCCTCAAGCTGAGAGCAACATTCACAACAAAAGTTTGCTGTAGAAAAGCTTCCTTTGTTCCCTGGTCACCTTTTTATCACGATGTTAGCAACACAGGCTTTCATATTTTCTGGTTAAATCTCTAGTAACACCTATTTGAAGAAAATCTTGTCTGTCTCAATGTGCCCCATCCTAGCATGAAAAACAGTACATCTGACATACAGTCCAATAATATTGTCGCAAGTGGCTGGCACAATTAGAACATGAAGATCTATACTTATTTTAGTTGTTTATATTGCTACCACTTAAGCTTTGCTTTAAACCTGGGAGCAGTTTTCTGCTTCTTGATAGACTTCACTATCAGATAATTTTCATTGTGCACAAATAATCCCAAAGTGGATCTTCTGTGAATCTCCACCTCAATCAGCATCCAAAAGCTATCCAATAAAATAGTTTACAAGTCTCTATCAGGTTTTTGAGAATTCCTTTAGCAGCTTTTCACAGAATTCTGTTGGGTCAAACCCAGAGCTCAATTTAAAATCATCAGTATAATATCATAGTAAAGAGGGATCAAAGCTGTATCTTTACCCATTTTATTCATAGACTAAGAATAGTCCACCTTCCAATTTAAAGTCACAGTTTAGTTTCCTTGGAGTGACGAGTTTGACATGTTTCTTGAAACCTAATATTAATGCTCAAGAGACAGATTTAAGTTGCCTTTGCATCATTAGTATAAAAGAAAGATTTAAGATGCCTATGCATCATTAGTAGGTAGCTCAACCACTTGAACTAGGAGGGAGGGGAAAATGCGAGTATAAGAAAAGATTCTAATCAACAGGAGAATTGACTGCTGAGATGCTAGAACATGGAACTGGATATGTCAAAGATGCTTCTCCAGACATCACAGGGCTGGGGATCTAAGTTTTCATAGGAATTGGAACCTAGCTCTGCACAGGATGAGTTTTTCATATCTTAAGTGACATTTTTCATACTCGGAAAGAGATCTCCATGGATATGGGTTGAAATAAGATAGCAGTGTTTTTAATGCGGGGGCATTTTCACACCGGGCTCGAGTGGGGTGGCCTGTGAGATGCAGGGGCACACTTGGGGTGGGCGGCCTGTGTGAGGCGGGCCCCACCCATGTGACTCTGGTGGCTCGTGTGAGGCGGTACCCATGTGATTTGGGGCCCACGAGGGGGGTTCGACCGAGGGCCTAACCCATGAGATGTGAGGCCTGGGCAATGAGATAAAAAGATTAATTCGTCATACTCTAACAGTTCGAGCTTTTAGAGCAAGCAGTTAATTGTCCTACTTCAAATTGGTATCAGAGCGGGAGGTCTCGTATTCGAGACTCCTCACTGGGGGTGATTAATGCGGGGGCATTTTCACACCTGACTCGAGTGGGGTGGCCTGTGAGATGCAGGGGCACACTCGGGGTGGGCAGCCTGTGTGAAGCAGGTGGCTCGTGAGATGCGGGCCCCACCCGTGTGACTCGGGTGGCTCGTGTGAGGCGGTACCCATGTGATTTGGGGCCCACGAAGAGGGTTCGACCGAGGGCCTAACCCATGAGACGTGGGGCCTGGGCAATGAGATAAATGGATTAATTCTCCATACTCTAACAGTTCGAGCTTTTAAAGCAAGTGGTTAATTGTCCTACATCAGTTTTCGTTCTCCAAAGCATTAGGGTTCCTTTAAATGACTCGCTCTAGCAGCAGTGCCGTAGAAACTTGCGGGAAGAGGAAGAGTTCGAATTTATCTCTCTATCAAGGAGATTAAACGATGTTGCCCTTCAGAGTCCAGGGATACTATGGTGTGGCTTAAAGAAATGTCAGAGGTATTTATGGTTCTTTCATTCTACAAGATGCTTTGTGGGAGAATTGGGGGAAGAGAAAGGGCACACATCTTTTATGTGGTCATATGGCGCGCCACCTAAGATCGCGGTCCTCGGATGACTAGTGGGAAGAAACAAGGTACTAATGTTGGACAACCTTCGGAAGAGAGGAATGATGATTATAAATGTATGCATGATGTGCTTTTAGAATGAGGAATCAATGAACCATTTATTTCTTCATTACCCTTTTGCAAGGGAGTTATGGGTTCGGTTCTTGGAATTGTTCGGCATGCATTGGGTAATGCCAAATTCAATCTTGGGTTTCTTCAGCTCTTGGCATGGGGTCCAGTAGGGAAGAGAGGAAGGTCACTATGGGGGCTATCCATTCTTGCAAGGATTTGAGCGATGTGGGAACAAAGGAACAATCGATGCTTCCACGATAGAAAGTGCTCCAGCCTGGGAAGTTTATAAGAGAGCTATAGTGGATGTTATAAGGTGGGCCTCGAATGTAACTACATCAAAAGATTACAATCTACGGATTGATTCTTGGGTCAAGGCTAGATAGTGGGTTTTTCAATTTTGTGGGACTTAGATGTATTTTTGGTGTCGCTAGTGGGAGTCCTTATATTTATGCGGGACTTCGTGTAGTCCGTTTAAATTAATAAAAGTGTCGTCTTTCAAAAAAAGGAAAGTGTTAATCAAGAACAATACATGGAGAGAGACATTACACACACACACACACACACATAGAGGAATGCTCACCTATGCACTAGTTCTCACGAGAACTCATGAGAACTTTTTCAGAACTCATCACACGTGATGTGGGTCCAAAATCTGAACCGTCCATGTGTTGTAGCACCCCACGAAACCCCCAGGGCTCGACTTTCACTATGATCCAAAACTTTGCTGGGCTATGGAAAAAGGAAGCAATAAGGAAAGAAAGAAAAGAATACAAAGCGATTACAAGCCCAAAGGGGCAATGAGAACACAAGTCTCTATATCACTAAAACCAAATGTCCACTCAACAACCCAAGATACAATCGTTCTAACAACCTTCCCCATAGACCCAAACCTAATTCTCAAAACAACAGTTGTTCCTCTCACTCAATATAGCCCATAAGGCAGCCATCGCCACCAACCGCTAAAACCATCTTCCCCTTTTTGCTCACTCCACCCCTATGCTATGCTGCCAAGAAGTCTGGAATAGATCCCAGCATCACCCATCAAGTGTAAAGGATATATATAGGAGGCTTTCCCAAATCCTCATCACAAACGAACAATGAAGGAACAAATGATCCACCAATTCGGCACCGCTCATAGACATAACGCATATGTTGGGGAGCACCATGGATATCTTAATGAGTTTGTCAGCAATGAGCACCTTCTTTCTTCCCATTAACCAAATGGAAGTTGCAACCTTTGAGGGGGCTCCATAATTCCAAAGCTAGTAATTGTGGTGATCGACCGATTCAGGTTGACTGAGCAGACTGTAGAAAGATAAAACCAAAAACCTTCCTGAGCTATGAGTGCGCTGCACCACATCTTTTACCCCTGCCCTAGGAACCATGAATTTGAGGCTATCCAAAAGGCTAATGAGGTCAGCCACCACCTCATCCCGAATGCCCCTTTGATAAGGGGGAGCCCACACCACGTCATCACCGATCCAGGAATAACAATGAGCTACTGGGACGATCTAGTCCCGCGTAAGATTGGCTAACGTCGGGAACACCTCCTTTAACAATCTTTTGCTAACCATGAATCCTCCCGAAAAGAGATGAGCTACCACAGAAAAGGACACCCCTTTGAACTTGGGGGCCACCCTGAAGATAGCATTCCACAACCTAGACACTTTGGATTGCGATGAATCCTTAACCCACTAACCCTCATCACAGGTCCCATACTTGTTAGCCATCACTTCTCTCCAGAGTCTCGACCTTCACCATCACACTTGATTATGAAAGCTTGGGGACTCAGCCGACACAGGTGCTCTTCAATTCCCTCCTCATAGATCTCCTTTTAATGTAGAGGAGCCTTCGATGGAATAAAGGGCAATTTATCACACATGTAACCCAGACTAATGGCACGAGCGAGAAAGACATGAGGATTCTCACATGGGATATCCCGCACAAGTGCGAGGCTAAGGTCTCTTGGGGTACATATTGACATCTTTGCCCCCTCATGCCTACATGTCTTGCAATCAGGGAGAGCAACACCACCCCTTTTGGGGTGGGACTCGGCTTCTGAACCGAGCCTCTTGCAACCCTTTACAAGTGCCGCCATCTCTGCAGAGCACACACATCAAGCCCTCAGCCAAAGAAACACCACTTCTCTCTGGTTCGAACTCAAGACCAACACCAAAGCAACAACCTACCATGCCAAGTGTTGGTCCCTTTGCCTCCTCTCCAACTGTCGAGCCACCTTTAATCTCAACCAGACACGTGGGATGAGGCACCACCACCGTCTTTTCACCCTAACCACATGTCAACTGCCCTTCACTCTCCATCTCCCACAGGTAGGAAACAATGGTAACATCTTGCCGCCCTCTTCTCTTTGCTTGCCACACATCCACTCTACGAACTAAGTTGCATTAGACTTACTGGACATATGAAGCACTACCATGAAATTAATGCAAGGGCATTTTCACACCGGGCTCGAGTGAGGTGGCCTGTGGGATGGGGGGCACACTCGGGGGGGGGGGGGGGGGTGGCCCGTGGAACCCATGTGATTTGAGGCCCGTGTGAGGCGGGTGGCTCGTGTGAGTCGGAACCCATGGATTTGGGGCCCGCGAGGAGCGGCCAATGACCTAACCCATGGATTTGGGGCCCGGGCTATGAGATAAAGGGATTAATTCGCCATGCTTTATCAATTCGAGCTTTTAGAGCAAGTGGTTAATTGTCCTACATCAGAAATCTTCTACCACCTTTGTTGCCCTTTCATCTCGTCCAACACGGGTCATACGACCACACGCCACCTAGCTGTTGACAGCCTGCCAACCAATCAGCAATGCACACGCCCACTCCCGACCTACCAGTGCACTTAGGACAATGGGATGGGTGCTCCTTTACCCTCCTTCACACTGCAACTCCACGCCTGCTGCTCTCCTCCCTCCCTCCTCTTCCAAACTTCTCACCACCTACTCAGAGTCCCCCTTCACACCTCCCTCTCCACCCTTCTAACAACAAAGAAGCTTAAAAGGATATTCTGGCATGGAGGAACTTCTACAACACAACATTTGTTTACATTCTCCAACACATGGTAGCACTACAATGAATTTTAGCATATGACAGAGTCAGAAACTTTCATGATTCAAATGTCCAGCAATCAGGTTTCATGAAAACTCATATATGCATATATAGATACATAAGAGAAAACCAAAGAATAAAAAAAGATGCTTTACTTTTGGACCTGAATGGCATCAATGATAACCAAAGAATTGAAAATTAATATAGAAGAAACCTGGATTAGCAAATCCATAGAGTAGGCATAAGTTATGTACCTTCGGACGATAGCTGTATCTCCATGACCGGTACAAATAATAAACATGGCATTGGCCGGTAATTCGGTGTACAAGCTTTGTATTTTAGAATCCATGCGGATTAATGTCTCTTTTAATTCAGAGGTTATGCCGTATCTGATGTCTTTCTTTGTTGCACGCTTCTCACGGCATGTAAGCAATGAGATCATCTCAGCAACTTGACCATTCAATCTGTCACAGTCCTCTGCTTGCTTCTTGAAATAAGAGTGCAACTCTGAGAATTGGGTCCAAATGAAGCTTACTTTGTCATTCTTTACCTACAGTGCAAATAAATACATCAAAACCTTTACCTACGATGTAAAACTAATATGAGGAGATTTTTTATTTCTATTTTTAAAGGACAGCCATAGTTCATTCTCAACCTCCTTTCTGGCCTTTGAAAGAGCTTCATCATCAGAGGAGACTGGGAACGCATGGCATGATCCAGCAGCATATCGCCTCACTATCGAAACCTCATCAATAAATGAACAGGTTCTGCCGCTCTCACTCAAAATTGAGACCAGTTTCTTCCTCATGAAGGAAGGAGGTGAACCAAATTCGGGTCCTAATGCAGCAAGAGTGTGCAGCTTACATCAGAATGAAGTGAAAAACAAATTATCCTTCCATATTGCAAATAAAGAACCAAAAACCAATAAAATGATGCATAAAATTGATATATCCTTCAAGGAATCAAAAGATGTATATTCATGCTCATCTGAAATCCAAGGCTAAATAAACTCAAAACTGGCTGAGTATGGTCCCCAAGTCGACCCTAAAAAGTTGTAATTTCCACACAGGCTCAGTGAAATGAATGAGGTCAACCCAGTGTTGCCAAAAAGAAGACACTTTAACAGTTGGACAATTGACAATAGAAGGCAGTGTGATCTTCAAATATGATGTGCTGACATAGATGTATATAAATGATTGGAAGATGATGACAATGTAGATCTCAATACAAGTTGGAACTAAAAGTATCAAGCCCCCAAAGTATTTATTTCAATTTGATATTTCCCTTCCCAATACCCATAATTCATGTTCCTCTGTCTTGCAGGATATTACAGACTGGAGTTGTTTAGTGTTGCACTTTCAAAATGTGTCTTTCATCCACGTGTAATTGAAATAAGAATGCAGGTCTTTCAAAATGCATGGCGCACACAGAAAGATGTTAGCGGCCACGTGTGTAATTGCCTGGGCAGAACACCCATGCCTGTTCACACCAGCATCCATTCCTGTTGAAATAGAAAACAACTGCAGCAAAAAAGACACAGAAGCAGTTGAAAATAATCAACTTAGATGAAGTTTGTCATGTATTTCAGTATTTCTTACACAAAAAATATGCACAAACACAAATGCATCCTTTTTCCCTCTGCAAGCATAGAAGGAAAATAAACAAGCATGCGCTCCTTCAGAAGAAAAGGATATAGAAAAAGAAATGCATACTTTCTACTAGCTTTAACAATTTCAGTCAGCAAATGATAGATTACGATCTTCAACAAAGACTAGATTTTTTACCATGTCTGATCTTCAACAACGCCAGGTCCATTGCAGCCCTTGCATCTTCAATACTGTCATGTCCATCTCCATTCTGTATCTCACGAGTAAGAAATTTCCTGGAGAGCACTCGCAATGCAGTCTTATAAGCCGCACCACGAGGATGCTTGTACAAGACAGCAGTATCAATCACCAGACCATGAGAGATCTTCAATGCTAAAAGGTCATTCTCCAAAGAGTGACCAACTAAGATGGTCTCTTTGTGAACAAGCTTTAGAAACTCTTCCTGAACACAAACAGCAATAATAATAAAAAATTATAAACCCTCATGAGAACAAATGATCCAAAAATACATAAAAGGAGGAAGCCAGGTGATGAGAGAGAATGGAAGACCAAATTCACAGAGCGATAAAAGACCACTAAACCAGACATGCAGAGAATAGAGAAGGAAAAAGAGCCAAACAATGAACCTGAATATCTTTAAGTGTTGTTGTGACGCCATTCAGCATCTCACATGTGATTCCACTGTACCTGCATAATTCAAAAGATAGTTATAACAGTACAGCGGTGACTGGTACATAAATTTCTCATTAGCATCAATGAACATTTGGGTTCAATATTTTACTGCAAGGTAAGATGAGTCTTGTGTTTCAGTTCTATCATAAAAGGGAATATTTGAGAAATTAAATTCATAAACACAAGAAATACGAGCCTAAGCTAAAAAATGAGTGCAATTTCAATGGTTTAAAAAAAAAAAACTGCATTGAGTTCTTCCATGGCAGAAAAGCTTATATTAATGAATTAAAGCAATGGACACGAGGAATAAACTTTAGGGCAAAAACGGAATGCTCCTCGTGAGAGGGTGTGCATGCCTGAGTTGTTCTTTATCTCTGTACTCCTGAGAGGAACCCTTTTTTGGGGCTACGCTATTATAAATAAGATGGTTAAAAGGGTGCCTTTTTTTAATGAATAATATTCAAAATAAAAGGCAGTAAACGCAACCACGGGGACAACAGAAGAAACCAGGGGCAGAAAGCAGCCCAAACAGATAAAAACCCAAAAGAGAATATTAACCCCACAAAAGACAGAGCTAAAACAACGCAGCCACTTATCTCGCAGCATCCACTCTTCTATCGATAATGGAGATTTTAACTTTCTTTCTTCTCCAATACTACTACACTTCTTTCTCACTTCTTCTCTCCTTATATTTGCTTAACACCATGAAAAATAAGACGGTATCAAAGCAGGATAAAGGTTCAGATGTTTTTTTTTTTTTCATCTCTCCCATTTCCTCCCTTTCTTTCCTTCTCTTCTTCCTCCCTTCCTGCTGCTGGCAGCCATCAAAGCCACTTGCAGTGTTACCAGCAGCCATCAGGGTCACTAGTAGCAGTGCCAACCAACACCAGAATCACCAGCAGCACAGCCATCAGCCACTGAGACCACAGCGGCACCACTGGCAGCATCCAGCCCTATCAGCAACACCTCCGGAAAGCCAGGACACAACTGGCAGCCCCCTGTTCTACAAGCAGCACCTCCAGAAGCTCCAGAAGCCACCGGTGTGGAGGTGGAGGAATTCATAAGTTTACCGGTGTGGAGGTGGAGGAATTCATAAGTTTATCGAAGCAACTATCAGGCATAATATTATCTATCAAAAAAAAAAAAACCTATCGGGCATGATATTGTCGTTGGAGCCAAACTCGATCGCGTGGCAAGCGAACAAGTCAGGACAGTTCTCAGTGAAATCCTTCTACAAAATACTATGTGGCCCACCATCCAGTAGGGGGAAGGGTGCACACCACGTCCCTATGGTCATATGGCACCTTTCTCAAGGTCACAGCATTCGTGTGGCTAGTAGGGTGGAACAAGGCGCTTAAGATGGACGACCTAAGAAAGAGAGGGTTGTATACATTACCGATGCGTGTACGCTATGTTGGTGGAATGAACAATCGGTTGATCATCTCTTCGTCAATTGCTCTTTTACGAGGGAGGTCTGAAAAAGCTTCCTGCAAAATTTTGGGGTGGCAAGAAGAGGGCCAGAAGGGTTTGAGATTAGCAATGCTTGCAGGTTTATGGGCAATTTGGGGGGAAAAGAATAATTGATGCTTTCGCAACACCACAAGGCATGACTGGGTTTTTTGATTCGGTGGGGGGGGGGGGGTTGTAAATTTTTTTTTTAAAATAGAATAAATCCATCATCTTTCAAAATAATAATAAAATTAAGACTAGCTAATAGATATTTTCCTATTGCCACTGGAAAAGGAGTGTATCACCACATCCTAATTCAAACGATAAACTACAAATGTCAAATTTAACTTATATCAGATAAATAACTAGTCATGTCTAGCATAAGCAGTTCAAATAGCAACCACTAGCTTTTCTACCAACCTGGAAACTACCCCCAAACAGGAAATACTCTTTTATTCTTCTCCTACAAATTTCTGCTTATCCAGAAAATGTTCTAATAACAATCATTAATTTTCACCATATATATATGTATGTATGTATGTATGTATGTATGTATTCTGCCAAGATTCTGCACTTATCACTTGAAATACAAACACATCATGTATGCCCATATGTGGTCATATCAAGATTTTACTGTTATTTCACAAGAGATACGCTTTAACTCCCACAAATTTTTTGGATCTGGAAAATGCTCTAACAAGTAATAACACAATCGTTAGTTTTCACCAAAAAAGTAAGAAAAAAAAAATCTGCCAAGCCTCCATACTTTTCACTTGAAATACAAACACAATGTATGCGAATATGTGGCCATGTCAAGATGTTACTACAATTTCATATTGGAAACAACAATAAAATTTCAAACCTATAAGAATATCTTAGAGAATTAAACTATAAAGCAAATAATCCAAATTGCTCTTAAAGATAAATAGAAGGGAGTTTTCATCTATGAAATATTTAATCCAACTTAGATATAAACAATACCTAGTGTTGTAATCAAGAATAGCATTGGATGGTTTAACCAGCTTATCCAGCACCACCTACAGAAAATCAGACTCCATATTATAACATGTTTCATGAAAAAAAAAAAGAAAAAGAGTTTGAGAAATATGAATGAAAGTGGTCCTACTAATTAATTGATCATGACCAACACAAAAGGCATAGTAATGTTTTAGATGAATGTGGTCTGTCACGTGAGGAACAAAATTTAATACACGGTTCTCAATCTAATGAAACTCAAGTTCATAATGATTAAAGGAATGCTAAAACTTGAAACGGAGAAAGGGGCATTGTTGTTGCAGTAAACAAAATCATCACAATCATCATAATCTAAGTCTTATCCCCACCAATTGTGGTCAGCTATGAGAATCCTGTTCCACCATTCCACTCTCTTAAGGACCATATCCTCAGTTAAACCAAGGTCAAGTCTTTTCTTACTACCTCCACCCACATCCTTTTGGGCCTTCCACTTGCCCTTTTACAGCCTTCAACTTGAACCCACTCCTAAACCGTGTAGTTCTTAGTCTCCATTGCACATGGCTAAAACTCATCCAAGTCTACTTTCCCTCATCTTATTACTTATCAATGCTACTGCCAAGTTCCCTCGAATGAACTCATTTCTAATTTCGTCCTATTTGTCTTGCCGCTCATCCATCTCAATATCATCATTTAACCTATGCTCATCAAATGAACATGTTGTTCTTTGACAGCCAATTTACAACAAGCAGAACGAATTGTGTAAATCTTTGAAACAGATAATTCGTTTATCCTGTCATACATGAATATTGTCAAGTGCACCAATAATCGTGAGTCTCATATATGGTTTGTGGAATATGCCTACAGGTGCATCAATAATTATAAGCCTCATGTATGGTTCATGGAATATACCCATCAATGTCGTCGTCGTCATCGTAGTATTAGCCTTGCCCAGCTGTTGGAATCAGGTTTATGAATCCTCTTTTGCCAATCAAGGCTCGAAATAGGAATCTGAAGATTGCTTAGTGGAAGGTCAATTGACAGGCTGCCTACCTGACGTCAACCCTCCCCCTTCGACAGGGCTTGTGATCAGCCATAGCTACAAAAAGGAGTTTTCTTCATTGTGGTCTAACTTTTGAAAAGACAGAAATCCCTATTTTGGTGGAGGTTTGTAGAGGTATCAATGACAGGGCGGAAATTATACCTACTTGCCAATTTTTAATCATGCGAGAACCACATCTATGAGTCCAACATAAACCAAGGATAAGAACGCATTCCTGGAAAGCTTGTACACTCACCACCTGAGAGTGAGTAGTGGTACATGCCTCAAGCCCTCATCCAACTAATGGTTTTCAGTTTTCACCTACATGTTCCATCTTTGCAATATGAACCCAGCAGAGAAGAAGAAAGAGGATGGAAACTTAAGGGTTTTTTGGGAGCCAATCGGGAAAATGATAAGGATAGGGTTGGATAAAAGAAGGATGAGTGGAACATCTGAAAGAACTTTGATTGAGGTGGGGAGAAGGGATATGAAGTCTTGCTCACACATCAAGGATAGTTCCGAAAAAATGGATGGTGGAATGTGATTCGTAAAGTCAGCCCCAAATAGCTAGGACAAGGCTACGACAACGAAAGCAAGAAAACAATGCAAGGGGAGAAAGTGTTCAGTTAATGTTGCTTGTTCACTGAGTTGTCTTTAGGGCTTGTTTCATTTATTGTAAATACAGGGACTTGGGTGTAAATAAGTAATAATTATTTACCTTAATATTTCATCCCAGTATGATGTTGGCAGGTACGGCGTGGTGCAACCCGGTTATCAAGTCAATGAGATCTCGATACCCAAATTGCAAAGTAAAAAAGAAGAAGAAGAATACTCACAAGAATAATGGAGTAAAGAGGCAGATAACTTTTACGAGACCCCCACGGTCTAGGGAAAGGCACTAATGAAGGTCAGTTGGCATGGATTTTACAGCAAGATCAATCTGCTTCTCCAAGTGACAGGGATTCCTAGGGTTTGAGGTGATGGAGACACAAGATATTACCCCGCTTCAGGCCACAATCGCTAGGGGGCAAGATGAAGTCTTTGACGAAAGAACGCCACTATGCGAGACTTTGGTGGCTGAAGGAGCAGCAATCGACAAAGGACTGTCAGACTAAGAACTCGATTGGACGAAAGATGTCATAGACAAGGTGGGGAGGAAGTTGGGATGTCTTTCCAGGCGAATGACGACAATGCGATTGCGTTGATCCAATTTATAGAACAGCAAAATGCGTTGAACATCAACCATCCCCCAAGGTGTACGCCTAGAAATCAGAGGGAACTAACTAGGTTGGCCTCTACGATCAATTATCAGGCAGGGAGTACTCCTGTGGGCCATGCCAGGGGTAGAAGGGCAAGGTCGGTTTCCCAATGAGCATTCTCAGTTGAAATGTGAGGAGATTTGGGGGAAGGGAGAAGCGTCTTCGGATTAAGGCTATTTGCAAGAAATCAAAAGCCCAGATAATCACAATGCAAGAAACCAAAATCGCATCCTTTGGCAGGTCTGATCTCAATTCTATTTGGGGTCAGAAGTCAAAAGATTTCGTTTCGCTGGATGCTTGAGGTGCATCGGGAGGCATCCTAGTCACTTGGAAATTGGAATACAGATATCTGGAGAAAGGAAGAGCATTGGTGCGGTTAGTTTTCTGTTTCTGTAGTTTTCAGTGATATTTATTCGGGGTTCGGATGGCTATTCTCAGGGGGTGTGTGGTCCATGTAAATACGACCAAAGGGCAAAATTCTGGAAAGAATTGAGGCTTGCTCCTGCAAATAGGATCTCCCTTGGTGCTTAGGGGGATTTCAACGTCTCTCGTTTCACTTACAAAAAGTCTCTGTCTACTCACCTAACCAGAAGCATGAAAGATTTTGTTGGGTGGATTCGCAATTTCGATTTGGTGGACATTCCTATGTCTGGGGCTAAATTCACTTGGTCCAATGGGTGGGACCCTCCTGTGTTTATCCAAACTTGACAGATTCCTCGCCTCCCCGACCTAGATGGACAGATTGTCGTTAGTTCAGCTTGATGGGCTGCCTAGATTATGCTCAGATCACAGATCCATTCTCTTGCAAGTGCAAACAGAAAGTTGGGGTCCCAAACCATTTAGATTTGAATTGGCATAGCTGGAGGTCAAGGGATTTGCTGCTTTAGTCGAGAATTGTTGGAGACCTTTGAAGGTGCAGGGGTCAGCTGCTTCCAAATTACATAAAAAGATGAAGATTTTGAAGGACAAGCTGAAGGTTTGGAACATGGTGTGCTGTAAAGGCCGTTACGGGGCCGTAAAGGCCATTATGTAAAGGTAACGGTGGCAACCATTACACGTCATGGGTCATAAAGGTCGTAACAGCCATTATGAATAAAATGACCCGTAAAGGCCGTTACAGCCCCCGTAATGGCCCGTTATGTCCCCCGTAAAGGCTGTAATGGCCCCGCAACGGCCCGTTATGAGGCTGATACAGGTTTTTTAGGTTTTTTCAATAGAAAAAAATAATATATATATATATATATATATATATATATAGAGAGAGAGAGAGAGAGAGAGAGAGAGAGAGAGAGAGAGAGAGACCGTAACAACCGTTACGGGGGCCGTAATGGCCGTTACAACCCGTATCGTAAAGGTAACAATGGTGGCCGTTACAGCCACCATTACCATTACGGAATACCTTGGTCTGGAACAAGGATATTTTCAAGGCAAAAGTGGCTGAGATGGTTGAAATCCTGGATGAACTGCTTAAGATAGACTTGAAGGAAGAAGAGGGAGAGCTAACCCCTGCCGAGCTTTTGGGTGTATGATACGATTAGCAACCTTTACTGATCTTTCCCCTTTATCTTCAACTATCCATGCCCCCTTCTTCTGAACCTCGAGTTTCTTAACAGCCTCTTATGTAAGGCTTAGCAATGGCTAGCCTAGCTTCCTCCAAAGGGACCAAAGGCCGGAACCTCTGGGTCAAAGGTTTTCCTAGCCTTGATTTCACCCCTCCACCTTGACTATCAAAGCCTTTTGCTTCAGCAAAAACTCCAGGCCAATTTTTCCTGTTGCACCTCGATGAACTTACCCCTAAAAGTTTATGCCACCGACATCATCAATAGCACTTGCCGGTTCCACTTCCAATCCCAACACAAGAAAGTAAGGCCTCTCATCCTCCCAAAACTCTATCTCTTGGAATCACAATCTCCCCATCTTCTCCCGCTTCTTGAATGTGATCTCCACATCCTTTTTTGAGATCTGGTCAGGAAGGTTGTTGAAGACATTCAGAGTTACCCTCCCCCCAGTGAAGATCTATGTTGTTTTTCTTTTGAACCTCAATCCAGTCCCTATCATTATCTTCGTCAGCTTTCATTGTTCTTTTCTTACTTTCATACCACGAGCATTCACAGGAACTTCCAAAAGATTGACTTTTAGTGATTATTCAGCTTACATGTCCTTCACCCCATGGAGTAAATGAAGAAGGCATCGATGAGATATGCATGATAATTCATGACAATGCGGGCCAAGTTTATATGGAAGGAGCTAACATGAATGCGTAGGTATGTTACTGTTCCATGTTCCAATACTCAAGAATGGTCAGTCTTCTCTTAAACTATCCTTATGTTCTTGTTAATCCAGTATTGTTCATCAATTAATTTGATTCTACTATGTGTGGGCCTCATATAGAATTGCTATTGTGATCCACTGTTGCCTCAAGTGAAACATCACTTAGTTTACCAACACAAATTACCTATAACATTATAGTTTACCAACACAAACAACGTTTAACATTATGCATAAATGCTTTAGTTTTTTTTTTTTTTAATAATAGATAAATGCTTTAGATATAATCATATATAACTGTTTCAGTTCAATAAAACCAATAAAACAGATGATCCAACAAAATGAATTCAACAACTGTTCTCAAAGATGACTACTTCATCTCCATGTTGATATTCAATAGAAAAAGGCGAGTATACCTGTCCTTCAACATCTACCAGTGTCACCCTTGTAAGTTCCAACCCTTCAGCTGTCACGCACTGACAGAGCAAAAAAAAAAAGTAAAATATTTGTCCAGCAAAATAAACACCTGTAATTGAGCAGAAAATTTCCCAACAATTTCCTCTAATGAGGCAACCATCTCAAATTTGATTTCCATCAAAATTATAGGCAGCATACTAAGAGACAATAAATGGTACCGTGCAAATGGTTTTTTTTCCAGCACTACAGACCAGAGGAAGCAAATGAAGCAGAGGCCAGAGCTCTTCGACAGGGATTGAGAATTTTCTCCAAATATTTTTCAGGCCACGTGATTGTGTAAGGGATACTTTGAATGTCATTCGGTTGGCATCCATTGCAAAGTCAGAGCCATGGAAATTATCCTTTGAATTTAATGAAATCTGAGACAATAAATGGTACGGTCCAAATGGTTTTTACGACACTACAGACCAGAGGAAGCAAATGAAGCAGAGGGCGGAGCTCTTAGACAGGGATTGAGATTTTTCTTCAAATATTTTTTCAGGCAGGGTAATTGTAGAGAGGATACTTTGAATGTCATTGGGTGGGCATCCATTGCAAATCAGAGCCAAGGAAATTATCCTTTGTGTTTAATGAAATCCAAGAAATAGCAACTATAATAAACATTTTGTTGTCCACGTCGGAAGAGGAGCCAACAAGTTAGCTGATTGATAGCCTACCTAGAGGAGTGAGCCAATCAGCTCTTTGAAAAGGGAGTTCCCTCATGCTTTCTTGAATTATGTTTTCCACTTTCCTTGACAACATTTTGTTCTCTCAAAAAAATCATCAGAATCATTGAAAAATGTTAGAGAGAATAACTTTTGATTTATTTTGTTATTTATTATTTGTTACCAAGACAAGTTATTTGTATTTCAAAGTTTCAGTCTTAAAATTAAGAATAATAATAATGCATTGGTGCTATTTTTTGAGAAGACGACGATTTCATTAAAGCCAAAAAATAGCATCCAAACTTAGTGTTGGTGCTATTTTTATTACTCTTTTGACAGTGCATACAGGCCAGAATTGGTATTGGACGAGATGAAAGAGATGTTAAATTGTAGTTCAGGTCAACTGAGGAGAAAGGTTCAAATTAACCACAATGTAATGCACTACTGAAGGCCTGAAAACTGTCAGCTTGTCCATGCAAGAATCCTCTTGGTTAAGGCAACTTTTTTAGTGTCATTTCTTCCTAGGAAGAATCCAGCCCTTCAAGACTTGCAAATATACTTGAAAAAAGTTGGGATCACTCGAGATTTGGTGGTTTCTTTCCTCTTTTTTTCTTCTTTTTTTTTTTTTCGCACATTTCGAGCAAGGTTAATGATATGGTGGATAGCCTTGTAAAGGACAGCTTTCTGGAAATGTTGTGTGTGTGGACCAGAATTTGCGCCATTGATGCGTCTTGAGTTTTTTTCTAATAAATTAGTCACTTGGCAAAAGTGAAGGGTAAAAAACGTATCAAAGCCAGAGGAGGGGATTTAGATCCAGAGCATCCAGCAGAGGAACTCCAATACCTTCTTGAATCTTAAGAAGAGAACATAATAAGCAGATCATACAGGAAAATTAGAATTGTCAGGTTACCAAAATACTATTAGAAGGAAATCTCATCGCACTTTCATTGATTCTCGTCATGTTCAGTTTTTAAGCTCACTCCACAACAATGCCCCAACACCTGTTATTCCACCATGCAGAAACTAAATTTGAACCCATTATTGTACATATCACGACCATAATTACTATGTGAAGCAGTTGCCAGCTCAACTTCTTATCTCTTTCCAAATCACAGATTAGTTGGACCAGGCAGGACTCTTCCAAATAAGAGTCTTTTAAATGCTTTTGTTCATCATCCATCAGCAGAAGTTTCTTATATTTGGCAATTAAGGGTAGAAAGCAATTGATTCCAGGTTATTACATATTTGTAATTTTTCTACAGCAACCCTCACCCTATCTTACATTTTATTATCAGCAATTGGTGCAATGCTCATAATACATGCATGTTATAGAATAAAAAAATGGCCTATCTCATGCTTACCATCTCACAATCAAGTGCCAGCATTTCATAGGGTGAAGATCCTTGAGGGGAAGAAAAAGTTGACACAAAACCTGCATTATGTAAGTTAAATATAAGACTACCAAGCAGTACAGAAAAGAACAAATAAATGAATTTCTTCAAAAGAATAAGAAAAGAACAGAAAAATCATGGGTTTCTTGCCAGTTGCAACCTGGCTGAGCGTAAGAATATCCATTATCTTCCAGCTCCTTCGCTGTAAGTGTGTAATATGAAATTGGAAATGGTGGGTCCTTCATATTTTCTGTAGAAGCTGGCTTATCTGCACAAGAATTCCAAATCACCACCTCTAATTTAGCCATTTCACCTCATTTCCAAGTTTCTTATTTCAACATTAAATTTGGAATATGGTAATCTGTGTTGATACATAAAAATAAAAAATAAAAACATTAAATTTGAAAGGTGGAAGTCTGTGCAAAGAAATGTGTCGATGATTCAAGGAATTTTGGTCATTTCTAATTTAAGAGACAACATACAATAGGCAGGTAGACTTTTCACCCTAAAATCAGATCATTCATTAGAAACATGCAACTAAGTTGTTCAAAGTACGTCACAAACCATTTTCCAATTTTTGATCAGGCCTCTGAAAAACTGAATTAACCTCCTCCCGCTTTCTTTTCAGTTTGCATGTCAAGAGTGCATCTATTGTTTGCATTCCATCTGATACACAGCTGACATAGAGTACGCTTTAATAACCATAAATAAAACATATGGAAATGGAGAACAACAAGAGGACTCTACTAATTATTCTATTACAAATAGGATGTTATGAAATTCAACAAATATATACCAGTGTCAGGTAATGGCAGATACTGCTTAAAACTTCAGTACCAACCTGAGAGCTAAAACTGCCCTTGGATTACCACAACTTTCTTTAAGACCAGTAAGGAGCCTGGACTGCGACATGTACAACCCAGCATCAAGGCCTGGAACATAAAGCAGAACGACTTTCTGTATAAGGGGCTTGTTCTGCAGGTCATGAAAATTTTTGCTCAGACTAAAAACAAGAAGAACATATTGTTTCATGCAAAAGATCCCACAAAGATAGAAGAATGTACTTAGATACAACATATGAAACATCTTCCAAATAGAAATAGCTCAGCAATCAAACGGCCAAAGAAGTTTTCAGTCCAAGATTTGGTTAAGTACGACAGAAGGAATGAGAAAAATAGATCTTTAAGTTGGTGCACTGAACAAGAACTGTATGTGAATGGAAAGACAATGCATTTGGTTCCATTTTCTACTATCAATGAGAACAAGAGTATCTAATGACCATGCCAATAAAAAAATAATTTAAAAAGAGTATGCAACCATACAGAGTTAATCAGCTTAAGAGAACTCAGTTAGTTTCTTTGAGAAGAACAGAGGATTCTTTTCCGCTCCCCCCCCCAAAAAAAAAAAAAAAAGAAGCAAAAAACAAAACAAAAGGATTATTTTCCTTGTTACTTAATGAAAACAAAACATCTGGCAGGCACCAAATAAATCTCTTTTTACAATAGCTATCATCATCATAAATCAATGCTAGCAATTTGACAAGCTTCAGTTTTGGAGAATAAATGGATTAATAACATCAATCACTGGAAGGTTTTGATGAATTCAGAAACGAGATTTAGAGAAAGAGTATAGACTTATTGAGTAGCCAAAACAATCAAAGTGGGATGAACTGATTTTGCATGAGAGAGAGAGGGTACACTTATTAACTAGCCAAAACATTCAAAGAGGAACTATCAGATTTTGCATAAGACTACCGCTTGGCAACAAAAAGCCCTTAAAAAAAAAAAAAGTTAGCATGAAGTCCACAACATATGATAGAAATGGAGACAGGAAAAGTAACCCATTATTGTTCCTTGTTAGTTTTTTCATGAATAAATCAGCAGCAATTTATGGTATCATACGCATCGGAACCAAAAAGAGACAGAAAAAGAAGCATCTTTACTTTGATAAAAACCCATGATGGCATGAATCCGTCACCAAGGACCCAAGTCACAAGTCCTTGAACATCCTGTTTCACAACAAAAACTTCCCTTAGATGTTCAATTTAAACAGGAGCTAGTTGGAATCTTAGGAGATGTTTGAATACACATGGAAACCAACCTGTAGATCCAATGTCGAATTAGCTGCTGGGGTCTTGAAAACAACATCTGCCTTTCCCTAAGAAAATACATCAGTAAAAAAAAAAAAAAAGGGTTCTTGTGAACATTCTAAGCAAATAATCACCATTCCTCCAAATTTTCACAAAATAAGACCAAAAGTATAATCAATATACCTAGAAATCACATTAGAAAAAAATAAATAAATAAATAAAATCAACACAGTCTACTCACGAAAGACCTTCAAGATATTAAATAATTGAAGTAGTTATTTTGTAACTTAACAAACTTGAATTCAGACGGTACTACTTGTGATCCAAGATAAAATTAAGGTTGCCAAAATGCAGGACATACTTATCTAAATAGCCATTACAATGAACCAAAGGCTTCCAGAATCTAAAATCTCAAAGCTGATAAAGCAGATATGACTTTGAAATTTAAAACCAATATATTTCACGTGTACTAATGGAAAATAATCCAGTTCAACATGCTTTGAATAATGAAGTTCTTCAAGCAATCATTGCTCAGATCGTCTCCCTTCAACCTATTACATTCTCGGAAGATTATGTGACACGTGCTCCATCCACGTGTACCTCCCTGCATTTCAGCATATGTGGACAGATGCAGCATTAGGAGAGTCTTCCTTGACAGAAATTAAACCATTACAGTGCAACTCTCTTGTTTTTAACACATTGACGGTTCAGTCACTGATCTAGTCCATCATTCCCACCCACTTTATGGTTCTACCATATATTCACATCAATTCCATCAATCTGCATCATCTAAGTCAGTAACTCCCAGAAGATCATAAGGCATAAACATACGCAAAGAAAAAGAAAGAAAAAGAATATCAATCATATGGCACCACTGCAACCCCACATTCCATCATGTGACTGAAGCAATCCTTGCAGAACTACGATCACAGCAACTGTCAAATTTTAGTTTCATTTGATCTGACTCCTTAAGATGACTCCAAGCATCCAGCGTGCAATAATGTTCATAGTCTTTAAGGGTGCATTTGGATGCACAATCAAACTGAACTGCAGTAATTAGTCTGGTAGATTAGAATAATCAATTTCTAATTTCCTTAGGCCTTGTTTGGTAGATGCCTAAAACTTGCTTATCTCATTTTATTTAACTGCATAAATCCATAGTCTAAGACTTCGTAAGGTTATCCCCTCCATCATTTCTCAATTTGATGAGGACATCCAAGCACCATTCAGAGGAGAAGGAGATCTTTGGCCTAGTTCCAGCATCTCTATAGTTGGATGATCATTATACAGGACTTAAATCGAGTACGTAGCCGTGTTGGAAGTCCCCGCATGCATGTTTATGCATCTTTGAAGGCCCCACACTGGGAAGATGCATGTGGGCTGCATATAAAAGCTTATTGGACACATCTAGACCGATGGATTCATTGGATACACTTATCGGACCATTGGATCTTGCACGTGGACCGTTGGATCACTTTGGACCGTTGGATGATGGATACATCGTGAACATGTGAATTGTTTTGGACGTTGCACATTAGTGGACAGCTTTTCTCTTTACTTTATAGCGTTTCTTTCTAGTTTATTAGTTTCTTTTGGGCTATTTTATGTTTTAATTGAAATAATGGGTATTTTGGACTTTTTTTTATAGCAATAAAGGTATTTTTGTAAATAAAAAAATAAAATAAAATAAAATAAAATAAAACACCCCAAAAGACTATTAAGGGTGGGGGTGTGAAACCCTAGGATATGATGCATTGAAATAAATTTCTCTTTTTTGCTTTGAGCAAAGAAAAACTCCTACGATTGGAGTTGGTGTGAAGCCATGGAGTGATTCCAACTTATCTCCCTCTTATTCTCTTCACTTTTCTCTTCTTCTCTCTTTACTTCCCTTTATCACTCTCTCTTCCTTTCTTTTCATTTTGTTTCCACCCAAATCCCATCCCCACTATCTCAAAACCATCTAAACCTAGATCGTATTCGTACGGCCAGCCACTTTCCCCCTTCCCTCTTTTGGTCCTTGATCCTTCGACCCCAAAACACTAAATCCCCAATCCCTAAACCCAAAATCTCCAATCATTAACCCTAAATCCCTAATTTCCAAAACCTAAAACCTTAACCCCAAATCTCAAAACCCTAATTCCCCAAATTCGAGCTTCCTTAATCCTAAAACCCTAATTCCCAAATCCTAGTTTCCGTATTCCTAAAACCTTAATTCAATTCCCTAATTGCTAGTCTCCAAATTAATCCTAATCTACCAAAACCTTAACAAAGTCAAGTAATCCCCTTTAAATTAAGATTAATCCCTATGCTAGATGGAAGTTCTAGCTTCCATGGGTCCTAATTGATTCATATCTTCTAAGATCTCATTGCGGGATTGTTGTTTGGTTCAAACTCAAGCATATTTAATACCGAATTCTTTAAATTTGTGATAGATTAGTTTTGTTTCGTACTCTGATTTATCTAATTAATCCGTTATTTGATTTTATTGCTTCATCTTAGGTCAGACCATCCGTCCTACATCACAATTCCAAAGTGCTTTTGTGGCTGGGAGACAAATTTTGGATTCAGTCCTAATAGCTAACGAGTGTTTGGACTCATATCATAGATCTAAAAAGGCAGGTGTTTTATGTATACTGGGTCTAGAAAAAGTTTATGATCACATCAATTGGTCGTTCCAGGATTACATATATCTCAGTTGGGTTTTGGAGTTAATTGGAAATAGTGGATGTTTTCTTGCATTTACTCAACTAGATTTTCTATTTTAGTACATGGATCTCCTTTTGGTTTTTCAGATCGTCGAGAGGTCTTCACCAAGGTGATCTGTTGTCTCCTTTTCATTCTAGTCTCGGAAGCTCTCAGTAGAGTGCTATTAAGAGTTTAGGAAGTAGGTCAGTATAAAGGTTTTCAAGTGGGAAATTTTCACTCTTGCATCTACAATCTTCAATTTGCAGATGATATTCTACTTTTTTGTGGAGCAAAGGATTTTATGTTAGACTTCTAAAGCATGTTGGTTTGCTGGTTTGAGGCAATATCTGGCCTTAAAGTTAATAAATTGAAAAGTAAATTTTTTGGGATAAATTTGTTACTAGAAGACTCGTCCTGTTTTGCAAACATTTTTGGGTGTAAGGTGGACTGCTTTCCCACTTCTTATCTTGGCCTTCTGCTATGCGTTGGTAAGCTTCTATTATTTTTATGGGATAGAATTGTAGAGGATGGAGAAGAGACTATCCTCTTGGAAAGG
This sequence comes from Magnolia sinica, assembly GCF_029962835.1. Classification (NCBI taxonomy): domain Eukaryota; kingdom Viridiplantae; phylum Streptophyta; class Magnoliopsida; order Magnoliales; family Magnoliaceae; genus Magnolia; species Magnolia sinica. The sequence goes on along the minus strand of NC_080574.1, from coordinate 19,689,445 downwards.
CAAACTCATGTCCCTTGGAGCCAAATTAACGCTATTTAAGACCTATTTGTCTAATCTTTCAGTGTACTTCATGCCCCTTTTTCAAAGTCCTAAGTCAGTTTTGGACATAATAGAGAAGCTTAGGAGGGGCTTTCTTTGGCAAGGCGGATCCTCTGAGAAGAAGTTCCACCTGTTGAGTTGGAAAGAGGTGTGCCTTCCTTTCTTTCAAAAGAGGGGGGGTGGGGGGGCTCCTAGGGAAGTGGGTTTCGCGGTTTAGAACTGAAGAGAGCAGCTTGTGGAAAGAAATTGTAACTGCTAAGTATGGGACTACCCAGATGGGTTGGTGGATCAAAAATTCCTCTTTCCATAGACTATCATTTATTTGGAAAGGTATAAATATGATGGCTCCTTCGGTTTTTGATAGATCGAAATTCTTAGTGGGCGATGGGAAGATTCTGGGTTGATCCTTGGATAAGTCATCAGCCCTTATCCTCTTCTTTTCCGTTCCTCACTTCCCTTAGTCTGGATGCCAACATCTCAGTGGCAGATTGCTTTATTAGGTGGGGAGGAGGCGATCTGGCTTCCCTAATTTAGAAGGGATTTCAGAGGTGCCCCCCCCCCCCCAATTTTTGTGCAAACGTGGAATGGTTCTAACCAATGGTTGCCTTTTGTGTTATTGTGTTATCGTAAGGCAGGGTCGATCGATCACATCTTCCTTCATCGTTCATTTACGGCGGATGTTTGGGCAAGGATCCTTGGAATGGTGTTTGTAGATTGGGTCATGCCTAGCTCGATTGATGATATTTTTCTTGCTTGATGTTCAACGGATGGAGGAAAGCTAGGAAGGAAAAGGTGGAGGATTGCGCTCTTGGCATTACTGTGGTCAATGTGGGGAGAAAGGAATGACCGTTGTGTTCGTAACAAATGCAATGGGAGTATGGGGATACTTAATAAGGTAGTCATGTTGTTTCAGGACTGGGGGGGCTGAAGAAGGCTCAGTTAGGGTTTGTAGCCGGGGGTCGCTCTGTTGTTGTACCTTAGCTTAGGGCTTCTATAGTTTTTCTAGGTTTTTTGGGGTTTCTGCTTTCTTTGTTTTGTTTTTTCTTGTTTGTTTTCCCTTTTTTTTCTCTTTTGATTAATAAAGTATCATCTTTCAAAAAAAAAATTAGGCGTCCACACAACAGGACCTTAGCATTCATATAGAGGGAATTTAGGTCTACAGATGGGGGGATGCTGCATTTTTAGGGTCCGACCAAACACTCCACAATTCAAGGGCAAGATAATAATGTGGACCTGCCAATTCATACGGAATTAACAAAGAGATATTCTACAATGCTTGTCTAAGAGTTTGTACATCACGAAATTTTTTAATTTTATTTTTTTTTGGACAGCAGGGGCCCATTGTTCAGCAACCCACATGACCGATATTGAGAGCTCCACAGTGGATGGACCATGCAGTAGAAACTTCATGCATGATAAAATCACCAGTAATAAAACAATAACATATAAAATACAGCAGCCATCGAAACTCAGTATTGAAAGTTTGAACTTTCAATGACTAGAATCTTCTAACCAGGCGATTTTTGGTGGATGGACCATCCAAGGTGAGGCCCATCACAGCAATGGTTAGGATCACTGAACCCTAGACCCCACTAGTAAAAACCAATACCCCCAAGCATATGCTAAGGAACACTCCACCCTAGCAACACACAACAATGCCTCATTAAGAAAACTATCACTTTAATGCCTTATGGCCATTTCGATTTTCCGTACTTACACTTCTCCAGTCAGTTCTAGAACGATATTTTCGTTATCAATCATGTAATTTTTTCAACAGACTATTGACACATAATCTGACTCGAACAATTACAATTCGATGAATGCTAATATATTTAAATAGACACTACAAACGAAAATTCATTCCAAAGAAGAACCAGCAATTCAATCACAAACAGCAAAAACAATGATTTAAAATAATAATAATAATAATAATAATAATAAAGAGAGCTAGAAATAAATGAAATATGCAGTAACAAAGAACAGACAAAAAGGTTATAGTCAAACTCAAAAAAATTATTAAATAAAAAAAAAAACCTAGTTCCTTCCTAGTAGAAATATAAGGGTTTAGAAATAAAAGCAGAGAGACAGAGAGAGAAAGACAGAGAGACAGGGAAAATACATCGGGGCCGTAGATGTCAAAGAAAGGGGTATTTTTGGAATTTTGTTCATCTTCGTTAGTGTTTTGAGCATCAGTCCTGTGGCGCTGAGAAGCCATCTTCGCTGTCCGCGCCGACGGGAGTCGGTCGTTGAAGGAAGGAACGAAGGCGAGTGGAGAATGCGAGTGATGAGAGAGGAGAAGGGAATGCATGGTAGTCTTGGGACACGGGTTTCCAGTGAAAGCCTTTCGCACGAAGTTCGTGCGCTGGCTGGAAACGTCGGTGGGGCCCACAGTGATGTTTGTGAGAAATCTATCCCGTCCATCAGTTTTGTGATCTCTTTTTATGACTTTAGAGCAAAAGTGAGCAGGACCCAAACTCAAGTGGGCCGCACTAGAGGAAAAGGTGGGTAGAGAAATTCCTACCATTGAAACCTCCCTGAGAGGTCGACAGTGATGTTTACATGCCACCCATACCGTTCATAACGTCATTTGTATGAACTGAAAACAAAAATATTAGCCTGATTCAAAACTTCCGTGCCCCCACGAATATTTCAACTGTGGACGTTCAATCCTCACCTTTTCGGCTCACTTGAGTATTGGATACGGTTCATTTTTGGCCCCATGTTATAAAATTATCTCAAAAAACGGATGGACGGAGTGGATTTCTCAAAAAATCACGATGGACCCCACCTAGTTTTCCATTGCAGTAACTTCCTGATAAGGGCTTTAACAGGAAATCCGCGTCCGGTAGTCTTGGGTTCTCAACTTGTACACGTGAGCAGAGGGTTGAGTGATCTAACCCGTTGGTCCGATGAGACCCACCGGTGATGGTCTACTCGTCGAATATCTTCGAGGATAGAAAATCCTAACCCTTCGTTTAGGAGCTTGCAAAAGATACGATAAATAAAAGATATACGGTCATGGTGCACGCTCCGCTCAAAGAAAACGAGCCATGGTGGCTCTTCCACTCTGGGAGATTTCTGGGGCATGGTCCATGGACGGTGGAGCCTAACAGATCAACGGTGTGGATTACGACATATGAGCACCAATTGTACGAAACGACGCCTCAGTTTGTCTACAGTATCCTCAGATCAATTTTTACTTTGTACAACAGGGACCATATCCGGATCATCCTGACCGTTGATATGATGGGACCGATGGGGATGTGCCATGTCCTGAAGCTGTCTCAGTGGGACAACCAAAGCAATTACAATAGTGGAATGCAATTAGACGAGTAAAAAGAGAAATACAGCATGAATCCACGTTACAAAAAGATTGATGGTTTCTGTCTTTCAACCTGGGACATTTTAAAGAATGGTTGATATGCGGCCCATCAGATCAACATATTGGATGGCTGTACATCACCCAACCTGTAAAGCACTTCGATCCAAGTTTGCTACTTGGATCCTCCAAAGCGCTGAATATTAAAGGTGGTGTATGTCAGTTTCAAAAAGAGAAGTGATACGATCCGATATAGCCGGTTCTATCCGACTAACATATCACATGTGTCCGAATAGCCAATCCGAGGAAAAGGTGGGCGCACCATGTTTATCACCTGACATGCAAATCAGGCCAATGCATCCGCTGGCGCGGGCCGCACAAGAACCAGCGCAACTTGGATGTACCTCGGAACTAGTCATTTCGGTGAGACCCTGACCGTAGGGCCCACCTCTATATATTTATTGGATATCCATGCCGTCCATCTGTTTTTCTAGCCTACTTCAGGGCTTAGTGCAAAAGATTAAGCAAATAAAAATTCCAGGTGTACCACACCACATGAAATAGTAGTCATAGAATGCCCACCATTAAAATTTTCTTAGAGTCCACTGTAATGTCTTTGTTACTATCCAAAACCTATTGATAAAGTCACACACACCAGAATGAGAAAAAAAAAACAAAATAAAATTGATCCAAACCTTTTGTGGCTCATCAATAACTAATCTTTCCCGTAATGTGGTCCACCTGCTTCATTTTCGTTATCATGACATGAAATAAGCCCAAAAAACAGGTAGGCTGTACAGGCAGGGTATCACCCACGTCACTGGCCCACAATAACACTGATACATACCACAGGCTGTCTATCGATTTGATATTTCAACCGATCAAAATGAGGCACATTGAATGCTCACGTGGACCACACCACGGGAAACAATGGGGGTTGAATGTCAACCGTTGAAAACCTCTTAGGGGTTTGAATGTCCACCGTTGAAAACCTCCCAGGACAACAGAAGTTTTGGGTAAAGTTGATATTTATATTCTCTTCATGCACGTCTATGTGACCTTAGAGCAAGTTGGATGGCAAATAAATATTGTGGTGGTTCAAAGGTGTGGTCCACTCGACAATTTAATTTGCCTCTTTTTTAGCTCATACTCTAAAATGATTTTTCAAAATGGATGGACAGCTTGGATAAAACACATATTTCACGGTGGGCCTTACAGAGCCCCTAACAAGACCCTCCATCCTTAGCTTGGTTATGGTGGGGTGGTACCCAATCCAAGCTCCCTACACGCAGGATGACAACCCTGCATGTCCCGAGCTATGAGGGAACCACACCGTCCATCCATTTTGCCAAAGATCTAAGACTCAATTGGACCACACCAGAAGAAGCATGGATGATAATGATGCCCACAATTAAGACCTTCCTAGGGCCCAACGATGTTTATTTGTCATCCAACCTGTTCATAAGGTCAGGTAGACCTAGATGAAGGCAAAACACAAATATCAGCTTGATCCAAAACTTCTGTGGCTCCCAAGAAGTTTATTTTTATGGTGGTCGTTGTGTGGACCACTTGAGCCTTGTATCTGCCTGATTTGTAGGCTTATATACCCTAAAATGATATGAAAAAAATGGATGGACGGTGTGGATAAACCCATACATCACGGTGGCCCCTCAGAGGCCCAGACTGTTCCGAGCTCGGGACAGGCCGGGATAGTTCCCAGTCCGCGGCCCTGCACGCAATACACATGACAGTGGGGAAGTGCGCGAGGACATCCGAGCCGTGTATTAGGTGGGACATGCCTTTTAAACCATGCGCCCAAAAGTTCAGGCCAGCCAACAATCACGTATGCCACACGAATGAAAACATTAAAGGAATTTCAGAAAAAAAGAAAAAAAGAAAAGAAAAAAAAGCGGCACATTGAGCTCACTCATGTGGCCATACGTGCCTAAGTTTTGGACCAGGTGATCTATAAAGTGGGTCCCACCTGATACATGGCTAGGTTGCCATACGCAAGCGCCAGGTGGCGCATCTAGATGGGGGTACAACTATGCATGGGGCGCTCAAACGAAATGTTTTGGGCCCACCAAGGATCAAGGTTTACCTGGCATGGTCGTGCGGCAATCCAGTCTCTCCAAATTGTTGATCCAACACCGGATGGAGCAAAAACAAAAAATTTCACCGAGATGATAATATAAACCATCTGATTTTTCAGTTCAAACTCAGACCACTAAACTATCCCACTTCTAACCATCCATTTGATCACCATTAATTAGATGGTTGGGATTGCTTGATCGGTGTGATTTTGTACATATGTTCCATCCACAATGGGACCCACAAGTTGGATGGTCTTGATAGAGATGTATATCAGTTGAGATTGGACTTTCTAGCTTCACGATCCTGCATTTTGTGTACCAATTTGGTTGAAATGATATTGTAGTTGGTGCGACCCCGTAAACCATTTAAGGCCTGTTTGGTAGAGTCATAAAAACTGAGTTTTCTCATTTTAGTTAATAGCAATTATGTATTAGAGATTGTATTTCTTTCTAGTAAGGATCATAAAAATAATCTTGATAACAAACAATCATGAGCTCTAAGGATCATAGTTTTTTCTTTGAGCTCTAAGGATCATAGTTTTTTCTTTTCTTTCTTAGAGAAGATGACAATTTCATAGAGAAAATGTTCACGTGACCAGTCGTCAACGACAACTAGGTGATGAAGAATTCTCAATTTTAAAATAAGATGAAACTCATTTTTAGGTGTCTATAAAACAGTCAGGCCTTTAGCATGGAATATTGTTCTGTTCCGCTTAGGCGTTTTCCAAACAGGCCCTTAGGTTTCTGCAATCCATGTACTTTTTGGTCTTTTGTCCATTCCGCAGTGGAACCCACCTGATGAATGCTGGATCTGTTCTGAAGTCTCTCCTCATTGCAAATTTGCAATTTTTTTTTTTTAAAAAAAAATTGACTATTTCTTTCTGCCCAAAAAAGAAAAACAAAGCCCAAACAAGATCAACAGCGAGGGGTGACCCTCTCAGCAACAAACATAGAGAAAGCCTAGCAACCCAGACTAAAACCAAAGGAATGGAATCATCAAAAAATAATTGATTCCCCATCTCTTTTCAGACTTGCCGCGTTAAGCCAGAAAAAAACCAGCATAACTAACGCCCACTCTAGGATCAAAGACACAGTAGCCTGCTAGATGCGTTACACCAACGCCGGTTAGTCTCTTTCTCCAAATAGCCCATAACATAGCTAAGAGTAGCATCTTCCAGATTATTTTGCCACCATGTGAAAAAGGGCCAGCAGGCTGTGTCCATAACTGATTTGGAGAACACCCCATGAAGCCCATTTCCAAACCCTCCAGTCCTGAGCTGGAAGGATTGATTTAGCTTCATATAGGACCTCCAAAAGGGTACTGAAATCCCCTACTTCATCATCATCCTTCAAGTTCTGCATAGACTAACATTCCAAACCACCAACCCCCAAACCAAATTCGCACACCTTGCCGATATAGGTTGTTCACAGCTAAAGAAAATAAGGTGGGAAATGCCATCTCCAAGCTTTGTTCCCCAACCCATGTCTTTCAAAAACTTAATGCAATTACCTCACCCACCATAAACCTTGTACCTAAGCGAATGACCCACTTTACTAGGGGTAGAATACCCGTTCTCCCTATACTACAATTTGGATGGCACCTTAAAGCAACAAGGTGGCCTTTGACAAATGTAACACACCTAAGCACTCAGCCTACAAGCTACATAGTAGTGAGAAAAACTTTGATACTCTGATAGAGTGCAATGATACGCAGGCACTTAGAAATTACATAGAAATTGTGTTTGTGTCATACGAGTAGCTCAAATTAGGCTGTCCAAATTATGGATCCCAGTTTAGATGTATCATGATTCACGAACAAAAACATTACTCTTAATTGATCATTTGACTATTTGATTGGTGGACATGGATGGTTAAAAAAATGACGAGCATTCGATTGTCCCATTTCAACAAATGTACGCAAATCAGAGGCCAATCTGATTTTGGATCGTGACTCAAGAATGTTTAACTTGAGTTAATGTATGCCGCATGTACAATTTCTACGTGCCCACATATCAAGCATCTGCTGCCAGAGCATCAAATAACTCCCCTTAAGCATTTACACAAGGCATTTTGCATCATACCGCCGTTCAAGATGGAACAAGAAACTCTTAAAGGATAATGTGAAGATGCAATGTCTCACCCAACACGGGATCGCTAGCAGGTCATGGATTTCAGTCAGTCCTGCTCTTTGATCAGGCAAGCAATTACAATGTGTGGATTGTTTCAATGATTTTGTACATATATAAGCAAATGATGAGAATCTTGTGAAGAATTAATAAGGGAAAAGGTACTTAGTCCCAACCTGTCAGGCCTAATCTGTCCGCAACATTGTACATGACAAGGTCCCCCCAGACAGGACCAAATAGCTGTTCCCCTCCAATAGCAAATGTGAAGGCCCATGTTGCGAGAAGTGCCGTGCATACGATGAATCCAATTGCTGATCCAACAACATCTGCAATGAAATTTGTAAACAGCATGAATCAGGCACAGGCCACTGTTAAGGCAGATATGTTAGGAATAGGATGCAAATTACTATTGATCGAACCTTGTTTAAACAGTGTCGAAGCATACCGATGGCTGGGATGAACAAAAGATTGGGGCCACCCAGGTATCCAACAGGCCTGAAATTTAATTGGGGTGCATTCATTGTTTGGAGTATCCCCAATATTATCTATATCTCCAACGTGGCAATACCGATAACAATGGTATCGATACCAATAACACTAGTAGTATCGGAAATTCCAAGTAGCGGCGATGTATCACTAAATATTGCTAATGTATCGATATTGCCAATATTTTCAACAGTGTAAATTCCAGGTGTCACTTGTTCACCAATATTTCTACTATGTAAATTCCAGGTGTCCATTGTATCACCAATGTATCAGCAATAGTTTCATAATATCGCCAAAAATATATTTATTAAAAAAATTCCATTTCAATTTATTTTTATTTTTTTGTGGGCACATGGCTGTATGCAGCATTCAAATTGTCAATAACAATATCACGATATTATTGTTATCGCAACATGGGCAATATCGAGACCATGGTCTTTCGTTTCCTTTTCAATTATCGATGATTTATCAGCGAAATATCGTGTTGTCGATAGTTTGAGATATCGATGGATGTTTGGATGGATGGTTGGGATTGATATGATAGTTGGACTGATTTCATACAACAGCACATGCTTTTAGGCGTCTATTAAATGGAAACTTATTATGTACGCATTTTTATTTTTATTTTTGCAAATTTTTTATTCATAAATATGCAAACATGTGTATTTTAGCATCTCCTGAAGTTTTACTGAAAAATTCCACCATTTTCCCCATGTTTACCTAATGATTTCCCACATTTCCAGTTATAGGCGATATTGATATTGTTTCCGCATCCCCAGCAAGCAAAACTTGTAATGATACTGATAGTTCAAACACTAGGTGCATTTTTGTGATGAAGAGTTTGATGAAAGGTTCAGATTTTCAAATGCGTGGCACATATGAACACTTGTGTCAAAGGCAGTGGTCAACGCTTCACTAACTGCATTTTTTAGAAGGGGGGGGGTGGGTGGAAGGGAGTTGGCAGCTTTCCCAACAAATGCATGTCCACTGCAGATTTAATGAAAAATGCAAATGCCTGGCATCCAAACACACCCTAAAAGGTTGAAAGGACAAAAATATCTGGAAAGAATACCATGCTTTAATTAACCAATGCTTAGATGAAAACTTGGGGGCTTGAATATGCATGGATGATAATGAGCAACTACATAATTTAACAAAAATAAAATTCATAGAAGTTTGATGATAGGAATCATGAAATCCTCTGCAGATGATAATACTTGGGGACTTGAATTTTCTTTTCAATTTAAAGTAATCAGCAAATTATTGAGAATAACAGGTTAGCAAAGGCTGTTTGGAAGACAGATGTGACGAATACACAAATGAAAGAAGAGCCTAAAATTGCAAATGATATCAGGAACCATTAAGCTATCTTAAGAGACAAGTTGTTCATGTCAGCTATATTTTGGTATTTATTGTTCTTTATCATGCTTACTTCTATGCAGAGCTGTACTTGCAACTACCACTAACATCATCATCTTAGTTTTTCTCCTAGCAATTTGGGGTAGACTTCTAAATCGTAGATTGGCAGGAGGTTGACAATCAGCTGTCCACCAGATGTCTACCTTCCTCTTTTATGCACGCTATCAAGATCAGCCATGGTAGAGGCTCATATTGCAACCACTCACATGCCAACACGGTCCCACACAGTACTGACCCCCCAACCCAACAATTACACACATGCCCCAAAGGGAGAGCAAGAAAAGTTGGGTCATGGAGGGTCAACTGTCAAGCAAACCTCTAAGCACGAAGGTATTTGTACCATACATTCTTAAAATTCACCTCTCAATTAAGGGGACTATCTCCAATCCATAGATGTTGATGCAGAATAGATGTTTAGGCAAAATCTTGACCATTGACCATCTGCAACAGAAGGGGTAGATAATTCCTAATAGATGTATCATCTGTTGTGCAATGGAGGAGAGTGCATCACCTCCTCGTCCATTACAGGGTAGCTACGAAATTTGGGTGGCGATTCTCATCAAGTTTGGGATGAGTTGGGTGTTTCCAGAGACTGTTGTATCGGTTTTTGAGAGTTGGGCATTAGTTCCCTCAGGAAGCTATGGAAAGTGACTGTGGAGGGGTGCATTCTTTGCTGTTATCTGGGGGTTATGGATTGAGAGTAATAGGAGAATATTTACTAGGAAAATTTCACCTATTCCCACAATTTTCAGCAGGATTAGCAACTATGTTATTGATTGGGCTGGAGCACAAATTCATAGGAATCTCTAGGGCCATGGTCTTGCAGAATTGGGAAGAGTTGTTGCAATGTAACTGATAGCTGTTTCATTTTCTGGGTGGGAGTGTTTTCTTTAGCCATAGTGCTCTTAGTCGTGACTGCTTGGGCTGTTATGGGTAGACCTCATTCTCTGTAGGGTCTCTGTTTGCCTATTTATCTGAATGCTACTTGCAGTCATTCAATGTTGCTTGTTGTACTCTAGTTGCTATTTTAATAAAATAGCTTTGCCCATTTTTATAAATAAATAAAAAAGTGATTTTTGAAATTGTTGAGAGAAGCTACAAAATGATGGTGGCGGTGGTGATGATGGTGATAGAGGGAAGTTTGTAAACTGGTTCTCGAATTCATAACTAGGTCTTTCTATATTGCATGTAATGTAGAAGATAAGATTATGGGTTGAGTTCTTGTTGTATTGTAACTACAAATCAATCAATTAAATCAAATTAGTTAAAGTTTCTCTTCTTTTCTCCGTTGATTCTTAGCACCAATTATGGTCTTGGGCTCTAGGCAATCTTGGATTCCTAAATATTGAGAAATTGAGTGTTGGTGTGTAACACCTTCAATTTCTCTACCTAGTATCAGAAATTCAGATTCAGCAGCTAGATGTTGACCATTGCTGCTATTTTCCTCCTTAAACAGTTGATGGAGAAATAAATGGAGAGGAGAAAGGATCTCCACATGGTCTTCATAACTTAGAGAAAGCATATGACAGGGTCGCTAGAGAGTTAATTTAGTGGGTGTTGGGAAAGAAAAGAGTCTCAAGAGAATATGTTGACATGATTAAGGACATCTATGATGCAGTAAAAAAATGTGAGGACCATTAGTTGAGAGACAAATGAGTTTCCAATTACTGTTGCCTTACACGGGTTGTCGGGATTGAGCCCTTACTCTTTGCATTGGTTATGGATGAGTTAACATGTCATTTACTGGAAGATTTCTCATGGTGTATGTTGTTTGCAAATGGCATAGTTTAATTAACAAAATGGAGGGGTAAATGCAAAGCTATAACAATGGAAGGATGCATTAGAATCTAAAGCTTTTAAACTTACATAGATTAAAATAGAATATATGTAATGCAATTTTAGTAACAATAACAGTAGAAACGAGCAATTAGTTAAGATTTGTGGACCAAATACCCCAAAATGATCATTTTTTATATCTTGGGTCAATAATTCAGGAGAATGGAGAGATTAAGAAGGGTGTTGGCATGTTGCTCTTAGAACCGGGTGGATGAAGTAGAAATGTGCCCAACAAAAGCTGAAGGCGATATTTATAGGATAACCAGCCATGCTCTATGCGACATGATGTTGGGTAGTCAAGGAACAACATGTTCATATGATAATTGATGAGTGTAACTGAAATGAGGATGTTGAGATGGATGAGTGGAAAGATGAAGAACAACAAAATTAGAAATGAATGCATTCGAAGGAAAATCATGCTTCGTCATTGTAAACTTGAACATTTGGCAAAGGAATACACAAAACACTTAGAGCTGTACGCGAACCGAGTTAGCTCGGTTAACTCACTTGACTCGACTCGAAAAAGTTCGATTCGACTTGACTCAAAACTGAGTTTGTTTTGAGCCGAGTCGAGCTGATTTTTGGAGCTCGAAAAAATTTCGAGCCGAGCTCGAATCGAACTCGGATCGAACTAGTTCGGTGACTCGGTTATTTGATATTGATGTTGCTCACCAAGTGTTTGATGAAATGACTCAATGAAGTGTTGTTTCAGGTGGATACATTCTCCGTGGGATTGGCCGGTGGCGAGGAAGGTATGGATATGCATGGATATGAAACAAATCACTACCAAAAAACAAACATTACATGATAAAACTACCTTTGGATCTTGATTTTGATGATGCCTACTGAGTGTTTGATGAAATACCTGTAAACTGTTACTGTTGTTTTGCAAACTGTGAGAAATTGAAGGTGCGCTTCATGTGTTTGAGAAAATGCCGCACAGGCTCGAACTGGCCCGAGCTGCTGACTAAACCGAGCCGAGCTAGCCAATTAGGCTCGAGGACCGACCGAGCCGTGTTCGAGCTAGGGTCAGCTAGTGGCCGGGCCGAGCTGTGTCGAGCTATGCGAAGCTCGACTCGGTTCGACTCATGTACAGCTCTAAAAACACTCCTATAAATGGTTCACTGTGATGAACCTAACTAAGAAACATGAATGTTAAAGCAATAGGTTTTGGTAGGTTGAATTTTCCTTCATTCTTGTGGCATTGTTTGGCTATATTTTTCATCATGTATCATGTAGTGAGGATATCTTGTAATCAGTGTTTTAAATAGCGATAGAGTGATGCGTAGCGCTCAGCCCTCTACAGCGTGTAGCATAAATATGTGGCATGTAGTGTAAGCTATGCGATACTTCTATTTTTTAATTTAAAAATAGGACACATAATAAATAGTGGAAAAGGGGGGGGGATATCGAAATGCCTAAAAGATGATTCATTTTATTAATTATAAGCATGTTCAAACAAGTTATTAGTTATCATTTATCAAAAGCCAATCCACACATATAAACCAAATCAAATAATTATCACATCAACAACTTTCTAAGCAAACCACTTTAAATCAAGGATGCGGTGGACCCAATGAGAGGGTCAAGGGAAGACGCTTTGCCATCAAGATTCTAGCATCCCTTTCTCTCCAAATACCCCACAGAATGACAATAGGGAAGAGCTTCCAGATGTGGTTCCCACAGGCAAAAAAGGACCAGCAGACCAGCTTGCAGTAACATCAAGGTTGTAAAGAATTTAAGGGTACTTTTGGGCATGTCGAGTTTGTAAGTAATTAAAGGATACCTTAGGTATTTCCCAAGATCTTTGCTAAGCCCACGCACGCGTATAATAAAGCTTATGCACACGCCGCACATTTGCCAATATGGCACGATAGGTCCGAGATCCAATCCATATATCAGAACTGCACCATTTATTGATGTCCTAGCCCAAGAATCAACTTGATCCACTAGTCCGGTGTTCAAAAGTTTGCAAAAAAAGATGTACAGCTCTGAATAACTTGGCTAAGCTTTCTAACACATCCAACTGTTTCCAGTATTGTGGACTACATGCTGATTGGACCAGATTTTATTTTTGGGAAAGCATGTAGAAGGTCAGACCAACCTGATGGATGGATTAGATCTCCCGCGTATGCACCATGCTGCCACATGTGTGGTATGCACACAAGTTTCATTGCACATGTGTGTGAAGTCAGCAAAGCTCATTTCCTAAATTGCATGTTTTGGACTTAATTAGCATAGGAAATGAGTGACATATATTAGGCTTTCCTTGGTGTGCCCACGCACATAACAGAGTTTGCTCTCTTCTGAATTTGTGTACATTAGCTCTTTTCCTAGGCTGTAGATGGAATTCTGAATTTTGAATTTCAAATTCCAAATGCATAGCTAGGTCTTTGTATATGGATGTTGGTTATGAGATTGTGTATTGACATCTTTTCCAATTGTTTTGTAACTCCAACTCAACCAATAGAATGATATTAGTTTGGGTCTCCTTTTTTCTCTCCTGATATTAGTTGTGATCTCAGGTGTGTAGGCAATTCCAGATTGCTACACTATGAGAAACAGACACTAGTGTATGCCACCTTCAATTTCTCTACAGCTTGTTCTAAATGTGCCTTCCATTCCATTGTAAAATAAATGAGATTTTTTTTTTCAATTGCTAAAGCAATATAAAAAGACTTACAGATTCAACAGAATCAAATTAAGAGGTCCAACATAAATACCCACATCTTATTTGACTATTCTAAACATTTCTTTGATCTTCAAAAATTAATAGTAATAATAAAAATAAAAATAAAAATAAAAATCATCACCATCATTTTCCTCTCAACCTCATCTCAATTTCAATGCAAAAAAATTAAAATAATAAATATCAAATTCCACATTCTTGCATTAAAACAATCATTTAGAGAAACATGCTTAGGACCAAATGAAGAGCCACAAATTAAATAATAATAATAATAATAATCCACATCTGGTTCTACTTGTTGCATTTGGGCAGTCTTAAAAAGAAATCGAAGCAATGGAAGCAAATACAGGTCCCCAAATGTAAACAGAAAGGGAAGGAGGGAAGCAAAAAAACCCACGTCCAATTAACCTGTCCAAACAATCTCCTACATTTCTCTCTAAAAATAACAAGCTCATAATGAATCTTTTCTTGTTAATGCGATTTAAGAAGGGGAAAACCCCGAATACAGAAATCCTCGACTAATTGATGCAATCCTCTGAAAGAAAAGGGGAAACAAACAAATATATGAAAAAGAAAAAGAAGAGAAACCCAAATCAGATTTTTCCGATTTTACACGATTCTCCAAATCCAACGAACCTTTCTCTTTATAAAATAAAAATTCAGGAAAAAAAGGGGGGAATATTGAAAGAAAAGCTTACAGCGGCGAATGTGAGGGAAGGAACGAGAGTCGGATCGAAGAACAGGCCAGAAGTAGAAACAATTGATAGCCCAGAGCCAAGGAAGGAGGAAGAATCCGTACTTGAAGAAGGATCGTGCGTAGCTAAGAGAGTCCTCTTCCGACAGTCCGAGGGGACCGTCCACCGTCGGCCATACACGGGCGTGGTTGTGGGTGCGTAGGATAAGACCTCCACCCCCCGAGAGCTGCCTCGTCTCTTCTCCTGCGTCCTGCTGCTGCTCCATCTCTCTCTCTCTCTCTCTCTCTCTCTCTCTCGGGAGTCTAGGCAGTAGCTAGGGTGCCAAAACCCGAGCCGGGTTCGACGCCTGGGATGTTAGTTTGGACCGGAGCCAGCTCAGTCTTGACTAGAGCGGGAGAGGATTACGTGCGGCCCCGGAATCACCCAAGACAGTGCGGCCCTTACTGTGGGACCCACAGTGATGTATGTATTCTATATCCACTCCGTCCATCCGTTTTTTCATATTATTTAAGAGAATAAAACCAAAATAAATTATATCCGAATCTCAGATGGACCATACTATAGGAAACAGTGGTGATTGAACACTCCACCGTTGAAAATTTCCTAATGCTCATTATAATGCTTATTTTCCATCCAACCTGTTGATAGGGTGATGCAAACCTGGATGAAGGGGAAAAACAAATATCAGCTTGATCCAAAACGTTTGTGGCCTACAATAAGTTTTTAATGGTCAATCACCACTGTTTACTTTAGTTTTGTCCACCTGAGCTTTGGATCTAAATCACTTTTCAACTAATTCCTAAAATGATCTTTAAAAAAGGATGGACAGTGTGGATATAGAATACATAAATCAAGGTGGGCCCCACAATAAGTGCCGCATTGTGTTGGGTGAGGCCGGGGCCGCACCTAATCCCCTCCCGACTAGACATGCAAGACCAGTTCCATCATCCACCATCCATTGTCCTGACTAGCTCAGTCCCGGCCCAACAAGTTATTGGGCCTCAAGACTCCTGCTTAGGCCTATACTGGACAGTTTCATCTCAGCTGGCATCCATGCAGAAGTTCGGTTGGCCCGGCCCAACTTTCGAACCGTTGATCTCCATCCCCATCACTGTAGCATCTGTAGGTCAACTGAAACCGTTGATTCGATGGCCCTGCAGTATCACAGCCCAAAACTCGTAACGATCAAGGGCAGAAACGGTGTTCATGCCAGGACCAATGATGGATGGCCCATCTGAGCCTGATCGCCCAATCCAACATCAAGCGACTCACAGTATTACAAAATGAATACACAATCTGTGAGGCTTCCATTCCACTTACATGTGTAATTTAAAAGCTCTGTTGGACCATTTCAAATCTCTCCCTCTCTCTCTCTCTATAGGTGACCTGGGCTGTAACCTTAGACCTCAATGTGGAAACACACACTGTCTACATTTTGAGCTACGGTCTCGAACCCAAACTGATCAATCTTAGCCGTTGCATTAGTCCCCACTGGTTGTCACGGTCCTGATTTTCCTACATGTATACAACGTTTATAAGACGGAGATGGAGATCAGGTAGCATCCCTATTTTTAATCTTCTTTTCCAGTCCACCTGAGGCCTTAAACAGGATGGAGACCGTTATTTGATGATCCCCAACACTCATCCCCTAGCCCAACAGTTGCTCGGCCATGTTTCAATTCCCAAGGGACTGAAGCAAGTCTGACCAGCTTAATCATACTCTCGCCTAATTCCCCTCTCCAAGACGCATTGCAAACATCACCCACATAGAAAACCATCATAGTCCATCCATCAGGTGGTTCAACTATCTATATCAATAAACAGCCATTGGCCCAACTCAATGTATGTGAGTGGCTTATCTAACAATGGTCGTTTGGATGCCTATAAAATCCTTTAGTTGAAATTACATGTGGTGAAAGTTGCTTGTAACGTAAGCACTACACAAGTTACCTCCTCTTCTTTTTTCCGATGTTACAGGTAAAGTACACGGGGAAAGAAAAAAAAAACATTACACAAAACAGAGGATGGTAGTTGATACGTACACATGATATATAAGGCCCACCATTATGTGTACATTACATCCAATGAGTCTCCTATGGCCTCCAACAAACAAACAAAAAAAAAAAAAAGATGGACGATTGATCATTAAGTGGGCCACATGATAGGGAAGAGTTGGGAAGGGGCACCCACCATTAGAAACCTTTGAGAAATCTACGACTGTGGACCCCACCTTTTATCCATTGGATATTCTTGAAACGATACAAACTTAACATACTCACTTAGACCTCCGCGTACGGACGATAAATTCCAGGACGAAAATACCCCTCCTTTTCGCAGAAACGGATTGGCTACTCTGCCTGCCATCCGCCAATGGCAGATCATCAAGGTCTGTGGGCCCCACCATAATTTATGCTTTTCATCCATGCCGTCCATATATTTTTCCGGATCATTTTATGGTATGAGACAAAAAATGAGGTATATCCAAATCTTAAGTGTACCACATTACAGGAAACAGTGTTGAATGAGCGTCAACCATTAGAAATCCTCCCCCATCTAAGTTGGGGCCCACTGTGATGTTTGTGAGAAATCCTCCCCATCTAAGTTCATTCATAGGGTTACAAAGACCTAGATGAAGATGAAAAACAAATTTCATAATGATCCAAAACTTGTGCAACCCCTAAAAGGGTTTCAATGATAGACATTCAATTCCCCACTGCCATTTACAGTGTGGTCCACTTGATAGCTAGATCTGTCTTATTTTTTACCTCAAGCCTTAATTCGAATTCGCCAAATAGATGGACGGTTTGGATATAACACATACCTCATAATGGGACCCACAAAAATCGGTGGGGATTACAACAAGGAAAAAGAAGGGAAAAAAAAAGAAGAAAAGGAAGCCAGCGAGTTGGGGTCGACTGGGTTGGGACCGGTCGACTGGGTCAGATCTGGGTCTATCGCTACGGATTATAACTGTAGCCAAAACTGTAGTGCTATGCACTTTTTTCTTTTTTTTTTTAATTTTTTACATGGAGAACGTTTTCTCCCTTACATTTTTCTATAATACATAATTATGTAAATATGTATATATAAGTATATAAAAATATTTTTTTATCTTTTAATTCATTTCGTTGTCTATTTATTTAACAAGCATATCTCCTAAACTAGAATGGTTTACTTAACTTACCACATATGATTTTGGGGTAGGAGAAGCTAATTTAGCCAATCAACCTAGTTATTTTTCAAGATTCCATTGGGTCATTAGTCGAAAATCCATTTCATTTAGTTCGTGGTCAATTTGAATCACTTCGTGGTCAAACTAGAAATTCAGCGGGGCAAACATGAAATTGAGCAAGGCAAACATGAAATTGAGCGGGAAAAACTAGAAAGAACTTCATTTTTATTATATTTCAAAATAGGACTTATTACATTAGTTTATTATATTTCAATCACGTGCTAATATTTTTGTTATTACATTAGTTTGTAATTTCAATTACGTGCCAATCCATTACGTGCTAATATTTTTGTTATTACATTAGTTTATTATATTTCAATATAGGACTTATTTTTGTTATCTATGATTTTATTAATTATATACGTGATTATTCATCATAAAGAATTTCATTTTTAAAAAAAAAAACTAAGCTAAAATATAAGACTACTCCTTTAAAAAGTCATGTAGCATAGCACGCAGTCTATTTGGGAGAGAGAAATCCGGCATATCTTGTTAGCTTGAGTCCTTGAAAATGATATAGACAAATGAGACCCGACATTTGCCCCGGTATTTTTCTTGTTTGCCCCGCTCATATTTCAGTTTGTCTCGCTGTTTTCTAGTTGCCTCTATTTGATTTGCCATGATTTTCTTGTTTATCCGCTCGTATTTGATTTGCCGTTGTTTTTCTAGTTTGCCCGCTCATATTTCGATTTGCCATTGTTTTTCTAGTTTGCCCATTGTTTTTCTAGTTTGCCCCATTGTATTTCTAGTTTGCCCCGCTCGTTTTTTGACTTTTGCCCCTTTATTTTTCTAGTTTGCCCGCTCATATTTCAATTTACCTTCTTTGTTTTTCTAGTTTGCCCGCTTATATTTCGATTTGTCATTGTTTTTCTAGTTTGCCCCGCTCATATTTCAGTTTGCCCCGCTGTTTTTCTAGTTTGCCCCGCTCATAATTCAGTTTGTCCCACTCATATTTCAGTTTGCCCCGTTGTTTTTCTAGTTTGCCCCGCTCATATTTCAATTTGCCCCGCTGTTTTTCTAGTTTACCCCGTTATTTTTCTAGTTTGCCCCGCTCATATTTCAATTTGACTCGCTATTTTTCTAGTTTACCTCGCTCATATTTCAGTTTGCCCCGCTGTTTTTCTAGTTTGCCCCGCTCATAATTCAGTTTGCCCGCTCATATTTCAGTTTGTCTCACTGTTTTTCTAGTTTGCCCTGCTCATATTTCAATTTGCCCCGCTGTTTTCATGGTTGCCTAACTCATTTTCATGTTTGCCCCGCTGAATTTCTAGTTTGCCTTGCTCAAATTCTCGTGGTATGATCCACTTAATCTTTTGATATGCTTTAATTTGGGAGTTAAACCCCTTAAAATAAATGGAAAAACGGATGGACGGCGTGGATATACTACATACATTCAATGTGGGCCCAACTGAGTTTACTTAGTACAATGGGAGCATATTGACTAACTTAGTACGCAATTCGATTACGCTTGTTACGCCCCACAATAGTGTTTTATTTGTAATACATTATGTTCATCGGATTATGTAATACCCTTTCGTTTTCATCGCAATATGTATACACCAAAACCTCATGTGTGGAAGGGAACCTAGACATTGAGGGAGGGAACCTAGGCATTCAGCGGGACAAATATGAAATTGAACGGGACAAACATGAAATTCAGCAAGGGAGACATTAAATTCAGCAGGAAAAACATGAAATTCAGTGGGGAAAATATGAAATTGATCAGGGCAAACTTGATATTCAGCAGGGGAAACATGAGATTCAGCAGGGCAAATCATTAAATTCAGTGGGGCAAACTGGAAAATCAGCGGGGGAAACTAGAAGATCAGCGGGGCAAACTAGAAAATTAGCGGGGAGCGGGGGAAACTGGAAAATCAGCGGGGCAAACTGGAAAATCAGCGGGGGAAACTAGAAAATTAGCGGGGGAAATTGAAAAATCAGCGGGGCAAACTGAAAAAATGAGCGGGGCAAATATGAAAATGAGAAAGGCAAACTTAACAAATAATTTCGTGACTTGAACCGAAAAATCTAAACATATCTAATGTTCAAATAGACCACACCACATGAAATTTTGAATTGAACTTCTAATGTTGATCATTTCTTAGGGGCCCCCAGAAGTTTTGGATCAAGCTTATAATTGTGTTTTCTATTAATCCATATCTGTATGATCTTATGAATAGGTTTGATAACAAACAAACATCACTGTTGGGCCAACTATGGTTTCAGTGGTAGAAATCATTATGCCCACTGTTTCTCATGGTATGATAAACTACCCCTCCTTTCACGGAAACGGATTGGGTACTCCCCCTACCACCAGCCAATGGCGGATGGTCGGTGGTCTGTGGGCCCCACCATGATGTATGCTTTTCATCCATGCCGTCCATATATTTTTCTGGATCATTTTATGGTATGAGACAAAAAATGAGGTATATCCAAATCTTAAGTATACCACATTACAGGAAACCGTGTTGAATGAGCATCAACCATTAGAAATCCTCCCCGTCTAAGTTGGAGCCCACTGTGATGTTTGTGAGAAATCTTCCCTGTATAAGTTCATTCATAGGGTCACAAAGACCTGGATGAAGCGGAAAAACAAATTTCATAATGATCCAAAACTTCTATAACCCCTAAAAGGGTTTCAATGGTAGACATTCAATTCCCCACTGCCTTTTTACAATGTGGTCCACTTGATAGCTAGTTCTGTCTTATTTTTCACCTCAAGCTTTAATACGAGTACGCCAAATAGATGGACGGTTTGGATATAACACACACCTCATAATGGGACCTACAAAAATCGATGGGGATTACAACAGAAAAAGAAAAAGAAAAAAAAAACGAAAATGAAGTTAGCAAGTTGGGGTCGACCGGGTCAGAGAACAAAAAGAAAAAAAAAACTCAACCAGCGAGTTGGGGTCGACCGGGCTAGGACCCGGTCGACCGGGTTAGAGCTTGGCCTATCGCTACGGATTATAACCGTAGCCATAACTGTAGTGCTATGCACTTTTTTCTCTTTTTTATTTTTTTTATTTTTATTTTTATTTTTTACATGGAGAACATTTTCCCCCTTATATTTTTCTATAATACATAATTATGTAAGTATGTATATATAAGTATATAAAAATATTTTTCTATCTTTTGATTCATTTCTTTGTCTATTTATTTAACAAGCATATCTCCTAAACTAGAGTGATTTACTTAACTTACCGCATATGATTTTGGGGTAGGAGAAGCTAATTTAGCCAACCAACCTAGTTATTTTTCAAGATTCCATTGGGTCGATGGTCGAAAATCTATTTCATTCATGTCATGGTCAATTTCAATCACTTTGCGGTCGTGTTGGATCGAGTTGAAAGTTGGGTGGGTTGGTTCGGGTTAGTGCTCAACCCCAACCCAACCCAACCCAACCCAATCTTGGGTTGGAAATTCTTAACCCAAGCCCAACCCAAGAGGGCTCGACAAGTTGATTGGGTTAGTTGGGTGTATACGTGCTAATATTTTTGTTATTACATTAGTTTATTATATTTCAATATAGGACTTATTTTTTGTATCTATGATTTTATTAATTATATAAGTGATTATTCATCATAAAGAACTTCATTTTTTTCTTTTAAAAACCAAGCTAAAATATAGGACTACTCCTTTAAAAAGTCATGTAGCATAGCACGCAATCTATTTGGGAGAGAGAAATCCGGCATATATTGTTAGTGTGAGTCCTTAGAAATGACTTGGACAAATGAGACCCGACATCACTAGCGTACCTTCTACACAAACAA
The DNA here is from genome assembly GCF_029962835.1 of Magnolia sinica. Lineage (NCBI taxonomy): Eukaryota > Viridiplantae > Streptophyta > Magnoliopsida > Magnoliales > Magnoliaceae > Magnolia > Magnolia sinica. The sequence continues at coordinate 19,667,738 of NC_080574.1, read as the reverse complement.
TCCACACTCAATTATAATTTATAAGTAACTAATATATTGATCGGGTTCGAGTTGGGTCGGGCAACCTGAGACCTCAACCCAAGCCCAACGTAAGTTTTATCGAGTTGGTGTTTGTATAGCCCTTCACGTAGGTAGCCCTTCGCACATGTAGGTAGCCCTTCACGTGTCATTAAGGGCCCTTTTTACTATGTAGAGCATCCAAATTGCGGGGCAAACTAGAAAAACAGCGGGGCAAACTAAAATATGAGCAGGGCAAACTAGAAAAATAGCGCGGCAAACTAGAGAAACAGCGGAGCAAACTGAATTATGAGCGGGGCAAGCTAGAAAAACAGCGGGGTAAACTGCATGATGAGCAGGGCAAACTAGAAAAACAGCGGGGCAAACTGAATTATGAGCGGGGCAAACTGCATTATGAGCGCGGCAAACTAGAAAAATAGCGGGACAAACTAGAGAAACAGCGGGGCAAACTGAATTATAAGTGGGGCAAACTAGAAAAGCAGCGGGGCAAACTGAAATATGAGCGGGGCAAACTAGAAAAACAGCGGGGCAAACTAGAGAAACAGCGGGGCAAACTGAATTATGAGTGGGGCAAACTAGAGAAACAGTGGGGCAAACTAGAGAAACAGTGGGGCAAACTGAATTATGAGCGGGGCAAACTAGAGAAACAGCGGGGCAAACTGAATTATGAGCGGGGCAAACTACATTATGAGCGGGGCAAGCTAGAAAAACAGCGGGACAAACTAGAAAAACAGCGGGGCAAACTGAATTATGAGCGGGGCAAACTGCATTATGAGCGGGGCAAACTAGAAAAACAGCGGGGCAAACTAGAGAAACAGCGGGGCAAACTGAATTATGAGCGGGGCAAACTAGAAAAACAGCGGGGTAAACTGAATTATGAGCGGGGTAAACTGAATTATCACAAAATAACATTTTTTTCAGAAGTAATATCTCAAAATACTGTAGAAAAACAAAAGCTCTAAACACTCACACATAGAATCTAACAAAATCAAATATCACAGATTAACATTAGGCATGTTTTGATACAAGGAATGAAATTCTCTTGCTTCCAACAACAAGCATGAATTCCCAAAAAAGAATCTTTAAGTGTTCTAGATAGTTTATCTCATGTGCCTCTTCATGAATTGGTGATGGATCATAAATCTCCCCCATAAAAGAATCCCAGTCATCCAACCATCAGACTTCTTTTCCAATAGAAAACAAAATCAACAATATTTAAGTAAAAAAATGACCATCTTGACCCTTTCAGGTAATAGTTTCTGGCCCAAAACAAAAGACACCCCACACTCAACATAGGCGTCTTTATGCCAATGTTAGTGGTTTTGGAATTTTGAGTATTCATGATGTTGAGGTAACTCTTTAAGTAGATATAGATTAACTCATGATATGGCCTGTTCAACTAATATTTTTCCTGTTTTATAGTTGCTACACCAACAAGCTCGTAGCAATTCGATTAGTTAAGATAGAGAAAAGATTTAAAGTCTCCCAACTTATACTTTTCAATATCTTTGAAAGTTTAAAAAAGAAAAAGAATAAAAAATCAGTAAAAAAAACCATAGCCAAACATACATGCAATTGGAGATTTAAATGCGTTAGAGAGATCTAGAAATGTGTTGGATTGAACCAAAAGGACTTCATCAGGACACTTTGGAAAACTTGGTTCGATTTTATGCAATTGTTCATGAGTGACCATAGGATGAAAAGTTGGACCGAGTGTCAACAGTGCCTTGTCTAATTAGATCGGAGTGTTGAACATGAGGTCATTGACCAGTCCCGACAACAGCACATCTAGATCTTTGATGAATGACTCTAGATAGAAAGCTAGAGCAGATGAAGAAGAAGATGTGGCCATTGAGATAAGGAAATTGAAATTTTTTGATGCAAGAGAGAAAAAGCAAAGGTAAAAGAAGAGGCCCACAGACTTAGTCTTGTTTATGTATCGGCGACAATACATGTGTATTATTGAAAGGATGATCATGACTCCTCGTACGATACGATTTTATATGATGTGTCACATGTACAACTCAAAAGGATGAGGCAAAGGATATCTTTCGGTATAGTTTCAGTCAGGTAGAATGAATGGGCAGACAATATGTGGAACAGCGATCGATTACATTTATTGTATCAGACAACGGAAAAACGTCGCTTTCACCTTTTTACCAAAGGCGAACTGATGTGGGGGAAATGATGTAGCTTATTTCTGACCATTTTGGAAAAATCCAATAGGAGAGCAACATGTGACATTGTATGAGAAATAGGATATGGATGAAAAGATCTTCAAGATATGTGGAGCGCTTTTTGTAGAATCATAACTGACGTAAGTTCAATTTTACACATTAGTAAATGGGCGACAAAGTGATATGGTTGAGTTATTCAAAAGTCTAATGAACAAACCACTGTAGTAATGAGAGAAGGATTGGGAAAGAACAAGCTACAAGAAAACTCTATAAATAGCAGAGGAATCCAACAGAGAAAAAAATGCAATATCCAAACACAATACAATAAAAAAACCAACCAATCTATCCATTTACTTTTATTCTAGCTTATCCTAGAAATAACAATAATCCAATAGCGATAATTCTTAGTTATAATATTTAGTTGTAATCCAAATATACACTTATACGTTGGATTTGATCTTTATTCAATATCACGTAATCCTTTCAAGAGACACAATCTTGCAGTTGCTCCTACTGACTGATGGTGAGTTTTTTCTTTCGTTTGATTGATGTTTTTCTAGTTTGCCCCCTTCATAATGCAGTTTGCCCCGCTGTTTTTCTAGTTTGCCCCGCTCATAATTCAGTTTGCCCCGCTGTTTTTCTAGTTTGCCCCGCTCATAATGCAGTTTGCCCCGCTGTTTTTCTTGTTTGTCCCGCTCATAATTCGTTTGCCCCGTTGTTTTTCTAGTTTACCCCGCTATTTTTCTAATTCACCCCGCTCATACTTAAGTTTGCCCCGCTGTTTTTCTAGTTTGCCCCGCTCATATTTCAGTTTGCCTCGCTGTTTTTCTAGTTTGCCTCACTGTTTTTCTAATTTGTCTCGCTCATATTTCAGTTTGCCCCGCTATTTTTTTAGTTTGTCTCGCTTATAATTCAGTTTGCCCCGCTATTTTTCTAGTTTGCCCCGCTTATATTTCAGTTTGCCCCGCTCATAATTCAGTTTGCCCCACTGTTTTTCTAGTTTGCCCCGCTCATATTTCAGTTTGCCCCACTGTTTTTCTAGTTTGCCCCGTTCATATTTAAGTTTGCCCCGCTGTTTTTCTAGTTTGTCTTGCTCATATTTCAGTTTGCCCCGCTATTTTTTTAGTTTGCCCCGCTCATAATTCAGTTTGCCCCGCTGTTTTTCTAGTTTGCCCCGCTCATATTTCAGTTTGCCCAGTTATTTTTCTAGTTTGCTCTGCTCATAATGCAGTTTGCCCTGCTATTTTTCTAGTTTGCCTCGCTCATACTTCAGCTTGTCTCGCTGTTTTTCTAGTTTGCCCTACTCATATTTCAGTTTGCCCCGCTCGGGTGGTCGACTCTTAGGAGTTTCAACACCTGGTCAAGCGTTCGAGTATCCGTAGGTGGTGAAATTCCACTAGTGTGAATGTGTGGGGTGTGTGTTCATGTTTCCCCTGCTAAATTTCATGTTTCCCTCGATCAATTTTCTAATTTGCCCCACTCAATGTTTTCTCAAAGCGATCGTTTTTTATATATCGCAATGGAGAATTCCATCGTTTATAGTTGAAAAGAAGAGTCAAAAGAGGTTTTCCAATCTGATGGAATATTAGAAAATAACTAGGTTGGTTGACTAAATTAACTTCTCCTACCCCAAAATTATATGTGGTAAGTTAAGTAAATCATCCTAGTTTAAGAGATGCTTGTTAAATAAATAAACAAAGAAATGAATTAAAAGATAGAAAAATATTTTTATATACTTATATATACATATTTACATAATTATGTATTAGAGAAAAATGTAAGGGAGACAAAGTTCTCCATGTAAAAAATAAAAAAATAATTAAAAAAATTTTTTTTTTTAAAAAAGAGAGAAAAAAGTGTATAGCATTATAGTTATGGCTACGGTTATAATCCGTAGCCATAGGCCAAGCTCTGACCCAGTCAACCAGGACCCAGCCCGGTCGACCCCAACTCGCTGGCTTCTTTTCTTCCTTTTTTTTTTTTTTTTTTCCCTTTGTAATCCCTACTGATTTTTGTGGGTCTCATTATGAGCTATATGTTATATCCAAACCGTTCATCTATTTGACGAACTCATATTAAGGCTTGAGATGAAAAATAAGACAGATCTAGCTAGCAATGGGACCACACTGTAAAAGGCAGTGGGGAATTGAACCTCTACCATTGAAACCCTTTTAGGGTTACAGACGTTTTGGATCATTATGAAATTTATTTTTCCTCGCCGTACAGTTCTTTGTGACCCTATGAATGAACTTAGACAGAGAGGATTTCTCACAAACATCACAGTAGGCCCCACCTGAGTTCCCATCGCCGGACCGTCCGTCAGCGCTCGTCTCTGCATGCCTGCACGAGGAAGGCAGGGGTATTTTCGTCCTCAAATTCGGTGTCCGTACGAGGAGGTCTTGGTGCGTATGTTAAGTTTGTATTGCTTTGTAAAAACCACTGGATAAAAGGTGGGGTCCACAGTCGTAAATTTCTCGAAACCTTTTGGATTGCATGAAAGCCCATGGTGAGACATCCAATCCATCTAGCGTCTGCATCCTTGTATGCTCTCCCGAGGCCCAAAAAAATAAAACCCCATTTATGTGATTTAAAGATTTTGATCAGAGTTACTATCCGTTGAATACCCACTTTATACAGTGTAAGCCAAAACACATTACCGTTGTACCCACTTTATATATAAAGTGCAAGCCAAAACACATTACCTGTCTTGTAGTAAACACTTTACTTACAAGCCAATCGGGGTAGCATGTAAACAGTTTACGCTTGGAACACTTTTCAAATGTAGTGTTTATAACAAAAAATTCTACAGGGATTCAAATGACCCATAAGCCAATTGTTCCAATCAAGTTAGTTTCATGGCATTGCTCACCAAGTGTTCCACAGAAGTGACGTATTGGCAGAAAATAAAATCATCAATGTTGTATGCAAACATTCTTTGTCACGCAATGAAACTTGGATTCTCTCCTCGAAATCGATGCAGGTGTGCTTTGCACAAAAATTACACAGTAGCCACAATTGGATCGCTAGGGGTTACAGATTCATTACATGGCAGCAATAGAAAACCAAAACCATGAACAAGCTGCATGACTCAGTACCAAACGTTTGGTAGGACTTGAAAAGCTAAAATCCACTGATGATGACAATTACAAGGAGCATACATGATAGAAAAATGAGTTCTGGAAATGACCTCGCATGGACCAACCAGAAGCGACGAAAAAGTAAGAAACATCAGTCAAATCCAACATCTGCAGTGGAAACTTTGCGATCAATAGACAAATGGTATTTGGATCTTCTCCCTTGAGAGCTTGGATCGATTTCAGTTCAGCTGGACCCATTTAAGTCCAATGCGCCTAGGTGGATTTGAAATGTTACATTGCTGGTAAGCATCCAGGCATTTCCCCTCCCACTGTCTTGAGCAGCATGGAGATAATACATATGGAGGACTTAAGATCTCTCCATCATTTTGGCTCTCGCAAAAAACACCCCAGCCAAAAGCCCTGCAGTAAGGAAAATGAGTCAAATGTTTCATATGATTGTAAAAGAACTATCATCAGATTGGGTTGGTAGAGAGCCTACCGAAAAGGATGCTCATCAAGTTCTCCAGACTGGTTGGAACTTTGAATAGAAGGATTCCAGCGACGGAGAGGGGAATCTTGTTTAATGATCCTACCAGGCTGCATAAGCCAAGCATTGATATGAACTTTTTGTCAGTAATCTTTGTGAAATGTTAGAGCACTCTACCTATCGGAAAAAGATAAATTTCTCATATAGAGAGGTATTTTAGAGTTATGTGAGCCCAAATACAGCATCACTTCTCTTTTCTTTTTTGAATGGGAACAAGAAATGTATTAGCAGCAAACAAAATACGTACAGAAAAGGTGGACTGCAAGGAATTATCCCACCCACTTCACCCTCAGGAACAAAAATACAAATATCGCCCCATATACCCAGAATATCTTCCATTTACCGATATTAAGTGGGTAAGTGCAGTGTTTTAAGTATCGACAATATCGGCCGATATATCCCGCGATATATCTTGTATCCCACCTGTGCGATACGAAACGCACAAATAGTGGGATATACCCCACACGTTCAATCCAGTGAGCATTTTCGATTTTCGATCATTTTTTTTTTTTTCTAAAATCATATGTTAAATCAATGTCAAATTGTTACAAATCCATGATTTTCATGTTTTGCATGAAAAATCATGGATTTGGAGGTTCGAATTCGAGATTTGGAGATGGGCCGAGTTACAGAAAATTGAAAAAAAATAAAATAAAATATCTCAATTTTTCACAAATCAGTTGCAATTTTTGTGTCCAAACATAAAATCAAACATGTAACCTGATCTAGTGATTCTTCTTTTGCTTTTGAATGTATTGCTTGTGTTTCCACACATCTTCTTACATTTATAAATTATATGAATAGACTTGGAATATACTTGCATAAATTCAATTAGACAGCGCATAGATTAGGACCCCATACAAAGAAAACCTATTATGTGCACTTGTTCTTTGTAATGTTTTGATTTATTAGTGTGTATTGATGTCTTTTTTAATAATCACTGAAGTTTCATTGAAAAATTCAACCAAATTTCCCATGTTTCCAACAACAACGATACATTACGTGATACAACCGATATATCCCATGCGATAACCGATACGTATCCGTATCCCAAGGGTGTGATACATAACGTGATACGGATATTTCGAACATTGGGTTAAGTGTGAAGGCTTTAGCCTAGCCCTGTAGGGCCAGCCCTGTAAGGACAAGAGTTAAATGATCAAAGCTTTAAAATAGTCCAATCTAATCATTCTTTTGGGGCTATCCTCCATCCATGATGTCCCATCGTATAAAAAGTTGTATATTTGAAAGTCAGAATGGAATGCCCAGTGAAGGCAGTTACGGCTGACTAATGGCGGCACGCTAGCCAGCGACGTGAACAAGTGTCTTTAAACCATCCATTCTTTATGTATAATGGTGGCCAAGTTGATGATTGGACCAGGTCACCTGGAGTTCCAAGCCTAGATTTCAAGCCAAGACCCAGCCCTCCGGCCAAGTTTAACAGCCCACGCCCATTGCCACCCCTAGCCACAAAATTTTCTTTTTCCTGGAACCACCCATTTCTATGATGAAGCAATGGCTTCAACTGATTCAGGCATTGCCCAACACATGCCGAATAGGCTCATAACCGCCTCCACAAGAGGTGAAATGGAGTGAATGAAGAAACAGTTCACTGATTCCAGATCTTTGAGGCAGAGAGGGCATGCAACATCGAATCTTAGATACCCATGTATGAAACAATGGAATTATGTCATCATCAACCTGATGATGCATATGCGCGCGCACATAATGTCCTCAGCCTTGAGTCTTGTACAAATGGGGCCTGTGGTTTGGTGATCCAGAGGATTGATCTGATTAGTTCCGCCATGGTGGATGAAGGATGCCCCAACAATCTCCCAAATTGGGATATCCCAACCATTCAATGGGGCTGTTTAGATTCAAGCAAAGTTGTGCCATTGACTAGCAGTCCATGGACATGCTGTAAGGGCTAGTTGTTCAGAGGGAAATGCTGTCAGGAATAGTTGTTCAGGAACATACTATCACTGACTAGTTGTTCAGGGAGTAAGGATGGATTGTGGTATGTGGGGGATCTTAATATGGATAGTGGCGCATTGACATGTGCATATTTGACACATGTGCAATTCCCTAGTGAGGGTGGCTAACAGTGAAGTGTGAACTGACAGTGGGTGTACTAACAAGCTAACAAAAAAAAAAAAAACATTTTTGGGTGATTGAAGATTGTTGATGGCACATGTGGGGTGCTCGCACTTGAACAGTCACACACTTGGAACACATGATGCATGTACACAGATGGGAATGTTCTTCATGTACACTAAATTAGGGACAAGTAGTCCCATCTCTTTAGTAGAGACAACCAATTCACGCTTTAACGGTAACATAACTATTTGCCCAAAAGTGCCTAGGTCCCATGCATAAAGAGGTTGACGAGCCATAATAAGTACTTTTGCCCAGGACTGCTAGTCAATGACACAACTTTGCTCGAATCCAAAACCCAGCATAAGCCTTATATTGTGTTTGATGTGGACCATAGCTCCATCTTTTTCTTCTTCAACCATCTGCAGGCTGTGCAACCAATCAGCAGATTAGGATTGTCCCATTAGTGAAATTTTGGGGACATGTTCTATGCCACTATCAACAGCAGGGGATCATCAGATCCACAGTATGGATCCCCAAACAGTGGCCTCTGCTTGTACAGGTTCAAGGCCCAAGAGTACACTGCATATCCTCACTTGGGCCAAGGATCATATGAACCCATATATTCCAGTAACAGTGTGGCATGACCTTTTAAAATGATATTCTGTTTAGAGTTCATCAACATTATCACCTGCCTTATTCCAATTAACTGGGGTTGGATTCAGTTTAGAGTTAACTTTGTATGGACTTGACTTTACAGCTATGACATCGGTTTTATGTGTCTAGTAATGTGAAATGACTTGGGGCCTGTAGTTTACCTGTATGTAGTAGCACCCGTCTGATGAAGAAACCACATTGAAGTGAAGCTGATGGCAAGGCCTAAGAACCCACTTGATGTCATCACCAACCAGAACATGGGCATCCTCAAGAGCGGCCTGACAATTCACTTCACGCATATATGAGCCCAATAAGAAAATAATGGAAGCATCCAAATGCAGCTGCTGTAATATATTGAAGGTAATTGGGCCGAGCATTGTGCCCCTACTGTTTGGACTTCCAACATTGAGCCCATGGGTTCAAAGCTACAATACCCACGAAAGTTTGCATTGGCATCTATTCAAGGGTCAAAATATCATGGACTCAATCCTACCAACCATATCAACAAAGGGAAATTGAAAACTGTAACAGGCCAAGCCCAACAGACTCACATTTCAGATTGCTGAAACAGCTTATTGTCTGCACAAACCATTTTTTGTACCTTCATAGTTTTATTATATTTGTTTTTTGTTACTAGCATACTCAAACTTGCTTGTGTTCTGTAATTTTCCAACAAGTATGAACCCACGAACCATGCAGCTGAAACCACTAATGCATGCTCGTGATAAAAAGTCCATGTAAAATGCCCTGAACATCAAGAAAAACTTGAAACACAGTATCACTTTATTATCTTACAAGGAGTTCTTATTAGACATAAGCATTTCACTCTGTTTTCAAGAGTGAAAGTTTCAGGCTACCTTATAAACTGTTTTAACTTTTACGAAGATAAACCCTATAGTGTACAGCACATATTGAGTGCGTATAGGAAAATACCACAATCAATAATCTCTCAAAAATGCTGAACAAACTAACTATGAAATTCTGATTGCGGAATTCATCAAATAAATTTTGTATCAGTACAAACATTCAAAGAACTGGACATAAATTCAGATTGCACAGAAACCATGGAGATGCAGGGTGATCTAGGTTTATGAATTTAATCTACTTATGAAATTTCTCCTAAATAACCATCAGTTTAACACAGACAAATGTGGGGGGTGGGGGGTGAACCTTGCAAAAAGCAAATTGGGGAGTCTTGGAGTTATCCTTCATAAACAGCTAGATGTATTAGTTCTGTAATTCGATGATTTTTAAAAGCATAGTCAGGTAAACTTTGCGAAACCTATACGTCATAAGAAGAAAGGAGGTTCAGCATCAAGTTTTAAGATAATAAGAACCTTCCAATGTGAAGATGAATTGAGTGTGTAGAAGCAAGTTCACAGGCAGTGGTCAACCAATTCATTCAGGTCTATGACCTGACAAACTTCTATGAGAAACGTAGGGTTGATCTGATTAAGAGCGTTGAAGTACATTCAGCCATCATGCATTCTTACTACAATTAGGCCAACCCTCAACAACAGTTTCAACAATCTAAATTCTTCTAATCATTTATGATTTCTAACACAAGAAAGAATCCAATGCTAAACACTAATATCTAAGTTAGTCATAAAGCATTCGTTCTCCATACATGTAGAACACATATGAGATCCAGATTCTTCTCCTATTGAACGCTACCATGGATAGGCCAGTCAGTTGATCCCAAGCACTGATTAGAGGAATATTGTCCATTAAACGTAGATTGTTAGTTGGATTTTTCCCTAGCCATCCATTTGTAATCGTCAAGATTTGTCCAAACAGTGGCTAGGATTATCCAACTGTTTGACATATCAGGTACGTCCCATCCACAGTAGACTGTAATGGATGAACAGTCCAAATATCTTGCATGTGTACCAAATGTATTGATACTGAATGCTTGATATCTTAGATAATGTTAATAGCACTGGATCCTCTCTCTTCTAATTGTCTCCAATACTTTTTGAAATCTGGATGTAGGGTTCTTAATGAGACATTTTCATAATTCAACTTCCGTTGGAGGAAGAAAAAAACGAGGTTGATTCCATCATACAGACATATCATGTTGCAATCAGAGAAATAAGCCTTTATCACATTGCTTAGCAACTAGAAAGTTATACTTGAGCACTATTAAGTCAAAACCCGAATAAAAGAACTCACGTTTTAGAAAGGTAGTCCACTTCATTGAATACAAACATAAGCAGCAACCCCAGAGGCAACGAGAGGACGTTATTGAGCAACACCATTGAAAATTCATTTAGGTTCCCAGATTTGGTCACTTGCTTCGCTGTATCCGTTCTTAATGAGACATTTTCATAATTCAACTTCCGTTGGAGGAAGAAAAACACGAGGTTGACTCCATCATACAGACATATCATGTTGCAATCAGAGAAATAAGCCTTTATCACATTGTATAGCAACTAGAAAGTTACACTTGAGCACTATTAAGTCAAAACCCGAATAAAAGAACTCACGTTTTAGAAAGGTAGTCCACTTCATTGAATACAAACATAAGCAGCAACCCCAGAGGCAACGAGAGGACGTTATTAAGCAACACCATTGAAAATTCATTTAGGTTCCCAGATTTGGTCACTTGCTTCGCTGTATCCATGACTCTTCGTAATGTTAACTGGAGAAAACACATGCTTATCAGATACAAAGTCAACTACATATGCCAGAGAGTATGATGGAATAGATGCCATTTTAAGGAGAGATACTAGGGGTCTTGATGCATCAGGAAGTAAAGCCCCGATGCACCTAGTAAGTACAAGTGAGCCCACCAATTTCAATGATCTAGAAGGTCAATAAGATAGGCCCTACTGTGGATGGGTGATGCCCATAAATTCCATGATCCTAGCCAACCATTTGGCATTTTCACTGGACCATTACTGGAGTATTTTCTTAACTGTCTATTTACAAGGAACTAATCAAAGGTTAGCATCATCAAAGCAGAGTGATTTTTAGGGCATCCTCCATCAAGAGTAGAGGTAGGACCCATCTGGTAGGCCCCAATTGCACAAAATGATGCATCAGGAAGTTATTCTCCATCAGATGCACTTGGGACCCTGTAATTACTTTAACAAGGAGTGTTGGCATACTGTTATGTCGGATTCCAGTACCATTATTTGTATATTACAATCAAACGATAGAATATGATGCAGCTGGTGCACAGATAAATTCAGCATCCAATGAAATTATGCAGCAAATTACATGGAAGGGTTATATGGTCCTGGCGCAATGGGACATGTACAGCACCCTGACACACCCAGTCCAGACTCCATAGAAGCAGGAACCGTGGTTTTGTGATCCAGGCCTTTTTTTAGGAGTACGGAATACCTTACTGTTGATATGATGGCCGCATTGTGGGGGATGCCCTAAAAATCTCCAGGACGGGAAGATCCTAAACCTTCAACAGTGGCCTTCAAATAGATAAGAAAAAAAAAATCACAGCAACAGTCTGGAAGAAAGCCAAAGATTCTGTAGGATATTCCAATTTGGGAGATTTTTAGGGCATTCCCCATCCACAGTGAACCATCATATTGGGGTCTGAATCACTTAACCATAGATCCACTTGTACAGACTAGGTGCAAAAAGCGAATGAAGGTCTTAATGCATCAGAGCCCTACACCCAGGCTTGCAAGGTAATCCAAGTAAAATGTAGCATCTCGTACAAGGTTGTGTCCCATGTGACAAGCAAAATTAACTTGACATGGATATGCATGCAGGCATAAACTTTCATCCATCAGAAGACTAGAAGCGTTTCCATGTGAAAAAAGAGCAACATTTAAGGATGTCTTTGGATGCACTGAACAAATTAATAGTTGCTTTCATTGACTGTCATACTGGGGTCTGGCTCCAAATTGCAATGACATTACTTTCAAGTCACTTGAAGATAATTGTCCCATTTTTATCTTGAGTCTTGAGTATTCTGTGCTTGCAAATTCAGTTCACTTGTGCATCCCAACGCAGTCTATATGAATCAACTCATCTGAAGAATTTGCACACTGGATGATGGCTGGCACCAACGTTTCTCTTTTAATACAATAGTGATCACCTCAAGCCAAATACAAAAAACAAAGATTTAAAGATAACTCCCTCTGAAGTGCTAAAGCGGTATGATTTGAGATCTGAACTCATATCTGGAGAATAGTTATGGTCTTTTGATCTCAAGTGTAAAGCTCAACTAATGATATGATGAGCTTCAACAAAATAATCCGCAGATAAACAAGCATTACAGACAACAAACTTCCATAAAAGAAGACAATGAACTGAAAAGTTCCAGACTAATGACAAAACAAATCAACCAAATGAATTACCGAATATGATGCTGTGAGGAAACAATTTATAAGCTGCCATGTATATCCAACAGCATGAAAGGTGATGTCGGTGATTCCTCCAGATATCGCTGAAATGATCTGCACAAAGCAAAACTTTTTCAGATCCTCCAAACTCAACTGGCATGAATTCAAAATATTAGAACACCAAACTTCTATATCACTTGAAGAGAAAAGAGCCACATAAAAGTATTAAAAAATTAAAGCCCTGATGAATGCCCAGTTAATGATCAGTTCCTTTGAAACAAACTAGTTCAACCAAAGAACCCATGAAAGCATCGCCACTAAAGACAGTCTCCACGCCCGAAGCATACTCTTAGCTAATTAAATGAGATTAGCACACAAGAGTGATGAAGCATGGATGCACAATAGATTTGCGTGTCATTTAGTTTTCGCAATTGCAAAAAGAAGATTTATCTTAGACCACAAACTCACAGTCTTGGCTATGTGAGAAGAAATTCTTTAGCATACCATTAAGACCAGAGCAGCCCAGACCCTGCTATCATGATGCTTCTTGAAAAGGTACATTTCTCCAAGGGCAGTTATGACATTTGTGACATTCTTCAGGACTGTTACCATAGCGACATTAATATACTTCAAACTGCAAATGACAAAACCAACAAATAAGTAACAAAGAAATATGCGTGTGTACATGATAGAGTAAGATGCATGTTGCAAACAAGTATTTATGATGTGTATTCTGAGTTTCTAATGGTATGAATCTACATAAGGGATTCTTAAAGAGAAATGATCAGGTGGGTTCAGTCTATGGAAACCTTCCCATGCACCCAATTGCATTTGAACTCTCCTTGGCATCCTCATCACCTATCTGGACTTTGGTTGGAATGGACTGGGCAGCCTGCTCAGCCCAACGAGTGCAACCCAGCTTCGGAGACCTCTTAGCTTGGCCTATGAGCCAGGCTTGGGCCTCGCATGCATGGCTCAATTGATTTTCAGGCTGGACCTGGGCTCCAGGCATTTTAGCCTGGCCTAGCCCAGTTCAACCCCAACTTCATGTGTATATGTGTCACATGATAACCTACAAATATGCCATTCCAATCCTTGATTAGCCGACAGCATGCATCTTGAATGTAGACCATTGGTTTCATTCCTCGAAAATGTCTATTTCTTTGTGTATGTGTAGCAGAATCCCAGCACACTGAAAGCCTACTCTGGACTGGCCATTAGGTTCGGTCCACTCTTCTTCCACTGCTGTGCAAAAGTCAATGCAATCTAATGGTCTTGAATGAGATTCATAATAGGAAAGCAGGGGGTGGGGGGGAAGAGAGAGAGAGAGAGAGAGAGAGAGAGAGAGCAGAACTCTTATTTACAAAGAAACCCTAAACAATACATCATATGGTATGGTACTCTACAGTAACCATACTATATGTAACCCAACACAAAAACAAAGTACTAAACATCTATTACTAGAACTAAACATCCATTACCGTTATGTAACGGCCGTTATGGTCGTAATGTAACTGGTTTTTAATAACATGGATGGAGGCCTCTTTGAAAGGACAAAAGTAGACCCTGACCTATATTAGAAATCCCTCCTATGTCCTTTCAACTCTTTAGGCTGACTCTCCTAAAAACTAATTGTTGGGGCAAAATAGTCCAAAATTGTTGGCATTATATATAGAGATATCATAGAGGCCTTAATGAACTAGGAAAGCACATAAAAATAAAAGTAAAAATGCCGACACCTAGCCAATATTAAGGTTTGTCTATATTGTGTACCTAGAGAAATGATGATGTAAGAATTCTATAAGGTGGGCCTAATTGATCAATGGTCTAGATCTGGCTAAGGGTTGGATATTGTGATTGGGCATACCAGTGGACCCCACTAGAGTTGTGATTAGTCTAAATTCGACAAGGGGTTAAACCCCATGGAGGTCAAACCCAGTGCAATCCGTAATTCTATGTTCTTTTTCTCCATTACTTCCCTTCTGGCATTCAGCGGTGGTGGGGTGGCTGCCATTGAGGCGGTCTTAGAGTTCAAACCCTAATTTGCTGCTAGCAACCATAGTCAACGGTAGTGATCAATGGGGAATCGCAAGGGGATTAAAACCCCATTCAGAACGATTTCGGCAGATAGTTCCTTTCAATGTCGCCGGAGAAAAAGGCAGCGGCCATTACGAACAACTATAGCATTGTAAGGCAAGGAGATTTGACATACTTGCTCCTAAGTCTCATCTCATCACCATTGAATCCAGCAACATTCCAACACCGAAATCGCTTTTGACAATCTTCCAATCTCATCATGACGTCGTCAGAAATTGTTTTGGGGCAAAGGTAGAGTCAGACTCTAACAGATGCCTTCTTCCTGAGCTACGTGAGGAATTTGGATTCCATTGACACTATTTTTCAGTGTCCTATGCGATGGCGACAGCCGTTGCGGGGGGTAGCTAATTCCCCCAAATTTGGCTAGAAATAATGGTGGAAGCCGATCTTCGGAGAGAGGAGATCAGTGATTGCGTCGTTGCCGAGGGCTTTCCCAAAGCCCCATTTGGTTCGAACAAGTCTTTCCGGCCTATCTTGTTAAACAATAAAAATAAAACTAAACGGACCCGTGCCCCTTGTATTCCACGTGCTCTGATTTCATTGCAAGCCTATTTCATTAGTCCTTATGAGTGTCAATTGGGCCCTTTTGCATCTATTGTGGGCCTGATGATTGGGCATGCGCCTATGGCATTTCCAGATTCTTACTAGATCACTAGCTTAGGCTCTCATCATTTTGGGGCTATTTGGTTTGGCTTGTGCCTATTGCACAATGTTAATGGGCCTGTGTCCATTTAAGGTTGTCTTGGGCCTCCCCTTTAGATCCTTTTTTAACATTAACCTCGGATCCAAGCCATCTATTATGAGTGTTAAGGGCCCATCTAATGCCCATCTATAGTTTTATTGGCTTCCCTTTTGGACTTTGTTTATGGGCATTCATTCTAGATCTGGACCATCTATTACATATAAAATAAGCATGCAGTCTACATCATTCTCTAGATGGACAAATAAGCATTTGAACCTTTCATCATGTGGACCTTGAGTATCGGATCTGAATTGCCCATTTTATGGACACTAATGTAAGGATTTAATCGTCCATCTGAATCAAGTATCCTCCATCTTGTGAATGTTAAAGGGCCAAACCTAAAATGCTCATTGATGATGTTCAGATCATATAGAGTCTCGATTCGACTCGGTTGTGGGCCAATTACCCATATTCCAAAAGTAGACATGGACTGTTGATTTAAAAGGAAAGGGGAGCAAGAAACCTATCTGTTTGTTTTCCTTTTGGATTCCCTATATTTCAACGATCAATGTAAGCTACTTTCTAGGCCAAATCGGACTGCTTCAGATAATCCATCGAGGGCAGGATTATATCTGTGATCCTAAATCTAATTTCGTAATATTTAAACCAGTTGTGTTAGCCACCACAATGACCTCAATTGGCGAAGATATTTACGAATTTGGACTTTTGATAATAGGGTTCGATTACAGGATTGCATGCAATTGCATTTCTATTCAATGTGAATGGTAACGGAAATGCAGACGATCGCTGTTTGGCAGGGACGTGAACGGAATGGGGTAAACGGTGCTGGTTGTGTAAGGCTGAGAGACTCATTTCATGCGCAGGTGATGAGTGTCTCAAATTTACAATATTGGCATTACTTAACTCCATGTTCAAGAGAGTCACTTGCATGTCATGAGTTCGTCCCGCAAGAGGAGTGATGATGATGGATCTGATTCTCGCCAAGATAGAATGGTTGGGCCCATCTTCATCCAAAGTAATTCAATTGAAGACCCCAATCAATTGAATTTGTGATAATTTTGCCTGATATTCAGTTTTGTTCATGAATTGTTTAAGGTAGACATATTGGCTAATGTGAGTATTGCGTAGTAAAGTTAATATTCCAATTCAATGTAATTCAGTTCCCCTTTTTACCAGGTCAAATTATCCATAGAATTAGTCCTAAGGAGCGTGGTAAATGACCTTTCCTTAGAAAAGGAGGAAATGTCCGTTAAGTAGGATAAGGTTCATAATGCTCATCTAGTAACCTTGGGACATGGACATAATGGGAAAAAAAAGTAAAACATGGTTCTATTAAGGAATCTTTAGGTTTTATGGCTAACAATCAACCTAAAGATCGGTTGAACAATAAACGGGCTAAGAAGGATAAACAACTCATTCTGCAAGAAGTCGAGCCATCAGGAGATAGACTGCATTAAGTTCAAGCAGCGGCTCGTAGAGAAGGGTAAATATCATGTCTTGGTCTATTTTTAGTCCAATCTGACCAATGTGTCGGAAGATTCCTAATGGATAGATTATGGTACAACTTTCACATTTGTTATTCCATGCAAAGTATGCTGCAAAGCCAGCCATCAACTGATACAGAGTGATTAGTATATATGGGCAATGCTGTTAAAGTGGACGTAAGGACAGTTAGAGTTTGCAGGATCAAGTTAGAGTCAAGTCATATGTTGGATCTTGTAGATACAATTTATGTGCCTTCCATGAGGTGCAATCTAGTCTCAATTTTTCGTTTAAAAAAATCAAGTTATATGTCTAAATTTGTGAATAGAAAGTTTAGTATCTATTACGATCAGGGTATCCCAAATCGGTTACGTTTCGGTCGTAACGGTCGATACGTGACGGTAATAGCGGTTACCGTTACGTGATACAGGGCTGAAACGGAGAGGTACAGAAAACGGAACCGAAACGGCCGTAACGGCCGTTACAAGGCATAACGGCCGTTACGAGCCCGTAACAGTTGTTACGGGCAGTAACCCTTAAAGAAAAAACAAAAAAAAAACAAAAAAACAAAAAAAACTAACCTTATTCTCACTTCTTCTTCTTCTTCTTCTTCTCCACGGCACCGCTGCAATTCATCACGGCGCTGCTGCAGCTCCTCGTGGCGCACTACAGCTCCTCCTCCTGCTTCTCTTCTTCTTTCCCCTCTAGTGCAACTCCCTCTCCACCCTCTTTCTTTTTCCCTCTCGTTTTCTCCTTCTCTCTCATTTTCTCTTTCTTTCCTTCTCATTTTTTTCTTTTTATTTTTATTTTTCCCTCTCATTTCTCTCTCCCTCTATCACAGTCTCAAAAAAAAGAATGGGGGCGTGGCTAGACGCGGATTAGATACTGACAGGTTAGTAGCGAGTCGGATACTGAAGTGACATCACCAAGTTCTATGGGCCCCACTATGATGCATGTGTTGTATTCACACCGTCCATCCATTTTGAGATATTATTTAGGGCATGAGCCAAAGAATTGAGGTGGATAAAAAGATGTAGTGGACCCCACCACACAAAACAGTGGGGAGAGTGATTCCCACCATTGAAACTATCCTAAGGCCCACCATAATTTTTATTTGAAATCCAACCCGTTCAAAAGTTAAAAAAGACATGAAATAAGGTAAAACACAGATATCAGCTTGATCTAAAACTTTCGTGGCCTTTAGAAGTTTCTAATGGTGGGCGTCACTGTCCCCACAGTTTTCTGTGCTGGGGTCCACTGGAGCTTTGGATTTAACTCATTCTTTGGATATTGCCCTAAAATGATCTCTACAAATGGATGGAAGGTGTGGATATAAAACATACATTATGGTGGGGTCCATGGAACTTGGTAACGTCACTTCAGTAGCGTGTCTCGCTACTCAAACCTATAGGTAGCTAATCCGCGCCCGGCATGGCTGTTTTACAGCCACGTACCTTATTTTATCGATAGTCTACAGCGTATGCCGCTTAGTGCACTTGCATTATTTTAGTGCATGCGGCCCACCTTGATTTATGTGTTGTATTATATATCCATGCCACCCATCAGTTTTTCCTGATCATTTCAAGGCATAGTCCCTAAAAGGAAGCAGATCCAGATCTCAAGTGGACCGCACAGTAGGATTGAATGTCCACCGTGCACTTGCATTGTTTTTGTGCATGTGGTCCACCTTGATTTATGTGTTATATTATATATTCATGCCACCCATCAGTTTTTCTTGATCATTTCAAGGCATGATCTCTAAAATGAAGTAGACTCAGATCTCAAGTGGACCGCACGGTAGGATTGGATGCCCACCGTTAAAAACCTATTATGACCCACTGTAATGTTTATTTGCCGTTGAAACTGTTGACAAGGTTGCATGGACATGGATCAAGGAAAACACAAGTTCGCAACTTAAAATAATATTAACAAATAATAATAATAATATAAGTTTTAATTGTGGGAATTCAATCCCTATTGTGTGGTCCACCAAAGATTTGGATTTGCCTCATTTTTTGTACCATGAGTTTGCAAAAAAGGATGGACAGCATGGATATACAACAATTGCATCAAGGTGGGTCCTATGTTCAGTGCGTCATTCACTAGTGGTCCACCTAAGATTTAAATCTACCTGATTTTTTGGATCATGCTTTAAAATGAGTTGGCAAAATAGATTGACGGCACGGATATACAAATACATCAAGGTGGACCTCAATTTCAAGGCCTCACCCACTAGTGGTCCACCTTAGATCTGGATCTACCTTATTTTTGGACCATGCCTTCAAATAATTTGATAAAACAGATGGATGTCATTGATATACAATACATACATCATGGTGGGCCCTATGTACATGGCCATAAAAATTGTCCATGAGGCATACATTAACTCAAAATTAATAAATTAAATTATGGCACCATAGTTGCCAAGTCACAATTCCAAAATTAAATTGTTTAAATGATTCTCACCGTTAATTTGCAAACACTTGTTTTTTTGAAATATGATCATTTGATATTTTTCATTTATCACTGTTCAATAAATATCCACAAATCCATTAGTGAGATAAGTGCCAATAGATTGCATGAATTTAACATTGATTTGGGGCATCAAATGGTCCACCAAATCAGTTCTAAATCAACAACACTATTTACTTGAATATAATTTCAAATTTTTTCTTAAGATTTATTGGGAAAAATTATATTAATTTGTTAGATATATGAATTATATAATTGGACATAAAAGTTCCTAGATTGTATGTTGAAATAAAATGTACACGAGTCACAAGGTATGTAATACACCAAACCTACAAATATGAGATATTTTGGTATTAGATTCATTCTTATTAATTCATATTGATATTATATAGTAAAATAATTAAATATAAAATATCTATCGCCAATACCAGGTTGTCCGGTTCATAAATTCATCAGACAGTCTGATACAGTTTCTCACCAAAGAGTGGACCATTACACCACCATAAACATGTTCCAATTTATAAATGAATGCATATTTGAAATGCTTAGAATATTCTGGATTTAATCCATATTTTTTGGCAAAAAATAAAAATAAAAATCTGCACCGTTACGGGCCGTTACGCTCCCGTATCGCCGATACACCCCCGTATCCATATCGGTATTGGTGGGCACCGTTACGCCAACCGATACCAATACAGGATACCTTAATTACGATTCAAATGTGGTTGACACTAGCACTGTGGTTAATAATATGTACTAATTGGACTTAAATGTCTCAAACGTCTTTTATATGAATGCTCAGCATGGAAATAAAGTAGGATCTAAGCAAAGACTATACTATGAAAACTTCTCCATGTTATGGCACAGACGATTATACCATATCTGTCGTCAGAGATTGGAAATGCTAGTGCAGGAAAGAATTATTCATTCTCTAGACTTCTTCGACTATAAAGTATGGACAAATTGTATTAAGGAAAAACAGACCAGAACTAGGAAGAAATGTGCGACTAGGAGTGTAGGACTTTTAAAAGTGAGACATACGGATATTTGTAGTCTATTCCCTAGAGCTTCTTGGAGTGAACACAAATATTTTATTACTTTTATAGAAGACTATTCTCGTTTTGGATACATTTTTCTTATAAATGAAAAAAATCAGATGCCTTAGATGCTTTTAAAATCTATAAAGCCGAAGTTAAAAATTAGCTCGATAAGAAGATTAAAATCGTCAGGTATGATCGTGGTGGTTAATACTATGACAGATATGACGAATCAAGTCGCAATCCAAGACCCTTCACTAGGTAGCTACAAGGTTGTGGTATATCGCCCAATACATCATGCTTGGAACTCCGAAGCAGAATGGTGTAGCCGAAAGGCACAATCACACCCTCATGGACATGGTGCGTAACATGATGAGCAATTCGACATTGGCAAAATCTTTGTGGGGTGATGCAATTAAAATCGCAATTCATAACCTTAATAGGGTCCCCAACAATGCTATAAGCAAAACTCATTTTTTAAAGTTGAGGAATGAGAAAAAACTAAGTCTCCGATACCTCCACATATGGAGATGTCCTGTTGAGGCCAAAGTAAATAACCCGCATGAAAGAAAGCTAGATCCCAGAACCGTAAGCTGTTTATTTATAGGATACCCGAAAAATTCAAAAGGTTATCGATTCTACTGTCATTCTCACTCCATCAAGATTATTGAGATTGGAAATATCAGATTCATTGAGGATGCTGAAAATAGTGGGAGCACGAACATTGGGAATTTTGTATTCGAGGGAGAGCGGACTATGACTCCTGTCATAGTCATTCCGGACCATGTGGTTAGTAGTCCTGTAGTTGAGCATGTAATTACTGCATATCATCATGTTGAACCTCGTATACAACTTACTGGAGAAGGAAATCAAAATCAAACTTAATGAGGCAGGCCATTAAGAAAATCACAGAGAGAGAGATAGAAGAGGATTGTGATTCCAGACAATTACATCGTATACTTACAGGAGCACAAGTTTGACATAGGGGTGGAAAAAGATCCTGAATCCTTTACACAGGTCAAACAAAGTGCAATGGATCAATGCCATGAAGAATGAGTTGAAATTCATAAAGGACAGTAAAGTTTGGGATCTTATTGAATTACTATAAGGAATAAAGTTGATTGATTGTAAATGAGTGTTTAAAACCAAACGGGACACCAGGGGTAATATCGAAAGATATAAAGCCAGACTTGTTGCCAAGGGTTTTAACCAACGTGAAGGCATTGATTTTAAGGAAACTTTCTCACCAGTATCTAAGAAAGACTCATTCAAGATCATAATGGCTCTTGTGGCTCATATGAATTTGGAGTTGCACTAGATGGATGTAAAGACTATATTTCTCAATGAAAATATAAATGAGAACGTATAAATGTTGCAACATGAAAGTTTTGTAGTCGATGGCTCAGAACATATGGTGTGCAAATTTAAGAAATCTATGGGTTGAAACAGGCATCACAATAGTAGTACTTGAAGTTTCATAAAGTGATTTCCTCATACGGTTTTGTAGAGAACACTACAAATGCGTGTATCTACGTTAAGTTCGTCATATTAGTTTTGTATGTTGATGACATTCTTTTGGCAAGCAGTGACATTAGAATGATGTGCGATACTAAGAAATTCTTGTTTCAAAAATTTGCAATGAAGGATCTTGGTGACGCCTCTTTTGTCATCAGCATTGAGAGACGTCGTGACAAATCACGCAGACTGCTTAACCTGTCATAGAAGGCCTATATTAATAGGGTACTCGAAAGGTATAGCATGCAAAACTGTGCTCCTGGACAATCACCCATTGTAGAGGATAATAAATTTGGGTAGTTCCAATGTCCTAAAAATGAATTGAAAAATAATCGTATAAAGGATTTTCTGTATGTATCGGTAGTAGGGAGCATTATGTATGCTGAAGTCTGTACGCGACCAAATATTGCTTTTGCACTTGAAATATTAGGCAACTATTTCTCCAATCTGGGAATGCAGCATAGGAGCGCTGCAAAGGTAATGTGCTACCTTCAAAGGACAAAGGACAAAAGACTCACATATAGAAGGTCTAACCATTTACCATTTAGAGTTAGTTGGATACTTAGACGCAGATTGTGTTGGTTGTGTTGATACTAAGAAGTCCACCTCAGGCTACATCTTCATAATGGATGATGGGGTTGTCTTGGAAGAGCATGAAACTGTCGATGACAGCCTCATCCGCTATGGAAGTTGAGTTTATTACTTGTCATGAAGCATCAAATCAAGCACTATGGTTACAACGTTTCTCTCAAGTTTGCGAGTATTGGAGCATATCCCGAAACCATTAAGAATCTTTTATCAGAACTCGGTTGTTGTTTCCTTCTCAAGCAACAATTGCATTCATCAAGGTCAAAGCATATCGATATTAAGTATCTTGTTGTGAAGAAAAAAGTACATAATCGTTTTATGTCTATGGAATTCATCGACATTATTACAAATTTACTCACTAAATGGCTCTCTATCACACTATTTCAGGAGCATGTGACATCCATGGGAGTTATCGATCCCACAGATGTATTCAATTACTGGGAGCAGAGTGTGATTCATTTTTCATAGACATGTATAGATATCTTATTTATAAAGTCTAGATGATTCTGGAATAAAGTTAATTTTTACTTCTCTTTAAGCATGCACAATTTGTTTTGAGTAAGCGGAACTAAAGTTTTGTCTCGTTGGAGACATTCGAAAGCTCCTGGACCTCTTGGAGATAAGCACATATGATCACACTACGCGTGTAATCCTCATACCACACTTCTTTGTCCCTGATCAATGTAATTAAGGTTGGTGGTAGTCGTGACCTTGTTTAGTCTCACTTCGCAAAGATTAAATGTTGTGTTGGCTACCGCGATCATATACTAGTAGTTTTAATGGACTAGATTATAGAAGTGTGGCCCGTATTATCCAACAATTGCATTGGTTAACCATTCAAATGTTTTCTTCAAAATTAATACATTTTCGAAATTAAACCTTAATATTGATCAATGTGACCCAAGTGGGAGAGTGTAAGAATTCGATAAGGTGGGCCTAATTGATCAACGGTCTAGATCTGGCTAAGGGTTGGATATTGTGATCGGGCATACCGATGGACCCCACTAAAGTTGTTATTAGTCTAAATTCGTGTAAGGGGTGGTGCGCTTAGACTGTGACTCACGCACAGTGTTCCGGTGGACTGGAAAACCTAAAACATGTGGAGCCTTTGAGGAGTTTTGATGGGTTACAAGCTCCTCTTTCTTGCAACTATTTAAACAAAGCTGGGTCCCCAAACCTACACACCTCTTAAGCTAATTTCCTATCTCGGTGCTTCTCTAAAGGGTGTAAGTTGTGGAAGATACAACATTGAGTTTACAAAGATGGAATCCCAACCAGGTACAAGTTTTAGTTTGGATTTCTCAATCCCCATCTTCGATGCACTGTTCGATCCTTTTTCAATTTCACATTATAGTTTACAGATGAATCTCTAAGGTTGCAGATGGAGGACAATGGCAATAAAAGCATAATTGATGGTACAAGTGATTGGAACAAATCATAGGTGGGATATACCAAATGTCCAACTTAGATATTCAAAACATGGAATTCATGCTGCCTAACACGGACTGCAGGCATCACCACCAATATACCTTTTGAGTTGCAAGCATCTCTACTATATATAACACAAGTGGCACAAATTCGCCCACGCAATTAGTTTCAGGAGAGGCATAAACATTGAGATTTAATAGGACATTAGAAGGGATTCTAGCATAGTTCAAGGGCATTTCGGGAATTTTAAAGTGTATGTGCTTATCAATGGACAGCTCAGATTTTCCTGCTCCATGTCAAATGAGTGGTGGGCATTCTGCCCTCTTTTTATTCAAGCTAGTAGACGGGACCCTTCCCCCCCTCCCTCCCTTTGCATCTAGCACGTACCCTTTTCCTATAGATTTTTTTCTTCTGGCAATGTCCCTCTCTTCCTCTCTCCATGTGCATTTCCATACCCAGCAGTTAAAGTAAATGTGTGTGCCAAAAGCTCTGAGGCTGATGGTACACGTCAAGTTAACGATTGGGATCGTAACATTCCACCATACTCCGCAAAAGACGCCCATGGCGGCCCACTCTGTCACAGCACTCACTCTGGCCTCTTTTCCAGGTAACCACTTCCAAGGCATGGTGGTTGCACTCTAGTTATGTAGGTAACCCTTTCCACTTGGCGGCTGCACTCTAGTTGCTCAAGTAGCCCTTTCCACCCATGGTGACTTTCACTCTAGTCCAGGTTGCCCTTTACATAGGTAGCCCCTTCCGTGACTCAAACATAGGACATGGTGTTAGCTCTAATACCAATTGTTCAGAACCTAACCAATACGCCAAAAACCACAAGACTGATGGAACACGTCAAGCTAGGCTCTTTAAACCATTGGGATCGTAATAGCATCAGTGTATGTGCATACTAAAAAGTAGTAAAAGTAGGAATGCTAGCAGAAAAGATTCCATACCTAAACATGCTGGTAATAAGCATTCCGACAAATATAAAATTCACAGGCAACCAAACACGAATCAATCTCCATGTCAGTGGTTCTGTTGAGATAGTCCCAAAAAAACTCAAAACGGAGACAATAACCACCGAAACAAGATTCTGCATCACCAAAAGATATGAAAGAACTTTTTAGTTGTCACAAGTGGTTATAGAATCATTTAGTGCAATAGCATCAGAGGATTTATATGATCCTTAACACAAGGACATGTCTAGTGTTCTCAGGCCTTGAGTTCGTACAGGTAGGAGTAGGACCCATTGCTCCAACATCCAGATCGATGAACCAATTGGTTTGACCATGTATGGACCATGCCCCCAAAAAACACAGATTGGAAAATCTTAGACATCTAACTTTGGCCATTGTCCCATTGAACGGTGATTGTCAGCACATTTGTCTTAACCATTCATTTACGGGCCACCAATCAAAGGGTAGGTGTCCCAGAGATGAGATATTTGGGGAATAGTCCATCAACACTAGGTCCATCACGTTAACACTCTGGATGACCAAACCATGGCAGATTAGTAGAAACTCAAGGTCCGAGAATGCCATGCGTATCCTTGGGCCAAGGATCACACAATCTACATTGCAATAAGACCGTTTGTTGAATCATCATTAATGCATACTACGTAAACTACCATACATGATAAATAGGACTGTGCCAAGTGACTTCACCTGGTAAAGCATCAAAGATATTCCAGCATTGAAATCATAGCTTGACAGCACAAACTTGTTAACCAATATCATGCTGCATGATGAGACACAATATGCAAGGCCAGACAATAAAGCTTGATTTTGGATTTTGACTGGCCTGTTGCTGCGTATAGTTTTTTCTTTATCTTTTGTCTCTTTACCACCTTCCAAGTCAATATCGTCATCACCTATAGGCTTCATTCCTGAAAATGATCTGTACAAGAAAAGGAGTGCCATTAGATCAATAAGCCAAGGAATCATAGCTCAACAACATAATGTGCATGGAAGAAAATCAACGGAACAAGGACCCTGTAAGGCAGCGTAAATAAAATGGTGTTCATAGCATAAATTTTATGGATACAGGCATAGCCATGTAAAGGGGCACACACGTTACTAATAATGCTTGTAGGGACATTATTAGAATTATACACAAGAAGCGGTATTTTCATATTTTGCCTAAAAAGGATCCCACAGGAATTTCCTCAATCTGCAAGAATCCTTGGAATTCCAGACATAATTGGCTTTTGAGAAAACCAAGAGAAATCACCATACATAACAACACTCTAGATTGGTGAGGTTGGCCCTAATGCCAAACCCTCAACAAAAACAACAATATATATCAACCCTAAAGAAAGAACAATGTACAAGAATACCCCTATATAGACATCGCCACCCAACATGGGACCAAGGGATAAAAGAGGAAAAATATATGACAAGCAATAATACAAATATAATAGAAACGAGTGCGGGGACAAACCCCTCCACCACGACCATGGTGGGCCGTAAAGGCCGTTACGGGGCCGTAAAGGCCAATACATAAAGGTAACGGTGGCAACCGTTACACGTTATGGGGTCGTAACGGCCGTAACAGCCATTATGGAAAAAAATGACCTGTAATTGCCGTTAACAGCACATTACATCCCCTATAAAGGCCACATAATAGCCCCATAATGGTCTATTATGGAACATATAAAAGTTTTTCATACTTTTTAATCAACATTACGGAGCAGCTATAGGTTTTTCGGGAGTTTTTTTTCAAAAAATAAAAAATAAAAAAGAGAGACCGTAACGGCCATTACGGGGCTGTAACAACCGTTATGCCCCGTATCGTAAAGGTAATGGTAGTGGCCGTTACGGCCACCGTTACCGTTACGGAACACCTTGACCACGACCATCCAGCCATACGGCCCAGCCACGTGTGGCACGTGACATGGGCAATCATATATGTCTAACAGTTTCCACATATGACGAAGAAATAATTGAAACTTCGAACAAAGACAACAGGAACATATATCTTACATGAACAGAAAATCTCTTGAAAAGATTCGGCTGATTATGTCAACAAACATCTTACTGGGGTTTGCTTTTAGCATTCAGTGAATTTACAAACAACAGAAATGTTAAACAAACTACACAATGACAAAAACATAGAAATTATATTAAAATAAGGGTTAGGGCAGATTAGAGCTCCCAGGCACACAAGGTGTTTCATTGCTTACACACTCCACTCACAAGACTAGATGACTTGAGCCACTCTATATGGACAGGAGTTACAACACATTCTTCCACATATCTGTTGTGGGACAAAACTCATAAGACAGTAAACATAAAACACGATATAACAAAAGGTGGATTCTCAACTCTCAACAAGAAACATGCATAAAAGCTAGACAAGTTGCTAGAAAGCACACACACGCAAAAAATATAGCACAATAGCAGCCATTCAAATATTAACATGTAACTGCTCATTTTTCACAAATAAAGTCTATCATCATCTTGGCCTTATCCCAACTAACTGGGGTCAGCTAGACAAATCTCTTCTGCTATTCCAGTCTATAAGGACCATCCTCAATGAAACCATAGGTTATCAAGTCTTTTCGTGCTACCTCCACCCACGTCCTTTTGGGCCTTCCCTTGCCCTTTTAGAGCCTAATAAAGTATATAATAAAATTAAACAGTAAGAATGGAGGAAAAAATGGAGTTAATCATCGTAAAAAAAAGAAAGGAGTAAACATGCCTACTAGCTATTTCTCTTCTTCCACCACTTAAAGGACTTGAAACTAGCACTCCATTCTGCTCATGGGCCATCAAGCTACCTCTTTCTCCATTTACAGCAACCTTGCCTGTGTCCTCCATGAGATGCTTCTCAAGGACTGTCTCTGGAGTCTCCAGGAGAACAAGAAAGAGAACTTTTAGAGACAAGTTACCGAAACAAGAAATCTCAAAAGTTTTAAAGAAGATAAATTCAACTTAGGAGAATTTCAAAGCCCATTACACGCATAAGAAAGGTTCATCTTAGGAAGCCAGTTATATATTGTTAAACCACAAGGAATTACACTGTGGTAAGTGTAGCTTGTTTATTTCGTTGAGAATAACAGGAATATATAGAAGAGGTGAGAGATTTCTGAGAGATTTGTGAGAGATCTTAATAGAAACACATAACAAAAAAGGAAATATCCTAATCTAGGAAGATAAACCTGATCTACTCTAACAGATATTATGCACTGCAGAAGGTTGAAAGTTCGCGTGGAAAAGGACAAAATATATACAGCATGAAAAAAGTGCAAAATTAAAAACCCATAACCAAATAGCACAAACATACCAGCAAACAAACCCAATTACAAAAAAGTTACTTTTCCAAAAATTAAGGGTCCATTTGGGCAGGGGATCCTATGAAATTGTGATTTAAGCCTAATCCTGATTTTTGGTAGGCCCCATGCTCTCCAAGTAGGATTCACCGCACTAAAGCAGTACTTTCCGAAGCATAAATGGAATTACGTAAGGTTTAGGAAAAACTAAAAATGCCACTAATTGCAATTATGTGGAGAAAAGTGCTGCTTTAGTGCGGTGAACCCAATGGAAACACATGGGGCCTGCCAAATTTGGGATTAGAATTAATCCTGATTATTTGGGATCCCCTACACAAACCGATGCCAAGTGAATCCACAAATGCTGTTAGACAATCAGCCACTGTATTGAGAACTTACAATGTCCAAAATACAGTGGAACAGAAATCATCCATGGAGAGAAACTCTAGTTGCACTTTCCAAAGTTTGAGATGCACTGTACGAACTTGCATAAGGTATTGCCTTTGAAAATGCCATCTGTGTATGCCAATCATAGTTCCTTTGCATGATTTGTTCTTTGCAAGCTAAAGTAATTGCTAAAAGTATTGTCCATGGTAATCTTACCACATTT
This sequence comes from Magnolia sinica, assembly GCF_029962835.1. Lineage (NCBI taxonomy): Eukaryota > Viridiplantae > Streptophyta > Magnoliopsida > Magnoliales > Magnoliaceae > Magnolia > Magnolia sinica. The sequence continues at coordinate 19,638,656 of NC_080574.1, read as the reverse complement.
GTACTAGAATGATTATGAACTTACATTCTAATTAGTGTGGGTAACTGACAAACAGAGATAACAGAGAAATGGGTCTTAGAGCATCTGGACAACCAATAAGAAGGAAATAAAGGGAACATATAAAAGAAGAGGATGATTCGCATACAAAATAAAACCCTGAGGCAAACCCATTCAAGGAAAAAAAAATAAAGAAGTAATAAAACCCTTTAGAATGATCAAATACGGAATCATCTCATCTTCATGAGTGAAAAAGATGTATGAGAGAGAAAGAAGTCGGCCACAGTTTGTAGAGATCAACTATGTGAAGATTGTAGATGGATGGAAGTTGCCACTTTAAGAAATTCTTACAAAATTTTGATGGCAGCTGTTTGGGAAGTTAGAAGATAAGCTTAAAGCACTAAAGATTGCTTTCGCAGGGACAATGGGTTTGAAGACTCTTTAAAAAATGGGGGTGAAGCTGTTTTTGAAGAGGCTTCAGATTTTTCTCACTTCTCTCAAGTTCATTTTACCATGGAAGGTTAGCAGATGCGTTTGCAAGATCGTTGACCCATGTTCTCGCTCTTGCTTTTCCAACGCGGATTTTGTTTTTCTCACTTCTTCTTTTGCTGTTTTCATCAAGTGGATATTGAGATAACAAACTCTTTAGCTAAGCTAAATTTGATTGGAGGATAACTACCACAGATTTTATTTTTCTTTCCAACTGATAAGGTTTCAGTTATCTGCTGAGAAAGAAAAGATCCTCTACATTATTATACTACCAAAGACAAACTAGGATTGGCCCTCCATCAAGCTGATTCGAACAGTAACATTTTTGGCTCATAAAAATTCATTCATATTGATTGTTTTTTTTTCCTTTTCTTTTCTTTCCAAGAAATTCAACACGAGACTTTTCTTTTTCTTTTCTGTTTTTTAATTTTCATGGTCCAAGCAAGTCTTTGGGAGTCATTCAAAATCCTGACCGCCTACATAATGTTTTCTGAGTTGAACGATCGATCAAGTCTATTAGGGAATCAATTTGGATCATAAACAATTTGCTTTTATCAAGTATGGTGTTTCACCTGATCAAAGATGTCTTACTTACAGATACATAATGGGAACAACATTTACTTGCTTTTATACAAAATTGAAGTGACAGACATGAGTACTGGATTCATTTTGAACAGTCGAGCTACAGTGGACCACACGCACCTCTCCATGTGCAGGCACACATAAGAAACATGTGCCACATGTGCAAGATCCAAACCACTTATCCAGCAGGCCCCACCATGTGTATGCAGTGGCCATCCATTCACAAGGTGGGCAACATCTATATGTTGAATTTGAACCATTGGCAATTTCTTTATACCGTCCAAAGTTTTAGTACCCATGTCATCCACCTGATAAGTGGACAAGATGAACTTTTCAAGCAAAGCCATGCACTCAGTGGGGCCCACCAGATGAGTGACTTGATTATTGCAAACATGTTGACATGCCAGTTGTGTGTGGGGTTAGCAGAACTCTGGATGCACAACATGGATTACAAGCTGAAGGTGAATTTTCCAGCACCATTTCCCTAACCATAGTAACTGATCTTTACTTGATATTGAAGCTGGGAACTCAACAACACATTTTCTTTACATAGAAAAGGTATGCCTTACTCTAACAACGAAGCTAGCAATCCTTGATTGAAAAATACACCTACGCTAAAAGAAAATATCACCAAAAAATTTTTAAAAAACCATCTTTTATTTTACTTTTCTCTTCTTCTTCTTCTTTTTTTTTTTTTCCTTTTTTCCCTTTCCTTTTATTTGTTGGGTAGGTGAGATACAAAATCAGTAACCCCCAACTATCAAGATCAGTCCATCTTCTTCCATTCTCATCATTTCAATCAGAAATTATAAATAAATAAATAAACAATCTCAACTATTACTATCAGAATCAAGAAACCTGAAATACCCAATTGCCCATTTCCAAGTTCAAACAGATTCAATAAACCAAAACCCACAAAAATGATAGAATCATACACAATATCCATCAAAAGAAACAGCTTACCTTGGACCCATCTCATCAGGAACAGCTCATGGACTGTAGATGTGAGATGAAAAACCAAATCCGCGTTGGAAATCAAGAAGGCCCACCACAGACCAGAGCTGATATAGAACAGGAATGCTGAGAAAAGGGGTGAAGAAATCAAAGAGCAAGTCGAACGATTTGAAGGAAGAGGGAACGGTATTTAAACGGTCAGGATTTCAGGAGATGCTGGAAATGGTATTTATGTAATTTTTATTTGGAAACTCGTATAAGTATCTCTCCTTTGCTTTGTTGGATGTCGTGATTTGGAATTTTTTTTAACCCATTGGAATGCTATTTGGTAGAATAACGCGCGCGCATATGTGTACGCGTGCGGGGCGCAGATAGTGCTGGCTGCTAACGTGAGCGGATGCCTTAGGCTGTTTTATAAGCCGCTGGAGGTAGCTCTTAGTGCATACCGGGGTTACATTCACAAACTAAAGCCACTTTCGTGTAATTTCATCAGATCCATACCTTCCATCAGGTACGTTTCTTCATCTTGACCATTGAAAATAAAAATTATGATCTTTTAAAAATCATTTGCAATACAACAAAGGAAACAGTTGAAATGGAATGACCACCTTTAGTTTTGTATAGGTTCCACTGTGGTGTTTATATACCATTCAATCCATTCAAATATTTTTCCTTGTCAATATGAATAAATTACCAAAAATCAAATTATTCCAAAACTAAGGTAGGCCATCTCAAGTGAATTTTGATGTTTAAGGTATAATTTTAATGGCGTGGCCCAGTTGAGCGTTGAGTCATCATTAATTTTAATGAAAAGTCCTAATACCAGATGTTTTAGGTGATGGACAGAGAGGATTTTATGAAAATTAAGTATTTTCTCCTATGTTAGTGAAACTAACCCCAGAATGTACCTAGCATGAGGTACCCAAGCGTTTTCCTTGTTGGATGGACAGGGGCCTTTTCTTTCTGGCGTTGGACGGGGGCCCTTTATATCTGGGCCTTTTAATGCTGGCGTTCGGGGTTGTCTGACTCGGGAATTACATGGGGGATTCGCGCGAAGAGAGATAGAATGGATGATTGACGGCATATTTGCAAACTGGTCGGGCCTGTGCAGCATCTGATCCATTGGTTGAGTGTGATCCATAGTTGAAAAGCATTTCAGTAGAATCAAACCGTTCAACTACTCAGAAGGCTGGAATCATATGAGGAAATTGGATGGTTAAAAAAGTAGATGGCCGTTCGTAGGTCCCCTTGATGCGTGGGGTATTAGGGCGTTTTCATGGTGATCTCTACATGATGAACGGTCCTAAGTCCACATACATACGACAAGTTAGCACTCTTGACGTGAATAACCAATGGAATCTCTTCCGGCGTGAATCCTTGTGCATTTCCCTTGGATTTAGGAACGGAATCTCCGCAAGAACGATTGTCACCAGCGGAAAAAAACACCCCGGATCTGCGAGGCCCACCTGTTGCACGTGCCACATCCGTTCCGTTCATCAGGTGTGCCTTCTTATTTTCACCGCATGTACTAAAAATCAGCTTAATTAGAATACATTAAAATCACTTCTAAAACCTCTGCATGTTTGGCGCATGGTATTGGGAACGATTAGATCGGATGGGATTAAACAAAAAAACATAATTATCATGTATGGCGGGAATTGTTCTATGACACATGCTTAATTTCATGATATGTTTGCAATACGATGGTAAATTGAAGTGATATACCCACCGTCATTTGAAACTATTGAGAATATCACATGCTATGATTGCAGTATGATGGTATATTGAAGGGATATACCCATCATCATTTGAAATTATTGAAAATAACATATGTATTATATCCAAACTGTTCATCTATTTTGTAACCTCATTTTATGCTATCGGCCTAAAAATAAGGCAAATCCAAAACTCATGTATGGATATAGCCCACACATCATGGTGGGACCTACACAACTTGCTAACATTGAGTGGAATTGGCACAGGACCTAATGTAATTTCATCTAATCTAATTCCAAGTTTTTCCAATCTTCCCAGACATTTGTGTGGAATTGGTGCAGAACCAGATGCAATTCCATGGCACCTAATCCCATCTAATATGATGCGCCAAACGCCCCCTAAGGTCATACGTCTGGGCGGCCTTAGTTTACGGTAATGCTGATGCTTGGAGTGACGAGGTGCACCCGATGAATGAGTTGACACACAAATGGTGGACCCCACGACTTGGTATGCATCCCCTCCGATGGTTCCATGCGGTGTGGCCCACCTGAGTTGTGGACCAGACTCGCTTTGGCTCCACGTTCGGAGCGCAACTGATGTACGACTCGTACGAGACGGTGGCTCGCCGAGCTTGGTTTTTGTACACGCTGCGTGGAGCAGGTGTTGTCAATCCTCCACAACACTACTGAAATACCCAAGCTCTTTGGGGCCCACCGTACTATATATGCGCAATCAACTCCGTCCATCAAGTCCATTCCTCAACTATCGTCCCAGGAGACAAAAATCAGCTATATCCACCACACAGGTGGGCCACACTAAATGGAACATTGGGGTGAGATGCCAACCACAGGTTTGGTGCATATCTTTCATCAAACTCACTCATCACGAGATGAAGGGAAGGCACAAAAACCAGGCCGATAAATAAATAAAATAAAATAAAATAAAATAAAGTCACATGAGCCACAACCTGTGAAAAAAGGTTTTAAGAGCAAAATTATATTGTTCCCATTGGTGAGGGCCCACCATGAGAGTTTACAACTGCGTAAAACAAGATTGTAGACTATTCCTGTCCGTTGGATTTATTTTGGACGGCAAGCCGGTGGTTCATCTCCTGAATTAATACAAGAAATTGCTGAGTGTGAGGAAGTCAACACCAATGCTCAGTTCATATCGAGAAATTTACGACTGTGGACCCCACCTTTTATCCAGTGGTTTTTGGAAGCAATACAAACTTTGAATACGCACTTGGACCTCCTCGTACGGCCACCGAATTTGAGGACGAAAATACCCCTGCCTTCCTCTGGCTGGCGTGCAGAGACGAGCGCTGACGGACGGTCCGGGCGATTGGAACTCAGGTGGGGCCTACTGTGATGTTTGTGAGAAATCCTCCCCGTCTAAGTTCATTCATAGGGTCACAAAGACCTGGATGAAGAGGAAAAACAAATTTCATAATGATCCAAAACTTTTGTAACCCCTGAATGGGTTTCAATGGTATACGTTCAATTACCCACTGCCATTTACAGTATGGTCCACTTGATAGCTAGATTTGTCTTATTTTTCATCTCAAGCATTAATACGAGTTCTCCAAATAGATGGACGGTTTGGATATAACACATATCTCATAATGGGACCCACAAAAATCGGTGGGGATTACAACGGAGAAGAATGAAAAAAAAAGGAACCTGTGAATTGGGGACGACCGGGTTGGGAGCTGGTCGTGCGGGTCAGAGCTGGGCCTATGGGTACGGATTATTACCGTAGCCATAACTGTAATGCCATGCACTTTTTTCTCTTTTTTATTTTTTATTTTTTTATTTTATTTTTTGCATGAAGAACTTTTTGCCCCTTACATTTTTATCTAGTACATAATTATCTAAAAATATATATATAAGTATATAAAAATATTTTTCTATCTTTTAATTCATTTCTTTGTCTATTTATTTAACAAGCATATTTCCTAAACTAAAATGCTTTTTTTTTTCTTCTTTTTTTTACACATGCACTCACACTAGGGGAATTTCACAATGTATGGATACTCGAATACTTGACCGGGTGTTGAAACTCCTAAGAGTCTACCACCCGAGCAAGAGTAAGAATCCTAAACTATAATGATTTACTTACAAGGAAAATTTTGGAAAAAATTTGGTTCATGGTATGACCCATTAGACGACTGGCCTGGATCACCAAACCATGCATCACAGTTGAATAAATTCAAGACCCGAGAGTACTATTCATATTATCTTGTCAACGATCATATCATTCATCTCTAAGTTATACTATTGGCTTTGATTTTCATGTTTATTTGAATAGGTAGGAAACCATTATGAACTCACAATCATACGGTTAATTGAAAATGTGAAAGCAATGAAGAAAATTAAAGAACACAATTATTTATGTAGTTTGTCATGAAAGTGATTATGAGATTATAAGTAGAGTTAACCATATGAAGATTACGAGTAAAAGCTGTGAATGCGTCATTTTTTGTGTTCTCACACCCTATTTCAATTGGGAGCAGAAAGAAAGATTTAGACCCAAAAAACTCCAAAACAAAAGTTTACCCCGTTGATTTTCTACTTTGCCCCGTTCATTTTCATGCTTGACCCGCTCATTTTCATGATTGACCCGCTCATTTTCATGTTTGCCTCACTCATTTTCTAGTTTGGTCCGCTTCATGCTTGACCCGCTCATTTTCATGATTGACCCACTCATTTTCATGCTTGCCCCGCTGATCTTCTAGTTTGCCCCGCTCATTTTCTAGTTTCCCCCACTGATTTTCTAGTTTGCCTCGCTCATATTTCATGGGAAATGGGAATGAGAAATGAGATGTTTTGATCTTTCAATAAAACAGATTTTTTAAAAATGATTTCTTGAAAAATCTGATTTCATGGGGTTTACAATGTTTAAACTTCAATTATCCATTAAAACTCTTCTTCAGGAATTTCAACGAACGAAAGAAATCTAACCACAACATTCTGTGGCTAAGTTAAAGAAGTCTATGCTTTTAGCTAAGCATCCAAAATAGCTCACAAGAACTATCTATTCAAACTCAGTTGTATATTTATCTAAGTCATTGATACGGAGGAAACCATCATAAATGGGTCATGTCTAGTTTACATGTCTTGTTCCTTGTATCCATACCTTATCTGAATTACACAAGCAGGACATCTAGAGCTTGTAGTGCTAGATGAGCCCGCTAAGCATGCATGCAAATATGTCACTATCCAATACCGAGTGAAATAAGACATGTTCAAGTATTTATTGTCGATAATAGAGCATAGCTCACTGATGCATGATTACACCACTCACATGTCAGCAAAATCATGCCTAAACTGGACTTGAGGCCTAACTATTGCACATTATCTGTAAATAGGGTTGTACATCAAGCTGAGTCGAGTCGAGGTGGGCCAAGCTCGGCTTGACTCGTCCATGCTATACTTGAGTTTGAGCTCGAGCTCGAGCTTGCCCTCGAGCTCAACATTGAGGCTTGGCTTGTTTGCCAAAGCTTTCGACTCGAGCTAGTGGTTCGAGTCGAGTCAAGTTTATCTTGAGTTTTGAAACTCAATTGAGCCATATGCAAACTAAATTGTCTAAAAGTTATGCAACTTGCCGGTAACCTAGGGTTAGAAGAATTCCCTATAATCCAAAGGGATGCAGATTGCCCACGACAACTAAGAGTAGGAATCTTTTACTATTGAAAGTTATGTGGGTCTCATGTCAATTCATTTTGACTACTCTTGTTATGATATAAGACAAAAAATGAGATAAATCTAAAAAAATGAATTGACTACTCTCATTATGATATAAGACAAAAAATGAAACAAATCTAAAAAACACAGGTGGACAAACACAATCGACCCCAACTAGCTGACTCAGTTTATCAGGTCCCTAGACCAAGGTACCTATGGCTACGAATTCGCGGTACGTATGGCTACGGTTGTAATTCATAGCCATAGAGGCCGCTAAATTCGTAGCTATAGGCCAGCTTACTTAAAAACAAAACCAGTGAGTTGGGGTTGACCGGTTTGGAGCTTTGCCTATCGCTACGGATTATAACAGTAGCCATAGCTGTAGTGCTATGCACTTTTTTCTCTTTTCTCTTTTTATTTTTTACATGGAGAACATTTTCCCCCTTACATTTTTCTATAGTACATAATTATGTAAATATGTATATATAAGTATATAAAAATATTTTTCTATCTTTTAATTCATTTCTTTGTCTATTTATTTAACAAGCATATCTCCTAAACTAGAATGATTTACTTAACTTACCACATATGATTTTGGGGTAGGAGAAGCAAATTTAGCCAACCAACCTAGTTATTTTCTAAGATTCCATCGGGTCGATGGTTGAAAATCCATTTAATTCAGTTTGTGGTCAATTTCAATCACTTCGCGGTCAAACTAAACTTTCGGTGGGGCCTGTGGGGCAAACATGAAACTAGGGCTGAAAGTCGGGCGGGTTGGTTCGGGTTGGTGCTCAAGCCTAACCCAACCCAACCTAAGTTTTATCGGGTTGGTGTTTGTATAGCCCAAGCTGGAGATCGGGCCCGATATATCCTGCCCGAGCCTAACCCAATGTCGGGTCGATCGGGTTGAACTCGCTCAACTTTCAGCCGTACATGAAATTGAGTAGGGCAAACTAGAAATTCAGCGGGACAAACATGAAAATGAGTTAGGCAACCATGAAAACAGCGGGGCAAACTGAAATATGAGCGGGGCAAATTAGAAAAACAGTGAGGCAAACTGAAATATGAGCGGGGTAAAGTAGAAAAACAGCAGGGCAAACTGAAATATGAGTGGGGTAAACTAGAAAAATAGCTGGCAAATTGAAATATGAGCGGGGCAAACTAGAAGAACAACAGGGCATACTAGAAAAACAACGGGACAAATTGAAATATGACCGGGGCAAACTAGAAAAACAGCGGGGTAAACTGAAATATGAGCGGGGTAAACTGAATTATGAGCGGGGCAAACTAGAAAAACAGCGGGGCAAACTGAAATATGAGCGGGGCAAACTAGAAAAACAGCGGGACAAATTAAAATATGAGAGGGGCAAACTGAAATATGAGCGGGGCAAATTAAAAAAACAGCGGGGCAAATTGAAATATGAGCGGGGCAAACTAGAAAAATAGCGGGGCAAATTAAAATATGAGCGGGGCAAACTGAAATATGAGCGGGGCAAACTAGAAAAACAGTGGGGCAAATTGAAATATGAGCGGGGCAAACTAGAAAAATAGCGGGGCAAACTAGAAAAACAACGGGACAAACTGAAATATGAGCAGAGCAAACTAGAAAAACAGCGGGGCATATTGAAATATGAGCGGGGCAAACTAGAAAAACAGCGGAGCAAACTGAAATATGAGCGGGGCAAACAAGAAAAACAGCGAGACAAATTGAAATATGAGCAGGGCAAATAAGAAAAACAGCGGAGTAAATGTCGGGTCTCATTTGTCCACGTCATTTTCAAGGACTCAAGCTAACAAGATATGCCGGATTTCTCTCTCCCAAATAGACTGCGTGTTATGCTACATGACTTTTTAAAGGAATAGTCCTATATTTTAGCTTAGTTTTTTAAAGAAAAAAATGAAGTTTTTTATGATGAATAATCACGTGTATAATTAATAAAATCATAGATAACAAAAATAAGTCCTATATTGAAATATAATAAACTAATGTAACAACAAAAATATTAGCACGTAATGGATTGGCACGTAATTGAAATAACAAACTAATGTAATAACAAAAATATTAGCACGTAATTGAAATATAATAAGCTAATGTAATAAGTCCTATATTGAAATATAATAAAAATGAAGTTCTTTCTAGTTTTCCCCGCTTAATTTCATGTTTGCCCCGCTGAATTTCTAGTTTGACCACAAAGTGATTCAAATTGACCACGAACTGAATGAAATGGATTTTCGACCAATGACCCGATGGAATCTTGGAAAATAACTAGGTTGATTGGCTAAATTAGCTTCTCCTACCCCAAAATCATATGTGGTAAGTTAAGTAAATCATTCTAGTTTAGGAGATATGCTTGTTAAATAAATAGACAAAGAAATGAATTAAAAGATAGAAAAATATTTTTATATACTTATATATACATATTTACATAATTATGTATTATAGAAAAATTTAAGGGGGAAAACGTTCTCCATGTAAAAAAAAAAAGAAAAAAAAAAGAAAAAGAAAAAAGTGCATAGCACTACAGTTTTGGCTACGGTTATAATCTGTAGTGATAGATCCAGCTCTGACCCAGTCCACCGGGTCCCAACCAGGTCGACCCCAACTCGCTAGCTTCCTTTTTTTTTTTTCCTTTCTTTTTCCCTGTTGGAATCCCCACCGATTTTTGTGGGTCCCGTTATGAGGTATGTGATATATCCAAACCGTCCATTTATTTGGCAAACTCAAATTAAGGCTTGAGGTGAAAAATAAGACAGATCTAGCTATCAAGTGGACCACATTGGAAAAGGCAGTGGGAAATTGAACGTCTACCATTGCAACCCTTTTAGGGGTTACACAAGTTTTTGATTATTATGAAATTTGTTTTTCCTATTCATCCAGGTCTTTGTGACCCTATGAATGAACTTAGATGGGGAGGATTTCTCACAAACATCACAGTGGGCTCCACCTGAGTTTCTAATGGTTGACGCTCATTCAAAATTGTTTCCTGCAATGTGGTACAATTGAGATTTGGATATGCCTAATTTTGGTCTCATGCCATAAAATGATCTGGAAAAATATATGGACGGCATGGATGAAAAGTATACATCATGGTGGGGTCCACGGACCACCGACCGTCCGCCATTAGCTGGTGGCTGGGGGAGTACCGAATCCGTTTCCGTCAGAAGGAGGGGTATTTACGTCCTGAAATCCCGACTCCGTACGCGAAGGTCCAAGTGCGTATTCTAAGCGTGTATTGCTTCATAAAATCCGCTGGATAAAAGGTGGGGTCCACAGTCGTAAATTTCTCGTTCATGTCTAACTCCCATCTACTCACTTGAGAGATCTGAGATGATGCCTCGCCTTGAAACGCAAGGAGGACCGGTTATCCACTGGGCCTGTTTGATTATTTGCTTACTATCGGATCGGTGAACGTTTATTGGACGATTACAAATAGAAAATATCCAATGGTCCTATTTCAACGAACAAGTGTCCACCAATCAAAGGTTAGGATTGTTCCGTCAATATGGTTTTGGGAATGTAATTTAGCACACTGGATTCCGTAATTTAGTTCATTTGATTTTATTTTAATGCATGGCATTGGCACTTGTAGAATTTCTTAGTGCCTGCGTATGAACTTCATATGCTGCCGGAGCATCTAATATATGCCCTTTTTATATTCTGCACGAAGTAGTAGTCTGATTTTAAATAATGCTTGCTCATGGTGGAATCCAGACAGTCCATTGTAACATGGTTGAACCAAGTTACAATATTAACCGTCGGGTTAACAGGACTTCCTCCTCGATTGTGGAACATTGACCCTTCTCATTGATTTCTCATTGGCCACAAAACGAACGGCTGTGATTTTTATTCAGCACGTGTTTTGCGGATTAAGGTATACAGATTGGGCAGCAGCAGATGGGTGGTTTGGATTCATCATCGGCTGGTCAAACTCTGTCCAATGCATAGATGCTTTGTTTAAAAAAGCATCCATGGACAGCCGAGGTAAATTTACCAACAGTCAACCTTCCATGGATGAGCGGTTCAGATGTAACACGTATATGCGTATATGGATAGCAGTACTAAAAAAAATGTTTCCTCACTACTGGAATCCGATAGTTCCTGCGGTTAGAAGCTGGGTGCCACTCTCTTTGATACATGTGAGAAATCCAATTCATCCATCCATTTTTGCTGATGATTATGGTAGGATATTAGTTTAAAAAATGAGATAGATCCAAAATTCAAGTGGGCCACATGACAGGAACAACGAAGATTGAACATCTACCGTTAAAACATTTGTAGGGCCACGGAAGCTTTGGATCAGGTTAATATTTTTGTGTTTTCAGTTCATCCCAACACGAGTATCTTATGAACGGCTTGGATGACAGATAAACATTACAGGACTCCAAGGAGATTTCAACTCTGGACATTTCCCTAATCACTTTTTCCAGTGGCCTGGCACACTTGAGTTTTAGATCAGCCTTATTTTTAGGCCGTTCCTTAACACGAGAGGAAAAATGGATGGACGGGGCTGTGGGCAGGCAATCTGGGTAGGATGCGGCTTAGTGGGTTCGTGACTGTGGGGCCCACCGTGACATATGTTCCTTACATCCACGCCATCTATCATTTTTTACAGTTCATTTTAGTACATGATTGAAAAATTAAGCAGATCCAAATCCCATGTAAACTGCACAGAGTAACATTTGTAATCACACCCGGATCCATAGCTCAACTGGCAGACTGAGTGGAGATTTCTCGTTTCAACACTTGAGGTCTTGGTATCGATTCCTAGCGGGGTGGCTAACATGGAGTGTGCGTGTGTGTACACGAGTGTGTACTAACAAGCTAACCATAAAAATAAATAAATAATTTTTTAAAAAAAAATAGTAAACATTTGTAATTGAATACCCACCACTTAAAAACTTTCGAGAATTTTTTTAGTTGTCAATCACCAACGTTTCTGTGCTGTAGTCCACCTGAGATTTGAATCTTCTCAATTTTTTAGATCATACCATAGATTGAGCTCTCAAAACGGATGGACGGCGTGGATTTAAATTACATACAGCACTGTGAGCCCCACAGTTAGGGATCGACCCACCTCAGTGGATACCCGGATTCCCGCCCGCCCGCCCACCCACCCAAACCCAACATTATGTTTTTCAATCCCACGTGCAACGTCGAAAAAGTATTTGATATCTTGAAGGAGTTGTTAATTGCTTACACCCACCCTGTTTGATGACAGCCCCTTTTTCTCTCTACTTTCTGTACAAAGTACAAAAAAGAAGGTGCCACTATCAATGAGGTGGCTGTAGATATCAGCTCACATCTTTTATTAGGAACTGTTTGGTGGTGCTTCGAAATCCAACTTTAGGCAGAAAAAGTCCAGGCCACCACTAATAAAGATATGGACAAATCCCTGGCCGAAACCCACTAATATTTTGGTGGACTTGGGTTGGTAGCCTTTTTGGAGTGGAGTGGCTCCTACCCCTCCTTTGCTCATGTACTTGAAAATTTCAAAGTTCATGGCCAAGCTTAAGGTACGTTTGAATATCACCAACTCTACATAATCTTACAGGTATACCCTTGTTTATATCATTTAGAATATCTATATAGGTGAATCATCTTTAGAAACTAACCATCCATTTCTTGTAGGAGATTCCACTATCCTCTCATTACATTGGTCACCTCATCGGTACATCTCATGCAAATTGTTTGATCTTGGAGTTGAATCATTTGACTTCAACGATCGTGGGAGCAAATGAGAAGTCGATTCAAGCATGTAATGCACTGAAGAAGTATCTTAAAAAGGCACAACAATAGGGCTCAATCCAACAAGTAAATTGTCATTTGTAGAGTTCCTACACTTCTTCCTCATGTAGAGTTTGAACCCCAAACTCAAATAGATTCTTAAGTAAGACCTAGGATCTTCTGTAGGGCCAAATTTACCGAACATGAGTGCGTATGTATTAGTCTTTATAGGGAGCCTCCGGCGGGAGTATATGTAGGACCTTGGATTAGGACCGTTAATGGTTTTTGATTAGCCAATAGAAAACTAACAAAGTCTTTGTGGGAGCCATTGACACGAGTGAAAACGTGTTCCTCCCATACTAGACTGTACGTGTAGGTCAGTGGTCATTATAAAAGTAGAGGTAAACCTAATTTAAAACTTATGATAGTGATATATTAGTACACTTGAGGAGAGTATGTCCACTAGGAGTAGAGCATGCAAGTAGTCAAACTATCATATATGCTTGTGTTTGTAATTGTCATTTGTAAACATTTATATTTATGCTTATGAGTTTAATTGGTTAAATTACATGAATGCTTAAATGGATTAAATGATAGGCATTTAATTGATCACACATACACAATATCACTATCCTTTTTATAGACTATTTGCTTACATTGTTGTATCCTTTGTAGCCTGTGTGATTCTACTCACTTGGCTTGAAAGCATAAGTGTTATTTGTCTTATTAATTTAAATTGATAAATTATTTTAATTAAACAATATTTTTATGTGGTCTTATTCACCCCCTATAGGACTTGTCCATAATTTTAAGTTCCATTAAGCTTCCGCATGTCGTGGTAGATAATCCACACAATTTCATGACCAAGCGAGTGAAATGACCTCACTATATGCCTTGTCAGTGTAATGTCAATGTCTACCCAACTCACTTCTAGTAGACTCATTTCTTGAGTTAATTAGACTCAACCTAGTATATAGCTCCTTTCACCCATGCAGGTAAGATCACACCTCCTTCCAAGTGACCCCAACATAGTGGGAGACACTGCCTACTGGTATTTGATATTTATGCGCCCATAAATCTATTCGGTCTATAATTGGAGTATCCTATTAGTACCACATGATTTAAAGACTTTCACTCAAGGATGCCTGTGATGCCCTATAACCTCAATAAATTTTTAGTGTTTACAATCTCATCTGCCAACCACATCAAGCCTGCGAGACTACATCCCTAGTGTCATTAGGGAGTAGATAAAACATGCTATACATAATAAGTGATGCATGTGCCACATCCAAGTCAAGCACTAATCATGTGAATCATGTAACATGTGGGGAGACCCTATCTCGTATGGTTCCCCTAAGTATCTTAAGCCACAATGCTTACAATGCAAGTTTGCCATGTATTAGGCAACCAGGCATAAGTGCCAACTGTGGCCTCGTGGCTGGGCGTATTTTGTCATGATCAATCATAATCCATATACAGGTACATATGTGATGCATATGAACACATGAATCGGCATGTATCCAATACATTAACCATATTATCAGTGTCGTCATGTTAGGCTAAGTATACTAGCATGTAATCAAATGTATCGCATATATACACTCTTATTCATAAGGAATCCCTTGGGCCTAGGTAGGGTCCCCTTGGATTTCACCCAATTAGGACCAAAAAGATGTACATCAAGGTGGCCTACAAGAACACCCTGATCCATAGCTTAAGTGGTAGACTAAGTGAAAGATACCCCGTTTCATCACTTGAGGTTTTGGTATTGATCCCTAGTAGGGGTGGTTAATAGAGAAGTGTCAACTAATAGTGGGGTGTACTAACAAGCTAACCAAAAAAAAAAAGGTGGCTTACAAGAACATGTAGGGTAGAAGTTGCAAACATTATTGCATACAGGGTGAGTGCTATAAGGGACCCCGTAACAGGTTACGAAGTGTAAAAAATGTAAAATTCATTAAGCGGGCCTTAATGGGCTTAATATAGAGAGAGTGGGACTCGAACGACAAGCCCCACTAGGGATGTAGATGTCCATGTGGCATGACTGGCTTGAGACACACATTTGCCCCAACATTGGGCTCATACACTAAAATGATCTAGCAACCGGATGTACATAGAGCTGTACACAAGTTGAGTTAGCTTGGTCAGCTCGCTCGATTTGATTCAGAAAAGCTTGACTCACCTTGACTCGAAATTAGATACGGACCGAGTCGAGCTAGTTTTTGGAGCTCGAAAAAATTTCAAGCCGAGTTCGAGCTTGTCCAAGCTCGACTTGACTTGGATCGAACTTCAACTAGAACCGACTCGGATCGAATCAGCTCGATGACTTGGTTATTTTGATATGAATGTTGCTCGCTGAATGTTTGATGAAATGACTCAATGAAGTGTTGGCGAGGAAGGAATGGATACGTCGGCTATTTGATTTTGATGCTGCTCGCCCTGGGTGTTTGATTTTAATGCTGCTCTCTAGGTGTTTGATGAAATACTTGTAAAATATTATTATTGTTTTACATTATGTGAGAAATTGAAGATGCATTATATCTGTTTGAAAAAATGCCGAACACACTCGAACTCGGCTCGAACTAGCCCGAGCGGCTAACCAAACTGAGCCAAGTCGAGTTCGAGCTGGGGTTAACTACTGGATTCATGCTCTAAAATGAACTGTCAAATTAAATAAACAACATAGGCATACAATACATCCATCAAGGTGGGCTCTACAACAGTCACACCTACTGGACAACTGGATAAAACACATACAACAATGTGGGCTACACTGCCGGCCCCACGGACTTACTGGATGATAAATAAATGTTATAGTAAGCCTAAAGAAGTTTTCAATGGTAGGCACTCAATCACCACTATTTTCCTTACACGTGGTCCACCTAAAATCAGGCCCTACACCATTCGGACACTGCCAAGTTGGATGACCAGCATGGATACAACAAATACGTCAAGGTGGGACCCCACAACGGCCCCCACACACTAGTTGGATGGAAAATATACATTATAGTGAGCTTTAAGAAGTTGGACAATAGGCGTCCAATCACCACCGTTTCCTTTGGAATGGTCCACCTATGCCGAGCCCCAGGCCCCAAAATGGGTTGTCCTACGTATGGACAACATGGATAAATACATACATCAACGTGGGACCCTCACAACGGGCCCTACAACATGGGAAAACATGGTTCTCCAGCAGAGTTTCCACCATAGCCATGGATATGCTTCATTTCTGGGTGGCGCACAAGGGCCCGTGGCCCCTTTTTGTAGTCGAAATGGGCGGGCCACTTGGGAATCCTTCCTACGCAATGGCAAAGAATGTTTTGTCTATCCCATAACAAACATTTTCAATATCCTAGGTTGATCAAGAAGTCTGCTGCTATTAGAATTAGAGTTAGGTAGATGGAGCGGAAATGTGCCCTTCGAGTTCTATGTGATAGCTATATATGCTAATCCAACTCAAGACAAAATTTACAGGAGTAGATGTAAGACTAATCATACTTTATGGAATGAATGTTAGGTAATAAGGAACAATATATTGGTAGGAAAAAAAGTGTAGCTAAAATGGGGATTTTGAAATAGATGAGTGCTAAGACAAGGAAAGACGGAATTAAAAATCCATGCATTCAAGGGAACTTACAAATATGGCCAATACATAATAAATGAGGCAAAGTAGACTTTGATGATTTGGCCACATGTAAATTGGAACCAAAAATTACACCAGTTACAATTAATGAGTCGTTCGAGTTGAAATCTCTAAAACGATAAAGGGAATACCCCAAAGGATACAAGTGGAGGTGACATGAAAAGACTTGATGAGTAATAATTTATCCAAGAATAGGATCCTTTGCAGAGCATAATTGCATAACAAGATTCATAAGCTAACCCTAATTAGTTGGGATATGGCTTGGATGACGAGATAAGGAGGTTTTGCAGAGTACACAAAACTTTAAATTTTAACAAGCATGACCATAATCCACATCATTGTTCATTTGCATCCCATGGTGGAGGAATCCTACTAGAGAATTACCTTGATAGAACCATATAAATCTTTTGGCAGATGGCCTGCAATTTATAGATGTAAGAGAAGCAACCGTTCATATTCAATCGAAAGAAGTTTAAAAGTTTGATGGCTATGATTTTTTAGTTTGGGATATATTTTTGGGCATTGTGGACCTAATAAGTAATAACTAAGAGTTTAGATTGCAAAAGAATGGCTTGAGAGTGGAAGCAATATAAAATATGTTAATAGGAAATTTTCAAGAATAAAATTGTCTCGAATAAATAATCATGATTGTCTTCCTTGCTGCTAGGAAACGAGGATGAAGATGAAAAGCCTACTACAGATGTTAATCCTTAAGGCACAAGGAGGAGAGAAAATTATACCTATTATATGATCTTTAAATTTAATTGACTAAGGGCCTGTTTGGGAGCGTGGATTAGGAACCCCCTGGATTCAGAACCCCCTGGATTAGAAATCTCCTGGATTTGCAATCCTTCTAGTGTGTTTGGCACCCTGGAGTGTGAATCAACTTTAATCCAAAAGTACCTACTCAATTGGACACATACTCAATTGGATACATTTTATTCTACATGTGCAGGTGCACAAATCCCAATGCTTTAATCATGATATGCACTTATCTGTTTTTAATATTGAATAGATTTTATCTTTAAAAACTATTAAAAATAAATAATATAAAAATATATTTTTTCAAAACTATTTGTAATAAAAATCTCACCG
Source organism: Magnolia sinica (assembly GCF_029962835.1). Taxonomy (NCBI): domain Eukaryota; kingdom Viridiplantae; phylum Streptophyta; class Magnoliopsida; order Magnoliales; family Magnoliaceae; genus Magnolia; species Magnolia sinica. The sequence goes on along the minus strand of NC_080574.1, from coordinate 19,620,769 downwards.
TCAATTTGATTCAGTGCCGTAGATAAGTCTCATATGCATCATCACTACCGTGTGATTATCTACAATATTCCTTTTAGCCATTTACGTGACTCAATTTTAATTTCGCCACTTCCACAATGTGCTTATGACCTGACCAAATCTTTACACATGGCCTCAAGAGTACACACCAAAGTAGTGTCACATGATCGCAACAATGCAATGCAACATAGAGTATAGAGTAATAAGGATACCAGAGTCACTTACGGCACTTGTATACTTGTATGGTAATTGAATTTGAATCAATCTGTTACGTGTAGTTAATTAGTCTCACGACATACATGGCTCAATTAACACATTATGATTGATCCAGCCTTCATAGCTTACATGAACATCAAATGAGTTCCATCCAATCAACCAATAATTTTTATTATGCTGCATTGCATACGCTTACCTAATTTGACTTAGTTTGGAGGAGATTATGCTAAGCTCTATGAGATCTCATTTTAATCATCTCATAAGTTATGATGGAGGTACATTTTATACCACTATTTTAATATATGCCACTCTTAGCGTGCATACCAACACAATGATCTACGCAGCGAGATAAGCTAAGAAATTTCCCTCCGTAAACTTCACTTTTAATTGACCGGTTTAACTAGGCCTCTAAAACTTTACTTTCCATTTCTAAACCTATGCTGTACGGAATGACTTTTTTTTTGATGAAAATACCCATATTTTTTGAGTTATATTCGCAAAAACTCATATTCTTCCTGAAATCTTTGGTTACTGTCATTTTACATCTGCAATTTTTTTTAGGGTTTTGTTCATTGTTTCAAACAAGTCGCGTTGATAAACTTGAAATCTTCCAAATTTTGTTCACAAGGATTTTCTATTTTGAAATTGTGTTTCACTTCACCGTACTTTTTCTCTTCTTCTTGAGCTCGTGTTTCAATGGAACGATGGCTGTGGGAGGTAAGAATGAAGAACGAATGTATTTTTCGCAGTGAAATTGACCAAGTTCTTTTTGAATATCAATCTTGGTGAAAATTGACAAAGTACGGAGAAATTGATTGGGTATAGAGGAATTGTACTGAGTATAGATGAAAATTAATTGAGTACAAGTGAAATTTCATTGAAAAAAATTGTCCAGAGTACAAGTGAAAATTCATCAAATACAGGTGCAATGATTAAAAACCATTGGTATTTGAGATTTGAGACAGTTTTCAACCGTCGTTTTTTCACAAGTGAATATTAAGTACAAGTGGAAATTAACCAAATACCGGTGAAAATCACTAAGTACAGGTGCGACAGTTAAAAATCACCAGTAATTGAGATTTAAGATGGTTTTCAACTATCGTTTTTTCACGAGTGAAAATTCATAAAATACAAGTGAAATTGACCGAGTACATGTAAAAATTGACGAAGTACAGGTGGAAATTGACCTAATGCAAGTAAAAAATGATCAAGTACAAATGAAAATTCATCGAGTACAGGTGAAAATTCTCCAAGTATAGGTAAGATTTGTTCAAGTACAAGTAAAAATTCACCAAGTACAATTTTTAATTTACCGAGTACATGTGAAAGTTAACCGAGTACAGATGAAAATTAACCGCGTATAGGTGAAAATTAAGTACAAGTGAAAATTCATAAGAGTACATGTGAAAAAATTCACCAAGTACAGGTGAAATTTCATCGAGTACAGGTGAAAATTCACCAAGTATAGGTGAATATTAACCAAGTACATTTGAAATTTCATTGGAATGGAATTTCTCCAAAATAATTATACATGCAATGTGTGGCTTCTTGAATGGAGACAGCATCTTCTTCCTCTTCTCTCTTCAAATCTCTCTTTAAATCCTAAATCAAACTCTCTTCAATACAATCAATTTGAAGCAGTGAAGAAAACGAAGTAAATATTTGAAGAAGAAAAATGAAGAAACGATTTGAAAAAGAAATACGAAGAAACGAGATACTTTCAAGAAGAAATATGAAGACACAGAAGAATTTTCAGTATAGTATAGTTATTTTGTCCGTAAAAAGCTCCAAAGCGTATAAATGAAAAGTAAAGTTCTGGATAATGAAATAAATTACTCAGTTAAAAGTAAAGTTTACTGTGAAAAAATTCTGAAATGAGCTTTTAAATGATAAATATTAACCACGTTGATAGGCATTGGAATCCGAGCACATATTATCATTTAATCATATCTATATGAACACAAACATAGAAAAATATCGACTTTACTTATTCCATAAATATATACCCATGTCAATAGCTACCTGATTAGCCGGCAGACTCTAACAAGGCTAGCCTGTAACTGTCGCATATCATGTCATTCCATCCTCGGATATTCTACGATGGAGCAGTAAAAACCGAATACATGTCTTCACTAGGCATATGGAGGAGTAATTTACAATATGAACCATGCATGTGGTGGGCCTCGGCCAGGATGGACTACATGTAAGAAATAGAACTTATTAGACTATCCTATCCACGTGATTAGTGGTTCTCAAATAAACAGTGAGTAAATTGAAGGAAAAAGTGAAAGACAGGACTGAGAAATGGGTTTGATTTTTACAACATTTGCAATCCATAGCAGGGCCCAGGAATGGATGGACACGATTGATGCATGCCGGGGAAAGATGGCTCTAAAAATGTTCCGATTCTCCCGTCTCTACTGCAGCATCTCGCTTCCAGCGTTTCCCCAGCCGTCATTGTCAGAGCGGCGTACGTTAGATTGTCCCTGTGAGAAATTTGAATCTTCGAGAGAGTCCTTATCTGCAAAAGGAAATCAACGGCGGAAATGAAAGCGAGAATCCCGGAGCTTCAGAACCCGAAAAATACTTGTTAGTTCTTCTTCCAGCTGCTATCTCGTCATGGCCTCCTTCTCTGCAACTCTCTCTCACCATCCCTTCTCACCTTTCCCTCATTCCTTTCGGAAAATCTCCCTTCCAAACACCCCATCCATCATCCCTCCACCAAATGCAGCCGATCCCGATAAGGATAAGATCGTCCAAACAGCCAACGAAGAGCCTCCCAAACCCGTTTCTGCGACTCCCACAAAGCCCAAGAAACCCGTCTACTCCAGTAAGCTTACGACTCACTTCGAAAGACTCGGACAGAGTCGACTCAGTTCGGAATTACTAATTCCTCGATTCTCTGTCTTTTCTGTAATTTTTGCAGTGAAGAAGGGGCAAATCGTGAGGGTTGACAAGGAGAAATACCTCAACAGCGTCAATGTAAGTGCATGCCATGTCGTCTTAAGTCCTATTTCTAACTACTTCCTCTATTGAGTAGCTCGCATGGCCCGTTTAATTGCACATGTGGGGCCCACCTATTTTGGGTGAGTAGAACCGTTCACATGGTGGGTCTGCTCTAAATAGGAGATGCACCTTGGGTAGAAAGGATTGATAGGATGATCCAATCAGTGTGACTTTTGGGCAATGCTACATTCACACCAGCGTAACGATCTGGACAGTCCAAATTCCTGTTCATGTATGATGTATGCCAAATTTATGGTGGATGGGGAACTGGTAGATCTCTACCCTAAAATGAGTAGAATCTATGTGGGTCCTATTTCGAGAGGGAACCTCTCTCCTAGTGCAAGCACTGAATAGAGATATTAGGGAAAAGAGGTCATACCTCTTTTCATTGTTCTTTTATAACTCAGAATAAAGAGTGTGGTCCTAAATTGGAAACAAATAAAATCAAACAGCTCAAACGGATTCATGCCAACATGTCCTTCCATGTAAGGGATTTATTCAAACGTGAATCATAACATTCCACATGCCTTCAAAACAACCTTGTGTTGAAAATGAGGGACGCATTCCATAAGCTTATAGTTGTTTATAACAAAATGTGTATTTTGCTAATCAAGGTTAGTGAGGGCATCATCATGTTTTTTTAGTCATGGGGCATTGGGTGTCTCTGATAGCCATTGGGCGTTAGGCATCTCATATGGCTAGGGTTGGTGTCATGGCTTTGTCCATGAGAGATGTTGGCGTCAAATAGCCGTATATCCGGCAAGGTGTCGGATAACCATTTAGCCTATGAGGCATTAGATAGCTGATGTCTGGGGAGCCCTTGAGCTTAGAGATGTGTAGTTGGAGTATTTGTAACTCCACTTGTGAAGGTAAGTATGATATGCATGCTGGATAAGTGCCTTTCATTAATGTCCGGGAACATGCTACATTCCGGGATGTGCCTTAATTACATACCCAGGGAAACTCTTAATTAAAGGGATAAAACCAGGGGAAGCTATCCCTTCTGCAGAATGCCGTTATTAATCATTATCTATGGTCTTTCGTCTTCAAAGTGTTCAGATCCTCGATGAGGGAGGCTCGCAATGGCCTTTAACACACACTAGTGGTTGGTCCAGCAGTGCTGTGGGCTTATCATGCCGGAGATAAAGGGATGGCCGCTCTCTAGCATCTACCAGGTAATGGTACAACCTCTATGCCGAACGAAGATGCTGCAGTAGGTCTTCACCTTGGCGCAGAGAGTTGGGCTGTGAGAGAAACTGGTCTGAGGGTGTTGCGTCTTTGGTCCTTAGAACGAGGGGCTTGGGATGAGTCACATTCTATGTTGTTGATACCGTGTTGAGTCTGTGCCATAGCATTGAAATCTCTCTCTTTAGTGGCCCAACGCTCGACGTTATGACCACCCTGAAAGAACCATGCACATGGCATAGGGTCCTTCTAATGGAGAGGGTGGGAATGTCCAGGCAAGTAAGGTGAGCCTTTGTTTGTCTACACTTGGAAGTTCCTTATCGCAGAGGCTTCTATTATGTTTGTTTGTCATTTTTTCTCCTATGTGTGTATATCTCAGAATGAGTGACGAGGTATTTATAGGCTACGGAGCCCGATTTTCTCGGTAGCGGGACCTCTTCACTACCCTTAGCAGTTCTCGGCCTGCTACTTAGTCATTGAAGCTTGTTGTCGACTTTCGGTGGAGGCAAAATGATGCTATCCTAGGCTGGCGCAAAGGTGCCGTTGGATGTGTGGGGGCCTTGAAACCTTCCTGGATAAGTGCAAAGGTCTCATAATCCTTCTATTTTTCTACAAGAATGTATTATATAAAAAAGAGGAAAAATCTTGGTGGAAAAAGTGGCCATGGACCATCCCCTTTTTGTGACATGGGAAGGTGATTTTTCCCGTGTCAACAATAGTATATCTCTTGAGTAGCATCCTTAGGTAAGTTAGCCCATTGTGTCGCGCTCCGAAATTCGGTACTCAGGTTGATCGGGCTCGAATCCGAATCCCAAACCCGTGAGGTTAATTTAATTGAATTTCATTTCAAACCACAAGATTTTCATTCATTTTCATACGGAATTAGAGCTAGAGGGAAATTAAATTGAAGCATTCTCATTAATTGTGTCCACTGTTTCAATCATACAACCTTAAATAAAACGTTATCACATTGATATTCAAACTCAATTAGCCTGATGAAAAATACATTGAAATTCAAACCAATACTAAAATAATAAAATAGAAATCTTCAATATTGTCTAGCTTGTACTTCATGTTCAAATCCTCCAAAACAATCTAAGGGGGTGTGAGCATGACATCTCGTAGGTCACATCATTCCCAAATTGAAAATTCTACATTAACATGTTATAAAGAATACATAATGAATGGTCGAGTCGTATTGCGTAGTATCACAGGCCGGTAGGGGCTTCGCACCAAGGGCTACAACCCATGTTATTCGCATACCTAACGTGCGAAGTGATTCAAGGATGATAGACTCCTAATCCCGAATAGTCTCATACTTATTAGGGACCATGGTCCACGAATATGTGCACCTAGACTATATTTTACATATTTACAATTTCGAATATAGGAGAGCAATAAATTGGTGTCAACATTTCTAAAAAAATAATTGAAATTACAATAACGAAATAAACTCAAATAAAATAAATTCTTCCTGATCCTTTTAGGGCAGAGCGCCCGTAACATAAACAATCACTTGTCTAGGGAATCTTCCAAGGCAGTGCACCGACCAAGACAGTTTTAGAACTATCCCAGGGCATCCAAGGCAGTGCACCAACCAAGACAGTTTTAGGAGCCCGAACAACATGCAACAAAGATATCTCACGACAGTGCACTGACCAAGACCGTTTTAGGGATTCCAACAAAATCACATCAATGAGAACCCATGGTAGTGCACCGACCACGACAGTTTTAGGGCCCCAATCTCAATCTCAAATTCATTCTATAACACGTAATAATGATCAAATAAATTCATTTCTCAACATGTAACAATAATCAATTAAATCCAGTCTTCAACATATAACAATAATAAAATAAACTCAATCTACAATTCGTAATCAATAATCAAGTAAATTCCCATAACAATAATCAAATAAACTACTTCTACGAAAAAAAGGACAAATAGCTTCATTCCACAATATCGTAAGATAACATCTAATGTTAACTAGATTAAATGCTACATCTATCAACACAATGAGAGTAATAAGATCTAAATAATGGACAATATAAATATAGGGTTTCCAATTGGGAAGATCACCTACCTATTGACAATGGCAAACAGGCCGATGAAGATCCGAATCTCCTAGGTGGTTTTGCTACGAACCATCAACATCTACTAGGCTAAGTTGGTACAACGAACACGAATATGTCTCGACTAAAGACCAATCTAATTGAACTAGGGAATCCTGGAGATCTTGATGAAATCTCACATTCAGCATCACTAGGGTTTTGGTTTCTGAAGCTATCCGCTGAAATACAACAGTCTTGAGTTACTGAGTCAACTCAGTGAGTTGACACAAACGGAATTGTTTTAATGGTGCAATGGAGGAATCAAGTGAATGTTGTTTAACGAGGAAAATATCTAGACGACTCACCTGATTAGTAGTATGTACAGGATCTGTTGTAACAACGAAAGTGTCGAAGTAGAGGGCCAACTCAGCGAGTTGACTCAGTCAGCTACCAAGACGACGCACCTTCTCTGTCTCTCTCTCTCTCTCTCTCTCTCTCTCTCTCTCTCGATCTTTTTTCTCCTTCTTCTCCCTCTTTCCTTCTCTTGTTTTCTTTCTTTCTTCTGATCTCTTCCTTCTCTCTGGCCACACACAGAAGAGGCATTCGAACACGACTCGGTGATTCAACAACTTGGAAACATGTACAGTCTCTCTCTCTCTCTCTCTCTCTCTCTCTCTCTCTCGTTTTCTGATTTTTCTCTATCTCTTGGTTCCCTGGAGGTTCTGAAAGACTCCTAGACGTATGCAAGGCTTAAAAGGGTTTTCAGATTGGTGTTGCACAAGGAGATGCGAACGGTAATACGCTGGAATGTTCACGGTTGAATAGTTTTGGTGGGAGTGTTTTCTTCCGCATTGATGATAGGTTGAAGTTTTACTAACGATGGGGTTTAATCCATACTGTAGACGATGTTTGATGCTATCTGATGGCTTTAAATCATATGGTATAGATGATGGGTTTTTGGCAAGGGTGATGAAGATGATAAGGGCAGATCTTGACGGGTAGGGTATTCCTTCAAATGGACGATTGTGGGAGGTTCAAGCGGGTCCCACAAAACTTGTGGGACCATAAGATCAAAGTTCTGGATCGGTTTAATTGATGGTTTCGCCGTTTGAAGGAAACGGTTGCCGCACGCATCAACCCTGTGTACACAATGAAGGAAGAGGAGTTACATTGATTTCTGAGTGGCTCTTGGTGCGTAAAGGTGTTGGAGTGTTGGGAGTCGTTAGATGAAGGATGAGGAGTGGAGATTGAACGGTTAAGATTGCAAGGAGGGTGGTACACACAGATTGGAGAGAGAAGGATTCGTGTGTGGCTTACCGTTATCGCAAGGAGGGACGAGTTGGCATTGCGAACGCGGAAACCTTCCGCAGTTGGTTACAGGGTCAAATGGGGACCATCGATGAAGCTTGAGAGAGATTCACTCCATCTATCAAGTTCTCAAAATCAAGTTGCTGCACGCATCAACCCTGTGTACACAAAGAAGGAAGAGGAGTTACATTGATTTCTGAGTGGCTCTTGGTGCGGAAAGGTGTTGGAGTGTTGGGAGTCGTTAGATGAAGGATGAGGAGTGGAGATTGAACGGTTGAGATTGCAAGGAGGGTGGTACACACGGATTGGAGAGAGAAGGATTCGTGTGTGGCTTTACCGTTGTCGCAAGGAGGGATGAGTTGGCATTGTGAACGTGGAAACCTTTTGCAGTTGGTTACAGGGTTAGATGGGGTCCACCGATGAAGCTTGAGAAAGATTCACTCCATCTATCAAGTTCTCAAAATCAAGTTTGGACGTGAGCTTGAAAATGAGGTAGATCGGGGATGCAGGTGGGCTGCATGATGAGGAACAATGGAGAGACCTTACTGTTGGAGATTTCTCGAGATTCTGGATCAGATGAATGGTTTTGATCGATTAGCGTGTCCCAACATGATGGGTGGTTGAACGCATGCTCAACAATTTAGATCGTTGATAGGTCAAGTGGGAAATGAAGCGTAAGCTTAGGATGTATAGAATGGTGTCCGCAAGTTCAGGATCGTTTTCTGAAAAAGATATGGATCCAAAATTTGGATGCACACGTGTTTAAACACCAATGTACATGTGCGAGCGCGAAAAATTTGAGGCATTACACATTAAACCAAGACTTTTGTCGCAATGCGATTCCCACATTTCACCATTCGTCCTTCTTAAATAGCAAAGGGTTGTGCCCATAATGTGTCATAATGACCATTACAGGACCGTAATGGTAATATGGCAACCATTATGCGTTACAGGGTCACAATGGCCGTTATAGAAATAAAGGCCCATAACGGCCCTCGTTAAACAGTCTGCTACAAGGCCGATATAGGTTTTCTTAAAAAAGAAAGTAAAAAGACCGTAACGGCCTATATGGTAATGGTAACGATGGTGACCATTATGGTTACTATTATCATTACAGAATGCCTTGGTTGTGGCTGAATGGCTCTCTCATCAGTCACCAGAGGCAACAACCAATATTTGAACCCAACTTCTTAAGCAGTGAAACATGAAAAATTGGATGCAGCTCTGGACACGGTGGTAAATCTAGCGTGTAGGCAATGGCACCAATTCCCTGGAGAACCTTAAATGAGCCAAAATACCATGGGACTAACTTTTGATTGGAGCGCAATACTAAGGAGCTTTGATGATAAGGTTGCATCCTTAACTTTCCTATTTGACCAATTCCCTGGAGTTTGTGTTTTGTTTCCTTTAACCGCAATTTGTCTTTTGGAAGCTTTTGTAAGAAGCTCGATTTTTGAGCATGTACAACAGGTTTGACCAGTTGAAGCAGCGTTTGAACCAAACTGCCCAAAAAATGGGTTGGGTTCTGGTCTGGCTTTTAAAACATTGGTCAATATAAGGAAACTAATCGTCTGAACAAACTAATCTTTATAATACAAAACAAAAATCAAACTAGAACAAAATTATTTCAAATGCATCCAAGTGAATTTTTTTTTCTTTTATATTAATTTATTTCAACAAATCTCATGCATTCATTGTGATTTTAAAAATAAGAACCAACTTATGTGTGTTTAATTTCAGTATCTGTCTGTGGGGCATCCACCTTACTACAAAGGCTTGGACTATATTTATGAAGACCGTGGAGAGGTAAATTTTTTTACTTTTAGAGTGGGGACTTGATGAATTGATGTGAACAATAGGCAAAATCCATCAGTGTGGAATTTTTGGAGTCACTTTACTGATGCTATTTCCTAATTTTTTATGATCCCTTCATTAATGTTGTTTCTTTCTCCATTATTATGTATCTGCTTGTTACTCAGCTGTTTGCTTCATGCTGTTAGGTCTTGGACATGCGCATGTTTGAGACGGGGGAACACGCACTTGTAAGTTATTCTCATTTTACCTTTTTGTTTGCTTAGATGGTTATTTATTAGTCTATTCTGTGCCTTCAAGAATTATGATGATACTTATTAATCCTGCTGTTTATGGAAATGAGTTTTACTAGCTCCACATGCAGTTTACTGCATGCCAACATGGCACATTTGTAGGACATCTAAGCGATGCATATGGTAGGCTCTGCCATGAAGCTGATCTGACATGAAAAATGACTCCTGTCATTCACCGGGCTGGCACCCCTTGTATGTAAACAATGGATGGTTCAAGAAAACTGGCCAGCAGTCCAAATTCAACATACATGAGTGGTCCACAGTGAGTGGACCAGCTATATCTTTTTATCAGGTCATCTTCATGTTGGTCCCAACTCATTCTCAGAGGTAAAGTCCTAAGCATCTGCTCGTAGACCTCTACGGAATATGCATAAGTTGCCAAATGCCAACCCTTCTTAAAGAAATTTTCTTTGTGAAGCAAATTTGCAATCACTTGTTGAGGTGAAGGCACTGAAAATCCCATCTCTGTTGAAATACTACATAGGAATAATCTCAAAAGGTTTCTTTCTTGCTTTTTTCATGGTTTTGGAGTTCCATGTTCCCAATACAACTGAAAAATGACATGGGAAAGGCAACATACTAGAAGATTCTTTCATTATGTTAAATGGTCTGGAAATATGGCTTATGTGACAAGCGTGGTATGGAATGACCAACTTGCTAAAAGCATGCAACATAAACAGTGAGCCCTTAAAAGAGGAGTCCCTTGAATTACCTAAGAAATGGCCTACCCACTTACCTTCATGGTTTGTAATTTACTATGCAGTCTCAAACTCGCAATGGTGGCCATGTTATGTTATTCTCTCTGTAAAGTTCTTCTGTTATCTATGGTGTGGAAACATGGGGTATTTCCAAGGTTTAAAGTGTTGTCTGAAACTGGTCCAATATGTTCTGGTATTGTCCATGAATGATATGGCTATATCGGTCGGCCTGTATTGGGCTGAAACACCCTGATCAAGGGCGATACTACCCTGTATCAGTGGTGAACAATACGATATGGCAAAACTGATTTTTAAACCATGGGTATTGCTGCAGAATGCTAATTAAAGGTAGAACCAAAATACACATTTAATTGGTCTCATCATTGTCGTCATCATCATCATCTAAGCCTTATCCTAACTGGGGTTAGCTATACGAATCCTGTTCCTCTATTATAAGGATTCATCCTGTTCCTCTATTATAAGGATTCATGATGAAAGGTATGGCAAAAGTTTCACATTGGCTGCCAACTTGATGTAATCCTCCTTTATTCAAGCTTGGGACCTACAATGAGGGCACAACTCCCACAGGCTCTATATAATAGTCTATCACATTGGTTGATTAAAATCAATGAGTTACATTGTTAATTTGTTTAATTCAAATTACGTTCTGCTTGTAGATTGCCTGGGTTGGAATCCCGACTGCACCTGCTTGGCTTCCAACAGACATGCTTATCAAGGTACTTTTAAGCCTGAATACTTGAAAGTTCTGTAGCATTATGATCATGTTAATAACATATTTAACACGAGCTTCTGTGGCTTGTTTGACAAATGATACTATTAGTTTAGCCATCCTAGCTGCTTTCCAGTTGGGAAGTGGTTAAAACTTAGCCCAAAGAAATAACTAATTTGTTCAGGAACTGTTTGGAAATTTCCTAATTTGCAGTGGATATGTTGCTCTCTGCCCAAATAACAAGATCTTAACAACTGTTCACTTGTGACTTGGAGTGAAGAAAAATGGAAAAGGGTGCCTGATGTGGTTCCTATCTCCTGAGCTGCCCAAATGCATTGTGGGTTGGTTCTGCTGTAGAAGTGGAACCGATCCTATTTTCTGGAGACTTCCAATTTCCCAACATACCCTAAGTTTGAGCCCCCCACCCAAACGGCACATTCTACTATAACCTTACGGTTGGTTTGGATGCACATCAAAACTGGATTTTTGATGATCTTAGGAAAATCAGATTTTCCTAGATCTGGTTATTGAACTACCCTATTTGGAAGATGAAAATCTTACTTTCAAAAACCAGATTTTTAGGTTACTGATCTGGTTTTTATAAATCCTTATAAGATTGTTTTTTGTGATTGATAAAAGGTTTATGGAAACCCAAAGCCTGAAACTGGCAACGGAACATCCCCCTACGAGGACAGCACTTAAAAACTACCAAATTATGACAGAAACCAATTCCACTCCCGCATGAAATATATTTCCTTATACCCTCAAAACTCTTTGAGGACAAGATTCCTAGAAGAAACTCTGCCCCTCTTTCAGTCACTCAACTCAAAACTTCCTCACCTATTATTAAAAGTTGTATTTCTTTCCTTCCAAATGTACCAAAGCACAGGTGAAAAACATAAATTCCATAGAATGCGACCCTTACAGCCAAGGGAACCAAATAATCACACCTCTCAAAGATTGGCAATTATTTCCAGTTTGACCAAGTCATCCGAATTGATTGAGACACTATGACCAGATCTAACCAGCAAAAGGGCAATGGATGAAAAGGTGATTCACACATTCTGCACCCCTCAATTCTTGCTACAGTAATTGATGATCAATTTCTGTGTATTCATGAGACAGTCAATTGTCAGAACTATATCTCACCCATGGCTCACCATGCAACCAAAAGCAATCACCCTTGGAGCTGCTGAAACATTCCCCAACCAAGACCTGTATTTTACGAACTCAATGGTAAGCCAAAAACTTGGCGATTCTTGTGGGCTATGCTCCTTAGCACAAGTCTCTCTCTCACTGCTCTAGCAAAGCACTGGGCAGAAGTATTTTGGTGGAAGAGCCGGCTCTTTGATGCTATGTGCATGGTAGCTGCCCCATGCATTGTCAATGTGGAAAATCTGCTCAAGATCAGAGGCATTAATTTGGCACATATGTTTGCTAGGTGGGGCATATGGTACTAGAAATAGGGCACCACCCTCTGCTTCACTGTGGCAAGTCTTTGCTAGATCCAAGCCATTCTGTTGATTTGCGGCAGGTATCCAGTCATCGAGTCATTCACACATATCAACACCTGGTCCAGTGATTGGGTCAGCCACACAAATCTATATCCAGTCCAGTTATAGGGCTTCCCAATACACTTGTGTGGTTCCACTGTGAACATGCTGTGGTCTGATAATTAAACCAGTTGCCTTGTTGACTTGGTCATACATGCCCATTAAACAAGGACTGCCAGTCATTTTTCCATCAAATTTTCTCACAAACATGTGGAGCACGAGTGGATATGGACTGTTGTTTCTAACCGTTAGAATTATGAATTATCAAGATATGCACCTCTGGCCTTTTCTTTTTTGCTGTTTCATTCACTGAAGTGACAGACCTGCAGGATGAATAATTGGAGTGGACAAATTATTGGCACACCAACAGTTTCGAGTTGGACTTATGAAAAGATATATTATTAAATACAAGCTTACTAAGAACCTAAACTTTTTTCTTTTTTTCTCTTCAAAATCTGGTTTCAATAAATCCTGAATCCAAACTAGCCCTTAGCAAATGGTTTCTATTTGATATATGATAGGTTTCTCTATTGCTAATAATTCTTCCTGTCTTTCTGCCTGCAGTCAGATAAGCTTGATTACGAGAGGATCTGATTTAAGGCTCCAACTGGGAATTATTAAGAATCATTTTATAGATGCCCGTTGCCCTCTACAGGCCACAAGAAGAGGTTCTCCCAAGTGGTGCTTGATTTTTTTGATAGCACAGAGCTAATTGTATCTTATCAAATGTACCAGCTGATTATATTGTGAAATGCATATCATTTACTTTGATCGATACATGGTGATTATTTCGATACCATTGCCACACCTAGGCTGATTGAGAGTGGTACCGTATGTGTGGTATGCCGTATTTACTTGCTTTCCAAGTAGGCTTGTCTGGGAAGTGTGGGGACTCCCATATGCTGCATTCTGTGAATGTAGAATTCTGCCAAACAAGATTGAAAAGGGCACGTGAGCTTAGTGCATCAAGTGGCCGAATTCAACAGAATGGCCATTTCTGGCAATGGCGATGGTGCTTAATGCCAATATGGGGAGTCCCAAACCCACCCTCAGCCTTCTCATCAGTTTTGTGCTTGCTAAGGTGATCTTATTAATCATCCACAAACAGAACACTAACATGGGATTTTCATCCAGTCTGCAAATAGTGATGCTTTGTGCCACATCCCAACCATGTACAATACTAGTCTCCAATGACAACTCTTCCTACTTTCAGCTTTCTAGAATTCAGGGGCCTCTAGCTCATCTTCGTCTTCTTTGTTTTGATTGTTGATACTCCAAGCTACTGGCTCCAAGAAATCTCTCTCTCTCTCTCTCTCTCTCTCTCTCTCTCTCTCTCTTTCAAAAATTCGAAATCAAGAGTGTCATGACCCTAAATCTAGTGTTGGTAATCCATGATTACGGGACACTAAATTTTGGTTGACAGCCTCCGTAGAACTCTGATTTTGGGACTTCCAACTATCACATCCTAAGTCCCATAAGCGGGGCTCCACAAGGAGGATTTCTGAATGTAAAGACAACAAGCATGTATGTCTCAAAATTTCATCATATTCAACATATAAAAGTTCATCATATTCAACATATATTATTGTGTACAACTGAGCACATCAAGGCAAAAACAAAACATAAACCATGTCATATTTACTATACCTGATGTACATGTTCAGAGTAGTACAAAAAAAAAAAATATATACACTGATTTGTATAAAATAAAAAGGACAACTGGAATTTGTAGCCTTTACTCCTGCAGCTCCCTACTCTCACCTGTAACAAAAAAAATAGCAAGGAAAGCTTGAGCTACTAAGCCCAGTGAGTGCACGTGTGCAGTGAAAATGCATGTTTCATGTCATGCTCCTCTAATGCACATGCTTTCTGGCTCGATAACAATAAAATAAAGATACAATGCTTACTCTTGCACCGTTTTCACAACTTTCCACATTTCTCAATTGGATCACCAGGGTCTAAAACAGAGGTGAGACTCGCATATGATTACTACCCACTTGTGTAGACTTTTCCACCGTGGTCAACTACAGAGGTGGGACTACATAGTTCACGGGCCGAACTAGTCTAACCCACTTGTGTTAAACCTCACTATTTGCTCAACAGCGAGAAGTAATAAGTCGCCTGACAAAACGATAGTGGACAATTTATGAGCTCGTCACACACAACCTATCTTTGCTTGCCCATAAGCAGGTCAGGTTAAACCTCTTAACCAATCAACAAGCGTCGGTGGGAGTCGCTGCCTACTTTGGTATTTCGTCATTCCAGCGCTCTGTTCTTCCACCCGGTCTAAGCATTGGTCGCTCCCAATGGTACCAATCGGGGTTTAGGGACTTTCACCCACGTACCCTCTAATCATGTCCTGTCGAACTACACATTTCTGGTGTGGTGTCCAATGCAAGTTATAACAAAGTATGTTTTATTGCCTTTACAATTACCATATGCATAAGTCCACATACAAGCACAATATGTCATGGTTTTCAAGGCAAACATAGGACGACCTTCCTCATGTGGTCTCTTCATACATTTAAGTTCCACATTTAACTTCCTCATAAGGGTCTCATGTAATACATCATGTATCTAGACGGTGTCCATACTCATCATAGACACATTGTTTGTTGCACCACAACCCACTATGATCACCATATCATGATATGAATCATTCACTCTCAAGCATACAATGATACAACAACTATGAGTCATGCATATGATATGCACATGACTTAGCCAATCTAATTCCAATCCGGGATTTATTATGCTCTAAGACTTCATGCTACAAGCATGCTTTTTCTCAAAAAGTAACTACAAGAAAAAGATGTAGGACATTTCTTTGAAACAATTTGTCAAACAGATAGCGGGCGGATGTAAGGGACAAAGAGAGAACCCGTTAGAAATACGTATGCCTTTCATCTAATCAGCCATTAATAACCTAGTCAACTAACGTAGAAAATCCACTTTCATCTAATCAGCCATAACCTTAAGAAAGTCCAGCCGTAACTATCCTCTGAAATCCATGGTTTCAACAGGTACAACTATAAGTTTTCAATTTTAGTCCATGTGAAAAGATGAAAAAAAATGATATTTTCTTTCATCACAATAAATAGAAAAATGAACGGCAATGTGTTTCCATATACCACATCTCTCCCACTGTATCAAATTCAACAAGTCTGCAAACACAATACAGAGAAACAAAGATTATTATTATAATATTAGAGCATGAAGTACATCAGATAAGCAAACATGGGTTTCCTATTCCCATGCAGACACATTCCAAGAAAATGGAACTTATTGGACAATCAAACGAAGCCAAGATGAAAGGCTTGCAACCGCCGTAGATAAAAATCAAAGCTAAACATATGCATTTGGATTTGCAAGGAGATAGCCTTCTACTGCCTTGAACATTCCCACCATGTTAAGGAGCATATCTTTGGTTTCATCTTCTTTTGGTAGGCTGCCATCAACGGGCTCAAACTCCCCGTGGAACTTGCATACAGCCCCTCCATCAACCCCTCCTTTGAACTCTAGAGTAAATGTTGTCGATTTCACTTTCTTACCAAGTAGGCCACCTTTGATCACCGAGTACTTGAACACATGCTTATCATCGTCAACTTCATCTATGCGGTCCTACCAGTAGCTGAAATCCTTGATGGCTGCATATTTAGCAAAAAATAGTATAAAACCATTGTTGCACTTATTGAACTACAAAAGTTTTACAGAAGTTTGTTACCGTCAGTGAAGTTAGATCGTCTGATCGTGCCAACACCACCATCACCTTCGAGAACAACAATGCTTGCTATGATTTCTGGCATGAGCTTGGGCATGAGATCATGGGAGTCCTTCGCGATCGCCTTCCAGAGTCTCGCTGGTGAGACTGGAGACAGGATTTCATTGCTTACTGTACCTGCAACCATGATCTTAAACACTATTAATGAATGTATATATTGTGCTTTTTATGGAGAAGATGAGCTTGAGCTTATGAAAAGATGAGGATATGCTCGAAGATTTATACATGTTAATGGTAGAAAGGTAGTTGAAGATGTTAGTTCTCTTTCATAGGTTTTAGCTCCATTTAATATATTAAAAATTCTGCTACGATTCTAATCTTAGGCATTTTGTAGCTCAAGACAACAATAATGGAAATGTGGAGATTGGAGATCCTTTGCCTTGTTTTGTAGTGTGAGGAATGGAGGAAGAGGAAACTAAGCATAGCTATTCAATACTAAACTTTTAGGAATTCATGATCCCTCCCTCTACATGGATTCTTAGGTCTAGAACTCGGAGATTTTTTTTGAAGGGTCCTATGATATTATAAATTGTCTACATTGAGCAACAAGAAGCAATTAGTGTAGTTGTTGATAGCTTAGTGCCCTTTGGTAGAGGTTCATAGATTGAAAACCCGACCTGACTTGAATTCCAACCTAAGGTGCCCAACCCAAATTTCTCTATACTCAACCCCACCTTGTCCCCACCCATCCTGATCTAACCCGACACAAATTTCCTCGACCTGAACCCAACTCAAATTCGTATTGGGTTGGTGTTTCTCATCCAAACCCAAACCAAGGACCTTGACAACCCGACTGAACTTGGGTTGGGTCAGTCGGGTTTGAGTCACATCCTTAGTTTTTACTAGAGATCAATTTCACCAGATGAGTGACTCATCCTGAGTCATGTCAAGTGGAGTTTTTGAGTTGATTTAGTGAATCGTATTGAGTCCAGACTGAATTGTGTTAAGAGCGAGTTTCACAATGAGTCAGCTCAAATTCTTGTTGAGCTGAGGTGACTCGGCCAAGTTTTGAGTGGAGTCAGGGAGTTTTAGAACTATGATCCAGATCATTTGTCTGCCGGGCCCCGCTATGGAATGACTATGCCCTGAAAATCTAGTAGATAGGACTTCTAGCCTTTAGATTTTTGGCCCACAATTAGATGATTGATAAGAGGGGCAAAAAAAAATAAAGGCAAAAAAAAGAAAAAGAAAAAAAAAAGGCCAATGAATGCTGGCTATGGCAGTGCTAGAAGAGTGCCACACTTGAAGCGGGGAGCTGCCTCTACAATAACACTTGGAGAACATATTAATTTCAGTTTATTCAAGATCTTATTGTTTCGGGTGATTAATACAGGAAGCTTATTAGTTATAACTCTGGTAACTCTCTTGCATGTATCAGACAGTGGGTAAAAACCAAGGTTTGGAAATGGGTTTTGATGTACTTTATCGGTTACCATCGAAACTGGGTCCTATTGTCCCGTATCAGGCTGATACAGCCATATCTTCTATGGACGAAACAAGCTCTTCTCTGAACGAAACAGGTTCATATGGGTGATACATTTTAGTTTCAGATGATACTTTAAACCTTGCTAAAGACAACCTTTGTCTGTCCATCTCAGGCATCCTCCTAACAGTAACCCGTGTTGTTGTCATTGGTGCAGATGTCTAACATGATCATTGCATGATCTTCAGTGCTTTATAGCCAATGCAAGCTTTACTTCCCTTGCTAATGTTAACATTATCAGGCTAGAGGAGCTGGATCATAACATCTATTTTGCTACAACATTATCAGATATACTGGGATTATTGCTTACCCACCACAGAGAAGAAGCAAAAAGGGGCTTTTATAGAGAAAATGAACACGGATGCTCTCCAATTACAATGATCATATCGAGTATATGTTATAAACAGTCATTGACTTGGTTATAAATGTCCACTAAACATGGACTACCAGTCATTTTTCCGTCAATTTTTCTCATATGCATGTGGCACACCTGCCAAGTGATTCATCAATATGGACAGCTGTATAACCATTAGAATTATGAATGATCAAGATATGTGACCTCTGGCATTTTTTTGCTGTGTTTCATTCACTGACAGATCTACCAGATGAATGACTGGAGTGGACTAAATTTTGGGACATCAACAGTTCAGAGTTGGACTTATGAAAAGATATATTATTAAATACAAGATTACTAAGAACCTATACTCTTTTTTTTTCCCTTCAAAAGAAAGTACCACTTACTCGAGTGGGACAAGGTTTGTAAACCCTATAAGGAGGGAAGGGTGGGCATAAAAAACTTGGTGATATGAATACGACTCTAATGGGGAAGTAGCTATAGAGGTTTGCTTTGGAAGAAGGGGTGTTTTGGAAGGATATAATCACTGGTAAATATGGTTTGGGGGAAGGAGGGTGGTTTACGAAAGATTCTTCTATGTATAGGGCATCGCATGTGTGGAAAGAAATTGCTTCAGTTAGAGGAAGTTTTGGCAATGGAGTATGCTTCGTGCTTGGGCAAGGGGAAAATATCTTTGGACAGATTTATGGGTTGGAGATGAAACTTTGGAGGTGTGCTTCCCATGGATTGCAAGGTTATCGACGGACCGTAAAGTGCTTGTGGGTTATTGCTTCTCTAGATGTGGGAATGATGTTGTTTTGAACCTCCTTGCCAATGCTTTATGTCCAAGAAGAGAGGTGAGAGTTGAGTTCCCTATTGGATCATATCAAATTTTGCTACCTAGCTATCAATGAAAAAGACTGGTTGTTGGATAAATCAGGATGCTTCTTTGTCCGATCCTTCTACAGGTTATTCCAAGCCCATAGTATTGGTAACACCTATAGTGGTGCAGCCGGTACTAATTTATTTGGTCCTATGGTGCTCCACCGAAAGCTGCGTTGTTTGCATGGTTGGAAGGCCGTGGTAAAGTGTTGACAGTGGATAACCTATAGAAAAGAGGAATGACCCTCTCCCAAACATTTGTCTTATGTGTATGGATGATTCAGAATTGTTTAGCCATCTCTTTATGCATTGTTCGACAACCTCCACTTTGTGGAATGAGATCTTATCTATATTCCGGATCCAATGGGTCTGCCCAAACTCCATTGATCTATTTTCTTGTCTTGGCATGGGATGCACCTCAAGGATGATTTGAAAATTCTTTGGCGTCTGTGTCGATTGGAGGGGCTTTGGGCCTTCTAGGAAGAAAGGAATGGGAGATGTTTCAGGAACTTGAGTCACACAATGGGAAGGGTTATATTGAAAGCAAAGGGCCTGGTTATTGAATGGGCCTCGAGCTTGAAAGGGGATATTGATTATTCTTTTATCATGTAACTAGTTCAGGTGGTGCCCACACAGTTTTTGCCATTTTGGTGTTGTTTATAATTAATTTGTGTTACGTTGCAAAAAAAAAAAAAAACTAGCCTTGGCAATTGGTTTCTATTCAGTATATGATAGGTTTCTCTAGTGCTAACAATTCTTCCCATCTTTATGCCTCTGCAGTCAGATAAGCTTGATTACGAGAGATCTGATTTAAGGCTCTAACTGGGAATTATTAAGAATCAGTTTATAGACGCCTGTTGCCCTTTACAGGCCACAAGAAGAGATTCTCCCAAGTAGTGCTTATTTTTTTTTGATAGCACAGAGCTAATTGTATCTTATCAAATGTCCCAACTGATTATATTGTGAAATGCATATCATTTACTTTGATCGATACATGGTTACCAGTGCCACACCTAGGCTGATTGAGAGGGGTCCTGTATATGTGGTATGCTGTATTTACTTGCTTTCCAAGTCGGCTTGTCTGGGAAGTGTGGGGACTCCCATATGCTGCATTCTGTGAATGTAGAAATCTGCCAAACAAGATTGAAAAGGGGATGTGAGCTTATTAGTGCATCAAGTGGCCGAATTGAACAGAATGGCCATTTCGGGAAATGGCCATGCTGCTCAATGTCAATATGGGGAGTCTCAAACACACCCTTAGCCTTCTCATCAGTTTTGTACTCGCTAAGGTAATCTAATTAATCATCCACAAACAGAACACTAACATGGGATTTTCATCCAGTCTGCAAATTGCGATGCTTTGTGCCACAACCCAACCATGTAAACTACAAGTCTCCAGTGACAACTCTTCCTTCTTTCAGCTTTCTAGAATTCAGGGGCCTCTAGCTCATCTTCATCTTCTTTGTTTTGATTGTCAATACTTAAAGCTACTGGCTCCAAGAATATTTTTTTTTTTGTCCTTCCAAAAATTCAAAATCAAGAGAAGCATATTCTGTTTCAAACCAATTAGTATCCTCTGAAATCCATGATTTCAACAGGTACAACCAAAAGTTGACAATTTTAGTCGAAAATGGTATTTTCTTTCATCACAGTAAATAGAAAAATGCTAGGCAATGTGTTTCCATATACCACCTCTCCCACTGTATCAAATTCAACAAGACTGCAAACACAATATTGAGAAACAAAGATTTATTATTATAGTAGTAGAGCATGAAGTTCATCAGATAAGCAAACATGGGTTTCCTATTTCCATGCAGACACATTCCAAGAAAATGGAACTTATTCGACAATTAGACAAAGCCGAGATGAAAGGCCTGCAACCTCCGTAGATAAAAATCAAAGCTAAGCATATGCATTTGGATTGGCAAGGAGATAGCCTTCTACTGCCTTGAACATTCCCACCATGTTAAGGAGCATATCTTTGGTTTCATCTTCTTTTGGTTGGCTGCCATCAACAGGCTCAAACTCCCCGTAGAACTTGCATACGCCCCCTCCATCAACCCCTCCTTTGAACTCTAGAGTAAATGTAGTTGATTTCACTTTCTTACCAAGTAGGCCACCTTCGATCACCGAGTACCTAAACACGTGCTTATCATCATCAACCTCATCTATGCGGTCCTTCCAGTAGCTGAAATCCATGATGGCTGCATATTTAGCAAAAAATAGTATAAAACCATTGTCGCACTTTTTGAACTACAAAAGTTTTACAGAAGTATATTACCATCGGTGAAGTTTGATTGTCTGATTGTGCCAACGCCACCATCTCCTTCAGAACAACAATGCTTGAAATGATTTCTGGCATGAGCTTGGGCATGAGATTATGTGAGTCCTTCACGATCGCCTTCCACAGTCTTGCCGGTGAGACTGGAGAGAGGATTTCATTACTCACTGTACCTGCAACCATGGTTTAAAGTTTTAACACTATTAATGAATGTATATATTGTACTTTTTATAGAGCAGATGAGCTTGATATTATGAAAATAAGAGCATTTGCACGAAGATTTATACATGTTGATGGTAGAAAGGTAGTTGAAGATCTTATTTCTCTTTCATAGGATTTAGCTCCATTTAATACATTAAAAATTATGCTACGATTCTAATCTTAGGCATTTTGTAGCTCAAGACAACAATTATGGAAATGTGGAGATCCTTTGCCTTGTTTTGTAGTGTGAGGAATGGAGGAAGAGGAAACTAAGCATAGCTATCCAATATTAAGCTTTTAGGAATTCATGATCCCTTCCTCTGCATGGGTTCTTAGGTCTAGAACTCAGATTTATTTATTTACTTTTATTTGAAGGGTTCTATGATAATATATGTTGTCTACTTTGACAACCAACAAGCAATTAGTGTAGTTGTTGAAAGCTTAGTGCCCTTTGGTAGAGGTTCATAGATCGAAAACCTGACCCGACCAACCTGAATTTCTCTATACTCAACCCCACCCCAGCCATCCTGTTCTAACCTGACACGAATTAGCTCAACCTGAACCCAGCTCAAATTCATATTGAGGCTGGGGTTTTCTCAACCCGTCCAAACCAACTGAACTTGGGTCAATCAGGTTTTGGTTGACCATAACCCAAGTCACATCCGTAGCTTTTACTATGGTTCAATTCCACCAGACTAGTTATTCCTCCCGAGTCACGTTGAGTAGAGTGAGTTTTCGAGTTGACTCAGTGAGTCTTATTCAGTCCAGACTGAGTCATGCTTAACAGCAAGTTTCACAATGAGTCGGCTCGAATTCTCACTGATCTGAGTTGACTTGGCTGAGTTTTGAGTTGAGTCAGCGAGTTTTAGAACTACGATCCAGGTCATTGGTCTGCTGGCCCCCGCTGTGGTATGACTATGCCCTGAAAATCTAGTAGATAGGATTTCTAGCCTCTATATTTTTGGCTCACAATTAGATAATTGATAAGAGGGGCCAATGCAAAAAGAAAAAAAAAAAAAACCCAAAAAAGGGGCCAAAGACTGCTGGAACCATGCTGCCCTAGAAGAATGCCACACTGAAGCAAGGGAGTTGCCCCTACAATGACACCAGGAGAACATTTCGATTTTAGTTTATTCAATATCTTATCATTTCGAGTCATTAATATAGGAAGCTTATAGTTATAACTCTGGTAACTCTCTTGCATGTATCAGACAGTGGGTAAAAACCAAGGTTTGAAAATCAGTTTGGGTCCTATTGCCCTGTATCAGGCTGATGCAGCCATATCTTCTACAGACGAAACAGGCTATTCTATGAACAAAACAGGTTCATGTGAGGTGATACATTTTAGTTTCAGATGATACTTTAAACCTTGGTAAAGACAACCTTTGCGTGTCCATCTCAGGCATCCTCCTAACAGTAACCCATGTTGTTGTCATTGGTGCGGATGTCTAACATGATCATTGCATGATCTTCAGTGCTTTATAGCCAATGCAAGCTTTACTTCCCTTGCTAATGATGACATTATCAGGCTAGAGAAGAGCTGGATTATAACATCTCTTTTGCTACAACATTATCAGATATACTGGGTTTATTGCTTACCCACCACAGAGAAGAAGCAAAAAGGGGCTTTTATACAGAAAATGAACATGGATGCTCTCCAATTACAATGATCATATCAAGAATAATGTTACAAACAGAACGAGAGAACCAGCCCGCATTCTCAATTCAGTTAAATATCCTCATTAGACCATTGTCCAAATCCTGGTCTCATTTAATTGCATCGCGAGAATCGGTTTTTAGTGCTTTCATATGTGGGTGTACCCTATACATCTCAACGCCGTTGATGCAAAGCAATTGTTAAATCCTCTGAAGGAAACTGCATCTAATCCACTGGGCATTTGCAATGGCCTTTCTGGTTTTCATGAGCACCAACTTTGCATGTGTCTCACCCTTGGGGAGCCATCAGGTGTTTGGGGCCTCAACTGGTAGGTGTCTTGCCAAGGATCTGAATGGTTTGTGGCCAGTTGCGCTGTCAAGTTCTTATTGATTCCGGGAGGTGAAACTGCATGATTGGTCATACCATAACCACACATCCCTGCTGCGTAAACTGGATGAGGAGGAGATGGAAAACAACTTCTAGGAGCTGCTGCAAACTGTCGTAGAGGACTTGAACAAGGAGACACGGGCAAAGACAAGTTCATTCTTGTGCCGATCTGATTACTGTAGAGAGAAATTACAATAATCAGCTCATTTCTTTCTTCCTTGTTAGAAATTCGGTTTAAAAAAATAACTGTAAAATCAAGAGGGAGGCTATTATGGGCGGAGGTGAGGATACCTTGAACTGTTAAAGGTTGTAGGAAATCCACATGCATTTCTCATCATGCCGTACTCTCCATCAAGTGAAGTTATGTTCATTCTCATCATGCCATACTCTCCATCAAGTGAAGTTATGTTCATTCTCATCATGCCATACTCTCCATCAAGTGAAGGTATGTTCTTTCTGTTGGATTGGAACTCGATTGTGTTCTGCAGGAGAAGTACCGGAAATGAAAATGTCAATTCAAGACTGATACTGTAGCTATGAGATCAGAAGGCCAAGAGGCTTTAAGATTGAGTCCTTAACCTTTTACTATATTTACTCCAGCATTCATTCTTTATGCATCTATGATCTATCTATTACAAAATTTGTGCTAAGTCTCAATAGTTCAAGGTGGATCACTGGTTGAAACTCCATGCATAGAATGGGAAGATGATGCTGAGACTCATCTTTTGGAACTTCAATTGTTGAAGAGATTACAGTACCGAGGAATTACAGGATCCTGGATTTCACTCAGAAAATTTATAGTTTGATAATGTACATGTAGGCCTCAAGGCTCGGTGATCCACACTGTTGATCCGGCTTGCACCACGTGGATGGGGTTCACCCCCAAAACATCATAGGTTGGAAGATCCTAAAGCTTTGATAAGTGGTATACATATAGAAGGCTAAGAAAACAAATGCAGGGACTCAATGAGCAGAAAGTTGACCAAGGACCCAGAGTCAGGTTCTTCCAATTGGAGATTTTCCACGCATTCCCCCATCCATGGTGGGGCCCATCAGATGAACAGTCATGGCAAGATAAACATGGCCCCACTCATACAGAATCCTGTGCATCAGCAAACTGTACGTTTGCTGAGGCTCAGGACCCTATAAGTCCCGTAGTGTTTGTAACATGACAGCATGAAAATCACTGAAGATGACAGACATAGATCATGGATAACATGAGGCAGGAGGTAGCAGAGGGAGAAGTGCTAGAGCAAGCAGCAGAGATAGCAGTAGATCAGACCATTTCTCATATAATATTGCAACAAAGAAGTGAGCATCATCAGAACTATACCTGCATATGGGTTCCATCATTGGAAGATTGCACTGTGTCTCTATTACTATGTATATTGGTCTTTGCAAATTTTGCTGTAGCTTGATCGCGAACGAAGGGGTGCTCCAGCAGTTGTGCTGCTGTTGGACGTGCAGACGGGTCACGTTGCAGGCAGAGCCTCAAAAAACTCTTTCCCTCTTCTGATAGATGATCAGGAATGTCGGGAATATCTTTGCTGTTCCCAATTTTAAATATTGCAGCCACCTGTTAATTCCATTATAACAACATGAATCAGACGAATGTGGAACAAACACACAAACACAAGAAAAAAATCCCATTAATATGACTGCTAAATAAAGCTGACTACAGGGTATACTTCATGAGAGATTACTGTTTGTAAAAAAGGTTATGAGAAGTGAGTATTCGCACCCCCTCATACTGGCTCCAGGGTGGTTTTGACGTTGCCATCTCAATAATCGTGCATCCAAGACTCCAAATGTCCACAGCTAGATTGTACCCGCTAAAGTTCATTATAACCTGCATAGAGAACAACATTGAGCATTTTACATGCGAAGAGGGAGAAAAGGCATATAAAAATTGAGTGTGACATTTGGTACCTCAGGAGCCATCCAGTAAGGGCTTCCTTTGAAAGACAACACCGAAGTACAGGATGTGATCTGGTTCAAGAGAAAATAATTAATGATTTGCATACATATTAGGAAACATAAGAAACTCTTGATCGTTTCATTGCCTACGGTGTCCAAAGATTGAAATCTTAAAAAGTGATAAGCGGCATGTTTTTTAGGACTTCAAACCAAAACCATAATTCTGCTGCCCACATTTGTTTTATAAACAGGAAAATCTCTTGAACCAAGCTGATATTAGAACAGTCGTAATAAATAACAAGGATCTTTATAAGCAAGTAATGCAGTTGAAGCAAAGAATTGCATGAAAGGAAGGGGCATACCCCCATCGAAATTATCTTTTATGATTTATCATCAAAGACAGATTACAACTTCAAAAATCAACGCAAGGTAGTGCTTCCTAAATGTAAACTAGATGCTTGAAGAAATCCCATTGTATGATCTTATAATAAAATGCAACTAGTACAAAGTGTATTTCATATTGGTCAAGTGCACCCAAAATCAACCTAGTTGTAGTTGATGGTACTACCAGTGGTAACATGTTCCTTAACACACTGTTGGAATCGGGAATGAATGTTTCCATGAACCACTACAAACAACTGATGTCTCGTCATAAACAAGAACGAAATATCAGAACCTAGGAATAAAAGGCTATAAGCAGACATGAACAACACAATGCATCCATAAATAATGCATATGAATCCCGAAACTCACAAGCAAATGCTAACTTAGGAAGTGTACGGTAAGATTTGTCACTAGCTTAAGTTTCAACACCAAACTTAAAGAACTGATTTTGTATAAACACTACTTGATAAAACTAATCTGAAGTAAAAGACTACGGGCCTGTTTGGGTGCTACTTAAAAAATGAGTTTATCTCATTTTATTTAATCATAATTACGTATTAAAGATCTTTTTGGTAGGGATTAAAAATATAACCAACAATTTATATAAAAAAAACTATAATGCCTATTATGTAATTAAGATTAAATGAAATGAAATGAACTCATTCTTTACTAGCAAACAAACAGGCCCTGACATTTTTTGACTCTTCTGTATCACGACATGTAATTAAAACCACCAATATGAACTGAATCATATATTATCTCATCCTCGGCCACACCACTAAATCGTACACAGCTCCATAAAACATCATGGCTCACTTTTGTAATTCTCTAGTATTTAAAAATAGAAATTCTCTACAAGATTAAGAAGATGCTTACGTGTTTAGCCATGCCAAAATCAGCCAGCTTAATTTCACCATTAGGATCTACAAGTATGTTTGCCCCTTTAATGTCCCTGCCAGGTAAAATTACTTCATTCAGTTCCTTAAACGGGTAAGAGAAAGGAATAATGTCGATGAACTTATCACTAAAGAAGGGTATCAATGGAAGCTAAACAAAGCCAATACCTATGCACAGTATTCTTTCCATGTAAATAGGCAAGTCCAGAAAGAATCTGGGCCGTGTAGTTCTGAATAACAGGTTCCTTAAAAGCGCCATACTCCTGAAGTAATTTATGAATAGATCCCCCAGAAACATACTGCAGATAAACTGAAAGAGCACCTTCGGTCTGTACATGGAAAAATGTCAGAATATTTCCACATATGGGCTTTTGCATGATCTTTCACAATTAAGACATTTAGTCAGCTGACAAATAAAATTAAGAAGTTCAAATGCAGTAAGTAAGAAACATTGTATATTTGGGTCTACTTCGAAGTTTCTTCTTCTGAGCAACAGGAGCTCAGCCAATAGTGCTAGAAGTATAGTGAGTCAAGGAACCCTATTTAGTTAAGTTAAATTTCACATTGAAAATGTGTGGCTGGTTTAACCATGAACCCAAAACATGGGAGAGGGTGGAGAAGGCAGATTGAACTTATAGATCATGGTTTGCATGGACAGTTTCCTTGTATTATTGTTTTCCCATTTTCTTTTCAAAAGCAAGGGCATTGTGTAAGAACTTGCTGATATATACATGTATGTACACACCCAATCCATGTCTTTTGATCGTGTTCAGCTGATGCCATCTTTTCTTTTGATGCCTTGTCATTCTAAGTGCATGTGCTCTTTTTCATAGGTAAAATCAATTCTGGAATGCTATCTCCTGCATGTGATGCTTCTAAACAAGGCCAAGTACTCCGGAAATATCTCTTCCATTTCTAGCTAGCATGCATGCGCATGCGCGCACACACACATGCACACAACTTGGTCTAGCATGCAGTTGGTACCATCTTGTCTTTTTGCTGTTTTGAGCTTGTTCCTGGATTTTGAATGCATGCATTGTTTCATTTCATGGGTAAAGTTGATTTTGGACTGCTACCCAAGCAAGTGATCCTTCAACACAAGGGTAGGGACTCGGACACTTCCCAATCCTAGTGTTCACATGCATCACTCCATCCACCTCATGGGTCATTAGGGCTTTCCAAAAGAGTGACTGGAAATCATAAGAAGTGTTTCTACAATGCTGTTTGTGTTTATTTTGTTGAGGTTCGTAAAAATGCTGTTTTGATTTATCTTAATTGAAAGAGACCCACATGCATAGGCTTCTTGATACACACACGCACATGCATGCACGCGTGCACACACACACATTTGTATGTATGTATGAGCAAGTAATGAAATTTCACTGGAAAAGCCCAAGGGTTTGATGATTCAGCATGTTGGGATTCTGTCCATGAATGGTTTAGGATATCCATTAGCAATGACGAAGGAAAGAAACTAAAAAAGTTCTAGAGGTTAGTTTTCAATTCTCTATGAAAGGAAATGATGAAGAGAAGAAATTGACAAGATGTGTTCTGCTTTTTGGTTGTAAGTTTTCTCTTTTCCTGAATTTTACTCATGCATATACATAAACACGTAGACATGCATACCTATCAAGCCTTAAAAAAAGTATTTGACTCATCCAAGTCACTGTGCAGACTCACTCATATAAAAATTTTCCAGTATGACAAGTCAGATTCAAATCTTGAGTTTTCCAACCTCGCTAGAATTTGAATCTATTTAGAATCATTCTTAAAAGCACCATTATGTATGGAACTACTTTCAAGTGCCCAAGCTAATCAATGATACAGTAAATGAAAAGGCAGATAATTGCATCATCACATCACCATGGAAAAATCAATGATTATCATCCAGGAAATAGAAGGATGTTGCATCGGTGCTATTTTGTTTAACTCATCTTCATCATAATGGGATGGCAATTGTCAGGCCCAGAACGATTCCAGTCCAAAATTTGGAACCAAAGGTGTTTGGCTCATCACGCTGAGCTGGACCTATTTTCTGTTAGCGCAGCCTGGACCCTGCCCATTGCCATCCCTATCTTCATGTGACTCATTGTAGTGAAAGGCATTAGCAAGTTTTCATAATAAACTAGAAGCTCAAGGCACTCCATAAACATACAAGTACTAAATTGTTTGCTTGGATGCACTCTCAGAATCTTTTGATATAGGAAGACTTGTCATATAAGAATTTAAAATTTTGGTCCATACCAGTTCACTTCCATAATACTGCACGATGTTCGGATGGGAAAGCTGACTGAGCAAAGTTATTTCCTGTTCACATGGGAAAAGGCATCCTAACCTCATTTCCTTGATTCTATAAATTAACGTATTTATAAATAATAGAAGCAGTTATACAAAAGTAAGAACCACAATGACTATCTGAGTTGTTTATGTAGTTTAAAGATGGGAGACAGACCTGATTGAGTTGCCGGAGACATTCTTTTGAATTTCGATCATCAGAAATCACTCTGACTTCTTTTATTGCACACATTTGTCCACTCTCACTGTTAAATTGCCATACAACATGAATTAGAGAAACATGAGCTCATCTAAAGATCCTTCAAGTTTGAGTTCTAAACTCATGTAGATTCACATACATCATATTTTCTTGCCTTGTCTGTGTAATGTTTCACTTTCCATTGTAAATCTAGTTTCCTTTAGCAAACAAAACAGAAAAATAAAAAGAAAAAAAAGAAAGAGTCCATGGGAACTGGGTCAATAAGAGAATCAAATTATCGCAAATACCTGTTAAATCCAACATAAACGTGCCCAAACGTTCCTCTTCCTAACATCTTTCCTCCCTTCTTCCATTTTGAACGAAGACTTTGAAATTGAACATTGTCATTCACCCCACTATTTCTCAATGCACGTGAAGTGGGAGAACTAGGAGAACTTGGTGGAAGTGGAAGCGGATGGCACTGATTCTTCTCATCTTCTAGCTTCTCCATGGAAGATTCTGGACTAAAAGAACATGCTCGTGGGTACAAGGCTGATGGAGAAAGAGTATGCCCTCTTGACACGGGACCAGGACTTACTGATCTTGGACTGAACCTGATCTCCACAGATGATCGGGGGCTACATAAGGCAGTGCCATTGGGAGGAGTGGCTGAACCATTTAGCTGATATTCACTTCTTGGAGAAGCAGGTATATCTGATGGTTTCAGATACTCTACAAATGGACCGCTTGGAACAAGATGCCTATTCTCTGCAATTTGTTGTTGTCTCTGTGAATCGGGCTTCAAACATCTACCTCTCTGCGTGTTTGTGGGGTCTGAATATTTGCTTCTACAAGAAAAGAAAACACAATGTACACAATAAGACCTTGAGCTCCTAAAAGTTTTCAAATCACTGAAACAAATGTTCTTCAGAAGTCCCCAAAAAAAAAAAATTTAATAATAAAAATAAAAGAGCATCCTATAAAAAATTATGAAAGAATATCCAGAAGCAAGGGCTGAACAATTTCTATCAGCCAATCGCAGCTGCCGAAAACACAAAATATGTAATAATAAAATGGAACAAAATAAAAAATAAAAAAAATCACATCATATCACCACATCTTCCAATAAACATTCCCATTAGCAGAAAAATAAACCCAGTAATAATTCACATGGAACAGGACAAACAAATTCACAAGAACAGCCTAAAGAAATGCCAAGATCTTCTCTTCCACTCCTCAAAAAACTCAATTACTCGTATATATCTAAGAAGTTACAAACAAGAAACAACCCACCGTAACTGCTACCAATCAATCAAACCTTAAGAAATCAGAAATCTTCACTGATCAAATGACACAAATATCCCCAAAGTCGAACCCATCAAACCAAGGATAACTCCCCAACTCCCGACATAACCATCACCCACATAATTCTAGAAAACTCTACCAAAAACAGAAAAAAGATAAAAATCAAATGGAAGTCAACCGAACATCCCACGGGCCAAACTGCAACAGAATTCCCAAATATGTAAAAAATAAAAATAAAAAAAATCGGCGTATCTATCACTGCCATCAATTGAATTTACCACAGAATCTATATAAACAATAGAAATTTCAAGCAATCAAATAACATCACAGAAAACAGAAATTCAGAAAAAACCCAAATACCCACTTCCCACAATCTCCGCCTGAAACCCAAAATTCACAAGATTTAAACAACCGGTTACCTGTAAAATCCTGCCAGCGCATGATCCGACTGGTCCTCCGAAGACCCAGAGGAGCTGACGCTCGAGACGGATCCAGAAACTATCCCGCGGTCATGGACCAAAGACAACCCCGACAGGGGGGTTGGGCGAGGGAGTGGGAGGCCCCGCTTCTCCAGCACACCATCGGAATCGAAACCGGGAGCAGACCCGGTCGCAGAATCTCTGTTGTTGGGCGAATTACGGGCGAAGATCTCGTCGAAACTCTTGGGTTTTTCTTTTGATTTCCTGTCTTTGATGGGAGCTGGATCTTCTTCCTTCTTTCTGTTGGAATTGGATTTTCTTCCCCACCAAGCAGGCATGTTGTATGTGTGTGTGTGTGAGGGAGAGAGAGAGAGAAGAAGAAGAAGAAGAAGAAGACGAAGAAGCTGCGTCTGTAGAGATAGAGAAAAAGAAAGAGGTAGAGGGAAATGCTGTATTTGTAGAGAGAGAGAGAGAGAGTTACAGTAGCTGACAGCTCAGCAGTTGGGGCCGGCGGGCGGTGGTTGGATTAAGCGGGTGCTGACGTGGCAATGGGGAAGGAGGGTGTTTGTGCTCGTGCTGAGAAGGGGCGTTGGATGGAATCTTCCTCGGCCATCGCGCGTTTGGATCTATCTCTCAATCTCTCCCTTTTTCTTTTCTTTATTGGACAGAAGCGTGCGGGTTGGGTCGCTCGATTCTGTGTCCTGATAGTTATCTCTTTTCTTGCAGTTATCCATTGTGCCCGGACGTGGATTCGCATGAAGTTCCTGCTACACGAAGTTAGGTGGGGCTCACCGTTATATTTGTGAGAAATCCACACCGTTCATCCGTTTTTTCAGATCATTTTATTACATGGGACCAAAATTAGTTAGATCTAATATTCAAGTGGGCTTCACATAAAGGAAACAGTGTTTAGGGAAATGCTTACCGTTGAAACCTCCTTAGGGTCCACTACGATGTTTTTATGTCATCCATACCGTTCATAAGGTGAATGAACTGAAAACATAAATATCATATTCAAAATTTCTCTGGCCGTACGAATGTTTCAAAGGTGTAAGTTCCATCCTCACTATTTTCTACCATGATGTGCATTTAAGTTTTGTATCTAACTAATTTTTATTTCCATCTAACAAAACGGATGGACGGAGTGGATTTCTCACAAACATCACTGTGGCCCCCACCCGGCTTACCGCTGCAGTAACTTCTTGCAAAAGGTTTTTCAGGAAATCCGCGTCCAGTGTGCCCTTCCTCGACCAACTTCACACGCACCTTTACACGCCGCGCACGTGCTGAACTTTTTAGTGGGTGATGTCACAGCCAATCAGAACGAATGGGTTGCTTACGGACGCGGATTTCCTCCGCTGGGATGCTATGTTTACGGTGACGTTTCTGATAAATCCACACCGTCCATTCGTTTTTCCAGATCGTTTTAGGATATGTGAAAAAAAATGAGTTGGATCCAATATTCAAGTGGACCGCACGAGAGTAAACAGTGGGGATTCAGTTACCACCGTTTGAAACATTTGTATGGCCAAAAATTTTCATATCAGGCTAATTTTTTATGCTTTCACTTCATCCCAGTGGAAATGACCTTATAAACAGTTTGGATGGTGTATAAACATCAACTTAGATCCCAAAAAGGTTTCAACGGTAGTAAAGTCTTTCTCCGGTTTTCCCTCTCGTGTGGCGGCCTCGACTTTTAGATCCAACCGATTTTTGGTATCATACACTGAAATGACCTGAAAAAACGGATGCACAGAGTAGATTTCTCAGGAACATCACAGTAGGCCCCATCTAGCATCCCATAGCAGAAATTTCCTTCAAAACGCTTTTGCAGGAAATCCGCATCCGTGGCTTAGGAGAGAACCTGCCAACTGTCCCATTATCTGTGGCTCAGATCTTCCACGCAAGTAAGAGGGAATTGCGCGAGCCACGTGTAAAACCGATTTTGTAAGCGAGATCACCTACAACCGGTTGAATGCTATCGTGTCATGCAGCCCTGTCTTTTCCAGCAACATGCCGCTCGTGTAGGATGACATCGGTGCCGTGAGTCACCTGGCACAAAAGCCAGGCTAGTCGGATTATCAAGTGGGCCCCGCAGTTGGAATAAAAAGACAACTGATGGTCTGACACTGACTCAATATGCAGCTATGACCCACCTAATGAGCGGATCAGCTTGATTTTCGAGGCTGGTGATTTCGGTTTGCATCGTATAATTTTCTAGACAGGTGACGTGTACAGATCTCCTATAAAGGTTAGGTTGGTTGGGAAAAAGTGGGGTTGTATGGTATCTTAGTGTACAGCCGTTTGCAGGTAAGCAGTTATCTTTTCAGGAATTATGGGACACGGCTTCGGTAGATCCGGTCGGTGGATCCCCGACGGTGGAGCTACGATGATGTAGGCGTCTTACATCCATGCTGTCCATCTGTTTAATCGTATCAATTTAGGGTATGAGCCCAAAAATGTAGTATATCCAAATCTCAAATGGACCACACCACATGAAACATTGGTGATTGAACGATCACCGTTAAAAACTTTTTGGGGGCTATGGGAATGTTTAAATTCAATCTAATCTGTTGATAAAGTTACAAAGACATGAGTAAAAGGACCACACAAATATCAGTATGATCCAAAACTTCTGTGGCCCACGAAAAGTTTTTAACGGTCAATTACTACTGTTTCGTGTATTTTTGTGTCCATAACCCGAAGCGATCTGGTGAAAAGGTTGGACGGCGTGGATATAGGAAACATATATCACAGTTGGCTCCACAGTCAGAGATACACCTCGGGCATCCATGAAGCCGCGTGTATGCAACCTTTGGTAGGTCGGGAGGGCACGCGGATTAGGTGGTGTTGTCCGCACCACCCCCCAACGGTGGACGCGGATTGCGCACTGAGTTACTCGGTACGCTTTTATCGTACTGAGTAAACTCAGTTGGGCTCACTGTTAATGTATGTGGTTTATCCACACTGTCCATCCATTTTTACTGATAATTTTAATGGTTGATACCAAAATTGAAGTGAATCCAAAGCTCAAGTGGACCATTACACAGGAAACAGTGTGGAATAATGATTTCCACCATTGAAATTTTCTTAGGGTCCAAATTAATTTTTATTTTTCATCCAACCTGTTCATAAGATCACAAAGACATGGATGAAGAGAAACCATAAACATCAGCTTGATCCAAAACTTCTTTGGCCTCCAAAAAATTTTCAATGGTAGAGGTTCAATCAAACAGTTTTCCTGTAGTGTGGTCCACTTGAAATTTTAATTTATTTCATTTTTGGGTTATAGTCCTAAAATTATCTGTTAATATCGATTAACGGAGTGGATAAAATAAATAAATAACAGTGGACCTCACACAGTTTACTCAGTACGCTAAGGGTACCGAGTTACTCAGTACGCAATCCGCTTCCCGTACTGACAGCATCAGTAGCGAGGTGTGGATAAAACATATACATCACGGTCGGGGCCACAGAGTCGGGTCAGTAGTGATACAGGTGGTGTTGGAATCACCAAGCAATCCGCGTCCGGTTGGGAAGACTTCCTTCCAAAAAATATTTCGCATTGATGGGAGTCCTCGTCTCTTCTCATTGCCAGTGTGTGGGGGAAATCACAACCGTCCATATCGTGGTTCTAATAAAAAACAGGAACTAATTATAACCAGCTGGCTGAATGCTAATACCACCAGCTGTTCATACCGTAGATCTCATTCTGATGAATGGGCCCAGTGCTCCCGCCAATGAGTTACTAGACGCATTCAATTACTGCACAGAGCGGGTTGCACGGACACGGATTTACTGCGGAAGCCTTTGCGGGAAGTTCCTGCGGTGGGAACCAAGGTGGGGCCCACTGTGATGTTTGTGAGAAATCCACCCCGTCCATCCATTTTTTGAGTTCATTCTAGGCCATTAGGGTAAAAATGAACCAGACCTAATGCTCAAGTGGGCCTAAAACGTGAGATTTGAACGTCCACAGTTGAAATATTCATGGGCCACAGAAGTTTTGAATCATGTTTATTTTTGCGTTTCCAATTTATCCCAGTAGGAATGACTTCATGAACGGTATGGATGGCATGTAAACATCACTGACGAGTTTCAACGGTAGGAATTTCTCTAACCACCCTGTGGTGTAGTACGGCCCACTTAAGTGGTGGACTTTCTCACTTTTGTTTTCATTTCCTTAAATGAGCTCACAAAACGTATGGATGGAGTAGATTTCTCACAAACATCACGGTGCCCCACATCAGTTCCCAGCGCACGAACTCCCCTGGGAAAGGCTTCTACAGGAAATCCGCATCCTGGTTTCACGGGGTGTACACGAACCGAGCTAGCTTAGTTAGTTCGCTCCACTCGAATAAGCTCGATTCAACTTGGTTCGGAGCTGAGTTTGAGCTGAATCGCGATGCATCTCCCAGATAGGTAGAAGACTACCTTTGTCATGAACAAAGGGCTCTATTGTTATTGAGTCATGCCATTTCGCCTAAAAAATGCTAGGGCCACGTATCAAAGGTTGGTTAATTAGATGTTCGCCAAGCAGATAGGACATACAATGGAAGTGTATGTCGACGGCATGCTTGTAAAGAGTGTCAGGGCGTTTGATCACCTGACAGACCTCGGAGAAACTTTTACCATCCTCCGAGAATACCAGATGAAACTGAATCTTGCGAAGTGCGTCTTCGGAGTCGGTTCCAGTAAATTCCTCGGATTTCAAGTTAGCCAGAGGGGTATTGAAGAAAATCCTGACAAGATTAAAGCACTCCTCGACATGAGTTCGCCTTGAACTGTCAAAGGAATACAGTGCCTCAGAGGACGAGTAGCCACGCTCGGACGATTTATATCCAGAGCTACGGACAAATGCCTTCCTTTCTTCCAGCAGCTGAAGGGACACAAGAAGGTAAAATGGACGCCAGAATGTGAGCAGGCCTTCAAACAATTGAAACAGTATTTACGCTCACCACCCCTGCTGTCCAAGTCTGAAGAAGGTGAATCCTTGTTCCTGTATCTCGCGGTCTCGGCCTCAACTGTCAGCTCGGTCTTAATAAGAGAAGTAGAGGGTAAGCAACATCCTATATACTATGTAAGTAAGGTCATGGTATCCGCCGAGATGAGATACCCACCTTTGGAGAAGCTAGCACTCAGCCTCGTCATCTTGGCTCGAAGATTTCGTCCGTACTTCCAAGCTTACTCCGTTGTCGTGTTGACTGATTCCCCTCTCAAACAAGTTCTCTAGAGGCCCGAAGTTTCGGGTCAGTTAACCAAATGGGCCATCGAACTTAGTGAATTCGACATCCAGTTCCGTCTAAGGACGTCGATTAAGGGTCAAGTCGTGGCCGACTTCATTACGGAATTCACTACTCCGAGCGGATGCGAGATCAGTACCAAAGTCGAGACAACTCCTCCGACTGATCCCCCAAGTAATCAAAAGGCGTTATCAGAGTCAGGATGGATTCTTTATGTAGACGGGTCGTCTAATGCCAAGCGTGCCGGAGCAGGGATTGTCCTAATCGCACTTGATTCCATACCCATCCAATATGCAATCAGGTTCGGTTTCAAAGCCTTGAACAATGAAGCAGAGTACGAGGCCCTGTTTGCAGGGCTCAGACTGGCGACAAGTTCGGGAGTCCAATTCCTCCAGGTCCAATGCGATTCTCAGCTGGTAGTGAACCATATCTCCACCAAGTACAAGGCCAATGAGACGATGATGATTGCTTATCTAGACGAGGTAAGGAAGTTAATAGAAAGATTCTGGAGCTGCATCATCCACTAGGTCCCCAAAGCGAAAAATTCGTGCCTCGGCCACAAAAGGGAAGATTCCACGAATCATCCCTGTGGAGTTCATAGAGCATCCAAGCATCGACCAAGTGGAGAAGAAAACGCTCAACCTAGTGGATGACACTCCGAGCTGGATGGATCCGATCTTTAGATACCTTACTTCTGGTGAGGTCCCCTCGGATAGGCTGGAAGCCAGACGCCTGAAGATCAGAGCGGTGCGGTACGTCATCCTAAACGGTACCCTATATAAGAAAGGGCATTCTTAACCCTAACTCAGGTGCCTCCGACCCGATGAGGCAGATTATGTGATTCAAGATATTCACAAAGGAATCTGTGGAAACCACTCTCACAGCCGAACCCTGACCCTTAAGATACTCCGACAATGGTATTTTTGGCCAACTCTCAGGGAAGACTTGAAGAACTATGTTCAAAGGTGCGATAAATGCCAGCGTTATGCGGCTGTGCCGAGGCAACCTGCAGAGGAAATGATGCCTATCAGTGGTCCATGGCCGTTCGCTTAGTGGGGAATTGACATCATCGGCCCCCTGCCCACAAGAAAGGGGCAACTCAAGTTCGTCATCGTTGCAGTCGACTACTTCACCCAATGGGCCGAGGGTGAGCCTGTTGCAAAAATTATAGAACAGAAGGTGATTGATTTCGTATGGAAAAACATCATCCGCCAGTTCGGGATTCCACGCACCATTGTGTTTGATAATGATAAGCAGTTCGACAATGACAAGTTCCGAGGCATGTGCCAGGGGCTCGGTATCACAAATGCATATTCTTCGCCTCGGCACCCATAATCCAATGGACAGGTGGAAGCAGTTAATAAAGTCATCAAGCATCATGTTAAGACAAAGTTGGAGAATGCAAAAGTCAATTGGGCCGAGGAGCTCCCATTCGTCCTCTGAGCCTACAGGACCACAGCTCAGTCGTCTATCGGGGAAACTCCATTTTCGCTATCCTACAGCTCAGAGGCAATGGTGTCGGTTGAAATCGGCCTCCCTACGGCTCGGTTCAGAAATTACCAAGAGAACCAGAACGCCAAACAGATGACAGCTAACCTGGACCTACTGGAAGAGGCCAGAGAAGTCTCTAGACTCCGAGCCGCCGCTCGACATCAACAGGTGGCGCGATTCTACAATTCTAAAGTCAAGACCAGGCGGTTCCGCCCAGGGGACTTAGTCCCTCACCGAGTCTTCTAGAACACCACTGATCCAGGGACTGGGACGCTCGGGCCTAATTGGGAAGGGCCTTATCGCGTGGTCTGATCAACTAAACCAGGCTCTTACTACTTAAAAGACCTTGAAGGCCACCAGCTCCCCCACCCCTGGAATGCCGAGCACCTAAAAGTTTACTATCCATGATGGAACAACCATTAAGGCTCTCAACAAATGTACGCTTCCAAGCAACTAGCCTTTAAGGCTCTCAATAAATGTATGCCTCTGAGCAACTAGCCTTTAAGGCTCTCAATGAAATTCACCACTTCCTATCTACATGAACGAATTATCTACCAAGGAAAAGTTGCCTCTCATATGCAGAGGCAGATTAAACGAGCTGATCCCTTAAAGAAGGGGTTAGAGCGTTATCCCAAAAAAAGTCGACAAGACATCCCCTCTTAGTCAAGGGAAAAGCCGATGGACGACCCGACTCCTCAACAGAGGAGTTGGCTCATAGCCCAGCTAACGGATAGATCGAAGGTTTCTCGCCAATTGTGAGACAAGTCGACCCCTTAGGGATTCAGACTTATTTAAAAAAAAAAAAAAATTCCACAAGACGACATTGAAACAGGCTGACCCATCAAAGAGTCAGCTCGGTAATGCCCTAAAGTAAACCGACCTGTTGATGAATCAGGTTGGTAAACAACAATAAAAAACTAACTACATATAAAGAAAAAATCATCATCCAGGTGCCCTCTCCAG
This sequence comes from Magnolia sinica, assembly GCF_029962835.1. Classification (NCBI taxonomy): domain Eukaryota; kingdom Viridiplantae; phylum Streptophyta; class Magnoliopsida; order Magnoliales; family Magnoliaceae; genus Magnolia; species Magnolia sinica. Next base: position 19,581,807 of record NC_080574.1, on the reverse strand, counting down.
AGGGTCAAAAATCATCATTCACACGCCCTCTTCAGAGGGTCAAAATATTCTCCATCACATCATTCAAAAAAAAAAACCAAGTTTTTAAAAGTCTTGAAAAAGAAGATAAAATCTACGAGGTCGGAGGGGGAGGAGGAGCTTGGGAGCTGGGACCCTGATCCGGGTGGACATCTTCAGTAGGCTTCTCTCCGGTGTCTTCGGGCAACAACGACTTAAGGTTGAGGTCCGAGTATAGGTCCTGGACCGCTTCAATACAGGCGTCGAAGCCACAGTTGTAAAACTTCATGGCTTCAGCGACCCTTTCCTTTGAGGCTTTGAAGGCCTCTACTGCGTTGCTCACAGCCAGGGCCAGAGATGCCTCATCCTTAGCTCGTTAAGCGTCCCTCGCCTGAGAAACCGCTCCACATTGTTCTTCTGCTGCTTCAGCCCTAGTCTGCTCTAGTGCTTCACCGAGCCTAGCACTCTCCTGGGTGAGCAAGTCTACGTGGGCCCTGGCTCGGGTCAGCTCCGCCACGGCAGCATCACATCGGACATTGAGATCACTTATGATGTCCCGCAGCTGAAGCTCTCAAAGCTTCCCATCTTCAAGTTGCCGACGTAGCTCACCCTATTCCAACAGGAGGAAAGTAGCCTCATCCCGAAAGATTCCTGCCTCGCTCCTGAGAACCTCCACCTCGGTCTCTCTCTTTTCCAGTTCTCGCACTCTCTCCCGAGTCAAAAGAAGTCTCGGGACGGACTGAATGAAAAACAGAAGTATGAAAAAAATGGAAATGAAGGCTAAGAAACAGGAGTAACGGAAGATACCATATAGAATACGGAAGCCATGTCATTCAGAAAAGAGTTGTCCGACTTGGTGAGAAGGCTCGCTATCTCCTCCTCTGGGGCATGCTTGACAGCCCGGGGAACCAAGCAAGACATATGGTAGCCCGGCTCGAACCTCCCGGCACTCGTCCCCACTCGGGCCGACCTAATCGCTTCCTTGGCTCCTACCCTGCTGCCTGCTGAGGCCTGAGCCTCGACCCCAAGGTCATTCCCAGCCTTGGGAGGAGAGATCATGGCATCAGCCAGCTGAACGGCCTCCTCCCACTCGGATGAAGAAGGGACAACAATGCAAGGCTCGGGGGCTGTGGGAGGAGCCTCAGCAGTAGGGGGAGCAGCAACAGGTGGGGGGTTGGAGCCGGGAGATTGATAACAGCTGCCTGAGTTGTAGTAACAGAAATTGGAGTTGCAGCTGGAGCTACAACAACAAAAACTGGGACGGAGGGGCCCTCCCCGCGAGAAGCGGCCTGCTTCCTCCGAACCGTGGTCTTCGTTCGGGGCTCGGCCCTCAACATCCCCTCAACCGTTGGGGCGGCCTTTCTCTTCCGAGACCCAGGTGCCTCAGCCATGCCTGTGTAAAAAATAATGGATCAGTTGTCAAACTAAAAGATTTAATTCTTCCAAAGCAGCAGCAAAAAGACTTACTGAAGGAGGTGGGGAGCGGCTTAAATTTGTACAGCTCGGACCAATGGAGATTGGCGGCAGTGATCAGATCTGACCAAGAGTGAAGTTCTCCCGATCGCGCCTTGGCCTTAGCAACTTGGTTCTTCTGGTCTAAGGTGAGGAGAGGCAAACCCCTTAAAAATCTATAAAGATAAGAGAAAAAGATTAGTCCAACTACGACAGAAGGAAGAAGGATATAGAAAAAATGTACGAAGTCCAACCTGGGGTAGTGAATCAGGTGGGGACCCGAGTCGTCAAGCTTCCGAGCTCCGTTGTCGGCGCCTCCCATTTGCCCGAAGCCCAGAACCATTTATTTTTCCAGTCCTTATTAGAGGACGGAAGATTCATAACCAATCCTGACCCTTTACTGCCTCAGGTCGCGAAGTAGTACCATGGCTCATGACTATTGTGCTTGACCAGATACAGGCTCACTAACTCCTTTGGTATCAGTTCGGGGTTACCAACTTGACGCCAGATGATGAAGGAAGAGATTAGAACCCTCTAAGCGTTGGGGGTAAATTGAACAGGAGCTAGTCCCAGGTGAGCAGTCAGGGCGCGGACGAAAGGGTGCATGGGGAGTCGGAGCCCACATTGCAGTGCGCAGAGAAAAATGGCGACTTTCCCTTTAGCAGGCACGCCAACAGTATCCAGGGGCTCGGGTGCCCTTATCTGCACGGAGTTCGAGATATCAAACTCCGAACGGATCCACCCCATCTGAGACTCCGTGAGCACGGAGCCTCCTGGGACAGCCTCCGAGGCTCGCCCACTCGGGGGCATCTCAGCCGCCTCTATCGCTGGAGCTCGGGGTGCTCGAGCAGCCTTCTTCCTGCCAACTCGGCTAGTCCAAGTCCCCGCCTCCTTCTGTCTACGGGGTGAAGGGTGTAAAGGTACAGCTTCAAAGGGACCCTCAGATGCCCCTCTTTTGCCGTCAGAGCTCCCCGGCTCGGAGTCGTCATAAAAATCCTGAACCATCTCCAGATCAGATGACATCTTGTGAGGGAGGAGTATAGAAAGGCACAAGAAAGAAGACTCACCGAGCAATCACCGGAAATCGCCTCTGTCGTAAATGTTTGGTCGGTCGGAATTGCCTTGTCAAAAACTTGTAATCGGTCAGAATCGCCTTCACCGAAAATCGCCTCCTCCGATGCACACTCAAATACAGAATGCAAAAGTGGAGAGAGCATTTCCGAAGGGACCTTAAATAGGTTGTATAAAATCTTCACATTAATGGTGAGGAATGATGGTCGTAGCCGAATCATTGCAAGCCGACTTAAGAGCACACGTGGCCATGCGCTACTGGCTCGGGCTCTACCATGCGGTACGCTTCTGACATCGAGTTGCGTGCTCCAGTAAACAAAACGGCACCCGAGCAGGGGAAGGGCCGATTGAACGCCTCACAGAGTATATGTGGCAGTCAGCCATTGGTGAATAACGATTCAAAATCTTAACCGTCACTATGCGTCCACTGAAGATAGGCTCGAGGATGGGAAATTCCGAGGATGCGGCACTTCGAACATAGAGGTCTTGATGAAAATGGCGCATATGAGGAGCGTGTTAGAAGAAACGACTGATCTTCTAAATATCATTCTCTCTGAATTTGCATTCGACCTCGAAGAGTAGGGGGCTTATGTTATGGGAAGATCCGAGCCCTTTATAATTCCGAGGGTTAACATCAAACTAATCCGATCGGACACACGAACATCCGACGTGATACACAACGGAAGGGTTATCTGTCAAGTCATAGCTACACTCCTACGTGGAGTTGCAGGAAAACTCAACTCGACAAGATAGGTCCGCCGCTTGACTCGGAACTCGGAAGGAAGGCATTCAGAATGCTTAACAGATAAATGAAGTTAAGTCACACTTCGTCTAGATCAAAGCTTGGTTCGGACTCATGACACAGTACGCGTCTAATAAATCAACGGTAGGGTCTTGGAAAGAGAACATCAGGACAGGCGCGGACGGATCTCTATATGATGACCTTAAGCCCGGCAAGGTGGGCTTCCACTGAAGAAAGACGTCCATCCGAGCCGAGGCCTCGTCCTTATCCTCATCTTCATCTGAAGAAGGACATCCGAGCTGGGGACCTCGTCCTCGTCCTCATCCTCATCTGAGGAAGATCATCCGAGCTGGGGGCTCGTCCTCATCATTACCCTCATCTTCGTCTGAAGAGAGATATCCCGAACTGAGGCCAGGATGGAATATGGACGCACCATGTGCTAAAATAGGAAACTTGGAAACTACCTTAAGCAAACACGACCGATTTTCTCACTCACAGATATGCACGATATGCTACGCGATTCCAGGATTGCGGGTAATATTTTCATGATCCGGAAAATCCCGTTGATGGAACGAATCCTGCCGAGATTAATGGACCCAGACCACTTGATAGTCAGGTGTAAATACCGTAAGACTCCATTGCTACAGGTATGTAACATCTCACACTCTCTCTTGGCTCCTCAACTTAGACCCAAATTTTCTTGACCTGACTTAGGCATCGGAGGGTCCCCCGGCTTAGCCAGGGTCTCCTTTGCTTGTTAGTGTGCAGGCTCGAGACGTTTAAGCGGGTCAGACCTCGAGAGTTGAAGTGGAGAGTCGTCCAGATTTTGTCATCAACAAAACTATTGTCTCTGTTTGTAAAATAGTAAGATTTTGAAGTTACAGTTTAGGTGTCTGTGAAAATGCCTTAATGGCGAACTCGGCTCGATCTTAGTTCAAACTCGGCCCTAGCTGTTGGCTGAATCGAGCTGAGCTGGCCAATTAGGCTCGAGGATTGAGCCAAGCTGAGGTCAACCATTGGCCGAGCCGAGTTCAAGCTGAGGCCAGCTTGACTCGTTGGACCCCATGTACACACCAAGTTGCACCATGAAGATCATCCCAAAACAAAAAACAGGCAGAACCACTCATCAGGTGGGCCTCACCATCGATATAAATGGGCGGCTGAGTTCCTCACTCAATGTAAAGATCCGGACCACCTGAGGAGTGGATGGACCTGATTTTTGAAACAAATACTCTTCATTGCAGCCCAACCTTTGCATGGATAAGATATCGCAATCAGTTATTGGGATAGGGTGTGGTTGTAGCGTACGACTGACTGCAGGAGATCATTTCTCAAAATTTCAATACATGGTATGGGCAATGGCATGTCAACGTTCTACAATGCATGGTGTGGGATGGGGATTTATAGATCGGAGCCGTCCATCTTGTGGGCCCTAACACTGATAGACAATGGTGTGAGAAAACACGACGGTTGGATTGGATTATCTTATCCATCCATCACTTAAGCTGGTGTGTAGAGGGGTTGGGTTATATATGCGTGTGAGATTAGCTTCCATCCATGTAGTATTTAGAGTTAGATCATCATTTTATAGGTCCCACACATGTGGATATCCAATCAATCGGGTCACATAAAGTGAACCCCACATACATATAACCACATATCTACGGTTGTGATCGCTTGAGACAAAAAGTAACAAATTCAATAATTTCTCGACTGAAATTTTACAAAATCAAAATTCTATTTATAAGGTTAGATTTGCATTTCTCTTTCTATATTTTAAATAGAAATAATTTAATAAGTATTTTAGTTGGAATATGAAAGAGAAAGCGAAAAGTTAAGTGACCTCAGCATGATGTCACCCATTTTGTAAGGCAGACGGGCCCACACAGGCTGTCCAAAATGAATACGAACCGTCCATTCTTCCTCTCTAATTTAGACAGAGAGAGGGTCGTACAATATTACTGACATACTGTCCCCGAGGTAACATTTCCACTGTTTGTTTATGGTCATCGTGTATGGCAAAAGAAAGTACTCTGCAGGAGTATTAAATTAGTTAGTCCCCTTGTGGCCATTGATGGAAACGATGGATCTATCCATGTCATCGCACCAATCCATCATTTTCCACCGTTGGATTGCATAGAGAACTCATAGAAAACTACATGACCCATTTTCCACCGTTGGATAGCACAGAGGAGTCGTCACACTCAGAAATTGTTTACGGTCCAAAAATCAGATTGGTTAAACAATTCTAACCTCTGATTTGTGGACACTTGTTAGTTAAAAAGGACCAATGAGCATTTTTAACCACTCAATAAATGTCCACCATCAAGTAGTGATTATCAAATAAATCTAATACACAATTTGGAGACTTTAATTAGAATTGCTTGGCTTCCAAGATTGCCATTTCCAAGTAATTTAAAAGAGCTCGCTTATCACCAATCACTCACTGCCAGAGTACCGAGTCTCTTTTTCTAAGGTAGTAGTTGAGGGAGGCAAGATAATTAATAAACACCTTAAGAAATGAGAATGATTTTTTAATTTTAATTTTAATTTTTAAACTAATCACACGGGGCAAGGTACTGTAACTTCTTTCTAGCCAACATGTCACTCGTGTAAAGCATCGTTACCACGAAACTAGCAGACCCCACCATGGAGGTTATCTATGTCAAAAATCAAAGTATTCTACTAAGCTGATGAGTCACATAGTTGGAATTAAGGGACAACAAACCAACGGTTTGGATTAGCGTAGAGGTGTAGCCTATCTGTGATCTGACTCAACATAGAGGCATGACGTATCTAGTGAGCAAATCCGCTTGACTTGTGGTAGGGTTGGTGCATCCGTTGTTGTTATTACAAGTAGGCTAGTTGTACCAGTCCTATCCTTGGTAATATTCAGTATTTACTAGCTACGACCATCATGTTCATCTTACATAAAAAATAATAATGCTGGGAAGGATGTGATGGGGTGGATCACCGTCTTCCTCTAGGAATAACTACTCCAAATTTATAGAGCTCTTTCGCCGTCATGGAGCTTCATCAAATTCACGAGGGATAAAAATATAAATAATTTCTAATAAATTTGAAATAAGTTAATTGATGATATAAAAAATGAAATTATAATCTAATCGAAGTTTTAGACTCAAACTCCCTAAAAACATGACTTACTATTTATAGATGGCCTCCATTCCTACTAAACTTTATGGTTTTCAGCTAAAATAATAAGTGTCCAATTTGGTAAAACCACGTTATTCTCGTAATATTTCTAAGCCCTATTTAATTTTCATGTTGGGCACGGCTCCTAAAACTCAAAGTATCGAAAGTTATACTCGAATTGGAACTTACTATTTATAATAAAAACGAAAATAGAAAGTAACTTTTGGTCGTTGATTTGATGGATTCTCACAAATCTAACGTGGGCAACCCAGCATTAGTAGGGTTGGTTAGCTAAAGCAGCTTATCCTACCTCAAAATCATATATAGTAGGTTGAAAAACTCATTCTAATTTGCAAGATATGATTGTTTTAAGGTCCTGATAGTCTGGATCATTTCTACCTTCGATCGGGCCTTCCTTGGTCCATCTTTGTCATAAAAGTATTTGCGACCCAGTCTACATCATTTTTCTAGCATATTTTGAAAATGACAAATTGCCCCTATCTTAATCCTCTTTGAGCTATCTTTCATATGGAGGAGAATAATAGCTCTTCTCATGGAGGAGAACTTTGTTATACATTTGATATAAACATTTTCGTCATTTTCTAATAATTGCTAACCGAACTAATGAAAAAGTAGCAAAATATTATTTGTAATAATGATAAACTAATAATAGTTATTTGCAAATCATATGTTTTTATATAAGTATTTGCAAATATCTTATTATTATTATTATTAATGTGGTCATATGCAAAAACTTCATATTATTATCATTGGTGCAAGGGCCACTTTCATCTTGTCACATTGGTTCTCTTTTTCGCCTATTCCATCATTTAAACATGACCAAAAACCATCCAAAGTGCAGGCGCATGACACGTGGGACATCGGAAAGTTTGCGTACGATCCAAGTGATTCACCATGTGGAACCACTCATAATATGCCCTTGCCCAAAATCAAAGCAAGACTGGACTATCATATGTGATATGTTGAAAAACTCATCCCAGTTTGCAAGATACGACTATTTTAAGGTCCTGATGGTCCGGATCATTTCCACCTTTGACCAGGCCTTCTTTGATCCATGTTTGTCATGAAGGTATCTATGACCTAGTTTACATCATTTTTCTAGCATATTTTGAAAAATGACAAATTGCCCCTATCTTAATCCTCTCCGAACTATCTTTCCTATGGAGGATGATAAAAGCTCTTCTCATTGAGGAGAACTTTGTTGTACATTTGATATAAACATTTTTGTCATTTTCTAATAATTGCTAACCAAACTAATAAAAAAGTTGCAGAATATTATTTGTAATAACACTATATTAAGAATAGTTATTTGCAAATCATATGTTTTTATATAAGTATTTGCAAATATCTTATTATTATTATTATTAATGTGGTCATATGCAAAAACTTCATATTATTATCATTGGTGCAAGGGCCGCTTTCATCTAGTCACATTGGTTCTCTTTTTCGCTTGTTCTATCATTTAAACATGAATAGGAGGAACCGTCCAATGTGTAAGCACATGACACGGCAGATGCAGGAAGGTTTGTGTACGACTCAAGTCATTCACCATGTGGATCCACTCATAACATGCCCTTGCCCAAAATCAAAGCAAGACTGGACTTCACGTGGGAATTGATATCACACGTGTATCATATCATTGCTCATGTTCATTAACCCATTTGATTTCCTAAAGTCAAGAGGTTTTTTTTTTTTTTTTTTTTTTTAAAGAAAAAAAAAGAAAAGAAAAGAGAGAAAGGAAATACCTAACAATATTATCTTGTTAGGCCATGTGTGCTTGCAATGGGGGGTTATTTTATACTCTGGCAAAGTAGGATGCTGAATACGCAGTCACTCAAAATTTGTAAACGTGGCATGCATGTATTAATTCAAATTAAACTATGTAAATTGTGGAACCTAATTTGCCAAGTGTCACAGTCGGAAAATCAGGTTGGCTAAACAATCTTAGCCTCTAATCATAGATACTTGTTTTGTTAAGTTAGGACCTTTTGAATATTTTCATCTTTAACCGTCCAATAAATGTCCATATCTCTGTCCACGTGTCTCCGCCAGAGTATTAAAGTGTTCTCTTTTCATTAAAGGGGAATGATACCATTAATTCTTAAGATAATTTCAGGATTGATTATGATTGCATCTTCTTTATATATTTATGTCTCCGTGCCTATGTCGGATTGGACCGTCCAAATTTCAGGCCATGATGTGAATTAGCATAGCCTGATAATCACACCCATCAGATGATCTTAGATGTTGATTGGTGACCAGAAATTAGACAGATAAAACGGAAAATGGCTTATCATCCACCTTTGGTAGGGAAGGGTTCATTGATTAGACAGTTGTGTTTGGATGATTGGTGTGAGATTTGGGTGATCAACTATGCGTAGTGTGACCTACAATTTGAACGGTTCTGATCAGCACACATATGACGTGATTTCCTTTTGTGAAACAACTGGCATCATCGGCCACGCATTAAGTGGCCCATCTGCCATATTCCAACATAGATGTGTACGCGCCAACGGTAGCGAATCTTTATGTCACGGTTCTGTAATGATATCATTAGCCATTAGAAAATAAAGATTGAAATTTGTAATCTAGGAAGAAAACTCTAGCCTACCTCACCTGACCATTGCTCGAGTAACTTTCTCTAGCACAGACGAAATGACTCAACATGCATGAAATCCACCACGTCCATCAGGTAGACCACCCATTGTTGGCCTTGATACAAAAATATCAGGCTGATTCAACACTCACGTAGGCCACTCCATTAAATTATAACTAAAACCTCATGGAATGGCCCACCTGAGCTTTGGAATATGTGGTTTTTGGGTAATTCTTTCATCGTGATAAGGAAGATCAGATGAATGGATTGGATGGCATATAAAAACCAAGGTGGGCTCTAAATATGAGTGGCCACTAAAGATGTCTGTATAAATGATTTTTTTTGGTACCATATAAAAATTACCAACGACTCATGTCCAATCAGTTGCAGGATAAGTTACAGTATAACCCCTCTGATAAACTCCAGCCTATTATATGTGTGGCATCCAACCCGTCCAGTTGGCTGGTCCTACCGTGAGGATTACTATATGCAAAAATTAGCCATAATTGGCCTCTTAAGTGGACCACATCATGGAAAATAATGGAAAATTGGTGATATACAAAAGAAAGATAGTTGTGATCCACTTGATGATTTCTTTTCCGCACAGGATGATCTTCATGGTGGGTCCAACCTTTTTAACGGCTTAGATTTCTGATATCTCGCAAACGTGGTGGGATGGAAATTATCCACTGTATTAGTGTTACATCTCCTTTTTATGATAACCATTTCACTTACATAAATACAGGTACGTGTGAACTACTAAACAATCAAATGGTACTAAAAAACAAAAAAAACAAATAAACAATCAAGCATTCTCTATGGATGAATAGTATAACTGTCGGTTGGAAGGATCTATAACATTTTCAGATGGGAACCACCTTCTGGTAAACCTAAGTTGCTAATCAGGTGGACCCCACCATGAGATAGGCCATGCTGGACATCTTGCCTTACTAATTATGATTCTAGCCACCGAATGAAAATGGAGAATTGGGTCTGTACATGCAACAACGGGCAACAAAATTGCATGGTTGGGATCATTCATGCATCTACGATGGGAGCTGGTGACGATTTGGATGATCACAGTTTAGTGGGCCCAAAAAATGGTGGGTCAGACCTTGTGTAGTTCCTATTGTATTTTATTCTCTATGTTAATCTTTTTCTATATGATAACTACACTTCTTTTAGCTTTCGGTGTGCAGTCTCTAGTGGAACATATTCTGTGATCCCAGTGGGGCCCTCCAATATACGTTTGGACAATGGAAAAGGCTTTTTAAAAACTAAAAAATGAATCAGACGGTCGTGGCCTTTCGAGTTTCACACGTTGAGAATAGGCTAGTCTTACTGCTGTCTTCGTCATTGTCATTGTCACTGTTGTTGTTTGTTGGATTTTATAAAGTTATCTCACGGTAAAAATGAATGGTTTAGATCATGGAGAATGATCACATATTGTATGGTAATTTTTTTATTTACACCTAGCTTGATGCAGTCTCAATCGAGGAATGAAAAGCAAACACGTATTTATGTCTCAAATCTTTCAGCAATAGAATTTGTTGATGCTATCGATAGACCTGCCTCAAGTGGTCGAGATGCAGCTCTTTAGTGATACTATATATGAGTATGTCATCAAAATAGACTACTAAGAACTTTCCCATAAAGGGTCTCAAAACCTGGGTCATCACACGCATAAAAGTACATGGTGCATTAGTTAAGAAAAAGGGTATGACCAACCACTCGTACAACCCATCATTCGTCTTAAAGGCTGTCTTCTATTCATCTCCTGGGCGTATGCGTACCTGGTGATACCCGCTCTTGAGATCTATCTTGGAAAAAATGGTGGATCTGGCTATCATGTTTAACATATCATCAAGCCTCGGTATCGGAAACCGATACTTGGTCGTGATCATATTAATGATCCTACTATTAACACACATCCGCCACGTACCATCTTTCTTAGGTGTTAATAGCGCTGGTACGGCACACGGATTCATGCTCTCACGGATGAAGCCTTTTTGCAGGAGTTCATTTATTTATCTATGCAACTCTGCATGCTCTGCAGGATTCATCCTGTAATGAGGAAGGTTCGGTAAAGTTGACTCTGGGACGAATCAATGGCATGCTGGATGTCCCGTATAGGTGGAAGCTCATCCGGTAAATCCTTAGGGAATACATCACTGTACTCCTCAAGAACCGAAGTCACCTCAAGGGGTAACTCTACATAAACCTCGGGTGTAACTTCCTTAGCCATTAGGGCGCACACCGTCGAATCATCCTCTGTCTCTTTCTCAAATTCTTTTGCATTTATGATATGTAGAGACTTCAGAATAGATTTCCTCACATCTTTCCTTGACTCACTCGTTTTCACATCCATAGCCTTGTCCATGTGGCTCTTGGGTGGCAACGAATTAATCTTGATTTTCTTGCCCTCATGCGTGAACGTACACATGTTCGAGCAACCAAAAATCGTGACATCTCTATCATATAACCACGGCCTCCATAGAATGATGTGACCTACATCCATAGGCAAAACATCACACCACAATATGTCTTTATATGAACCGATTTGGATGGGGACTAAACATTGCTGGGACACAGACATAGAAGACGTGTCAACCCAAGAAACCTTGTAGGGTTGAGGGTGAGGGATGAGCTTCAAACCCAAACGAGTGATTGTGCTAGCTGAGAATACGTTGGTGCAACTACCACTATTTATAATGACTTTATAATTTTTGTCACCGCTCTTGATAAACGTGTAGAAAATTGTGCTTTTGTGCCAATCATCACGCTCTTTGGCTTGCGCTAAAGCACATCTAACTACAACTAGTGGTGCAGTCTCTAGTTCTTCTTCTTCATAATCACTAGCACCTATCTCTGGATGATATTCCTCAACTTCATAAATACCCATGTCATCCGTATTTTCATTTGACTCATTTATGACTAGGACTTTCCCACAAGTTTTTACCGTGCACTGGTATGCGAAATGACCTGTACCTCCGCACTCATAACATCTCAAGTGACTACGACTACCAGGATTGACACCAAGGACACCTTTGCCCTTATCATCCTTAGGCTTAGGCGGTGCACTAGCCTGCGCCCTAGGCTGACTTCCAATGTTAAGTTTGGTTCTCTAAAAACCAAATCTAACAGTAGAGTCTCGGGACTTAAAGTGCCTCGTGACAGGATACTTTAGTTAAAGTTCTAACTCCTGTACAACTTGGTAAGCCTGATCCAAGTCACTCACTGCATGGGTTATAAGCTCACGCTGTAGATCCATGCGAAAACTCACCTTGAAACGCGCCAGCATCACTAAGGGATCCTCCTGAATATCACACCGCATCATATGCTCCTCAACTTTTGCGATGTAATCTACGAGTGACGTAGATCCTTGGCGTAATGCTTACCATTGATCCAGGAGCTTTTAGCAGTAAGAGAGAGGAAGATATTTTTCCTTTAATAACTCCTTCATCTCTACCCAATGTGCGACTGAGACACCTCCTGATCTCTCGATCCTATACTTCGTATTTGTCCAAAATAGTTTAGCTTGACCCACAAGTTTCATTTTCGCAAATCGCACCTGTCGGTTCTCAGACATCTCATACCATTCGAAATAATGGTCCATGTCCGCTAACCAATCAAGGAATGATTTTGGGTCAAGATGCGCATTAAAACTAGGAGCATCTACTTTAACACTCTTTAAGACCCTCTCATCAACATCATAACGGTCATGATACTTGATAGCAGGCTGTAGATTTCGCGCCCCTCCACGTCCTATCCCTCGGCCACGTGCTCCACGACCTCTACCATGATTTTCTACCCGTTCCTCAACTACTCCCCTTATGTAAAACTGTTTATCTCTTCCAATGTCAGAGATTTCTCTTGGGGATGCTTCTATCTGATCATACGGGTATTCGTGTTTCTAGATTGTGCCTCAATGGTGGCCAAACATTGGTTGATTGTGTTCATCATCTTAGTCAATTGTTCCATTTTGAAAATCGGGTGTAGACCAAATCCTTTACTAGTCCGAGTGGGCATACACAATAAGACTCAACTTAGGTTTCCTAAAATACGACTCTAGGAGATTGTTTTGACACAAGACTATAGACACCGATGATCCTAACCTTTAGAATGATGCAAATGTAGAAAATTTCAGATCTAGGCTCTCTCTCTTTTTTTTTTTCTTTTTTTTTTTTGTGCAAATATGAAAATTTCAGATCTAGATTCTATATGCAATGCATGAAACCCTAGAAAAATAAATAAATAAATAAAAATCTAGACTCTTAATAACTCGATCTAAGACGACCCAATGCAAGAACCTAAGCTTTGATACCAAAAATTGATGTAGGACAGCCTAATCCAGCCTTAAATGAGCATGATATTTGAAAGAGGCAGATTCATGCAATCTTAAAAAACAAATAAATATCAGCCTACTTTATACATCATAAACACAAGAAAGAAATAAGGTTAATATAGCATTGATTAGAGTCATCCATCACAAACATGAAGTATTGAATCTTAAAATCTGAATTTAGTTGGATCAGGCGAAAGATAAAACTTTCGTCTTGCAATAGGTCTGTCTAACGATCCAAGTGAATTTTTTAATATAGAAAAATAGGAATTTCCTGAACTGGAAAATCTGGAAAATTCAGAAATAAAAAATGATTGTTTTTCAAATTTAAATTTGGGTGATGGGTTTTATGGGGGAATGAAAATCTTTTGAGATCTAATGATTTATACAAAAAGAAACAAGATTTGGCTTCTATATCTAAATATTTTAGGAGAAAAAGAACAGAATGGGGTTAAAGAAAAGAGTACATTGAGAAAAGAGAGAAGGAGAAAGAAATAAATGATGAGAAATCGTTTACCTTCCAATCATTGGAAGTCAAAGACGAAATCGTCATAGGCAAAAAAGCTTCTTTTTTTTTTTTTTTTTCCATAAACATAACATAACATGCTATGGGTTTAGGGCAATCCTTATAAATTCGTAATTACATGAAATTACCAAAATACCCATACTAAAAAAAGTAAAAAAAAAAAAATTCGCACAAAATTATTCACAAACTATCTCAAAACTTAAATAAGTCAAATATTCATAAACTAAATGTAAATTAAAAATGCCCGATGGGCCCTGATGATAGCGCCATGAAGGTGGTGTAATGAAGGTGGGCCGTGACGATCCAACAATCCGATCACACCATCCTCGCGATCCAACTGTCCAAGTGTCTCCTATAAGCAACTTACACATGTTACGAACACATGTGTAAGGTCTTTAATCTCTAGAGACCCGACCTGTATCCATCATCCAACCACATTGACACAAGTAATGCACGCCTCCTGTTTTGATATACTTTGAATAGCCTGGTATCCGCATCAGAGAGTGACACCCAACAAAAAAACTTTCACACGGAATGTGAGTCACACCTTACTATGTATATGCCAGGAGGAAAAAAGAGATGGGGTTTGGCTTATGACCCCAAAACCAACTAGCTAGCGTCAAAGCTCTATAAGCCCCCACCATGATGTATATGTTTTATCCATGCCATCCATACATTTTGCAGCTCATATTAGGGCATGATCTCAAAATTGAGGCTGATCTAAAGCTGACCACACCAAAGAAACAATGGGAATTGAACACTTGAAAACTTATGATTGAAAACTTCTTGGAGGCTACAAATTTTTTAGATTGAGCTGATATTTGTGTTTTACCTTCATCCAAGTCTACTTGACCATATAAATATGTTGGTTGACAAATAAACATCACTATTGGCCTCAAGAAAGTTTCAACAGTGGATATCATTCCCCACACCATTTTCTATGGTGTGATCCACATAGCTTTCACACGAGCTAGCTTTCACGCTTTCACGCGAAATGGAACAACGTGGATAAAACACATACATCATGATGGATCCCACGTAGCTTTCACGCGAGCTAGCTGGATGGTGTTGGGGTCACCATCCAAATAGCATCCCATGAAAATACCATTTCAAAGCTCAGGGGTGCTTCACCACTAAACACAGGAGGCAGATTGCCTATGACACCAGCAGAAAAATAGGTGGGGCCCACTGTGATATTTGTGAGAAATCCATCCTCTATCTGTTTAATTTCAATCCATGTGAGGACATGGATCCAAAAATAAGGTGGATACAAAAGTCATGTGGGCTACATGATAAGAAAAAGTGCAGAGGTAAATGCTTACCATTGAAACCTCCCTGGTGTCAACCTCGATGCTTATGTGCCATCCAAATCATTCATAACGTCATTCCCATCAAGATGAACTGAAAACACAAAAATATTAGCCTGATCAAAAACTTCCTTGGCCCCACCTATGTTTCAACAGTAGCTGTTCAATCCCCATTGTTTCCTATCGCATGGCCCGCTTGAGTTTTGGATCCGTCTCGATTTTGTTCTCATATCCTAAAAACGGATGGACCGAATGGATTCCTCAAAAAATCACGGTTGGTCCCATGGTCAGGACGCAGGCAAGCCACCTCTATTAATTTATTTATCTTGCATGAGTGTACATTTCTGGCCGTGACGCACTGAACCAAGATAAAGAGACAACAAAACTCAAGAGGGCCACACCATGTCAATACATAGGTTTTAGGAGTGATCGTACATTTCCTCCAGTGATGCGTCCCACCTGAGGATTGGATCAGAATAATTCTTGGAATGTACGGTGAAAATGAGTAGCACACCAATCTCACGGTTTGGATTCCGCATACACATCACAGGTATGGGCCCCACACGTCTAGAACGTAACGGGATTATTACAAATCAGCTCTCTTGCTTTTGTTATGGAAGTTGCTTGTTTGATATATAATACAAACAAATTACATTTCAATTCATAGAGAGACTTGAGTTATTGGCCAACTGCATACCAAATACTTTGTCCTTTGCATCACATGCTTTAAGCTAGCTGCTTGTGGGGCCCACCGTCCAGCAGGTTCGCCCCATCATGAATATGATATGCCCCAAAATCAAGCTATCCATCTCAGCAGGTGGGCCACCATGTAAATTTGGACATTTTTTTGGAAGTTTCTATGCAGGGGATTGATGCCATACCGACATGACAATGGGCCCCACATTCTCACCTGCAGCAGTTGCAGAGGATCCAGCTCAAAATCATACCACAAAAAGGAGAGTTGACATTGGAAAGAGATTTTACTATGAGAAAAGTTAACTATTGTGTCAGAGTGTGATGGATGATAATCCGACACTTAAAAATATGTCTAGCATGTAAGTAATTTAAATTAAATGGTCCAATTTAGATGTGCCATGAACTAATTAAAAATTACAGTTATTTAATTATCTGGCTATTGGATTGGATTGGTAGACATTTCTAGGATGGTTAAAAATGAAAACATATCTAATGGTTTTATTTTACAAACACAAATGAGAGGTTAGGAGTATTCAACCAATCTGATTTTGTGATTACATGATTTCCTTTGTTGGTTTAATGAATTAATATGTGCAGGTGTACAATTTCTGTGTGCCTAACTATCAAGTGTCAGCCAGAGTATCAAATGACTTCCTTTTTGCTTTATTCCCAAAGTGCATGCCTTTGCTACCACAGAAAGATCATTTATTCTGAGAGGCCAAAGTGCCCTAATATTCTGAGTCGACTCAGATTTGTTCAGGTCTGATCCAGTTCGGCATCACGAGTCACCTTGACTCGGGCTGATTAATAGCGATTTGGGTGAGTCCTGGCTCAATTCAAGATTGTAAAAGTCAGTCCAAGTTGCCAAGTCTTTCCGCCATGCTCTTCCTGCATTTATTTTAAAAATGTTCCGTTCTCTGGATTGTAAAATTGCTTTCTAAGGGCCTGTTTGGATGTATTCCTAAAATGGATTAATTTTAATTCTACCATGTGAATTTATCACATCTAGAAACTAGATTAATCCATGTTTTCTGAAAGAGCCCATATCCAAATCAAAGCCTTGTAGATTAAGCCTAACGTCCATCGTGCATTTAAGTGCGTATAAGTGTAGCTAAGTGATTTAAATGCATATCTAGGTGCAATCTAAGTGAGCGGCCACTCGTGATGTATGTGTCTTATCCACACTATCCATCGATTTTTTCGTATCATTTTTTTATAAGACCAAAAATGAGGCAGATACAAGCTCAAGTGGACCACACCACATGAAGGAGCAGTGATAATGATTCTCACCGTTGAAACTTTTCTAGGGCCCACCGTGATGTTTATTTGCCATCCAACCTACTCATAAAGTTACAAAGACATGGATGAAGAGAAACACAAATATCAACTCCATTCAAAACTTTTGTGGCCCCCAAGAAGTTTTCAACATTAAAAGTTTAATCCCCATTGTGTAGTCCACTTGAGCCTTGGATCTGCCTCATTTTTGGGCTTATACCCTAAAATGATATGAAAAAAATGGACGAATGGTGTGGATAAGACCCATACATTACATTGTCCACTCAAAGCTCCTGCCCCTTCCCGGGCGGAGGGGGGGCAGGACGGTTTGGATCATTCGGTAGAGTCCCCTTAGGATAACTTTGTCTTCAAGGAACCACTTCCTTCTGGGATGAGCTTTTAATCGTGGCCATTGAAAAGTAAAGAGAAACCAATGGATGGTCTAGACTGATGTATGATGGATTGAGTCAACCAAAGTCCCTCCAACTCGATCAATATCAACACCTTGTCGTGTGTAGTGACGCTTGGATTACCATCTTCTGCGCCTGAGGATAACTTCAACGGTTGGGAACTGTCACGTGATTTGACCAGTGTAAGTCATGCACGTGTGCACAAGTTCCCTGTTTGGCACCTAATCTGAATGTGTGAGGCCTGAAATCAGTTTATCTGAGCCATTGATATGATGTCTCCTGTCATACATGAACCATGACCGAAACAGCTCCCAAATTTGAAGATCATAACCATGAAATCCTTTATCTGTTATCCTTTGAATGTGGACTGTTGGTGCATTTTATCTTAGCCATCTATTCACATGCCAATAATAGAAAGGTTAGAGTTGATCAAATGAAGAGATTTTTTTGGGCACCGTTCATCCGTAATGGGGGCCATCAAATTAACGGATTGGATAAACTAACGATGGGTTCAGATGTAAAGATTACGCACCAAATATGAAAATTCCCCATTCAGTACTTGGACTAAAAAAAAAAAAAACATTTTTGTTTTCTATTTTACTTTATTTTTTATTATGTCATATTCATACAGATTGATATTTGGAATAGCCCAAAATAGTTCAATATGGGATGATATGACCCAGTTTCAGGGGGTGATCGTTGCACTACATTTAATGATTTTCAATCCTTGATAGTGCATCATCTCATGTACACCTGTCCAGGCCACCAGAGTCATGAGGCCCACTTGAGGATGGACCATAGACAAATTTATATCCATTCTTTAATCTGAACCATTTGATTTCACCTGGCTAATCTGAACGACTGATATTTTCATTTTAACCATCCGTTGGCTGTCAGCCATTTAGAAAGTTAGCCGTTAGTGTCATTGCATAACTGTTATTTTTAGGCTAATGATCAATCCACAGTGGGGCCCATGATTTATATCATCAAATTACATTAATAAGCCGTTGTTTAAAAACCTGAAAACTCGACTCCACTTGATATTTAGGGTGTGGATTAAGTGTGGCCCTGTCTCACTCTAGACAGTGCAGGACTTACCGTGGGGCCCGCCTTGATGCATATATTCTATGTCCATCTTGCCCATCCTTTCTGACAGATCATTTTAGTGCATGATCTAAAAAATTGAAGTAGATCAAGTTCTCAGGTGGATCATACCTATCATACCATAGGAAATAGAGGTCATTAACCATTAATGGACTGTAGGATATTTAATTTTCCCATTCATCTAGGTTAAGGTGACCTTATTAACAAGTTGGATGACAAATAAACATTGCAGCAAGTCCTAGAAAGTTTTAAATGATATTATATTCAATTACCAATATTTTTTAATTACCATTATTTTATATGGTATGGATATTATGAGATATGCTTCATTTTTAGGTCCATGCCCTAAAACGATCCGAGTGGGCATAGAATACATATGCATGAAGGTGGGCCCATGGTAAGGGCTGTACTGTCTTGGGTGAGTCTGGGCCACACCTAATCTGCTTCCTAATATTTAATAACTATAAATTGTTATATTTAAATTATAAAAGATATTTAAAATAGTTAAATTTAATATAAATATTATAAAATATGGTAGAGGTGACAGTACATCCTCCAAACACTTGGACGTCGATTCTGGACCCAAATTGAGTACTGTGCTGAAGTCGGTAGAATTTGATTGGGACGCGGATTTCCTCGAGAGCCAAGTTCCTGCGCTGGGAAACGAGGTGGGCCCACCATAATATTTTTCAGAAATCAACGCCCTCCATCCGTTGAGAGATCATTTTAAGACATACAACCAGAAATTATGACCATCCTAAACTCAAGTGGACCATGCGAGAGTAAACAGTGAGGAATGAGTCACAACCGCTGAAACATTCATAAGGCACCAATATTTTGTATCAGGCTAAAATTTTCGTCTTATAAGCAGTTTGGATGGCATATAAACATCAAGGTGAAGCCCGAAAGGTTTCAACGGTGGGAAATGCTTTTCCTAGTTTTTCTTCTTTGGTGGCCTACTTGAGTTTTATAGAAGCCTATTTTTGTAGCATATACGAAAATGAGCTCCCAGGTTAGATGGAAAGGGATACGGATTGGCTACTCCCTCGCCACCGTGCTCGGTAAGCCCCGTCATAATGTATGTATTTCACCCATTTGGTTCATCTATTTTTATGGATAATTTAGGGTCTTATTCCAAAAATGAGAGGGATATAAACCTCAAGTGGACCACACCACAGGAAAATAATAGTGATTGGATATCCACCATTTAAATGCTCCTAAGACCCACAATATTGTTTATTTGACATCCAATATGTTGATTAAGTCATACAGATCCAGATGAATGAACAAAACAAATATCAGCTTGATCCAAAACTTTTATGGCCCCTATTTATGAAAAACATGACTGTGGCCCCACCTCATTTCCCAACACAGAAACTTCCTGTGAAAGACGGTTAGCAGGAAAGTAGCGTCCATTTGATTCGTCATCTATTGAACGAAGGGAGGGTGCTCGGATTTCCGCATGAAGTTTCTGCCCCAGGGACTTAGATGGGGCCATTGTGACCGTTCATCCATTTCGTTAGCTAATTTTAGAACATTAGGCTAAAATTGAGCCGGATTCAACACAAGTACGCTGAAAATGTAAGGATTGAAATTCCACAGTTGAAATATGGGTGGGGTGGCAGAAGTTTTGAATCAGGCTAATATTTGTGTTTTCAGTTTATCCTAAGTAAGAATGACGTTACGAACGGTATAGATGGCGTGTAGGAATTTCCCTATCCACTTTTTCCATTAAATTTTAATGCGTCTGACTTGAGTCATGGGTCCTCTTAACTTTTGATTTCAAGTTTTAGAATGAGCTCAAAAACCGTACGGATACGGTGGACTTTTAACAAATATCACGGTGCGTCCCACCTAAGTTTGCAGCGCACGAACTTCACGGGAAAGGCTCTAAGCAGGATTTCCGCGTCCCAAAGGCCGGACGGTACGGTACAAACACTGCCAAAGCGGAAACGGACTGGCTACCCCCTGCAACCAGCCAATGGCTGGTGGTGTGCTTTGTGGGCCTCACCATGATGTATGTGTTTCATCAATGTCGTCTATCTATTTTTTCTAGACCATTTTATGGTATAAGACCAAAAATGAGGTATATATTAATCTCAAGTGGACCACGTGACAGGAAACAGTGTTGAACGAGTGTCGACGATTAAAGAATTTTGGGGGCCATAAAAGTTTTGGATCAAGCTTACCTTTGTTCTTTTTACTTTCATCTGGGTCTGTATGACCTAATCAAGAGATTGGATGTCAAATAAACAGTACGGTGGGCCTTAGGAGGATTTTAATGGTGGATATCCAATCACTATTGTTTTACTTTGGAATGGTCCACTTGAGATTTACATCCATCTCATTTTTGGAATCAAGCCCTAAAATGATATGTAAAAATGGATGAACGGAATGGATAAAACACATTCAACATGGTGGGGCTCACAGAGCCCCGACCACCCACGGGGTTGGTGGCGGGGGGAGTAGCCAATCAGTTCTATGCCCTAGCATGATGCCTCTAAAATCTCCCTCATCCTTTTTAAGTTGTCTTTTCCTCGAGAAAACAGGTTTTGGGCGCATAGCATTCTCACGTATCGGTTGAAGTAGTTCTTGGGGCTGTTTTGGATGTGTAGAATTTTCAATAATAATAATGATAATAATCAATATTTATGGAACTCGTGTTTTGGTGTGTGAATACCATGTGTTCCATGGAAATTGACTTCTAACAAAACTATTTTCCACAGCATAATCAAATTCCTTCAGAAGGGTTCTTATTATTTCACACACAACTGCTTAGATGATAGTGTTATATATCCTTCAACCAGCACTTGAATGTCAACCTATCTTTTGTGCTCGATGTACCTTTTTAACAGGTTGGCCCCACTGAAAATCACGACCTAAAAATAATTGTCAACTAACAATCTGGTCTGAAATACATGTGGCCCACTTAATGGGTGGATCAACCTATTTTTGTATTGGTTGTGTTTTTGTTTGTGGGGTCACTTTGTTGGATGGGTTTGATGACATATTGATGTTTGTATTTTGAAGAACACAGGATTTGGAAAAATCATGAAACTCGTACGCATTATAATGATATTATGACAATGTATACTATAAAGAACCTCAATAGAACATGACACTTTCTCTTTTAACAAGCTCACAATGAAAATGCCTAGAATATGTGTTTTCACACACCATCATGAGTAGGCACGGTGAAAATTAGGGCCCGTTTGGCTGGGTGGATTGGAAGGGATTGAATGGTATTAGGGTAGGTGGCATGGATTTCAAGGTAATGATGGTGTTGTCAGTGGATTGTCTTGAGATCCATTGGATTGCCATATCCCGGGATTGCTATATCGAGTCTGTTTGGCATGCCCGGCCAATCTTGGGTTTAATCCTTCTCATTCCTTCCAATCCCTTGAACCAAACATGTGCCAGGCAAATTTGAACGGATTAGGATGGATTGGATGGGATTTAAAGGTAATGATGGTGTTGTGAGTGGATTGTCTTAAGATCCATGGGATTGCTATATCCCGGGATCAGTTCACCTAGTCTGTTTGGCATGCCCAGCCAATTCCGGGATTTAACTTCCAATCCCTTCCAATACCATCCAATCCCTTCCAATCCGCCCGGCCAAACGGGCCCTTAGGAATAAAGAATCACGTGAAAACTCCATTGCAAGAAAGAAACTATTAAATATGTAAGTCTTTAGCCATTATTTGTGCTGCGAATTAATATTAATATGGACATAATTATGATGATAACAATCGAGAATGATGGTAATATATGTGTGTGTGTGTGATCCACTTCAAAGTTTATGTATATCTTATCATATTTGGCCATTTGCCAAAAAAATGAAGCTAATCCATAACTTACATGGGCCACATGCTGCAAGAACAATTTTGAAGGATACCATTCTTGATTTTCATGGAGGGCACACCATGATATGTATATGTTATCTAATCCATTCATTTGAGGTTGACCTCATGGGAAGCGTCCAATGAGGTTGAGCTTTGTGGCCTCCACTATGATGTGTGCGGGGCATCCATCCCATTAATTTGATGCATTCTTCCATGGTGAGCCATAAACCTAAAAATCAGCCCAAACTATGACTTAGATGGACCACACTATAGGCAATAGTTGAGAGTAGATGTTGCCCATTGAAACCCTTTCTTCTTCTTCTTCTTCTTCTTTTTTGTATATAAGGCCGAGTGAGATATGGTTTAGACATCCAGTCAATGCATTGTTTGTGTCCCACTTGAACGAGGGTCATACCAAATTTTAGGCCATTACAAAACTCAGGTGGGCCCCACCAAGTGCTTTTAGATGTTTTGGGCATTACTTTCCACGGTTCTAGATGATATGGCCCACCTAAGTTTCAGATACGACTGACTTTTGGCACATCCCACAAGTTAGAGGGAAACCTACTAAATGCACGGCATAGATTCCATCACACATGACAGTGGGACCCACAGAGCTTGACCTTATGGGAAACTCCCATTACCATTTCCCTATATACATGCACCAATGTTCCTCAAGCCTAATACCATAAGGAGATAAAAGCTTTTAATAATTTAGCTAACTGAATTAACACGAAATCTCATACTAGGACTTGTCCACTTGGCAACTAACAAATCCTATCTTAGAACAAAAATCCTTGAGTTTATACAAAAAAATTCAACATCATTTAACTGCTAATTAGAAAATAACATAACCATCCGACTAGTTGCACGTAGGTCCTCTTTCCTGCTAAAAAATGAAGCTAGAAATAAATAAAGAATTAATTTCCATATATCTATGTTGGAGATGAATTCAACATGGAATGAGATTTTTTGGGTGTTCACAGGAATCCTTACCCTTGCCCGGCCAGGCTGAGAAGTAATATCAACCCTTGTGCTTAGGGTCGAACTTCGCCTAATAGAGATGGAGGAAATTAGCTTTATTAAGTGAAGCTTTTTAAAAAAAAAAAAAAAAAAAAAAAACATATGCACTTACTAGAGTGGTTTTTTGCCACAATGGGTACTTGAACCCATGACCTTGGTTGGAACTCTTTAAGCCTACGACTGAGGCATGAGTAAAGACCCTTTTGCTTAGTGAAGCTGATATACATGCCGTAGATGTGCCCCGATATGACATATAAGTGTGAGATTCAATCTATCCATCAGGCTGATCTGCCCATCTACATGTTTTATCAAAAATAAATCAAGTTCGATCTGCTATGGGGCCTAATATTAGAAACAGATGGATGGAATAGAAAAGCTTCAACCAAGTTTTTCAGAGCTGTACATTGTTTTGCAAATGGTGGGCCACAAGACCAGTGGATTAACCTGATTATTGGGCTACAATTCAATATGGTGATTCCTTTCTGTTGGATGGATTGGATCTCGGACTTATTGTGCTACGCTGATACATGGGTGACATGTACACGAGCCATTTTACCATTGGCATTTTGTACTAGTGCATAGGAAGCAGATTGCCATTGGTGACCCGAGGTGATGGGATTTGATTAAGCCGTGTGACTTTGCACATATCCATCTTAAACATATGCATGTGGTCCAATTAAATTCCACCATGTTAGATCACCAAGTTACTAGGCAATGCAAATCCAAATCCGAAGTGAGGCACACTACAGGAAAAGTGGGATGGAAATGGCTACTAGTGAAACCTTGTCAAGATCCTGTGATGTTTATATGCCATCTAAACTGTTCATAAAGTCATTCCCACTGGAATGAACTAAAAACACAAATATTAGTGACATCCAAAGCTACTGTCATCCCATCAATGCTTCAATGGTTCAATGGTGGGTATTCAATCCTCACTATTCCCTGTTGTGTAACTCACTTGAGTTTTGGATATGCTTCTTTTTTTTAGCTTATATACAAAACAATGTGGGCCCTCACACTAATCCACGGTAATTATTCCTTCTCAATATTTTTACTCTGCTAGAACCCATATGAGTTTTTGGATCTAACTGATTTTTGGTCCATCAAGGTTTTCTGTCCTCACTCATCTGATGGACGCATGACATTATCATCGCAGGATATAAATTGCTTTTGCCCCTACCAGTAAGTTTCTTTCGGCCGGGCTGTAGTACTCACTAGCATGTCTGTAAGAAATCTACTCTGTCCACCAGTTTCTCAAGGTTGTAACAGAATGATAAGTAAAAAAATAAAACAAATCTAAAACTCGAGTACACCACACCACATGAAATAGTGAGAATAGAAACATTCATCATTGAAACCTTCATCAGACCATCTTATTGTTTATATATCGTCCAAATTGCTCGTAAGGTTGTTTCTTATAATAGCATTGAAAACATATATATTAGCCTAATCCAAAAGTTTTATAGCCCTACGAAGGTTTCAACAGCCAGCATTGTTATTCTCATTGTTCCATGGGAGACTTAATGGGGTGTTCGTTCAAATCATAAGTTTTTAAAGATTAGTTACTTATGCTACGAGTAGCTAATCTTAATTTCTACTTATTAAGAAGATAAATATGTTTCATAAACAAGATATTTATTAGCTTCTCCCTTGTGTCATCTCTTTTATGTCTCTTACCAGCAACTTATGAAAAAGTAGAAAAGCTAAAAAAAAAATTAACTAAAGTGATTAATAATTTTTAAGTAAAAAAGTTACTTATAACTAATCATAAACCAAGTTTATGTATCCGAAATAAGTGACTAAGCTACTGCTGTATTTAGAAAAGTATCTTATTGGGTGCTATCCAAACAGGACTTAAAGAAGCTAGCGAAAGTCGTTGAACCATACAAGTATTACTTTTATATTATATTATATTATATTATTATTTTTGTGCTCCATATGGAGTATGTCATCCTTCCTATGGAGAGATAATCCTCATAATCAATGTATTATTCATGGCATCTAATTAATGTTGTTGACCAATCATAGCCCTCACATAGAATTCTAGAAAATAGGGAGGAGGCATTTATTGCTTTTGATTATTTTGATTGTCTTTGGTATAACCTCCACCGTAAGATTCTAAGTTCTCTCGCTCCGTAGCCGATTAGAAGTAAGGCTGCCTACCTATCACTTTGTCGATTACAACTATATTCTTCGAAAACGACTTTATAAAGGCTGTAATTTGAACACATGTTTTTTAACGGAGACTTTAAGGAAGAAATATAAATGCAGCAACCGGAAAGGTTTAAAGTAGAAATGAAACCAGATTTTGCCAAAAAATCAATCAAAGGCAATTTCATTACGATGGCACACCTTTCTATTTCAACAAAAAACGTAGGAGCTAAGTACTTGGTTGCAGTGAGGAAAGTTAGTCGTGTGGCCCACTTGAGCTTTGAGCCTATCTCATTTTTTTAGCTCCCGTTGTAGTGGGCCATATAACCTCCGCTACTGGAACTTCCTGAGCCATGGGGTGGGAGTACCGACCGAGCCATTGAGGGGGCGCGGCTTCAACCAGGTCGGTGGATCCCTGACTGTGTTGCCATCTTGATGGATTTATCTTACATCCACACCGTCCATCCGTTTTTAAAGATCATTTTATGTTTAATGTAAAAAATGAAGCAGATCCAATACTCAGGTGGATCACAAGACAGGAAATAATGGTGATTGAATACCTACAATTAAAAACTTCTTTGGGAGAACCAGAATGTTTATTTTCCATCTAACTGTTGATAAGGTCACAAAGACATGGATGAAGGAACCATACATATATCATCTTGATCCAAACCTTTTTGGTCCACAAGAAGTTTTTAACGGTCAAGCACCATTGTTTCCTGTGGTGTGGTCCAGCTGAGATTTGGATCTGCTTTAGTTTTAAGTATTATGACTTATAATGATCTGAAAAAACGGATGAATGGCGTAGATATAAGGAAAATACATGGACCCCACAGGAATCCGCGTCCGGACTGAGCGAACCACATCATTTCCCAGCGAGAAAACCTACGACTTTTGTTGTCTTTTGTTCGACTTATAAGTGTCTCGTTCTTCTTAAATATGGCTATGCGTACGAGATCGAAACCAGTCATAACGTAGGATCTAAAATGGACGGCCTAAATACGAAAAACCGCACCAATTAGACAATCCTAACGCTTGAATTGGAAGGAAAAAATGGATGGTCGAACGAACTTTAGCTGACATATGTTATAACTACCTATTTTCAATGGTTACGTATTGTATAGATCAGTATGATTTTTGGGTGTGGTCCATCCAAGTTGTGGCCCACCTGATTGTTGGTTAGGATTCCATGCACGATTTCCACGAGTACACGTGCAAGTAGATTACAACGAAAAGTGAGAGAAAGTGATAAACGCCAGTCTCGCCATACGTTTGCAAAAGAGAAATTGACCACTGTAGACACCACCTTTTACCCGGCGTCTTTTCAAAACGATCCTAAACTTTTTCTTTTCCAAAGTAAACCATTATGTACGGACATACTATTTGTGGATAAAAATGCCCTGCCATGCACGGTGGCTAGATGCCAAACCTCCTGATATAATTCGTAGCCATAGGGTGTAAATGCAAGGTATTTTCGTTCACAAATAGTAGGAAACGGATTGGCTACTCCCCCTGACACCAGCCCCGGGGCTGGTGGTCGGTGCTCTGTGGACCCCACCATGATGTATGTGTTTCATCCATTCCGTTCATCCATTTTTAAAGATCATTTTAGGAATTGAAATTAAAAATGAGAGGGATATATATCTCAGGTGGACCACACCACATGAAAAAAAAGTGATTGGATATCTACCATTAAAATCCTCCTAAGGCCCACTGTACTGTTTATTTAACATCCAATCTGTTGATTAGGTCATAAAGGCCCATATGAAGGGAAAAAACAAAAATCAGCTTGATCCAAAACTTTTATGGCCCCCAAAATATTTTTAATGGTCAATGCTCATTAAACACTCTTTCCTGTAATGTGGTCCAATTGAGATTGGGATAAAACTCATTTTTTGTCTCATAGCGTAAAATGATTTGTAAAAATAGATGGACGGAATGGATGAAGCAAATACATCATGTCGGGCCCCACAGAACATCGACCACCAGCCATTGGCTGGTGTCAGGGGAGTAGCCAATCCATTTCCCAAATAGTATGTCCGTACAAAATGGTTTACTTTGGTAAAGTAAAGTTGGGAGCGCTTTAAAAGACGCTGGGTAAAACGTGGCGTGTACAGTGGTCAATTTATCTTTGTAAAATGCAGGCTTTTGCCACTCCCATGTCGACGCGGATTAGATACTGACATGTTGTGACGTCACCAACTTTTCTGAGCCCCACCATAATGCATGTTTTGTATCCGCACCGTCCGTCCATTTGGAGAGATCATATTGATGCATCATATAAAGACTGAGTGAGATGCAAAGCTCGAGTGGACCCCACCACAGAAAACAGTGGGGAGAGTGACGCCCACCATTAAAAAGTTCTAAGGGCCACGAAAGTTTTGGATCAAGCATATATTTGTGTTTTCCCTTCTTTCGTGTCTGCGTTAACACATGAACAGGTTTGATCTCAAAAAAAATACATCTTAGTGGAGCTTTGGAAAGTTTCAACAGTGGGCGTTACTCTCTCCACTGTTTTCTGTGATATCTCAAACTGTATGGACGGTGTGGATACAAAACATACATCATGGTGGGATCCACGTAACTTGATGACGTAACTTCATAAGCAAGTCTCGCTACTCAACCTGTCAGTAGCTAATCCGCGTCCGTCCCATGTGCAGGTGCGTGTAGGGAATGTATTCTGGTCGCCCCAACATTCTTTACAGGTGGTACGTATTCTAACCAATCACGTGTGTAGGACATCTGGACCGTGCAAAACGTGAATCTCACCGTAAATATGAACTCGTGCAAAAGCTGGTCACTCCGTTAATAAGGTGGGCCACACTTCTCCGTAGATGTGGACCGTTGGCAAGTTTTTCTTTTTCCTTGTTTTAAGGAACCGTTGTATAGCTTGCTTGGGTCTTCAGTTTGTAAAGTGAGTCCATGGATCAGTGACCTAAACATTGATATGATGGCCCACCATTTGCATCATGCAACAAAAACCTCCCATATTGGAAAATCGCAGCCGTTGAATCTGTGACTGTTTTGCTGTATTTCCTTTCGTGACCATCTTTCTGGTTAGGATTGAGGGTGGGGATTTTTCCATCAGGAAGGCTTTGGGTGCATGGTTAATCCTCATTGGACCCATCAATCGATGGTCGTGATCACTGAAGTATGGGACCCACTTGCACAAACTGAAAGCTGGAACAATCTGTGGAATGTTGTGTAACTCCTCTCGACGAACGTTCTGAAATGCAACACAGCCTGCAATTTGATATTTTGGAATTCTTCTCGGAATATTATTAGGAAAATCTGGCTCATGAGAAACGTTACAAAACATTTCTTGTAAATTACTTAATAATTTTAAATTTTAAATATGCATTTATATAATTAATTATTAATGATTTTTCATAATTCTCAACCCTGTTGGAAAATCAAGAACGCGGGCAGAACTTGACCAATGAGTCGAGATTCAGATAAGTTGACTCGGTGGCTTAGCTTTCATTTGCATATTTTGATCAACATAATGTTTCTTTAATAAAATTTAAAGAAAATAAAGTGTCTTTTAAGTGAAATAAACGGTAATTACCTTGACTCGGTGTAGGGTCTAGATCCATGGTTAAGTAGTAAACAAATTGTTTCAACAATAAGATTATGGGATCGAGTGCCCATGTAAGGTGAGTGTGTGCGCGACGGTGTGGGGTGTGGATGTGTGTATAAAAAAAATATCATCTGTTAGGTCCTACGCATTAGCCTTTTAGTATTTGAAACATTTGGCCCAACAACAAAATTAGAAGATGATACCACAAATGACATATGATCTAATAATAAAAAATTGGTATGAAATGATAATTCTTCATTGAAAAGAGCATCTTAGGAGGTGATAATATGCCACTGTATGAAAATAGCAGCAAAACAAGTGGAGCATAGTTTTTTAGAAGAAAAACTTTAGTTGAAAATTTGTTTCCTCATGATGTTGGAAAAATGGCATGCGGGGAATGATTCGAGCTTCTAACATGCAGCATTCTACAATCTCATTAATTAAGGGCTTATTTGAGAGCTTGTATTTAAAATTATAGTAATTCAAATCATAATTACTATAAAATCGATGTGAATTAGGACATTTACTTGTATTGATAGCTTGTAAATGTAATGCACTGAAATCCAAAAGTTTTGTTTGGATGCCCATAATTGGAATGCATTTGGATTCTTTAGTATATTCATAAGAACATTTGTTTAGTTAAATCAATTTCATCATTCTATATTAATATACATACGTGACATTTGATAAAATAATTGTAATAAGCCAATTAAAATATATACTTTAGTTAAAAATAAGGAAATTTGAATCCTTAAACAACTACAAATGTAATAATCATAAATGAACCACCTATTAACCTTTCAACCGTCCATTTAGATGGCAAACTTTAGATGGTTCAAATCATTTTTTTAGTATAATTTTAGTGATGTAGCCAATGGTTAGATTGTTTCGGAGTATCACTAATGTGCCACGTATATGGTTAATTAGTAACCTAACGATACTTTTGTTACTCATGCAACTCTCTTAACTTTTTTCATACTGCTTATATTAAATTCATAATAAAACAAAATGATTTTAAAACACATGTAACTTTTTTATTTACCACCGATTTCATTTGCTTCTAATTACTTGGCACCAAACCCACCAAAAGGATGCATTTACACCAGATTCCCTCCAAATACACCTACCTTGAAGATATAGCAGGAGTTCGCATATGACATTTTTAATCATTATTACCATAAGAGGCAGGCACCTTAACTAATAAATAGTCCGACAAGAGCTAACTCATAATAGATTTGTCTATTTGAAAGAACTCTGTTTGTTATGGGGTATGACAGGAAAAACAGAGATGATATTTTATTAAATTAAAAAGAAAATATTAGTTAAGTTGACTAACATTCTAACTAATTAAATAATGTTTCTTTTAGAAAATTTACACAAATTGACTTGGGTGACTCAATAGATCAGACCATTCAATGCAAAACACAGTAGAGTTGTTAAAAACTCATCTGACTTTTGTAAAGGACCTGGTCACACATTAATCAACTTGTATTTTGGCTGATTCTAATTGATTGGTTGCGTCCTGAGTCAGCTCACTGAGTTTTTCAAACAATTATTTTAGTATTAAATTAATAATAATTTCACCATAAAACACCAAAATAAAAAATCTATCGATATTTGGAAGATATTGCAATTGTAACATCAGATCATTTAATTTCTTTTCTAATTTCAAAATCTCCAAGATATTTCTCACATTACATGGGAGTACTGTCAAGGCTACACTAGTAGGATTTTAAATCTTACTCTAGCCAATGTGTCATGTGCAGAATCATGACCGTTCATCAGGTAGGCCCCACTATGTTTGTGCTGGGTCCCAAAAATTGGCTTGTTTGGTAATCAGGTGGGCCATACATGTAAACGAATGCTCATATTTTCTCGCCACACATTCACCATACGTATGGCCCAGCCAATATTAAGAATAGCTCGACTTTTGGGTGACAGCACATATATGGTGGGCCACGACTAATGAACGACCTAGATCTCACACAAACTTTCCATATTTACACGTATGATGTAGTAACTTCCATATCTGGCATCATCCCATGGCTAGTTCATGCGTAGGAACAAGTCGTCGACGACTACTGTCGAAGGGGTCATCTTTTTTTAGTCGTGTTTGGAGGAATTGGGGTCGTCTGTATTCAGTTAGCGTCTTGATTGATTTGTGGGCCATGGGTTTTTATCTGTCTGTGTGATGTCACATTCACGACATGCAAAGTCTCTGGACATTGTATCCCAACTTCAATAATAATGAATTTATTTATGATGTTGAAACTTGAAAGCGTCTCCAAAATTCCGAAATACACAAGAAATGATCACAAACAACACCTGTGGGACATCCAGGTCGTTCAAAAGATGGGCTACCCCATGAAAATCAGCCAGACCCCACTTATTGAGTGGACATCAGCTAACTGTTGATTTCAACTGGACCAGCCTGATTTTTGCTCCATGGTGTGGCCCACCTATTTCGTGGCTCAGATGTCCTGCAGAATGGGGAAATCAGTAGAAAAGATGGGGATGTATCTGAAAATTTACATGCAATGCTTGTATATGATCATTTCTTTAAATATATAATACTAAAACATCATTTTGTTAATGACTTCGAAGGATTAAGTAAATTTCTGAGTCACCTTCGGCACATCTTAGAGATTATTTTGTATTTTTGGAACAGTACATACATCGAAGAGGGACGGAAAGTGTTGGTTTGTACATTAAAGGGAAGAAAATACACCTAAGTCTGGAAGATTCTAGAACGATTAGCAGTTGCTAAGCTTCAAGTCTCGCAAATTTTCATTAAATTAATGATTTTTGATAAATGAGTAAACTTAAGAGTCGCCATCATGTGTAGTACATCGAAGGGGCCTAAATGCATTTCCAAGCCAAGAGAAAAGACAGACGAAGGAGCCTAAGCTTAGAATAATGTAGATCGGCGAGTACCGATAATGATCCTTCCAATGATATGATCACACCTTGTTTTTTCTTAAGATATGTTTTAAATTCTTTATTAGTGATATAATAATCTTATAGTCTATTTAGGTGCTATTTTGAAACCATTGGTTTTTAAATCTGCACCATACCATGGAGCTTATGTGAGGAAAATTGCCCTTGTTCTATTTTCTCAAAAAAAAAAAAAAAAGAAAAAAGATTTATCACCTTCCGCACATATGTTTATGTTTGCCACATGTGTGGCTTTAAATAGGGTTTTTTCTAAAAGGTCAGGTGTATTGGTTGAATAGAACATCCTCTATTATCATTGTTAATATATATAATTATAACTGTTGAAATAAGTTCTGACGAGCATTGACACCATTCATAAATAGCTAAAGACATTTGGGTGGTAGGTCCACATGAATTACGATAGTGTAATCTTAATTTCCTCTCCAACTAATATTTAAAGTTTAATTAAATGATGTTGGCTACGAGTTAAACAACGAACTTGTGTGGAGTATCAAGATTGTTTATTTGGTGGGCCACTCGTAGATGAGCTAATGAGGATGGTTTGAACGTTGTCTACATTTAACGGACAAAACTCACTTCTTCTTCTTTTTTATGAAAAGGGCTTGCTTGGTGACCCTTACACCTGCCAGTAAGCTGGTGGAAATTAAAGCTCCTTAGGCCTTACTGTGACGTATGTGTTTTATCTATGTTGCCAATTCTTTTTTTTTTTTTTTTTGGGGCTCATGCCCTAAAATGATTTAGATCTAAGTACAAGTGGACCACAACACAAGCCCTAAAATAAAGTATATCCAAAGTTCAAGTGGACCACACCACATGAAACAAGTGGGGATTGAACGCTGATCATCCAAAACTTCTTGGGGCCCACCTCAAATATTTATTTGTCATCCAACCTTTGTTAGATTTGTATTGTGGAATTGACAGATATTCTATACATCAATAATAAAGATTCAATACCATAATTTAAAAGCATATCTGATTGGGAAGACATTCCCGCCAACAAAAATTTCGATCTTCCGCACCTCACACCTTTAAGAGAGTCTTCAATGGGATAAGGGTTTCTATATCCAGCTTAATAATCGCGTATAAAGATTGCGGTTCAAGCATCCCAACCCAAATCTATTTACAATTATCACAACTAAAGTGGAGCCCATCAAATCTCTCAATCTACATAATTCAACAATTAGATCTGAATTAATGATCATATGTGGCCCACCTGATAGCAGTCTTACACCCTATTCATAAAGTCACAAAATCCGGTACCAAAGTAAAACACAAATATTAACTTAATCCATTAAGTGGGCCCATAGTCTCTTTTTCCACCAGGTAGCCAGTTGGTGCAGGGGTCATCAGCCAATCCGCGTCCCACTTTGATAGTACGAGTTGTATAATTACTGCAGTTCCATCCCAACGTGGTGGCCCACCAAATCAACGGTTACAGGTACGAAGATGAGGAAACTTCCTAGAATTTCAAGTACTCGTGGGAGCCTGCTTGGAAGGAACCGTGTTTCTACATACGCAGTTGACCCAGTCGTTTCCCTTTGAGCAAAGGAAGTAATGGAAAATTCCATCGGAGCAGCATAGTGTGTGTTCACCACCATCTAATTAACTATCAGTGACTATTCCTTACATGCTCGTGCGGTCACATTGAGGATGGCGAACAGCACATGAGTGGTGCTCATCAGATGATCTTAACCGTCAGCTGTTGAATTTGGATGGTTGAACATTTTCTTTGTAAACATGCATTGGTTGGACACCAATTGGAAATTGGATTGCCCGTTACGGCTTAGTAAATTGCAGCAAACGCACACGAAAGGTTGGACACCAAATTCCACTCAATCCCTATCTCAGCTATAACGCCCTCTTGGAAGGGCAGAACCGACCAGGACCCTTCAACGACCGACTATCTGGGACCCACTGACGTAACGTGCGACATCTGCTCTGTCCATCACATGCGGTGGCTCATGTTAGGATACGCGGATTGCATGCTGACCCTACATCACCGACGTCCGTGGTGTCCCGAGGGGGACGGAATATAAAAGGCCAAGTGCTGCTGTCCGAGATGGACGGCAGCTTCAGTGGATCCCTGATTATGGGGTCCACCTTGATGTATGTGTCTTAAATCCACGCCGTTCATCAGTTGTAACAGCTCATTTTAGGGGATGATTCTAAAAATGAAGTAGATACAAATCTCAGGTGGCACACCATAGAAAACAATGTTGAGTGACCATTAAAAACATCAGGTGGCACACCATTAAGTTGTCAACTTCTAAGTCAGCACCTAATCCACTTCTTACGTTAATACGTTAGCTGGTAGAATTAAAACCCAAGTAGGCCACAACACCTGAGATGGTAGAATGAAGTAAAACTCAAGTTGGCCACAGTACTGAAAATGATAGGACGAGACTTCCGCCTTAGAATAAACCTCTACATTTCTACCCCCTCCAATAAGTTGTCAACTTCAACTTCTGGTCTTTTAAGGAAGCCAAGTGGGTGCTGAGTAAATTTCGTAGAGCCCACCACGATTTATGTGTCTTGTCTATGATATTTATCCATTTTTCCAACTAATTTTAAGGCATGAATTCAAAATTGAAGTATATCCAAAGCTTAAGTGGCCCACCCCATGGAAAATTATGGGAATTGAATGCGAATCATTAAAAACTTCTTGGGCCACATAAGCTTTGGATCAAGCTGATTTTTGTTTGTGGGACCTTAAGAACAAGTTGGATGATAAATAAACATCTATGTGAGCCATAGGAAGGTTTCAACGGCAGACATCATTATCCCCACTATTTTGGGCATGGTAGCCCAATTGGGCTTTGGATATGCTTTAATTTTGGGCTCATGCCCTAAAATAAGCTGGAAAAATAATGGATGGACTGTCTTACCTTACGCAATGCAATCCAATCCACGGCTGGGCCCCACAGAGTATACTCAGTATGCTATAACGTGCTGAGTTACTCAGTACACAATCTGCTTCCCATTTTAGGGCTTGTTTGGATGCACCTCCAAAAGAGCATTTGAGTCCTAAACACTGCTTCGATCTTAATAGCCAAAAAAATGAGGCAAATACAAAGCTCAAGTAGACCACACCTGTATGTTGAGTTTGGACGGTTGGTTGTCATTCCAAATGATGTAGCCCATGTGACAAGCAAATCAGCACGGTTTAGTGCCAGGCAATCTTCATGGTGGAGCTACTGTTTTTCTGGTACAAATGTAGGGCACAAATGACACGTTGGCACGGTATCATAATTTAGAAGTGTTAACCAACTGCTGGTGCATGGCACTTGTGTTAGTATATTTTGGACCGCTTGCTTAGATTCCTAACCACCATTTTTAAATAGTTTCGAAGAGCATGTTCATTTTTTTTAAAAATTGTTAAGAAAGGTACCATTATAATATGATTTTTGTCATTTGCCCTAATAAAGAGATTAGCTATAGAACTCGTCCTAATCCACTTCTCTTCTCTCATTCTGCGCCGCACGTGCACCACATTCGTTGGACAAATCTGTTATGTGAGTCCAATCCTGTGGACTATATAAGTAGGCCTGAAAGTTGGGTGGGTTCAACCCGACCGACCCGTGACCGACCCGACATTGGGTTGGGCTTGGGCAGGATGTATCGAGTCTGATCTCAAGCTTGGGCTATACAAACACCAACCCAATAAAACTTGGGTCGGGCTTGGGTTGAGGTCTAGGGTTGCCCGACCCAATCCAAACCTGATCAATATGTAAGTTACTAATAAATTATAATTGAGTGTGGATCAACGGTGTTGAAGGCATGAGAAATTCTAGTGCCGCCGAGTTTCATTGGTACATATGGATTGCATGCCACACAACACGTCTTTTAAAGGGGTTGTTGTCTTATATTTTAGCTTGTTTGTTTAGAAAAAAAAATGAAATTCTTTACAATAAATAACTACATATATAATTAATAAAATCATATATACAAAAAAGAAGTGTGCATTTAAATATAATAGACTAATGTAATAATGAAAATACTAGCATATATCCACCCGACCAACCTGACTAACCTGACCGAGCCCACTTGGGTTGGACTTGGGTTGAGAATTTCCAACCCGAGGTTGGGTGAGGTTGGGTTGGGTTAGGGTTGAGCACCAACCCGGCCCAACCCGCCCGACTTTCAGCTCTATATATAAGTGCACAGATCAATCAGAGCACCTTTAATGGGCCATAGATTGGTGGGCCCAGATATCCAGTCAAATGTATCTTCGGTCCATTTTCAGAGTTCCACTTCAGGGATTGGATAGATCATGGGGCCTACTTCAGTAATCAGGTTTTCTGTCTCATCTTTATCTTAAAGATAAAATTTAAGTCAGCCCATAACTCATGTAGGCCATACCACGGGACAATTGGAATGGAACCACCCATCATTAGTTTTGAGTAGGGCCCACTGGAGTTTATATTCCATCTAATTCAGTCATTTGATGTATGTCACAAGGATGAAGGGACAGCCCAAATTTAAGCCTATTGGTGGGCTGAGCTATGTGAATTTGAAAGTTTTAGGCATAATTTTACACTACGTTTAGGGTTTGTTTGATTTTTCATGATACCTGTACATCCTCTAAATAAGTAATTATTACTTTTTCACCTTGTTAAAAAATGTAAGAGTAATTTCATCTCGAAAATCGATACATAAGTATTGACTTAAATATGTGGACCCCACCGTAATGTATATGATATATTTGCACCGTCCATCTATTTTATTAGAACATTTTGGGGCATGAGCCGAAAAATGAGGTAGATCCAACACTCAAATGGCTTACACGAAAGGAAGCAGTGACCTTAATTCATCCACCGTTGAAAGTTGTTTCCCTCACTGGGCCCACATTGCGGTTTTTTCATCATCTAACCCATTCATATGGTCACACACACATGGATAAGGGGGAAACACAAATATCAGCTTGATTCAAAACTTTTAGGGCCCCAAGAAATTTTTAATGGTAGGCATTTGATTTTCACTATTTCCTATGGTGTGGTTCACGTCAGCTTTGGATCTGCCTCATTTTTTTGCTCATGCCCTAAATTTGGCTGGCATAACAAATGAGCGATGTGGATAAGTCACATACATCACGATGGGCCCCACATTGATTTTATAAATTTGTCTATTTAAGCGTTAAAAGGGGTAAGTTGTCAGCATGGGAAAGAGGTGTCAATTACCTAGATAAATAATTATTACTCATTTACATGATAATTAGATCAAGTGGTAGATTGAGTGAAGATAATCTGGCTTCAACACTCAGGTCTTGACATTCAGCTTTGCATAATAAGTATATTTTTTATTTTCTTTATTTTTTAAAATCAACATAACTGTTTTTTTTTTTTTTTCTTCCCTTAGGGGGTGCCCCAGGCCAATGCAATAGTACAACGCAAAGGCAATGGTCGATGATCCCAGCAGCAAGCTACTGTAGTAGACCATCCTCTACGAGACATTAATTTAATATCATGTGACCCGACGGGCCACGTATCAGATATTAAACTGATAAGAACAGATACTACACATTTTTATAGATGGTTGGATTTCAAAATTGAAATTTTTATACCTCCATAACATATTGATATTTCCTGACGTGGGTTTCCTTTGTGCGGAAGCACACCATGATACTTTCACAGAGAAATTTACCACTGTAGATGCCACCTTTTATCCAGCACTTTTTATGACGCATGCGAAACTTAACTTACCAACTTAGACCTTGCATGTACGGACACCAAATTTGAGGACGAAAATACCCCTCCTTTTCACTGCCATTGCTTTCACTCACATTGCTTTCACCTTTTTTCCTCACTCTTTTTCCACTAAGAAAGACAAAAAACCCATTTTCTCCGACACGAAAATCCCTCCACTGGATCGCACCGTTCTCCCATTGGATTACATCCTCTCCAAACATCAGGATTTTCTCATTTTCTGAAAATGGCCAGTCCACTGAAGAAAACACGCATCACAGGTATATTTTAATATATTACCTGTTGGATGAAGCTTGCATTTGGGCTTTTGGTTCATCTATATATACATCATCCGATGAACATGATGGATTACAAATAAAACATCATTGTGGGGCGTAGCAAGCGAAATCGGATTGCGTACTGAGTTACTCAGTACGCTCCTATCGTACTGAGTAAACTCAGTTGGGCCCACCTTGAATGTATGTAGTCTATCCACGCTATCCATCCATTTTTCCATCTAATTTAAGGAGTTGAGCCCAAAATTGAAGCATATCAAAAGATCAAGTGGATCATACCACAGGAAACAATGGGGATAATGATTTCCACCATTAAAACCATACTAGGTCCCACAGTGATGTTTGTTTGTTATCAAACCTGTTCATAAGATCATACAGACATGGATGAATAGAAAACACAATTATAAGCTTGATCCAAAACTTCTGTGGCCCCTAAGAAATTTTCAACAGTAGAAGTTTAATTTAAAATTTTCATGTGGTGTGGTCCATTTGAACATTGAATATGCTTAGATTTTTGGGCTCAATTCATAAAATTATCTGTTAAGTTTACATCGCTGATTTTTCTAGTTTGCCCCGCTGAATTTCATGTTTCCCCAGCTCAATTTCATGTTTGCTACTCACTACGCAATTTGCTTCCGTAGCAAGCTTTCTACGGTTGAATCATTGTTTCCTTTCGTATGATCCACCTGATATTTGGATATGCTACAATTTTGGGCTCAAACCCTTAATATAGATGGAAAAATGGATGAATGTCGTGGATAGTCCACAAACATTCAAGTTAAGGTGGGCCCAAATCAGTTAACTCAACACCATAAAAGCATACTGATTAAAATGATTTCAAATTTCAAGAGTTCTTGGTCTATTTGACTTAGTTCTCAAAAATATGCTCGAGTTGTTGCCGACATTCCTGGTTCATGATTGGTTGAATTCCCCAAGTAATACATGAATTTGATGTTTGGCTAGTTCAATCGCATTTCAAGTTCATTGAAATTCATGTTAGGCTAGTTTAATTGCATTTCAATTATGTGTTAGGCTAGTTCAATTGCATTTCAAGTTCATTGAAATTCATGTTACCCTTGCTGAATTTCTAATTTGCCTCGCTCAATTTCCAGTTTGCCCCACTGAATTTCATGTTTGCCCCGCTAATTTTCTAGTTTTCCCCGCTCAATTTCCAGTTTGCCCCGCTCAATTTCATGTTTGCCCCGTTTATTTTTCAGTTTGCCCTGCTGAATTTCATGTTTACCCTACTGAAATTCAAGTTTGCCCCGCTCAATTTATAGTTTGTCCTGCTCAATTTCATGTTTCCCCCGCTGAATTTCATATTTATCTCGCTCAATTTCATGTTTGTCCTGCTGAATTTCATCTTTGCCCCGCTCAATTTATAGGTTCCCTCCCTCAATATGCTCGAGTTGTCGCCGACATTCTCTTGGTTTATCGGATGAATGCCGTGGATAATCCACATACATTTAAGTTGGGCCCAAATCAGTTAACTCAGTACGCTCTTATCGTACTGATCAAACTGATTTCAAATTTCAAAAGTTTTTGGTCTATTTGACCTACTTCTCGGCAATATGCTT
The DNA here is from genome assembly GCF_029962835.1 of Magnolia sinica. Taxonomy (NCBI): domain Eukaryota; kingdom Viridiplantae; phylum Streptophyta; class Magnoliopsida; order Magnoliales; family Magnoliaceae; genus Magnolia; species Magnolia sinica. Next base: position 19,542,010 of record NC_080574.1, on the reverse strand, counting down.
GAGTTGTCACTTACATTCCTGGTTCATGATTGGTTGAATTCCCTGAGTAATTCATGAATTTGACAAACAAGTGATAAAGATATGACCGAGAACATCCACACATTCATGTGATGTTACGGAAAATCTATAAACCGCCTTGTCATTTTCATTAATTGCTCAGTTAACTTCACCGAAGTACTCATTGAATTTCATGTGAAGCTCGTTTAATTATGTGTTAGGCTAGTTCAATTTCATTTCAAGTTCAGTGAAATTCGTGTTACCCCCGCTGAATTTCATGTTAGCATCGCTAAATTTCAAGTTAGTGTTGCTGAATTTCATGTTTGCCCCGCTTAATTTCTAGGTCGCTGAGCACAAATTTCAGTTTGCCTCACTTGATGTTCAGTTTGCCTCAATTTTCTAATTTGCCCTGCTCAATTTTCTAGTTTGCCCCACTCAATTTCTAGTTTGCCTCGCTGAATTTTCAGTTTCTCCCGCTGAATTTTTAGTTTGCCCCACTCAATTTTTTAGTTTGCCCCACTCATTGTATTGGTTTTTAGATAATGGCATATTACTCATTACTCATACTGCTCCTTATTCTACATAGCACAAAATTACCTAACGACGTATAGCGAATTGGTGTACCCAGTACGTGACAAGAGCGAATGGAAAATTTCAACGGGCTTCAAGGAATATTGTGCGTAGATTAAACCCCCAGGACAAAGGAGGTCATCTGAAAAAGCAAAAAATCTTAGAATTCTCTCGCGTGGAGAGGAATAGTAAACAGTAAAGTGCGGGCGATGTAAACAGATGGGGCATAATCGTCAGAAGTGCAAGTTCCCTATACCCGATGAATAATACACATTGTAATTTATATAGTATTTTGTATGATACATGCTTTGTAATTAATTTTGGTGGATGATGAAATCAACTTTCTAAATTACAAGATACATAGCGTTATTTCAGTTTGCCCTGCTCAAATTTTTGTTTACCCCACTGAATTTCATGTTTGCCCCGCTCAAATTTCATGTTTGCCCTGTTGAATTTCTTATTTGCCCTACTCAAATTCATGTTTGCCCCACTAAATTTCATGTTTGGCCCGCTTAATTTCATGTTTGCCCTGCTCAATTTGTAGTTTGCCTAGCTCAATTCATAGGTTGCCTCACTGAATTTCTAGGTTCCCTCGCTGAATTTTTAGATTGCCTCGCTCAATTTGTAATTTGCCTCACTTAATTCCTGTGTTGCCTCGCTCAATTTGTAGTTTGCCTCGCTGAATTTCTACGTTGCCTCGCTCAATACCTAGGTTGTCTCGTTCAATTTCTAGGTTCCCTCGCTGAATTTGTAGGTTCCCTCGCTGAATTTTTAGGTTGCATCGCTTAATTTGTAGTTTGTCTCGCTCAATTCCTGGGTTGCCTCGCTCAATTCTTAGTTTGTCTCGCTGAATTTCTACATTGTCTCGCTCAATTTATAGTTTGCCTCGCTCAATTCCTAGGTTGCCTCGCTCAATTTGTAGTTTGTCTCGCTCAATTCAAGGTTCCCTCGCTCAATTCCTAGGTTCCCTCACTCAATTCCTACGTTGTCTCACTCAAGTCCTAGGTTGTCTCGCTCAATTCCAAAAGGCATTCCAAAGTTGAAGTAATAATCACCATTTACTAAGACAGGTTTTCATTATATAGCCAAGTCTTTCTGACAGACACAGTTGAGCTGGCAGAAAAAAGGATTCAAAATATTGGCAAGATAACCATACATTCTTGTTTTAACACTAATCCAAATGGTAACACATCAACCATTTTCTCAAATATAAGAGGTTCTCACGAGTTGAATTCTTTTCTGTGGAAAATCAGGTAATAAAAGTCATCTTCAAATGAAAGTTAATACCTTAATATCTGGCGAGCCATGAAAATGAAGGTCATTCAACTATTTTGTAAAGCCAACAGTACTATCTCATCTTAAAGAACTACATCTTTTTATTTTATTTATTATTATTTTTACCTTCTTTCCATTAGGCCATGTTTGGAAACTATGGATTCAGTGCCAAACAACAGAAAAAGAAAATAAATTTCCTTTAAAGTGACTATTTATTTTGTTTGGATAGTAAAGAAAATGGTGGACAGTACCTATGGCTGTGGTTATAATCTGTAGCTATAACTACGGCCAGCTTATGGTAATTATGGTTATAGATTATGGAATCTATAATTACGGTTATTATCCGTAGCAATAGGTCTACTTTAAAGAACACGGCTTTTTTTGTCCTAAGTGCTGCTACCGAATATGCAAAGTCTAAGTTGGTAAGGTAAGGTTTGTATCTATCATAAAAATCGCTAGATAAAAGGTAGCGTCTACAATGATAAATTTCCTATTTTCACGAGTCAAACGCTGACTTGTGCACCCAGCCAGGTAATGACCAGGACTGGACGATTTGGATCGAGTTTCAGGTTGAATCGCTGGTCTTTTTGTGATTGGTCCGTACTCATCTACAGACCGTAGAGTCTGCTATGGACGGTTCTGATCATGGAAACACTCAGCATATAGTCTCATAAGGCAGTGACAGATGGTCGATCGTGAGTGGCGAGAGATTACAAAACGAACTCGAGAAAAGAATTTCTGTCCGTTCATTACGTCGGCGCTTACATCGATACGTGCCCATGCGTGCTCGAAATATGAAATGTAAGATAATGGAAAAAATTGGAGTTCGAAGCGCCTTGACGTAGCCTAACTTGTTGAAATCCACTTGCTTTATGGGAGTCCACCTTGATGTATGACCGTGGGCCCACCTTGATGTATATGTTCAATATCCACTCCGTCCATCGGTTTTTTCAGCTCATTTTATGACATGGTCCCTTAAATGAAGCAGATCCAAATCTCAGGTGTACCACATCACAGGAAATAGTGTCAAATGTAAGTGGTCCCACGTCCGACCCCGCCTGACATTAACCCGTACCACCAGGGCTCCTGTCGGGCGCACCGTGATGTTTATGTTTATCCACGCCGTCCATCCATGCCCAAAAATGATGGACGGCGTACCACACCAAATAGTGACCTGGGTTGCATTAAATGCACAAAACATTAAATGCATCTTTGGTGTGGTCCACTTGAGTGTTGGATATGCCTCATTTTTTGGCTCATAATTTAAAATAATATGAAAAGATGGATGAACCGCGTGTATAAACAGATACATCACGGTGGGCCCCACGAGAAACGGTTTATTTTCGAGGCGGGGTCGGACGCAATCCGCTTCCCGCATAACCATCTCTGCTGGATCGTACAGCCATCGCTGTCAAATGTAGTGGTCCCTTATCAAGGATGGCCTACCTTTGAAATAATCACATCCATCAGATGATCGTAGCCATTAATTTTCTTCACTTCTGCGCAATTAATGTCAACCGTTAAACGGGTATGTTTCCAACGGCTGCTTCTAAGGCTGCTGATAGGATGGATAGGATCATCCGATCACTGTAGAAGGACCGTCCCGAATCACAAGTCACCCCACCACTTGTACCTACCACATTCTCTCACGCATCATCAGCTTTAAAAGCATGGAGAGTACCGGAATAGTCTACAACAACTGCTTTACGCAGCATACCCAACCTCTTTGTGGTCCATCATATTTCATATGTGAAATCCACTCCGTCCATCACGTTATAATCCTTATTTTTACCGTAAATCCAAAAGATCAGAATGATTAAGTTTATCCAGTGTAGCCCACCTAAGTTTTGGATTGGATAATACCGTGGTGGCCGCCACAAACAAACTATGGCTGGCGTCCCATCCCCATTGTTACCTGTGGTGTGGCCCACATGAGTAGTGGATCTATCTGATTTTTATCCTCATTACATATCATCGAGGAATGCACCTGATGGACGGAGTGGATCTTACATACGTAACATGTCGCGTCTCAAAGAGCTTAAGTATTTTACGCGGCTGCTTAAAACAGGTGTGGTTGAAGATTTCAGCTCGAGCCCAACTCGGCCCATTATGGTTGGGCTAATGGCTTCGAGCCCAGCCCAACACAAGATGTGTACGTAGTTGAAGCACGACTAATGAAAGCAATTATCCCCAGGAAGACGATGCTCGACTTCATCACGTCCATCCGTTGGTCAACATTGGATTGGCTTGAAAGGAATCACCCGTGGTCCATATATCATTGCAGAAGCTGGCCCCACCTGATGAATATGAGTGTCCTGATTTTTGTAACGGATCATTTACAACACGGGAGCCGCCTGCCACACGTGTGAATGCGAATGCCCAAGTGTGCCTTACCAAATCGCTACATGAAAGACAAAGAAGGAAAAAATAATAATAATAATAATAATAATAAATAAATAAATAAATAAAGAAGGAAAGAAACTGGTGGCCCATGTAACATCAAATGTCATCCACATGATGTTGGGCACTAGAGCACCTTACAATGTAGGAATATCCGAATGACCGTAAAATCAGATTAATAAATAAATATGAAAATCTTTCTTCTACTATACAAAGCCAAACTCATCATCTGATTCTCTCTCCAAACAGGAAAGAGAGAAAAATGGCATTAGAAGCATGTGTACAAGCAAGCAGCATTGGTACCGCCACTACCAATGCATGTATCACATGCTATTCTCATTTTCCTAAGGAAAAGCTCCATTTGCCGACATGTCGAGGGATGAAAATCCCCTCTCTTTCCTTCTCTGCTTCTTCTACTTCTGCTTTGATACCTGCCAAACGTCCTTCTTCTTCTTCTTTCGTTTGCCAAGCTCGAAATACGGTCAACGAAGGTAAATTCACTTCTTCTTCTTTTTCGTCTCTACCATAAACTTATTCTATCATCATCACATCCATAAGATGAACGGTTGTGATGGGAAAAACTACCATGTTATGTTTGGGGTCTCCGTGTTTGGTGAATTCCATCCAATCGGGAGATTTTGGAACTTAGATGGGCCAGAGGACATGATTTTAGAGGGTATTTTAGGCATGGTTTCAGATGGTGTGGCCCACTTAAATTTTGGAAAAAGCATGAGAGGGCCCACGTGATGGCCAGAGTGGATGTGGACTCTACATCATGATGGCCCATCCTATAAACGTCGTGGGGTAACAAGGGCCTGTTTGGATTCTTATTTCCATATTGCAGGGCAAATCCGTCTCTGTGATCAGGTGGACGCACCTAGAAGAATCATGTTGGACCACTAGATAGGAGGGCTCCACCCTGTGAGAAATGGACCAAAATTTACTTACTAGGATGACTGCACCATCCAATTAAGAGCCTGAAAAAACGGACGGTTATCATTTTTCATTGCCTTAATCTGATGCATTGATCGTCCAATCTTTGTGATTTTCGAGCCCTGTTCTATCCCCAGTGGATCCTTCCCATCCGACTGTTGTTGGTGGTAACAGCTGGCTTACCTGTTCCTCACAAATGAATTTGCCCCAGGATCATTGCTCCATAGTTAGAACTTAATCCCGAGGCTGGATCCTCTAAGCTATTGTGGAATAAGCTGTGTGGACTCCAACATGCAATTTGCATGACAGCGGATCCGTTCATCATGTGTACCCCCTCATATTCTCATTCGAACCCAAAAATCAGACGAATATAGAACTCATGTGAGCCACACCATGTAAAATGATGCTTAAATTTTCTAAAATCATGTGATACGGTCCACCTGAGTTTTGGAATTGCCTGATTTTTGGAGGGCCTATTCATAATGGTGGGACGCATCTTATGAATGGGTCGGATGACATATACAAAATACGGTAGACCCAAACACAATTTGAAAGGTTTCAGTGATAGCTGCCCCATCCCGACCGTTCCTTGTGGTGTGACCCAACTGTGTTGTGGATCAACCTGATTTTTGTGACACGGAGTAAAGTTGGAGAGGAACACTTTATGGAAAGAGCGGATGTGGACCCTACAACACGATGGCCCACTATTATCCAATAGTGGTAGAGGAACCAGCCTCCATGATCCTAACCACAAACAGTGTGGAAGATGTGCGGGACATCCAAGCCATACTTCAGGTGGGCTCCACAATCCAATAACTCATTGATGTAGGGATGGAAGTGATGAGGTCTGGACTCCTTGCACATATTCCTCAAATTCATGAGGGAAAAAACATAAATTCTAATAAAATTGAAAATTATTTGATTGATAATAAAAATGAATTTACAATCCTTCGGACATTGATATCAATCATAGGAAGAAGTTTTATAATCAAACTCTCTAAAATTGTGACTTACTATAAATAGTGAATTTATTATTTATAAATGGTTATGATTACTACTAGATTTCATTATTTTTGGCTAAAAATAGTAAGTGTCAAATTTATTCTAACCATGTTATTCTCCTAATTTTTCCAAAGCCTTTTCATGTTGGCACCATTGGTAAAACTGAATGGATCAAAAGTCATGATCAAACTAAAACTTACTATAAATAGTAAAAACAAAAGTAAAATAGATTATCTACCGTCAATATGATGGAATTTAGCAAATTCGGTGTCGGTAACCTAGCATAGCAAGGTTGGTTGGCTAAAGTAGCTTCTCTTATCTAAAATCATACATGATACATTCAATAACTCATTTCGGTTTGGGAGATATGCCAGTTTTAAAGGTTCTGATGGTCCTGATCACTTCCACCTCTAATTGGGCCTTCTCTGGTCCATCATAGTCATGAAATTGTCCACCGCCCTCTCTACTTCACCCGTCCACTAATCAGGCCAGTCAGCTCACAAGGTGATTAGTGGACAAGATAAAACCATGCAAATTAGCATCTATTCCTTGGATCTGACTGTTGTAGCACTGTGAATTTTTACAGTTCTAGTAGCGACTGACAAAAACTGGAACGAGCTTGTGGTGGGCGGGGAGACACCGGTCCTAGTAGAATTCTGGGCTCCATGGTGCGGTCCATGCCGGATGATTGCGCCGGTAATCGACGAGCTGGCCAAGGAATATGCAGGGAAGATCATGTGTTACAAGCTGAACACGGACGATTGCCCGAGTATCGCGACGCAGTACGGGATTCGGAGCATCCCAACAGTGTTGGTGTTCAAGAACGGAGAGAAGAAAGAGAGTGTGATCGGTGCAGTGCCTAAGGCCACCTTGACTGCAACCGTTGAGAAGTATTTGCAAGATTGATTCAAACATCATTAGTATCCATTAATTAATTATTAGTTTTACAACTTATATCATGCAAATGGTTGTATGCAACTTCTCTCTCGTTATAAAATGCATTCTCGTCAGCATTCTTCTCATCTCATCATAATATGTGGTCAATGGCATTAACACCCTTGGATGACTAAAGGATACCTCGTTTCAACACTGAGGTTCCCTGGTGGGGGTGGCTAACAGTGAAGTGTGAACTGACAATGGGGTGTACTAACAAGCTACCCAAAAAATAAAAGTTAGTTATCAAGCATTTAGTCTAGTGAAAGGAAGACATGTGCAAGGGTGGGCCATATCCAATGAAGAGTGGATTCAAGTGCCCACATGCTCAATTAACTAATTTTCTAATATTTTTTTTATTTTTTTGTGTTTTCTCAACAAGTAACCTTGTGCATGTGTATAGGTTAAAGCATAACGGTATCATATTTCACAAAAGACTGAAATATTTTATCTTTTGTAATTTTTTGAATTACTTCTAAATAGTGATAAATTCAATCAATTCTAGTGTCCAAAGAATTATTTGAAAAAAAATCGAATGAAGGATTTTCTTTACATGTCAGTAGTATAGAGTATCATGTATACTTAAGTCTGAATACGATTGGATATTACCTTTATAATTAGAATGTTGGGCAAGTATCTATCTAATTCAGAAATGCTACATTGGATAGCTGCAAGGTAGTTATTACGTACCTAGCTACAAAGAACAAAGGACTTCAAATTTACATATAAAAGGTCTATTCATTTAAAGTCGGTTGGATACTCAGACGCAAATTATGTCTACTACGTTGATACAAAGAAGTCCACCTCAGGTTACATTTCCATGATGATTGGTGGGGCTGTCCTAAAAAAGAGTGAAATAGTTGACCACTGCCTCATCCACTATGAAAGCTGAGTTCATTACTTGTCATGAGGCATTTAATCAGGCATTATTGTTACAGTGTTACTTCTCAGGTTTGTGAGTAATGGAGCATATCGCAAAACCATTAAGAATTTTTTATGATAATTTAACTATGATTTCATTCTCTAATAACAATAAACATTTATCAAGGTCGATGCATATTAATATTAAGTATCTTATTATGAATGAAAGAATTCAGAATCGTCTAGTGTTTGTGGAGTTCATGGGTACTAAGTAGATGATTACGGATTCTCTCACTAAAAGACTTCCCATCATACCATTTTAGGAGCATGTAACATTCATAGGAGTCATTGATCCCACAAATGTATTCAGTTAGTGGGAATTGAGCATATTTTATTTTTATAAACATTAAAGATATCTCATTTGATAAAATTTTGATGATCTAATATAAAATTAATTTCTGCTTCTCTCTATATGTGCACAATTTGTTCTGAGTAAACAGAACTAAAGACGTGTTTCGTTAGAGACGTTTAAAAGCTCTTGGACCTCTTAAGGATAGGCACATATCATCACACTACATGTGTAATCCTTATATCATACTTCCTAGTTCCTGATCCATGTTGTTAAGACTGCTAGTATTTGCGACCGCGCTTAGCCTTACTTCGCTTAGATTAAATATTGTGATAGATACCATGATTCGATATTAGTGGTCTTAATGGACCAGGTTGTAATAGTGTTACCCGTATTATCCAACAATTATATTGGTTAACCATTTGAATGTTTCTTCATAATTAAAACATGTTTTCAAAATATTTTAAAAAAATTAATCATTCACATTGATCAATGTGGTCCAAGTAGGAAAATGTAAGAATTCTATAAGGTGGGCTTTATTGATCAACGGTCTGGATTGCCCTAAGGGTTGGATAGTGTGATCAGGAATACCAGTGGACCCCACTTAGTTGTGATTCATCTAAAATCATGTAAGGGGTGGTACACTGCAATTGTGTCACATACATGGTGTTCAAGTTGGACTAGGATTACTAAATTCGTGTAGAGCTTTAGGGAGAGGAGTTTCAATGGGTTCCAAACAATCCAACCCTCTAAACTATATAAATAGGGTTCGGTCCCCAAGTCTACATATGCTGAAGCTTTTCATCACATCACGGTGCTTCTCTAAAGATATAAGGTATAAAAGATTATGGCATCAAGCCTATAGCAATGGCAGACCAATCAGGTACACTATGTAATCAGTTTATTTGATCTCTATACTCGATGCATAGCATAGTCTTTTACAATTCCACATATAGTTTACATTCATTTCTTAAGTCCTACCTTGGATGAGGCAGGTACCCAGGAAGTTACATTGGTTAGGTCATTGTGGTCTCTGTTTTTTATTGACTTTTACAATTGCAATTAGGTGATTAGAAGAAAGTGTGATCAAGTTCAATGGGAAAGATTGCTCTAATATGATTATCGTTGTTGATGTTGTTAGTGTTGTTGTTTTCACATGGGTTACATGTTTACTAAATTTAGCATGGGCAACTTATAAACCACACAATCTCTATTCTCTCATGTATGAAAGTTGGTTGGCCTTATAAATTATTGCAAGATAATTATAATTTATACATACAAAAACCCAAATGACTTGAAAAACTTGGAAAAGTTTCTCAAAAACTTTAACCAGTTTTTCTAAATTCTTTACTAGGCCCTTATTAATAGATTGGTAGACATCTAAAAACGAGTTCATCTCATTTCGAGCTCAATTTTAAGCCGTTTGCCAAACAGCGCCAAATATCAAAAATTTATGAATAATATGTATAATGTGAGCTTGAGTTTTATACTCTCTTTTTCCTTTTTATTTATTTATTTATTTATTTTGAGCGCAAGTGATTCTTAGTTTTGCTGGAGTGGAGGGTAAGGGGCGTTTGGTGTCTCCACAAATAAGAGTTTATTAGTTTATTTCTTTTAAAAGAATGCTTTTACACTGTTAGTTAAAAGTCTAATTAAAGTGTTTATTTGTTTAGAAAGTAGTAAATAAATACTAATTTTATAAGTTGAAGAGGGGATACTTTTTTAAACGAATTTTAATAGGCTTAAGCCGGTAGATATGTTGAACTAATTTTTTGAACAAGTTTGTCCTTAAAGTTCTCAAGTAATTATATCTTACCCTCTTATCTTCTCTTTGGTAAGCCCACTTGATGAATGACTCATATTGAAGGTGGGCCCCACATGATAAATGGTCCACATCAAAGGTAGGCCCATATAATGCACGATCACATCAAAGGTGAGCCCCACCACATGATGGATGGCCTACATCATAGTGTGGCCTCACATGATGGACAATCTACATCAAGTAGGCCCTACATGATGGATGGTCCACATCAAAGGTGGGACCCATATGATGGATGGTGGACATTGAATATGAAAAACATGATGGAATGTTCACATTAAAGATGAGCCCACATAATGAATGACCCATATTAAAGGTTGGGCCCCACATGATGGACGGTCCACAACAAAGGTGGGGCCTTCATGATGGATGGTGGACATCAAAGGTGGGTCCCACATGATGGACTATCCACATCAAGTGGGCCCCACATGATAAATGGTCCACAACAAAGGTGGGATCCACATGATGGATGGTAGACATCAAAGGTAGGCCCCTCATGATAAACGACTCATATTGAACATGAGGCCCCACATCAAGGTGGGCCCCACATGATAGATGGCCTGCATTGAAGTATAGCTTGATGGAACATGCACATCAAGTGGGTCCCATTTGATGGGCGGTTCACATCAAAGGTGGGACCCACATGATAAATGATGGTCATTAAAGGTGGGCCCAAATGATGGCCGGTTAACATCAAAGATGGGCCCACATGATGAATGACCTTTATTGAAGGTGGGGCCCACACAATGAATGGTCCACATCAAGGTGGACCCACATAATGGACAAATTGGGCTTCACATGATAGATGGGCCACAACAAAGTGTGGCCCCTCATAATGGACAGTCCACATTAAGTGGACCCCACCTAATGGCTGGTCCACATCCAAGTTCTCGCATGATAGATGACACATATCCAAAGTGGGCCACATGATGGATGATTCACATAAAAGGTTCTTCCCACATGATGAATAATGGATTTCAAAAGTGGGCCTCATATGATGGACAATCCACTTCGAAGGTAGGGCCCACACTATGGACACATCAAACGAGGACTCCACGTGATAGATGGGTATTGGACATTGAGGGACCCCACGTAGAGAACAATTAGCATTGATGGTGGGGCCCACATGATGGATGACCTCCATAAAGGTAGGCCCTTAATGATGAATGGTCCACATCCAAGATAAGCCTTGTATGATGGATTGCCCACTTTAAAGGTTTGGCTCCCATGATGGACCGTCTACGTCAAAGGTAAGCTCCATATGATGTTGATCTACATCTAATGGACGAGATAATTGATGGTCCAAATAAGAGTTTAAAATTTTAAATTTAAAAAATAATAAAAAATTTAAATAAATAAATAAATAAATAAATAAAAACCCTTATTGAAATATGTGGATGAGTTTTCCTGAGTCTGGGTGAAATCTGGTCTAGTTGAGTCGCTCCCATTTGTCCATCTATGGGTTACATGGCCATGATTGAAAATCAGACGAAAGACAATCCTAACCATTAGAATCCATTATCATCTTGACCATCCACGTGAAGGCCCCTAACATACAAGTAGGGTTATTGGTTCCAACTGCCGGACATTTATGCACAGGACTCGCTATATGGACAGTCCAGATTCACCTCCCTCTCCAAAGAACAGTGTTCTAACTTCCTTATTTGCACGTCTAGGGTCCATTTTGTGGAGATCTAGACCGTCTATCTGAAGGAATCCATACTGGGTCCGTATTGTATAAACAAAGTCCCTCAATCATGCAACTCTAAACCCCTGGATTCGCAACCAACAAATGAACGGTTAGGGAGAAAATGCAACAACCGTCCTCATTAACCGCCAGAGATGGAATGGATGAGATCATCCAATCTGAAAATTTTTGGGGTCTTTATCCATACATGGCAGGCCCATCATTTCAACACTTTGGATCACTGAAACACCATCCCGGCTTCTAAGAAAAACATGAATCAGGAACTACTCACGTTCTGGTGAATCACGACCTTATGATTCCTCCCGTATAATTTAGGGCGCGTTTGGTTGTACTAATTATCGTGATATTTTGCACCAAATTTACGAGAAAGACTACCGTTAATAAAAAAAAAAAATTAAAAATAAAATCTAATTACATCATATCCTAATCAAATCTAAATATACACAAGCAAAATCAAATCTTTCCTATTAAAATTTCTAATAAAATTAGAATAATTAATTATAAAAATCTCATAATATTTGGTGCAACCAAACACACCCTTCTTTAAATTGGCTGAATCTTCCATTTTTCCCTAATTAATCAAGAAGAAATGTTCACATCCTTGTCAATGGAGACAGGTAGGCCCCACCACGAAGATTTATAGTTGTGCACAAAAAACCAGACTGACCCATTCAGCATATGAACTGAAATGTAATAAATGAATAAATAAATAAATAAGGAGACCACGGATGCACTGTATGGCTGGTAAAATAATAATAATAATACTAATAATAAAGGCATTTAAGAAATTAGGTAAAGTCATCATGATATTAGTAATGCAATGGGCCAGACTAGCCGAACCCTAGTCCACAAAAAAATGACTTGGTCAAATATGACCTTATTGTGGGCAGGAAAATCAAGTGGACAATAGTCATATCAATTCACTCATTATGTGATGAGAAACTACACTAATTCAAACTAACCCTCCTAATTAGCAGACTTTGACTTGGTCACTTTTTGTTTTTTCAATTACATCGGTAAATAGGGGTAAATATCTATTAATGAGTATTGAAGGGTGTTTGTTTGAGAGGAAAACACTAACTTAATTAGGCCTAAAAAGGGATCCAAATGCATGAAATCCAAGAGGGTTTCGGTACTGTCAAAATTTGTGGGTCTCACAGTGATGTGTGTGTGATCCATGTCATCCATCTGTTTCACATCTTGTTATAGTACATGAGCCCAAAAATGAGGCAGATTGGAACATCAAGTGACCACACCACAAGAAACAAGGGGTTAATAATGTCCACTGTTCAAAATTAAAACCTTCATGGGACCCACAAGGATGTGTATTTATCATCCAACTTATTCATAAGACATAGTGGCATGTATGAAGGGTATACACAAATATCAGCTTGATCCAAAGCTTTTGTGGCCCCTAAGAAGTTTTCATTGTTAGGCGTTCAATTCCAACTATTTTCTATAGTTTGGTCCGCTTGAGCTTTATATTTGCAACATTTTTGGATTTATGCCCTAAAGTGAGCTGGTGGAACGGATTGACGGCTTGAATAAGATATAAACATCGCAGTGGGTCCCACAATTTTGACATGTAAAAATTGTGGGAATTCAATTTTCTAGAGTTGAAAGCTTTGCAAACAAGTTTCCTATCAACGCCAATCTCTTGGACCACTGCTGTAATTACATGGGTAAATAATCATTATTTATTTACCATGAATTACACTGTAGATCAAAAATCAAAACACCCCTTAGTCATCGCTTTATTTTTAAGGCAGATATTCTTCTACTTTTCAAATCAAGATTTGATAAGAAAATTGAAAAGCAGCCACTAAGAAACTTTTACTAACTCAAACTAAACCATGCAATTTGTGGGCATGATTCAGAAATCTCAACTAAAAATAACTTGGTGATATTAGCAGATGTTTAGCATATGATCAAAATATAAACAATAAATAGTTTATAAATTCACTAAGCAAATGCTTATTAATCAGAAGTTAGGATCATTTAGATAAATTTCAGTTTTGGATGATGAGGTATTTTATATATATATATATATATATATATATATATACACACACACACACACACTGTGTGTGTGTGTGTGTGTGTGTGTGTGTGGGGCACAACTTAGGACAGTTTAATTGAGTTGATGCATGCAATTAGTATCACCAACCCCATCTACTAAACTATCAAATCCCTCTTTTTGGTAGTTACTTCTCCACCCACGTCTTCAGTCTTGTGAACCACTCTCTCTCCACAGAATAATGCATCTTTTTAACTACTAATCTTCCAAAGGCTTCTCTTTGTTACTAGTAACTAAGTGACAAATCTATTAATGCATGTCAAGATATTTGCAAAGGAGAGATACAATTGTATTTAGAATGATTGGAAAAGTAAAAAAGAAAACCAAATATAATTTGATCATTAAGGGCAAATCTAAAAATTTTGCGGACTAAGCCTATCATTATTTCCCAACCATGGGGGAATCCAATACATAAATTAGTTAGGGCATGTTTGGAACGTGAGATTAGGTCATATGGAGTTGCGTTTGGTCGCATATAAATCTGATACATTAATTAGTAAAAGAATAATAAAAATTTAAAAAAAAAAAAAAAAAAAAAAAAAAAACTCTTATGGAGAATTCTAGAGGACAACCAGTTGTAGATTTCTTTTGGTACGGTATGATCCATGATAGTTCACCACTACTTTAAAAAGGGTGGCAACTCTTCAACCATGCACATTGCTTAGTTGTAGATCAATATCAGCCACCAAATTGCTGACCTAATTGTGACTAGATAATAGCCTAAAACCCACATTGGGAACATGTATTTACCATATGATTTTTCCCCTATAATTGGACCAGTCTCTATGTAACTTTTAACCACTAATTCGATATCCATCAAGTTGATAATTAGGGTTGCTTCATAGTGTGATTTTAAAGATATAATCCATCCATAATGCACCTCACAAATTGGATGGCGTGGATGGCCGTATATGACTACCACAGGTGGGGTTTTATGGTAATGGTAGGATAGAGCATATTTAAGTAGTTTTTAAAAAATAGGTTTCTTTGGTGGTGGATAGGGCTGTGAATGGGGCCATCCTGCGCCAAGCCGATGTTTATTCAAGTAGGAACTAAAAGTAAAACCTAAGACGAGTGGCCTGCCCAACAATGTGACAAGCCAAAACAAACAGGTGCATCCTTACTCATGCCTAAGTGGTGGTAGACTCACAAGAGTTTCAACACGAGCTCATGCATTCAAGTACCCATTGTGGTGAAATCCCACTCAGTGCGTGTGTAAATAAATAAATTTAATTTAAAAAAAAAAAAAAACTGGTCTAAGCCCAGCTGGTGATTATTATAGACAGCCCGAGCTCTAACCTAACCGCCCACTTTTGTGTGATCTAGACTATTCATCAAAAGCACCGCGTGGCAAATTGCAAATAACAAAATGTTGGTAGTATGTACTCTTGAAATCCAATTGAATTCTTTTGTTGATTGGCATTAGATAATGAGTTGTGAGTATTGGAATTTGGTCATTAATGACCTTCCTCTTTATAATTTTCTTTCCTGTGATGGTACAGTTGTGCATGGAAACAATTTCTTCAGGTCGTAATTAACTCTCTATTGACTTCATGATGAAATAGTAGCAGAAAATTCAATCAGAGGTTGGTCATGGGAGAGTTGTTACCCACAGTTCTCAACTAAACTAAATTCCATAACAATTCTAACACATTAGATAACCACATTTAATTGAACTAATGACAAACGAGGATCGCTTAATCTCTACCACCAGCTCATCAGCCGCATCATTGTTTACGCATTCACCATATAAGAGTACAAATGTTCATTAGTATATATGGGTCCTTTTGGTAGATTTAATTGGATATTTATGTTGAATGATCATATCACGTCTCCTAACCAAGAGACCCATCATGCTTAGATTAGATAACTTAATCGTGCACGAACTTGGGTTTATCCTTTAGCTTCAAGATACTCTTATTGTGATGGCTATGGCACATTTAATTATATCATATTATGTGGTTGACATATAGGTGAGTCCTTGAACCGATAACCATCTTTCGGCTAACCTAGCCTCATCCATCCGTCGGGACCAACAAGGGGTACTCATCTTTTTCTTTTTCTTTTTCTTTTTTGATGAAATGATTATATAAAGAAGATTCTTTCATTTGATTTTTTATCCAATTGTTCATTCCTGGAACTAAATATAGAGAAACTCACATTAGCTACACAAGACCAGACACTTTTTTTGGTTCTCCGCAGACACTTGGTTAGATCTTAATTATCTTGGTTCCATCAACATCAACCCTGAGGCCTATACCTGTGGATGTTTTAAAATAATTTTCCAAAGGTTTTTAGACATTTAATTTTCTGTTTTAACCATTAATTTTGTTTTATTGTGGTTGATGAAAAATCATTAGTCATGATCTATTAGTGACTTACCTTTTAGTCTGTTATAGGATCATGACAAGAGTCAGTTGCCAAAATAATGGATGGATACAGTCCGTCCAAGTGCATGAATAAATGTAGTGTGTGCACTTTTAATGATATAAGGCATACCAAACTGCAAAAAATGGCAGACTAACACGCTTGTGGTGTCAACACCAAGAACTAACCGTCTATATAAGATCATTTTATCAAAAGAATGGCACTTTAAAGGTTCTTTTCTTACCCTTCGCTTGTGAAGCACTTTCAAAGGTTGACCTGAACCCTTGGTTCTAAATCTTAACCCTATGGTGAGAAGTAGATGGGCTTGGGCACTTGTTCTTCATTGAGAATAATTCATAAAGAGACTGCAATTTAAGGAAGACCAGCATCAACAATCTAATCCTACATGACTAGGATTTGAATAATTCCTTTCCACTTTTGTTTTGGAGATCTGATATTTACACATTCCGCAGATACTTCATCATTAAGGCAATGAATTTTGAAAATCACACTACCCTTCCACGTCTTTCTAAAACCCATCAAAAAATGCATGGATGGACAAGATTACCCAATGATTGCATTAAGAGTCACCACTATTTAAATAAACATTAAATAAATAAATCAGCTCATCTAAGTATACTACTACATGAATATGCCATCCCTTGTTCAGCATTGATTCCAAAAATTAGGTTGATCCAAAACTCAAGAAGACCACACCACAGGAACAACGTGAAATCATGTCTAAAACTTGTAAAATTCACGTAGTGTGAATTGTACTGAAGAAAGCACAGCAGATGAGTGGACTGGATTTCATATAAACACCACAGTGGGCCCCACACAAATAATAGTGAACACCAACTGTTCCCTTGCCAAAGTTTTCGATTCCCTCACCCTCACCACAGTTTTCTTTTTCAAGTTTCCTCTACAATCCCTACAGAAAAAGCTCATGTTACTGGCTACCCAGTTTCCTGTAAAAGTAACCACCTGCCCCTTCTCCTTGCCAGTCACTTCTGGTGTTCCCAGTCACGATAAGCATCCAACACATGAATGTTCAACGGCTGATACGGTATTGCCTGTGTAGGGCCCACTGTATTGAATATAGGCCATCTAACTCGTGCAGTAAAAGAGACTATAACAATGGGATGCCTAAAAAAATAAAGCTTATCTAAAGTGGGCCACACAATAGAAAACAAATAACAATACAACCAAAAATCTCTAAATTCACAAACAACTAATTGGATGGTTGGATGGGCCTTATTTTTGGGGGCAGCCATGACTTAGCATGCCATGGTGGGTCCACGCTTGCAGAATAAAAGCAAACTTTAATGATGCCCAGAGACAAAAATGTGCTCATATTGTGTTTCTTTTTCCCCTATTATAGAATATATCCGTCACCCTGGGAGGGGAATTTCGGCAATGAGAAAATTGAAGAGCTGCCACCAATGTGGCATGTGCAAGATCCACACCATGTCTCTATGTAAACATGCTCTCTCCCACTCGCCAGATGCCTCCCCCATGTTTGCCTACAAGTAAGTGCGGGCTGAATGGTGAGTAGACACTGGTCTTACAGACCTCTTTCGGTACATGGATCATTTTATTCTACTTTTCGAGTAATGCAGAGTAGCGTTTTCAGAGAGAGAGAGAGAGAGAGAGAGAGAGAGATGCTAAAATTCTCATGGAAAGGGAAGAAACAAAACGAAATACATTCCATTCAAAAGAGCTCCTCGAGCTCGTATGTATATTATATATCATCTCCCATCTTTACCTACAGTGGAAACCATCAAACCCACTACCAGACTCTCTCTCTCTCTCTCTCTCTCTCTCTCTCAGTTTTTTCCCATTCATGAGGGTGTGTTAGTACAATAAGCTACGATAAACCATAATACAAGGGGGACTCTAAAAAAAAAAAAAAAAAAAACCAGCCTTAAAACTAGCAGGTACACAACAGTTGGTTATAGTTATGGCAGATGAAGAGGATGGAGATGGTGATGTCGATGAGGATATGGAGTCCCACTGAAGGAAGTACCTATTTCTTCCCTTTCAGAAAATTAGTGAGGTGAACAAGGAAAGACATCCCTGAGAAATTGGAGTGCATGGATGGTTGCCAAGCCCGACGACATGTTTTCTGTTTCTTCTCTCTTTTTCCATTTTGTCCTGGGCAATCTCTCAATGTGTAGGGAAATATGTTAATAGAAGAACCACAGAACCCTTCAAGGAGACGACTTCCAATCGAACTGGAGATTATTGAAGCTGTTCACTGTTCCAAGCCCGCTTAACAGCCGGTTCCCTAAATCTTGTTGCTGAGGGTTCATATTTGTGTCCTGCGCAATTGAAGGCATGCTGACTCTTCCATTCAAGGTCACAGAGTTGTTGGCCATCACCCCTCTGATTCCGCTGGCAGTAGAAGACGGACCCATTCCGCCCATGTTGCCGAATCCTACACCACTTATCCCCGAACTGCTGGCCATCCCATTGCCAACTAGGCAGGCCCCACCACCATTTAGAGCTGTGTTACCCGTCTGTGTCAATCCATTAATGTTTTTCATCTCATTCCCTAAAGAACCGACGCCGACCAAGCTACCCCCTCCGTTTAGCTGGGAGGACATCATCATTTCTTGTATGATTTGCTGGACCGAGCTCTGGGAATCATTCGGGTCATTTTCATTCGACTGCGGCGTCTGTTGCATGGGAATATTAGCGGGCGAATTTGCAGAGTTCAACTGGGTGGCTGTGGCTGACGGTAAGGCATTATGAGTAGTCTGTGGGGGATTATTCGACGTAGATGCCGTTGGTGATTGAAATGGGGAAGACGGATTGGCTTGTGTCTGTGGTAATGCACTAGATGAGCTAGCCGACGGTATCTGGACATTGTTCCCACCGCCGTACAGACTGTTTGCATTGCCCATTGAAGTTTCCTGCCGGGAATTCATTGAATTTTGATGGAGAAGTCCAACAATGGTGCTGGCTGAGGTTGAGGTAGATGGAGCATTGAGGGAGTTATTTACACTGACAACCCCATTATTGCTAGCAGCAAGCTGCGTTGCAGTGGTAACCTGGACGGAGTTCTGATCATTGTTTGAGTTCTGTGCCATAGGTTGTTCATCAGGTTGTTGACCTTGACCATGGTGCCCTGATGAAGTAGCAGTCCTTCGAGGGAAGTTTATCAGGCTTGCTAAAACACAAACACAAGTCATCAATTACGGCATGAGACTAGCAAAAAAGAAAAGCAAATATTTTCAAGAACCTATTTGCGTAAAGATGGATATGCATGCAGTCATCATTGAAGCACTGAAACAGATGCTATTGCCTTTGCTACTGGATTTTTTTCTCTTTCTTTGACCTCTTTTCTTTTTCCTCTTTTTCTTTCTTTTGTTTTTTTTAAATGAAATAGAAAGCATGAGTACGAGTATGAGGAAACTGGACATTAAAATTTTCAAACATATGATTGGGAGATATAACTCATTGACTGTAATCAACCTATGTAATAGACTATTAGATGGTGCTCGATTGTAATCACCTATGTAATAGTCTATTACATCGCACCTGAGAGAGTTTTGTGCTCTCATTGCCAGTCCCAAGCCCGGTTAGGAGGGTTGCATCAGGTCAGCAGCCAGCCTCATTTGGGATAGCATGAGTTAATAGGCATATACCGAAAAGATATATATAAGAAAAAGATTAAGCTTACCCATAGGTCCAGTCCCTGTTTCTCGGCTGTAATCAATCAAATCTTTCATGCTATTAACCACCTCCGATATCTGCAATGAAAGAAAAACTCAAAAATATCAGCCCCAGACCAAGCAGATCGTACTCTAATATCAGGTCACCCAACATCAGTCTCGACAATTCTTCACAATTCAGCCATGAGATCACATGGATATTGCCAATTACAACACTTGGAAGAGCAGCTCATACGTATGCCGGTTCTGGGTCCAACCTTTCAATCGGTTTGTGGCATATGGTACAGTCTAGTTAGCTTATCATCAGCTCCTAGTTCAATGGGTTCTTCTCACCAATCTTTGGTGAACCAAGATACTGTAGAATGGATTCTTCCGGCAAATCTCTCTTCCCTTGTCTACCTAGTTCAATTTACTACTAATGCAAAATGTGTGGTTGAGTGGGTGTGAGCGCCTCTGCACGTGTGGGTGGGATTGTAATCATTTCAAAGAAAGAAAAACAATGAATGTGTGTGTGCATGTGCCTCTGGACGTGTGTGGGTGCGATTGTAATCTTTTCTAAGAAAGAAAAACAATGGCTATCATCAGTTTTACAAAATTTGCTGCTTACTTTCCAAAAATACAAGTATTAATTGCCTATGCAATGGGTACACAACCAAGGAAAAAGAGAGAAATTTCTCTGATAAAAGCACAAAATAGCACCCCATGACCCCAGCTGATTTCTCCCATCTTGGAGTGCCCCTTTCAATCTCACATTATATCTGAACAAGACCACCCCCTGAAGTCGGGTCTAAGGAGACCCCAGTTAGTGGCCAATCCCACCATCTTTAAACATTGATATTGACTTCCATACTACATTGTTTCATATCAGTAATATGTAACACAGATGAAAGTAGAATTCTTTACAGAGGAGAGGATAACAAAAATGAGGGTGGGAAGGTCCATATAGAAGAAAGATAATGCACAATTTACCAACAGAATAGCTTAGGAGCAAGGGTTCTGAAAAGCTTAGGAGCAAGGGATCAAGTGAGATTTTAGGTATTAATGCCTCTTAAAGGGTTTCAGACTGGTTCACAGGATAATTACGTCATCAAGAACTTATAATGATAACAAACAGTAATAGAAAATACCTGAAGGCAACGGACATATCTCTTCGTATATCCCAAATCATTTACCAATGGCACCTCCAAGGCTTTTGCTAATTGACGAGCAGATGCAACAAACCTGAAACACGATTACAATTTTACATCAGTTAAGCCAAGACAAATCAGAATTTGGCAATGAGATGGGTTTAATCGAGTGCAAACACGATTTTAAAAATAAAAATTAAAAAAAAAAAAAAAAAAAAAAAATCCAAAGCAAAGAAATGAACAATTTCATCTTCAAGGACTACAGAAGAAAGAACTTCATAATATAATAAAGAAACTACGAAAAACAATATCACATTTCAAAGAAAAATAATTGGGGGCTAGGATTACAAATTTTATAAAAATCATCGTCATCATCATTTATCTAAAGCCTTATCCCAATTAATTGGGGTCAGCTGCGCGAATCATGTTCTACCATTCCACTCTATCGAGGACCATAACTTCAGTTAGACCATAAGTCATCAAGTCTTATCTACCTCCACTCACGTCCTTTTGGGTCTTCCCCTTGCCCTTTACCAATTCACGACTCCTAACCAGTGCAGTTCTTGGTCTCCATTGCACATGACCAAACCATCGAAATCTACTTCCCACCGCTGTCGTTGTTGTCGTCCTCATCATCTAGAATCCAATCCCTTACCACCAATGATTGAGGGGCACGAAAAACATGAACAAATGAATTATATCTTAGAACATGTCTAGTTGAGGTAACTGGAACAATATTGCCTGAAACAGACAACGAAATACTGCATCTCTTAATAATTGAGCGCTTTCCAAAGTTGTATACATGGATCACTGGCCTGATCATCATCATCATCACATGCCTTATCCGCACTAATTGCAGCCAGCTACAAGAATCCCATTCCGCCATTCCACTCTAACAAGGACCATATCCTCGGTTAAACCATCGGTCGTGAAGTTTTCTAACTACCTCCACTCACGGCCTCTCAATTTGAACCAACTTATTCCTAGCAGGAGCAGTTCTTCATCTCGACCGTGCATGGTGAAACCATCTAAATCTAATTTCCCTTATCTTATTACCTATTTGTGCTACTCCTAAGTCCCCTCAGCCTGTTTTTTTTTTTTTTTTTTTTTTTTTTTGAGTAATAGGTTTGATTTTTTTTATTTAATTTTACTTTTTTTTTTAAGTTGCTCAAAAAGCAGCAGCAAGTAATAACTAAATTTACATCCCAAACATGGACACAGCTACAGAAGCATCTACATTTCTACTCCCAGCTGGCCATTCTACAACATCTCTCTTGGACTTCCAAAGAATCTCTTCCCACGGAGCCTTTTGTCGATAAAACAATGCCTGTTGCGCTCTCCCCAAAGATTCCATAAAACAGCTAGAAATAGAAGGCGCCAAACAACTGACTTTTCTTTAGGAAGAGGCATGTCGTGCCAAGCCCAAAAAAGATCTTCAACCGATTTTGGCATTACCCAATCCACTTCAAAAGAAGCGAAGATCACATTCCAAACTTGCTGCGCAAGGGAGCAATGAATGAAGAGGTGGTCGATTGATTCTGCAATGTTCATACACATAAGGCATGTGTTAGGAAGAACCATAGCCCTCTTCTATAGATTATCTATGATTAGAATCCTCTTTCTTCCCTCAGCCTGATGATTGAGTAGAAAAAAAAAAAAATCACTTCTGCTTCAATGTTGAGTGATTCTGAACTCCAGAATGTGATTATGTAACCCCAGAACTAGCAATTTGATGAAAGCTCATAGGAGTTCTTTGTTGCAAGTAGAAAAGAGAAGAACGGAAATTGGGTGGGTCTGAATGGTTTGGATTGCAATCCAGCAACAAATTGGGGGTCTGATGGGTTTGGATTGCAACAAGTCAACCAAAAATCCTCACAAACACACACAAGAGGGCTCTCTCTCAGCAGATTACATACCTTTATACTATTCTCCCAACTAATCCTAAAGACCTTGGATAAACACTTACCACAGTTAGCTCCTCAAACACACTTAGAAACAATTATGAAATTGTCTTACAGCTAGTCATAACAACCCAAAACAGTCCTAGCAGAATCTCCCATCCAAAGGAACCAAAACGGATCAAACCATCAAAACAGGGGATTGGCATGTAGGTTGCTGGAACAAGGACAAATTTTCTCTGTGTGCCAGTGGCGAGCTTGATGGAACCCGGAGATAATTTCCCCACACCCGGCTTTCCCCGTTGACACATCACATGGGGCCTAAGCTCGGCTTGCACATACGCAGGGCCCACCTGGACTGCATCAATCCCTTCTGATTGGGAAGGACTCGTCCTCAAGTTGCCATGGTCGTCCTTGCTTGAAGAATCATCACTGTGAGGGTCAAGGTGCTTAGCATTGAATGCATTTGATGTGCAGATGTGGCCATGTAAACAGAGGTGATAGGCATTATCATTAATCTTCCCAATGGGGCTCCATGCGGCCCGATTTTTCACTCAATGTAATTTGTGATATTCAAATGCAGGGAATCCATCCTTAGTAAGCACAGCCCACACATAATCACTCACCCTAAAAACAACTCTTCGATGACCCCATCTGCCGCCTCCTTGGATGTGAGTCTAAATATGTGCCCGCACTCCCTCATGTAAAGCCTTGTAAATGCTCCACCAACTCATTGACTTCTCCATTGACTCAGCTGAGATGTGGAAGTGGTGCTAGATCCAACAAACTAGCCCGATTTGCCCCAAAGACAATTTCGAAGGGGTTCATCATCATTGTTCAATTCTTGGAGCAACTGTAGGGGAACTTGGCTTGGACTAGAACTGCCTCACTATTTCGGCTTTTCAGCCCCACTAGAGCTCCCAACTTCTTCCCTAAAGATTTGTCACCTCTGTCTGGCCATTGGTTTGTGGGCGATAAGTGGTTGTGAGTAACAGAAGTTTTTCAAAACAAGGAAAACAGAGGGACTGGAAGTTCTCAGTTTGGAAAAAGTTTATGAGATTTCATTGCATCTGCTATCATTTGGAAACGGCAGTTTCAATCCAAGATTTGATTCGTTGCTTGAATCCGCAGAAAGGTCCTCCTGTTTATTGCAAATTACAGGTTCTTCCATCCATGCTGTCCGGGCTTTCATCAGAAACAAAGGAAAAGATCATGATTAAAGAGGGGTGTCGTTTCTTCAACTGCAGGAAATTTTCTTTTTGTCTACTCTAGTGGAAATCAGATATTGGTGGGCAACACACAAAAGATGTTCTTTTGGACATAGATCATATCATGGAAACTGCACAAGGATGGATGTATGATAGTAATTGTGTTTCAGATAAATATCAAAATGGAGCTGTTTCTGGGTTGCATGCTTGTATTAGTCATTTTTCAACAGAAGTCATCCAATCCATAATGTAATTTTTTTGTCAGATATCATCATTTATACTTTATAGAAAAAGTGGTAATAAATAATGCAGAAAACTTGCTTGTTTAAATCACTAGCAACTGACAGAATTCAGGAACAACTTTGTTCCATTGGAATTTATTAGATGAGTAAGTGCAATGGTCAGCTAAGTTCACATCAAGTTGTTGTCTTATTATCTTGCACAAGGGTGGCATGGATTTAAAATCATAAAAAAGAGAAATAGAATAGATATCAAAGTGAGGCCTGAGGTACGCAGAATCCCATGTAAGCACAAAATGATGCAATACCCAAAAGAAATTCCTACATCCAAAACATTAATTTCACGCAGTTCTTTAAAATTTAGCCAAAAGACCAAGTAAATTGTAACCAAGGAGAGAGACTTACATATTACAATTACTCTGTAATTCTTGAGTTGATAAGTTGGAAGATGCATTTTGAGTAGCAGCTTGATATTTTTGAGCCACAGCCCCAAGCTGACTAACCTGCACAACAAAACTATCACTCATCAATCACCCAGAAGTGACATGGAACAACAATTCAATATCCATCATATTCTCCAGACAATCTGAAGAAGAATATCCATACAAAACTTATCAAATGATGCAATTGGAGGATGAATAAAGACAATCTGAAAAACATAGGAAAATACCCAGCTCAAAAGGAAATGTTATAGGAACTAAATGATGCATCACAGCTGGTAAAAAAGGATGGCAGAAACAACTAAAGGTAGAAAAAAGATGTCACCTTACAACATTGAGAAAAGGACTATTTAGTAACTGAAACAAATTAATACAAATAATAATAAATAAATAAATAAATAAATAGGAAGAGGGTATCCACGCAGTCCTTATTGATTTAGAGAAAGCATGTGATAGGATCCCTACAGTGTTAATATGGTGGGTATTGGAAAGAAAGGAGCCTCAAGAGGATTTTTTTTTTTTTTTTTAAAGGTAACTAGAAAATTCATTAAAAAAGGAAAGAGGAGAACAAGAGGAGAAGGAGAAAAAGAGCAAAGCTGCTGAGATAGCAGAAAAGCTCTAAATCCCTAAAAAAACAAAAATCAACATCTTTTAACCCCTTGACATTAGTTGCCCATTCCACTATAAGCCTCTTGGCTCTAGACCCGACAGCTGAAGGAGGGGAAGAGGTGTTATTAAAGCGTCTCTCGTTCCTTTCAAGCCACACTGACCACCAAATGGCCAAAATAGCCATTTTCCAAATGGAAGATCTTTGCTTGCCGAGCCTGAAACCGTGCCAATAAGCCAGAAGGAGATGAGCTGATTGAGGGAGGCACCAGGAAATGCTGAATCTTTGACAGAAGTCGATCCATATTTGTGAGATGAAAGGGCAATGCACGAGAAGATGATCCACCGTTTGCGCGTTTTGCATGCAACACAAACAGATGTTCACAATCTGCATACCTCTCTTTTGATGTTGTCTATTGTTAAGATACGATTACGGTCTGCTAACCAACCGAAGCAAATAACTTTAGGAGGAGCCGGGATTTTCCAGATGGAGGAGGAAGCACGAACTGGGGAAGATGGGGAGGGGGAAATGGAGGCGTAGAGGGATTTTACCGTGAAAGAACATGACCGATGAATGTTCCAGATAAGTTTATCAGGGACTGATGGTTGTGGCTCCGCTTTAGAAATACAGTCCATGAGGTCCACGAATTCAGAGAACTCGTTGTCGGTAAGGTTTCTAGTGCATCTCATATCCCAGACAGTTTTGTTCCCTGTTAGGGAGTAGTAATCAGATATGAATCTGTTTTTGACAGGATCCAGTCGGAATATATTGCGGAATCGATCCGTCAACAATGAATCACCCAACCAGAGATCCTCCCAAAATCGGACAGCAGACCCACTACCCAGCTCAAAACTGATGTGCTTGAGAACAGATTGTTTAGCCTTGAGAATTCTTCTCCACAGGTGGGATGCCCTGTAACGAGAAGAGTCTTTAGTCCACCATCCTCCCTGAGAATGCCTGTATTTACCTTTGACTAACCTCGACCACAAAGCTTCAGGTTCTGTCCCAAGACGCCACGTCCATTTACCTAGAAGAGCCAGATTCATTCGCCTCAAATTTTTGACATTAGCTCCGCCTTCCCAATGTATCTTGCAGACTTCCTTCCAGTCCAGGAGATGAAAGTTGTGCTAGTTGTCACTGCCGGACCACAAAAAATCCTTTCTAATAACTTCAATGGCATTCAGCACAAAAGAGGGGCATCGGAGAAGGGACATAAAGTAGAGGGGAAGGTTTGCCAGAGCTGCGTTGATTAGGGTGAGGCGGCCGCCAAGAGATAGATAGCGAGATTTCCACCGCGCCAGATAATTGTGAAATTTCCCCACGATTTTGTTCCACATCGACTTGGGGGGGGGTGAAAGGGGAAGGCCCACAAAAGTGGTTGGAAAAGAATCTGAAGCACACCCGAGCGAAGCAGCAAAGTTGTGGAGACTATCAGGCTGGACGTTGATCCCAAATAATTTAGATTTTGCCATATTCATACGAAGACCGGAAACCGCTTCAAAGCAGAAGAGAGTTGTGCGCAAGTTGGATATGAAAGGGGAAGAGGCTTCAGAGAATATGAGAGTATCATCAGCGAATTGAATATAGGTGATGGGGAGAGGTAGCCCAGGCATAGCAAGACCTTTTAAGATACCTTCTTCCTGACCTTTAATCATCATTTTGGAGAAAGCTTCTCCGATAATAAGAGGAAAGGGGACAAGGGATCTCCCTGACGAAGGCCTCTGGTGCTCTTGAAGAAGCCTTTGGGGGATCCATTCAACACGATAGAAAAATGAGCAGAACTGACACAGGCCTGAATCCAGTTTCTCCATCGAACCTCGAATCCCATCCGAGTAAGCATATATTGAAGAAAGGACCAGTCGACGTGATCGTAGGCCTTAGCGATGTCCAATTTGCAAAAAATACCTTGTCTGGAGGATGTCCAGTATGAATGGAGGATCTCATTGGCTATTAAGGCACAATCAGTGATTTGTCTGCCTTTAATGAACGTGTTCTGATTAATAGAAATCAGGTTCCCAATAACCTTGGAGAGACGAGCTGAAATCACTTTGGCGAGGATTTTGTAGGGGGCTCCGATCAGACTGATTGGTGTGAAGTCGGCGAAAGAGCTCGCACCCGAGACCTTAGGGATGAGGGCAATAAAGGAAGCACCTAGGCCCTTGGATAGAAGGCCTCATGAATGGAATTCCTGGAAGAAGAGAAGGACATCCTGGCAGACGAGGTCCCAAAAAGTTTGGAAGAAGATGATGGGAAAGCCGTCTGGACCAGGAGATTTGTCACCGCCCAAAGAGTCAACCGCCTCCTTGATTTCATCAATAGAAAAGTCAAACTTTGAGAAGGGCCGCCACTGCAGTCTGCAGGCTGCTGAATTGGATGTTGTCCAGGCGCGGTCTGTCCCAAGATTCAACAGTAAGTAGACGTTTGAAGTGGTTGATTGCGAGGTCGGCGATGGCCTGTTTATCATCGATCCAAACACCATCGTCACAAATATTGACAATAGCCTTAGATCGAGCACGCATACTGGCTATGCTATGGAAGTATTTTGTATTTTTGTCTCCCTCAGCAATCCATTGTCGCAAATACTGACAATAGCCTCAAGAGTATATTTTGACATGATTAAGGACATAATATATGAGGAAGCGGTAACAAATGTAAGGACCACTAGTAGAGAGACAAGTGGCTTCCCAAATACGATAGGGTTTCAGCAAGAATCGACATTGAACTCATATCTTTTTGCTCCGATTATGTACGAGTTACCAAGGCGTTTACAAGAAGAGATCCCACAATGTGAGTTGTTTGCAGACGACAGTTTTGATTGATGAGAAGAGGAAGGGGGCAAACACAAAGAACTACGGTGGGATGCTTTAGAATCTAAAGGTTTTAAAATTAGTTGGACAAAAGCAAAGTATATGGAATGCAATTTTAGTAACAATAAGAGTGGAAACGAGGAATTTGCTAAGATTGCTGACCAAATACCCCAAAATGACCATTTTCGATATCTTAGGTCGATAATTTATGAGAGTTGTGAGATTGAGAAGGATGTTACTCATAGAATTCAAGCTGGGTTGAGAAAGTGGAGATCTACCTCTAGAGTTTTATGCGATTGTCATGTACCAATCAAACTCAAGAGGTCATTTTATAGGATAGCTATGAGATCAGCCATGCTTTATGGCACAAAATGTTGGGCAGTTAAAGAACAACATGTTCATAGGATTAATGTAGCTAAAATAAGGGTGTTGAGAATGATGAGTGGCAAGATGAAGAAAAATAGATTTAGAAACGAATGCATTCTCAAGGGAACTTAGGTGCAGCACAAATAGGCAATAAGATGAGGAAAGTAGGCATAGATGGTTTGACCACGTGCAATGGAGACCAACAACTGCACCGGACAAAAGGAGCGAGTTAAATCAAATTGAAGGCCATGAAAGGGCAAGGGGAAGCCCCCAAAGGGCAGAAAGTAGTAAGAAAAGACTTGATGCTGATTTAAAGGAGGATATGGTCCTTGATAGAGTGGAATGGCGAAACAGGATTCGTGTGGCCAACCCCAAGTAGTTCGGATAAGGCTTAGATGATGATGATGATGATGAATGCATGCACCAGCTCTCTACACTCCTGAGCAAATTAAAGTCATGCTCTTTATCTCATAATGGACTGCCCTGCCTTGATAGATTCCATATTTTCCTTGTGAGACGTTAAGCAACCTGAAGTCTAATATTGTAAAGAGAAGAACTTTTATTCTCTGGTAGAGCATGATGGATGATATTCAGGCACTTATAAATTACTTAGAAATTGCATTTGTAAGCCAAATTAAGCTGTTCAAATTATGGGTCCCACTTTGGATGTGCTATGAACCAAAAGCAAAAGTGTCACTTATTCGATTATCCAACTATTGGATTCACGGACATTACTGGACAGTTAAAAATGAAAATACCAAATAGTCCTATTTCAACAAATGCGTACTAAGCTTCTCGACCACACACATGCGTACTAAGCTTCTCAAAGAAAGAAAGAAAGAAAAACTTTATTTATTTTATTTGATATACTATGCGTACTAAGCTTCTCAAAGAAAGAAAGAAAGAAAAAAAGAAAACTATGTGTTAGTATATATTTGATATACTATGCGTACTATGCGTACCACACACAAAGCAATATCGATCAAAAGAAGTAAATGATTTTTTTATTTTATTTTTTAAAAGGAGAATATGCAAAACACTACACAGAGATTTATTTGATATCCTTTCGGTATGTCTAAGGATTCACACCGATCCACTATGCTCAAAGGCAAAAAATGAAGCAGCAACTCTCTCTCTCTCTCTCTCTCTCTCTCTCTCTCTCTCTCTCTCTCTCGACAGAATATATATTACCTCAAAACGAACTAGGGTTTACATTAAAAAAAAAAAAAACTCCATGTGGAATTATGAAATTGCCCTCTGGACTAGAGGCATGCCCCCGAACCCCCAAGCAAGGGGGCGCTACAACCCTATGACCCCTAGCAAACTCAGCGCGGAGCTTGACCCACAAAAGTGTTGGTTGAATGAACAGTACACCTCTGATGATCAGGCTCCATAGATCCTAACAACCTCCCACTTGGAGACTGATCATAGGTAACTCCCACTTAAATATGTTCCACCTGCAAAAGCCATGCCTTCATAAAGAACTCGGTGTGAATCCCCTCCTGGTCTTCAAACTTGAAGACCTTGAAGACCAACAGAAATTGAACATGACTTCAGTTTTTCTATAATAACCACCTTGGTCAACATATCTGTAGGGTTCTAGCTTATATGAATCTTCTCCAAAGTAAATTATCCATTCTCCAAAAGCGATTGTATGAAATGAGATTTGATGTGAAAGGCTAAGCTCTTTACTAGATAAATTGCACTCTGATTATCGTTGTACAAGTTAATATTTTCTTGCTTCTCACCTAACTCTTCCATGAGACCCTACAACCACACCATTTCCTTGCAAGCCTCTATTGCAGCAACATACTCTGCTTCTATCTTTGAGATGGTAACAATCTTCTGTAACTATGAGACTTAACTAATTATTACACTGCCCAAAGTGAAAACATACCCTATAGTGCTCTTATTGCTATCAATATTCCCTACCATATCTAAATCAACATATCCTTGCAAACTTAATTCTAACCCTCCATAGCACAACGCCGCATCAATAGTACCTCTTAAGTATCTGAGAATCCATTTGATGACTTCCCAATGCTCCTTCCCTAGGTTGTTCATAAACTTGATGACAACTCCCACTGCATGAGCAATATTTGGTCTTGTGTAGACCATGGTGTACATTAAGCTGCCAATGGCCAAGGCATATAGAACCTTAGCCATATAGTCATGTTCTTCCTGTGTTGTTGCACCCTACTCCTTTGAGAGTCTAAAGTGGCTTGCCAAGGGAGTGTTGACTAGCTTAGCACCTTCCATGTTGAATTGCTTGAGTACTTTTGCAACATATTCAACATGTGACAATTTCAACTTCCCGTTTCTTCTATCTTTGTTGATTCTCATACCAAGGATTTGTTTTGCGCAACCAAATCGTTCATTGCAGATTCCTTAGACAATTGTTCCTTAAGATTTGAATTCTCATGCATCTTGACCATGCAGCAAGCATATCATCTACAAACAAAAGCATGAGATACGAATTTTCAAGTTTCTTGAAATAACAATAGTGATCAGCATGGCATCTCTTAAAGCCATTAGTAGACATAAAACAATCAAAACTTCTTGTACCACTGTCTTGGGGCCTGTTTCAAACTATATAAACTCTTATACAATTTACATACCATGTTCTCTTGCCAGGTGAAACATATCCACGTGATTGACGCATATAAATACCTTCTTTATCGCCATGAAGGAAAGTTGTTTTACATCTAATTGCTCGAAGTGCAAATCCTCTACAGCTACAATGCTTAGAATTTATCTAAAAGTATAATCCTTAACAACATGAAAAAAGATTTCATTGTAGTGGATACCTAACGTTTGTTAAAAACTTTTCACAACCAACCTAGTCTTGAATCACTTGGTACCGTCTTGCTCTTCCTTCAATCTATAAACCCACTTGTTATGCAAAGTTGCCTTGCCCTTGAGTAATTGAACCAAGTCTCATGGCTAGTTTAATATCCGAGAATCAATCTCATCATCCATAGCTTGCTCCCACTTGTTCCTAGTCTCAACCTGCAAAGCCTCTTCATAACATTCTGGTTCACCATTATCAATCAACAACAGGTAATGCAGAGAAGAAGGTTAAGGTTTGCTAACCAAGATTATCTCCTCACGAGAATAGGGGCCTGGGGTTCTACCTATTGATTTTCATCTTAGGGCATTAGAACATCCTTGTTAGGTATCTCAAGTTATACAAACTCAATATGCTCAGTTTTCTCTTCTTGTTGTTCCAACTTATGCTTACGCATGAAAGTTTCATTGAATACCACATCCTTGTTCCTAATGATTTCAGCATCACAAAATCGATAACCAAAATTAGTAAAACCATATCCAATGAATGTGCACCTTCTGGTCTTAAGATCAAGCTTGGTCTTATTTTCATAATCGTTACAAACATATGAGATACAATCAAATACCTTTAAATGGGACAAGTTTAACTAAGTTTACCTCTTTTTACAGTCCATGCTTCCTCTAGCAATCCTCCATCCAAAGTAACTAAGGGTCCTCTGTTAATCAAGCTACAGTATTTACAGCATCTGCGCATAATTGTTTAAGCAATCCACCATCGATTCTCTTGCTCCTTGCCTGCTCTAGAATGGTTCTATTCATGCGCTTAACTACACCATTATGTTGTGGCATTCTTGGAGTCGTTGTTTGTCTATTGATTCCATTAATAGCATAATACTCCTCAAAACTTGTTATCGCAACACTCTCCCCTACAATCTTATCTAAGACACTTTAGCTTTAGACCTGTTTCATTTTCAACCAAAGCTTTCCATTCCTTGAACACATCAAATACTTACGATTTATGCTCCAAGAAATAAACAAGTAATTTTCTACTAGCATCAATCAATAAGTGCAACAACTTAAATAGAGCCACCAAGAGAAGATACCTTAGCTAGTCTCCACACCAATGCAAACCAATTCCAACCGCTCCAACTTTCCGAGTCCTTCTGACCTTCGAGAAGCAGACCTTCCTCTATTTGCCATAGATACAATCTTCACAAAAGTCCATATCAATAGATTCCAACCCTGACATCTTTCCTTTCGCAAGTAGAACCTCCATCCCCTTTTTCACTCATGCGTCCAAGTCTATAATGCCATATACGCATGTCCACCACTAATGATGCAACTGCAATGGAACTATTAGATCCAGAAGTTAAGTAAAGAGTGGCTTCTTTCTTACCCCGAGCAATTACCATAATTCCCTTTGTGATCTTCCACGAGTCACTAGTGAAAGTCATCATGTGTCCAGAATCAACAAGTTGATCAACTAAGATCAAGTTCCTTTTCAAATTTGGAACATGCCTAACATCTTTCAACTTCAGCACTGTCCCATTAGACTGGTTTGTCTGAACGTCCCTCTTTCCAACAATACAGCAAGGTTCATCATCACTCAGATAAACTTTCCCAAGATTACCCAGCACCTAGTTATGAAGAGCATCCCTACTCGAAGTAGCATGAAACAAGTCACCAAAATCTATTACCTAAGATTCATTACGAGTATCGAAAGACAAAATTAGGGCATCAGAAATACTTTCTTCAGAGATGTTTATAAAATATTTACCTCCCTAATTATTGTTTTCATGTTGTTTCTTCAGAGCTTTACAGTCCCGCTTTATGTGCTCCTTTTTGCCGCAATTCCAGCAACCATCAACCTTTCCATGTGGAGGCTTGGTTCTTCCTTGATCTTGATCGACCATTATTTTTGTTTCCACTGTTTGGTGTTCTTCCCCTTTCTTCAGCATTCAAAGATTCCTCACTAAGAACAAGGCTCAAGGCTTTCCCCTTTCTTCATCATTCAGCATTCCCCGATGTTTCACCTGAAGATCCTGAGGCTTTCCTTCAAGATTTCTCACTTAGAACGAGGCCCACAACATCATCATACTTCAACTTTGTTGATCCGGTAGAACTACTTATGGCTACCACAAAACTATCATGTCTGGCAACGCTGATAATAACATGAGCTCTAATTTCATGATCAAAGTTAAGGTCTACGGACTCCACCCAGCTCGTGACGATGTTCAACTTATTAAGATGCTCATCCACGTTTCCGCCATCAGACATCTTCAAATTGAACGGCCTCTTCATCAAAAGAACCTTGTTGGAAGCAAAGGGTTTTTCGTACATCCTTGATAGGGTTGCCATCATATCCTCTATAGTCTTCTCCATCAAGATTTTAAATGTAGCAGATTTCACCAAAGAAAGTTGAATCGTTCCCAAAGCCTTTCTGTTGAGCACCTCATAGTCTCTATTAGACCTCTAGTTTGTTCGATTTTCCTCCAAGAGGAAGATAGAGATCCTTCTGATAGAGTTAATCTTCTATCTGCATATTCCAGAATCTGAAGTTCGAACTATCGAACTTTTTAATCCTCACATTTCCTTTTTCTGACATTGCTCCCACTCAAACCAAGAGCTTTGATACCAACTTGTTGGGAGAAGAGATCCCTTCTCGACCACACAGAGCAATATCGATTAAAAATAATAATAATAAATAAATAAAAAGAAGAAGAAGAAGAGAAAATATGCAAACCACAACACAAAGATTTACGTGGTTCCCTTTCAATACGTCCAATGATTCACACCGATCCACTATGCTCAAAGGTAAAAATGAAGAAGCGGCTCTCAATCAACGATGGCTCTCTCTGTCACGACTAAACATATATTACCCCAAACTAGGGTTTATATATATATATATATATATATATATATAAAACACTCCATGTGAAATTATGAAATTGAACTCTGGACGAGGGGCAAGCCCCCAAACCCCCAAGCAAGGGGGGCATTGCCCCCGTGCAAACCCCAACGAGCTCAACGTGGAGCTCGACCCGCGAAAGTGCTGGCTAGATGACCAGTACACCTCCATTAATATATAGTTAATGGATCTGTCACTCTAGCAGATGGTACTCAAACTAGAGTATGTGAAATGGGCATTGTTCACCCTAGTTCTTCCCTTTATTATCATGTCCTTTATATTCCTAATTTCTCTTAATTGTTGCGACCTTGTATCCCTCAAATTGTATATTTCAGGATCTAGAGACAGAAGAAGAAAATTGGTGGGGGACATGAACATGATGGGTTGTGCGATCTTGATCGTGATGTTGTTGGTGCAGTAATACAGAAGTACATCTCTCTATACTAGTGTCATTGTCGTCTCCGTTATCCATTCTTGAAGATCCTTAAAAGCATTACTCTTTGTCGTTTGTGACAACTATCAAGTCTAGAGTGTGAAGTATGTGAGTTGAGTAAATATAATTGTACTACATTTCCACCATTTGTGGAAAAGCATAGTTTAGTTCCTTTTTTATTTAGTTCATTCAAATGTTCGAGTCTGATTAAAATCTCTAGTAGGTCAGGGTACAAGTTTTTAGTTACCCTCGTTAATGATTTCTCACGAATGATTTATTTAATGAAAGACATTTGAACTATTCTCGATTTTTTAGACTTTTCGCATGGAAATACAAAATCAATTTAATTTTAAAATGTTCATGTTTCATTCCGATAATGCCAAAGAATATATGTCATAAGCCTTTAATGAGTATTTTTCTAAAACAAGAATTCTTCATTAAGCATCGCATGCCCACACTCCACAACAAAATAATGTTGCGAAACAAAAAAAATTCTCACCTACTTGTGGTGACTCGTGCTCTATTACTTCACATGAATATTTCCAAAAGTTTTTGGAGTGATGTAGTGCTCATAGCATGTTTTCCGATGAATCAAATTCCCTTAACCGTTCTAATGAGTATCACCTCATTAAATTTTACTTCCAACTACTCTATTTTCTTTACCTCCCAAAGTTTTTGGATGTGTATGCTTTGTCCATCAATTGAAATCAGGTCATGATAAATTAAATCCGAAAGTCATTAACCATCTTTTTTTCTTGGGTACTCCCGAACACAAGGAGGTTATCGTTGTTACTTACAATCCCCTTCAAAGACAATATGCATGCATATGTTACATTTTTTTAGTCTACTCCATCCTCAAAAAAAATGATAAAGCTCTTGACGTGGAAGTTGTGTTTGTGCTCGTTGCAGTTGAAGAAGACCTAATCCAACTCCCTCTATTGTTTCCACCATTCCCATTGTACCTCCGCTGCAAGTCTACTCACAACGAAAACATCCAAATAGTAGGACCAACCATGGTGTGCCATACACTGTATCCTCTTCCAAGCCTAATGATCCAAATGTGTTTAATTTTCCTATGCCTTAAGGAAAGTTGTGTGCTTGTATTGATCATCCTATTGACAAATTTTTTAAGTGATGTAGTGCTCACAGCATGTTTTTTTGACAAATCAAATGCCCTGAATTGTTCTAATGGATTAATCACCTCATCAAATTTTGCTTCCGAATACTCCATTATTTTCTTTACCCCCTAAAGTTTTTTTATATGTATGCTTTGTTCATCAATTGGAATCGAGTCATAATAAATTAAATCCTAGAGCCATTAAATGTCTTTTTCTCCGGTACTCCCAAACATAGTGGCTATCGTTGTTATAGTCTTTTTTGAAGACATGTATGTGCAAATGTTACATTTTCCAAATCCACTTTGTTCTTCTCATAAAGACAAAAAAAATCTAGATGTGGAAGTTGTGCCTGTCGCAGTTGAAGGAGATATAATCCAATCTCCTCCCTCTATTGATTCCACCATTCCCATTGTGCCTTCGTTGTAAGTTTACTCACGACGAAAACATAAAGATAGAATGGCCAACCATGGTGCATCATCCACCGTATCTTCTTCCAAGCCTAATGATTCAAATACGTCTAATGTTCCTATCACCCTAAGTAAAGGCAAGCATACTTGTATTGATCACCCTATCGACAAATATCCCATTTCAATGCTTGTCCTCCACTTTCCGTAGATTTGTGATCCTTGTCCTCTCATTCTATTCCCGAGTCATAACAAGAAGCATTGTCACATAAGGGGTGAAAGCAAGCAATGGAAAAGGAAATGGATGCTCTTTATCAAAAAACACTTGGGAGCTCACCAGTCTACCTTTCCAGAAGACATGCTATTGGTACTTGGTTGTTGGTGGGTGTACACCGGTCAGTTTCATCCGAATGGGGCGATTGAACATTTGAAGGTTGCTTGGATACTAAAGGATATACTCAGACCTTTGGAATTAATTATGCTAAAACCTTCTGTCCCATTGCCAAGATGAATTCCATTCATGTTATTCTTTACACGGTAGTTAACCATGGCTGGCCCCTCATCCAATTGGATGTCAAAAATGCATTTCTTCATGGTGATCTCACAGAGGAGGTCTATATGAAATAAACAACTGGATTTGTTGCTCAGGGGAGTCAAACAGAGTGTGCAAACTGAAGAATTGAAGAAGGAGATTTATGGACTGAAGCAATCACCATGTTCATGGATTAACAAATTCAGTAAAGGTATGCTAATTTATGGCTTTGTTCGAAGACATGTTCAAAAAGGCACCTCAGGTATTATTGTGTTAGCACTTAGCAATACATGTTGATGATATTATCATTACAGGAAGTGACAATAAGGGGATTGAAGATCTTAAGAAGTATCTTTGGAGGCATTTTCTTACAAAAGATCTAGGTCATCTTCGATATTTTCTTGGTGTAGAAGTGACCAGATCAAAGGAAGGAATTACTGTCTCAACAGAAATACGTTCTAGATTTTCTCATGGTTGGTACTAAGCCGATTGATACACAAGTGAATTCGAATTACAAACTTGGTGATCAAGGAGATGCATTCAAAGACCTGAGGTACAGAAGACTAATGGGTGAACAATTTTATTTAACAATTACTTGGCCAGACATATCTTATGTTGTGTGGTGAGCCAATTTATAAGCTCTCCAACGGTACCTCATATGGATGCAATTATTTGAATTTTGCAATATCTTAAGAAAGCACCGTGTCAAGGAATTATGTATAAACGGAACAATCTTTAGATCATAGGATATTCTGATGCAAACTGAGCAATTTCTTTAGCAGATAGGCGATCTACCACTAGGTACTGCACATTTGTAGGAGAATATAGTTACATGGAATACAAAAAGCAGTGTTATGGCCCGATCAAGGCGAAAGTAGAATATAGAATAATGGCTCATACTATGTGAGTAACTGTAAATCAGGAAATTGTTACAAGATATGGGATTTGCAGTGAATCAACCTATGCAGTTGTTTTGTGATAACAAGGCAGCAAACCACATTGCCAACGATCTGGTCTATCATGAGAGAACTAAACATATTAAAGTTGATTGTCACTTCGTATGTGAGGTCTCATGTGGTGAAACCTCTATGATGTATATCGGTCTCAAGATCAACTTGCCGATGTGTTCACCAAGGCTCATGGTCATACTCAACCAACGCGCAAATTCTCCAAGCTTGGCATCGATAACATTTATGCTCCAGCTTAAGGGGGAGTATTACTAGAAGTGGATATGGCACAACTAGCTCTTATTCTCTTATTATCTTTTGTTTATGTTGATTAGGATATATTGGGTATGTTAGCTTTTGTTACTTAAGAGTGTATAATTGTCATATCAGATTTTTTTCGAAGGATATACCAGATTTGTTTAGTTATGAAAAGGGAGGGGATGTCCAACTCTATTAGTGTGCTACAGTGCGTCTATAGTACCGCCACATTGACTGCTACGGTACCAGGCTACAATAATAAGCAGATTGTGTTACAATTTTAAAACATGTCCGTGCTACAACTTTAAAACATGGCTAGTGCGGTTGGGTTTGCTCCCAATAGACGCGAGTTCGATTCCCCTCACTAGGATTACCCGATGCATGTGGTTTATGGGTGATTGTGTGCATCCACAAGGATTAGTCCCACCTTAAAAAGGGGCAGGGACACCCTGTCATCATTAAAAAAAAAAAAATCAAAATGTCTGTGTTTACACTGTGTGGAACATTGCTCTGAAGTCAATAAGCTGGTGTCATAAACTATTGGACTTAAGTTGATGTGTTGGTTGTATAATATATCTATATGAGACTTTAAATTGATGATTTTTCACATTTTCAAAAGCAATTTTTTTAGCCCTAACAAGTTTAGACTTTTGAAAAATCTTATGAGCCTTCAAATCATCTCATTCTCTTGATAATGCTGCTCTTTAATTTGCAGCCAGGTTTTTTTAACTTGAAGTTTAGGTAAGTCCTTTTTCAAAACATTTGAAGTCATGAAATGACCACATGAAGCTTGATTTTATTAAAACAATATAAACAATGTGTTGTAGAAATATATTCTACAATTATCTAGAAATTATGATGTGGAACAATAAAAGAATGAACATTGATCATATCCTATTTGTGAATATTATTTCAGATTTTTTTTTCTATACTTTGTAGAACGTTTTTAAAAATAATATTACAATGTTACAATTTGTGATTTACAATTTACAATTCCAATCCTATATTCCTATTACAATTTTACAATCTGATTTGACTTTCAAAACATTGATTGTAACCATCAAAGCAGCATCTCCAAAACCAGTATATAACTTTTATTAGAAACCAAAACTAGCAAACAACTAATAAATGGAACCATTTGACAGATTACCTGAGGTATTATCAATCTTCGAGGGATAAGCTCCTCATGACGCCTAGCACAAAACTCCCAAGAGCAAATCTAGAAATTGTAAAAAAGGGAAACGTGCTGATCAATATGCCTCAAAGAAATCCAGAAAGATGGTTTCTTGTTATATAAACCATTTCAAGGATGTCTAACCTTTAGATCGGGGGTGAAAACAATCCGAAGTTGACCATCACGTACTACACGTAGTTGCTCGAAAACACTTTCCTGGATAGCTTTTGCATAATCCAAGACAATTTGACCTGATGCATTCTGATATTCGCGGGGCATATCGACATAAAGAAGTTCTTCCAACGTACCACTATCATATTTGATTTTGCATAACCTTGGTAAAACCTCTGCAGTTGTTTCTGGAAGCATAATACAAAAGGTTAAAATAAGATTTAACAACAAAGAACTCTTCCAAAAGCCAATGCAAAATAATGGGTGCTATATTCTCATGGACTAAAAAAGAGAGAGCACCCATATCGATGTTGCAAAAATCTCAGATCCAATGTAAACCCACATTGGATTGCAGAAGTAGCCAGTGAATCAGTACAAGATTCAAGAAGAACCAAACACGTAACATATTTTTAATCAAGAAGTACTTACCAAAACCACGGCCAGGCTTACGATTGCATATTTCACAGTGCCACACATCCTACAAAATAGCAATTAAATGGTCACTATAGCTTATATAGGCATCTGATGTTGGAAGGACAACAAACACCAGCCCCTGAATGCGAATTCAAATTTCAATAAACCCATGAAGCACCTTGGCACAAGCCTACGAGTGAATGAATTTAATTACAAGCAGACAGAAAAGAAATTGTAGTTCAAACAAGACTGCATATATAAGTAATTTGACTAGCAGCAAGACCTTCCATGTTATCAAGTAAGAGTCTCCTTAGCCATAGCTAAATGCCACCACTAAGTAACAAAAG
The DNA here is from genome assembly GCF_029962835.1 of Magnolia sinica. Taxonomy (NCBI): domain Eukaryota; kingdom Viridiplantae; phylum Streptophyta; class Magnoliopsida; order Magnoliales; family Magnoliaceae; genus Magnolia; species Magnolia sinica. Next base: position 19,501,857 of record NC_080574.1, on the reverse strand, counting down.
AACCAGCCAGTTTCAGAAGCAAAATACCTGAGGAAAAACGCCTGTAGTTTGCCGGCCACTTCCGTATAGAGAAACACACCACCTCTTCTTTGCATAGGGTGTAAAATACTCAGCAACAAACTTTCTCCAAAATTCGATGTTGTTATCCTGCACAAAAGACAGCATAAGCATAAGAACCAGCAAATATAGAGCCCCAGAAAACACTAAGATAAGATTCACCATCAGTAACAAGAAAAACTTACAGTAGGTCTGTGCTGCTGGTGATACATGTAGTTTGTTAAACGCCGAGCGCATGTCCCAGGTTCATAAGCAGCTGGTTTAACAGCAGATCTTACTGGCATCCTCAGGTCCTGCAACTGGGAACGTTGCGGAGGAAGAGCTTTCAGCATTTGTTGTTGTTGCTGATGTTGCTGCTGCAGCTGCAGGAAGCGCTGTTGTTGTTGCAAAAGAGTCATCTGGGCAGCAGCAGCTGGAGAAGTCTGCCTTGACATCTGCAGCATCTGTTGCTGTTGCTGTTGTTGCTGTAGATACAAGGATTGCTCAGAATGTTGGGGTTCCATCTTAACCTGGCTCAGGTTTCTCAAAGACGGGAGTTGTTGCGGCTCCAATTTCACATGACCCATATTCCGCGACGACTGCATCTGTTGCTGTTGCTGCTGCTGTGGGCCATTTTGATCATTACTCATCTGCGGCTCCATCTTAACAGTAGCCAAATTGCTTAACCCCCCTCGAAGTGATTGATACTGTTGCTGAGGTTGTTGCTGCTGCGGCTGATTATGAGGAACTGGAAACTGTTGCAGTGACTGCTGACCATGCTGGAAGTTTTGCGCATCAAGCTGCTGAGGCTGCTGCTGATCCTGCGTCAGCTGATTGCTTGAAGCGTTTGAAAAATGCTGCCCTTGAGGTTGACCAGATGAACCTGGGTTCCCCGTGTTTGACGGCACAAATGTTGCAGCTGAAGGTGTAAGACCCATACCATTGCCTACACCCAAAAGTGGATCAGACTCGGCACCGCCCACATCCATGCCTCCACGTTGAAGGCTCCCCGCTGAGCCTGAAAGCCCAGAATTCGACCCAACACCCCCAAATGACTGGTTGAGGAGGGACGAAACATTGGATATGTTACTGAGCAAGTTCATGTTATTGTACTGTCCGCGTGGAGAGAGGAGCGACGGAAATGTGGGCTGCGATGTGATGGAAGACCCACCTTGAGCTCCCAAAATGCCAGAGTTCGTACGCAGAAGGGAAGATGGACCAGACTGGGCGCTGCCAACAGGCGTCGGAGGACCCGATGGCACCATCTTTTAAAAAAAAAAAACTCAATCTAAGTATTGATTAAAGAAATCTCTAAAATTCACTAAAACAACATCCACTACAGATTCCTCAGCACCAAAATTCTTTAACTCGGCCCAACAGACATTTTGTGCTTACATCCAAAGCCCAAAAAATCGCATCTGCCATTCAGTGTCAATTTGATTGAAGAAGCCTTCCATCTGATCCCAAACGCAGGAGCAAGAATCAAGAAAGCTAAAACCAAGCAACAATAACTAATCCGGAACATCCTACAATTCCACTACTTCACAAGAATGATCCGACAGACACTTTCCAGAACCTACACCAGGCAATGTTGGACGAATCCTTCCATATATCAAGTACCTTCTTCTCCACTGCCGAACACAGCATTCAAGAACCGGGCCATAGCAAATTACCGAAAAAAAAATAAACGCGAAAAGAATACCAAAGTCGATCTTTGAATTCGGTCCTCTTTCAAACTCAGCTCAAATGCAAAAACAGAAAAGACGAATCGAGCTAAAAGAATGCAATCTTTAACCAAATCCAGTCTCAAGCCCTTGATTGAGCCCTGATTAGATAAGAACGGAGCTAAGATCACGATCAAGAGCTTGCAAGAAATGGAATTTCTACTGCTTTTAGATATGTGAAACCCTAAAAAGATAGAAATACTGAGATTGGAAGTCTTACCAGGAACCGAAGAAGGGTAGAAACGAAAACCCTAGAAATCACGTCTCCTTTCTTTCTATCTTCGTTTTCTCAGCTGATGCTGATGATTCAGATGTGATTTTTTATATATATACAAACAGGGTTTTCTTCTCTTCTTTTCTCTTTGGAGTCTATTCTTCTTCTTACTTCCGCTTGTGGATTTTTTTATTTTCTTCTGAATTTTCTTTATTTCTTCCTTTCTGCTGTGTTGCTGTCCTTGCGGACGTCAAAATTCCATTAGATCGGATTGAATTCTTTCTATCATTCTCTTCTCTCCTTTTTTCACCCTTTTGCCCTCTCTTCCTGTGGTGCTCCAAATAAGTCAAATCTTCTTCCGCTCATGCCCATCTGCTCATGCCCATGACTGCATTACCATCATCGTCATCATCATCATCATCCATATATGTGCACCATCCATCCATCCATCTCGCCGCCCATGATATGGAGGGGAGTAGTATAACGAAAGTGCCGCTTACTTTCGACGGAATTACAAATACAGCCATTATCTAGAAACAACTCGGAAGTCTGGCTGCCTGCTACTTTGCTAGGTACGCGGATTGCGTACTACCCCCGCCCGCCTCCAGCTGCCAACGATCAGTTTGAGTGGCCACCGTGATGTATGGGTCTTATCCACACTGTCCGTCCATTTTTAAGTATCATTTTAGATTCTAACCATAAAAATGAGGCAGATACAAGGCTAAAGAGGACCACACCACAGGAAGCAACGGTGATAATGATTCTCACCGTTGAAACTTTTTAGGGCCGACCGTGATGTTTATTTACCATCCGAACTATTAATAACGTTAGGTAGACCTGGATGAAGAAAAAACACAATTATCAGCTCCATCCAAAACTTATGTGGACCCAAGAAGTTTTCAACGGTAAGAGTTTTAATCCCCATTGTGTAGTCCACGTAAGCATTGGCTCTGTCTCATTTTTTATATTATACTCTAAAATGATATGAAGAAATTAATGGACGGTGTGGATAAGATACATACATCACGATAACCACTCAAAGCTCCTGCACGTTCCCAGCTGGAGACGGGGTAGGACGTAATCCCCGTTCCTTTGCTAGCCGCCTCGCTGGCACATCTCACGCGTGACAAACCAACCTCGTGCGTGGGATATCTGAGCCGTGCATAAGGTGAACCCCGCCACGAAGATGATGTGGGAGACAATTCACAACGGTTCAACATGAAGTGGGCCACGCGTGTAAAATAACAATGGACGGTGTAGAAAAGAATTGCCTACTTCAAATCTTAAGTGTCCTATTATCGGATCTCACGCCATTTAGCCACGACCCGGAACCTGTGATGCGGGTGGAACCCGTCTGTGGGCCCCACTCAATGTATGAGTTGTATATCGTCCCTTTTGCCAGCTTATCTTGGGGCATGATATGAAATTCAGGTGGACCACATCATTGGAAATGGTAGTTAGAGCTAGGCATCCACTCGAGTCAGACTGGGTTAGGGCTGACTCAACTAGATCCAATTTTGAAATATGCCTAACCCGAACTCAATTGGACTCGATACGAGTCCAGCATGGTTGAGTCGATTTGAGTTCGTCTGGCATGGACAGGTCCGGACCGAGTTTGATCTGGTCAGAAGTATCGAGTTGGGTCGAGTTGGCACCAAGTTGGATTGAGAGATGGAGGAAGAGACCAAGAGAGGAGAGAGGAGAGAGAGGAGGAGGAGGAGTGTGAAGGTGGTGGGTGGTTGTCGAGCTTAGAAGATGAGGAGGATAAGGGAGGGAGAGAGGTCGGGCTTGGAAGACAAGGAGGGAGGGAGGCAGGGAGGGAGAGATTTTGGGATCGAGTCGAGGTAGGGTGTAGCAGGTAGGGTTAAAGAGTCGGGTTTCAAATCGAGTCAGGTCTAATCGGATCGAGTTTCGGGTCGAGTTACTAGGTAACTCGAACTCGACTCGGTTTGAGTTTGGATTGGGCGAAGCCTACTCGATTCGGACGGACTCATCCATTCGGTTCGGGTCGAGTCAAATCTAAACAAGTCAGACATGTCGAGTTAACCGGATCGGGTCGTCTGGTACCCACCTCTAATGATAATCATTGACCATTTAAAAACTTTGTGGGTGACAAAAGTTTTGAATTAATCTGATATTTTTATTTTGGCTTCACCTATATCTTCATGAACTTACTAAGAAATTAGATTGAAAATAAATATTATGGTAGATTTAAGAAAGTTTTAAACGATGGATATTCAATCACTATTTTTTCTTGTGTCGTAGTTCACCTTCCTTTTCTAGAGTACGCCCGTGAATAAACTAGCAAAAGGGATGAAAGGCATGCATATACAATGCAAGCATTGAGGTGAGCTCATGGCCAGGATATACAATGCAAGCATCTAGGTGGGCTCCACGGCCAGGTCCACGGTCAAGTCTCATTGGGAAGCGGATTGGTTGGTACCACACACAAGCTATATAGCTGGTGTATTAACATCAGCAAGTTGTGTGGGTCACATCATGAGGTATGTGTTATATCCAAACCGTCCATCCATTTTGTGAGCTCGCATTAAGGCTTGAGACAAAAAATAAGGCAGATCTAAAGATCAAGTGGACCACACTGCAAAAAACAGTGGGAGATTGAACGTCTACCATTGAAACCCTTTTGAGGGTCACAGAAGTTTCGGATCAATCTGAAATTTGTTTTTCCACTTCATCCAGTTATTTTTAATCCTATGAACAGATTAGATGGAAAATTAACATTATGGTGGGCCCTACGAATTTTTTAATAGTGAAAATCATTACCCCGTTGCTATTTTTGGTGTGGTCCATTTGAGCTCTGGATATGATTCATTTTTTGGCTAATGCTCTAAAATGATATCTAAAAATGAATGAACAGTGTGGATATAATAAATACATCATTGCAGGGCCATGTTGTATGATTGTACAAGACGCAGGCCTAATACGTCATATCCAAACATTGATCTGTACACGAAATTGTATATTTGCCCAAACAATACTTCCTATCCAAACATTGATTAATGGCATGTTGATTCGGATGTATTCTAAAAACCATCCAAAGTATACATGAATAGTACCCGAATACAATACAATATACCCTAATACGTGAATCCAAACAGGCCTTAGCTATATAGCTGGTTTGTTATACACCAGCCAATCCGCTTCCGTCCCATCAGCGTCTAAGCTAAGTCATGTACTGTTCTTAGGAGGAAAAAAACTTTGATGTTCTAAGAGAGCAGGATCCCTAGCATGGAGGCACTTTGAATATATATATATAAAGGCACTTTGAAATTTTTTAAAATTTTCATGCATGGCATACAAGTAAAATTAACTATTTAAATTATGAATGATAGTTTAGATATATCATAAATCAAAATTTATTATTATTTAATTATTTTATATTTTGATTAGTGGATATTTATTGAGCAATCAAAAATGTAAAACATATAATGGTCAAATCTAAATCCTTTACTTGCCAAAGAAAATTTTCATTTACATGCATAATGACTGGTCCACATTATAATTGAAAGACATTGTCAATACTTTTGCATTTCATGACGTGGCTCAATTAGATGGTAATAGGCAGAATTTTTATACTTATGCCAGTGGAGTATCCGAATTCCTAATACCTGAATATTATAATTGTTGTGCCACTTTGATTTTGTGATTTGACTTACAGTTGAGAGAAGGCGGGGAACGACCAAATTTCTGAGTGCACACGTACCATGCGTCATACGCATACCCCAAGCTGTAGTCGGAAGCTGAATGGACCCACATAGATACGGGTGACAATTCCACTCCGTCCATCATTTCTAAAAGACCACAACACGACATTAAAATAAAAATCAAGCAGATCTAAAACTTTTGTGGGCCACACCACATGAAACTGCGGTGATTGAACGCCAACCATTGGAAACATTATAGGGGCCACAACTTTTCATAGGATGTATTTGTGTCTATAGCTTATTTAAGTGGCAGTAACTTTATGAACGGTTTGGATAGCATATAGACATCATAATCGGGTCCAGGAAGGTTTCAACAGGGAACGTGTTTTAGTTCCCATTCATTCATGCGGTGTGGCGCATATGAGTCTTAGATCTGTCTGATTTTTAACATATTAAAGTTTCGTGCACTATCTGAACTGATGGACGGAGTGGATTTATCACTATCATCTATGGACCCCACACAGCTTCGTAATACAGCAAGGGAATCCGCTTCCGCCGGCCCGGCAATCACAAAACTTCCCCCTCGCACGTTATCGCGTGCCCACCTGCGTTGCCGTTACGCACAGGATCCTCAGGCCTTCGAGGATGTAACCGGGTCCGTGGATCCGGGAAACCTACGGTAGGTGGATCCGTGACTGTGGAGCCCACCTTGGTGCATTTGTTTTATATCCACGCCGTCCATCCGTTTTTCCGGATTATTTAAGGGCCTGAGCCCAAAATTGAAGCAGATCCAAATCTAATGCAGACAACACCACAAGAATAAGAGATGATTAAACGCCTACCATTAAAAACTTTTGAGGACCCACCTAATGTTTATTTGCCATCCAACCTGTTGATGAGGTCACACCAACCGGGATGAAATGAAAATACAAATATCAGATTGATCCAAAAACTTTTGTAGCCCCCAATAAGCTTGTAATGGCGGGTGTTCAATCACCATTTTTTTTCTATAGTGTGGTCCACTTGTGAATATATTGATCTGCTTTATTTTTGGGCTCATGCCCTGAAATGAGGGTCCAAAATGGAGGAACCGCATGATATAAAACAGATACATCGCAGTGGACCCCACAGTCATGGATCCACCGAATCCGGGGGTGGTTCGAGAATCGGAATGTAAAGCCCTCGATTCCGTGATCCAGACCATACGGTATCCGCATCATCAAAAAATGCAGCTTGCTAATGAGCAAGATTTAGTGCATGTAGTTGCTATTGCTTGATGATCCAAACCATTGATCAGGTGTTCGCCGTGATGGATGGGGGATGCTTTGGAAATCTTCTAAATTGGATGATCCCAACCGTTTAATCAGTGGACTGTTTAATGTGATCCACTTATTATATTGTTTCCTTAATCATGGATGTAGGGTTGAACATAATCAGATCTTCCGATCAAGAATATTTTCAAAGGAATTCCCTGTTGTTAATAGATTTCATAAATTTGTCAAACAAGCTCAATGATATTGAGTAGGCTTCGGGTGAAATTTTACGAGAAATTCGGCCAGCCTGATAAAGTTCGGGTGAAAATCCACAACACTTTCTTTTGGAACTTGCGGGAAATTTGGCTAGCCTAGGACAGGTTTGGCTAGCCGAAGTATCGGTCGGATAGCCTGATTTCTGGTTCAGCCAGCTTAAGGTTACGCAGATTGTGCGCGAACTGTGTAAATTTGATGCGGTTTCCGGATTATTCCAACTCAGTGCGAAAGTCGGAGTTCCTAATCTATAAATAGGAGTTCCTAAGATGCTCCAAAGTGTCTCTAAGATATTACAAGGCTTCCTCAACTATTCCAAAGAGTTTATAAATAGTTCCAGGGTTTCAAAGGGTGTAGCAACAGTGAGATTTGAGGATTACTCAAACCAGGTATGTCTTTTTTCTTTGTAATTTTTGATTTCACAGTGGATTTCTGTAGCTTTGTGCCGTGGTTTTTTCTCGAAAGGATTTTTCACGTTAAATTGTTGTGTTCTCTTTGTGCTTGATTGGTGCTTAGATTGTAATCCTCGATTCATTTCTGTGTGATTCCACCATTTATCCCAACAAGTGGTATTAGAGCTATCGTTGTGGCTTAGACTTTGAATCTGAAGGATTATAAATAATGGGAAGCACTAGGTATGATATTGAGAAGTATTCATGTAAAAATAATTTTGAGTTATGGAAGATCAAGATGATCAATTCCTTAACTAAACAAAGTGAAGATGGTGCTCTTGAGGAACGAAAGCCGATTATGAGTAATAAAGATTAGAATACTCTTGATAAGAATGCCTTATCTTTGATCCGTTTGTGTCTCATGGATGAGGTTTTTTACAATGTTTTGAGGAAAAAAACTGCAGTAGGTTTATGGGCAAAGTTAAAAGATATTTATGCGAATAAATCCACTGAGAATTACCTACACTTGAAGCTATAATTGTTCACCTTCAAGATGACAGAAGGTGAAGATGTGGAGGCCCACATCATTTACTTTAATAAATTAATTTGCAAGTTGCTGGAAATGGAGGAAGTGGTCAAAGATGAAGATCAGGCATGCATGTTGTTGAATTCTCTTCCGGCATCGATGAGTCATTCAGGGACTCATTGTGCACAACAAATAAATCCCTAAGTGTAGACACCGTTATCTCGACCCTTTAAGGGAAGGCCATGAGAAAGATAAACGGTGGCGTATGGACATCTTTTGATGCACTGTTTACGAGAGATAAATTCTAAGTGAGGTACAACATCTTCAAGGTTAAGATATAAGTCCATGGGCAAAAGCAAAGGTAAGTTAAAGTGCTGAAATTGTGGAATGAGTGGACAGAAGGATTGTACAAATTCTAAATCTAGGAGAGAAGAATCTGAGACTTCATATAGGGAGGCCACAGCTGCCACATTTGATGAATGTACGAATGGATGTGAAGGTGATATCTTGATTGTGTCTATGATCGAAAACTTATACGATAATCGAGTGAATTCTAGACACAGGGGCATCTAATCACATGACACCTTATCGGAGTTGGTTTGCCAACTACAAAGAGTGCGATGGTGGACAAGTGTTCATGAGCAATGACATTGCTTGCAATGTTGTGGTTGTTGGTACAGTGAGCATCAAGATGTTTGATGAGATAGAGTGTACCCTGACTGAGGTGAGACACGTTCCCGACATGAAGAAGAGTCTGATTTCTCTCGGTGCACTTAAGGCAATAGGATACAAGTTCACTAGATTTGATGGTGCCCTTAAAGTATCTATGGGGGCACTTATAATCATGAAAGCACAAGGACTCAATAACATTTACAGGTTGATCGGGAGCACTTCAACAAGTGGAGTTGCAGTGGTTGTAGTGGATTACACCTTTGCACATGTGTGACATGCTAGGCATGGCCACATGAGCGGGCAGGGCATGAAGGTTGAGATGCGCGAACAGAGATATAGAGCAGGTGGAGTAGCCACTTGTGAGAAGAATCATACTGCATAATCACAGGTTACCGGCAAGGTACATAGACGACTTCAATATCGCATATGCTCTCGTTACAAATGATGGAGATCCGTCTACTATTCAGATGGCTCTTGGTGAGCCTGGTATTGAGAATTGGAAGGTGATTATGGACGATGTGATGGACTCGTTGTACCAGATCGACACATGGGAGTTGGTGGAGCTTCTAGTGGGGCGGAAAGCGATTGGAACCAAGTAGCTCTTTAAAAGGATACAACATAGATACAGAGTGAGGCTAGTAGCGAATGGTTATACTCGAGATCCTGGATCGTGTGGGAGCCGTAGCATATCGTCTTGCGCTACCGACTGCACTGACTAGCATCCACAATGTTTTTCACGTGTCTATGCTAAAGAAGTACACACCAGACGAGTCACACGTTGTTAGCTGGGAGCAGATTGAACTTGCCGATGACGCTTCTTATACAGAGGAACCCATTCGCATCCTGGACCATAAAGAGCAGGTCTTACGGACAAAGACAATACCATTAGTCAAGGTTCTTTGGTCACATCATGGAGAAGAAGAAGCGACATGGGAGCGAGAAGCTGAAGTTAGGGAGAAACATCCACACCTATTCAATGACACACCACAGGTAATTTCGAGGACGAAATTTATTTTTAGGGGGGTAGATTGTAACACCCCGTACTTTCAGTACTCGGGTGTTACCCTTTTAAAACTCGAGACCCGTTAACCTAATGACTTGACTTAACACGCACAGGTTAGGATTTTCCAAGCAGCATTGAGACCATCCGCCACAACTCGGGAGACTCAACTTACGCTCCACACCAATCAAAGAGGTAAGCATGATCAAATAACCTAAGCTAGATCATTTTTTTTAGACAACTTGTGTTGGCATTATTTCAAGGACTAAATCCCCGAGAGTCAACGGATAGGCAATAAGGTATCTTTGCTTTGAAGACACATATTTAATCGTTGAAAACAAGTATCGAACTCAATTAACCAACAGATCACATCATTCGGGCCAAATTTAGCCCTGAAAGGCATGATACGACCCACCTGGGCCTCGGCCCCGCCCCAAATTGGGCCGGGACCCTTATGATCAGTCCCCAAGACAGTTGAGCGGGGCGGATCAAGCACCAGAGTCGTGATGAGCCCCCAAAGCTAGGCGCACGTACACCTCAAATAATAATGCACAAGGTGTATTGGATGATTACTTAATAACAAACCACGGTTAACCGAACCATATTACAAACAAATTTCTCAGGAACGTTCCCGCCAGCGCCCTGTTTAAAAGAATCGACCTTTGAGCTTCTAGGTGGCCCACCCTGGTCATTTTCCGGACGATCCACACCGTCCATTTCACTCACATGGGTCCCCTAATCAAAACCATATAAGGGTTTAGACCTGCTCATAGGAACAAGAGAGATGAAGATGGACCGTCCATTCCCCATCATGAGGATAGGCAGAAGGTCTGAAACTTCTCTTTTTTTTAGGATGGGGAGGGCGGCGACGCAGCCGCTGTCTCCCGAGGCTACAATAACACCTACCGTCAGCCTTCTCCTTCTCTGCCTATATAAGGTAAGGTTCAGCCCTCCCAGCCTCCACACAGAGAAGAGGTTAGCGGTGAGAGAAAAGAGAGAAAACAGAGTGATAGGGTGAGCGTTTGGTGAGCTCAACGCGCACTGTCCCCACTCAGTCCGTGGAAGACGGACCGAGCCGAGTCAGTGTGAGTTTGCAGCCACACCACTTGAGTGGCAAAGAGAAAGAAAAGAGAGAGAAAGGAGAGGAAGGTGTAGGAAGCAGTGGGTGCTTGTGCTCCAGCCCAGAGTTCGGATTGGACCCAACAGTGAAAGGTAGAACCTTTCCCTCCCTTGTTGTTAAAGAAACTCTAAGATAGACCTAAACTAAGCCCCATCACACCTCACCTTGGCTGAAAGACACCCATCAGCAAGGACCATTCGTGGAGCCAAAAACAGGCTTTGTTTGAAGGCCGAATGTGACCTTCGTGCAGGCTCTGTTTTAAGGCCAAACCAACCTAAGTGCAGACATGAAGATGGCCCCAGCTGTGGGCTGACACTCGGCCCTGGAGCAGCCCTCAAGCAGGACCTGCTTGAGCTCTAAACCGGACCAAATAAAATAAATGGCCCAGAGGTAGGCCACACAGGGAGCAAAATCAGACGCCCAACGGACGTGTAAACGATGGGTTTCTTAGCTGAGAAACAGCTGAGAACACGGCCTGTAATCAGCCACATAAATAGCCTATGAAACAGGAGAAAATGTATTGAAAATGGCAGAGAGAGCATCTTGAAAACGAGCTCTGTTTGAGCTGCAACATGCACCAAAAGATAGACTGAAAACAGTCAGTTAATCAGGAAGAAAGTGCCTCTGCTCAGGACCGTCCCTTGGCTGATAGTGGTGGCTGCCACTGTGTCCCGTTGTGCGCTGAGATGGATTGAAAAATGGCCTGGTTGGATACTGTGCTTGAGCCAAGATCGGGCCGGAAACAGCCTCCGAAAATGGTTTGCAACGGTGGCTGTTTCCACCTTGACAGGGAGTAGGGCGCTGTACACGTTAAAGACCAAGGAGGGCTGCACATGGGCTTCACCAAATGCAGGTGGGCCCTGTAAAAATGCAAGTGGGCCTCACCCAAAAACCGGTGGAATGCCTTGGTTCTGGGCCCTGCACACGTGCAGGTGGGCCGCACCCTGCATCAGCAGGTGGGCCGCACCTAACAACAGTTGGTGGGCCATCCCACCTTGATGCCGTAGTTCATCCTACCCGTCCACCCATTTCTTCAGGCCCTGACGTCCTGCCTTAAAGGAAAAAAAAAAAAGAAAGAGGAGAGAGAGTATAATACATAAAATAATATTTTAATAGTTACATCCAGCCGTCCAACCATTTTCCTTTGACGGTGGATCTCACCGTTGATTGATGTCAGCAGGGTAAGTGGGACCCACCTATCGTGTGATTAGCAGGAGTACTCTCCATTGCATATAAGTGTAATAAAATACTATATGGGCCCCACGTCCGTGTAAGACCCACGTAGAAGTGATATACATACATGGTATGTATATATGAGAGACCAATGAGGGACCCACGTGGCATCATATCAGATGCTTGGAAGATATAATATTTAAATATGCGATGTATGTCACGGTAATGTATTATTTAAATATATAGTAGATGCATGGATATTTAATATTTATATATATCTCAGGGGCATGTGACATAGTATGTTAAATACATGTAGTGGGCCCCATGTGAGACCCACGTTGGTATAATCCCACCTGACATTTTCGTGGAATCCAGACCGTCCACATGGACGATGGGCCAGCCTCTCCGCCAGCTAATGACGTCAGCTAGTTCCGTGGGCCTCGTCATGACGTCTATGTTGTGATCCACACCACCCAAATAACTGGACAGTTGACCACACGCTGGTGCGTGTGCAGTAACCCAAACCGTCCATCCCATCCGGTGAAGGCTTGAGACAAAATAAGACAGATCTATCAGGAGGACCTCAGTGCGGTAATTAGTGAAAATCAAAGACACCCTGTATTGAAACCAACCATGTCACAAAAGTCTTAGGAGCAATATGGTAATTAAATTTTCCCTGATCTAGGTCCCTGAGACCTTATGAGCGGCTTAGATGGAAAATAAAACATCATGATGAGCCCACTGGCCCGTAGAATATGTACACCGCTCACCGACCATGATGCACAGGCCAATCTCACTTGGGTCAAATTTGGACCCAACACCTAGGGCCAAATTGGGCTCAGTTCGGCCTATAGTGGTGAGCCCAATTGGGCTACCCTAGTTAGGTGAATAAACTGGGGCTAACACAAAGCCCATAAGGCCTCGATGATGAATTCCTTTGAACTTTGTACAAAGTCGTAGAAACACCTGATATACGTAAATTGTAAATTTTAGGAAATCCTTCGAGTAACCCCAGACCACAAGAAGGCTTAGACCAAGTTCAAGAACACTATCATACAGGTGATGACTTTCCCCTTGAGCTTTCCATTTCTTAATTAGCTAAACGTAGTTTGCACTAGATTATCATTATTGTGATACTTGTTTCCACTATATGAAAGGCTCACATGCTAGTTAACCCTTGATCACTATTCACATGACTTGGTAATTTATCTCCATGAGTTGTTAAACTCTTGATACTTCTTTACATGCCATGAATTGTCACATGATAATATGATTTACCTCTGTATATAACCTCTTGTTGCGGCACATGGAGGATTCCATGATTGTATGCAAGCCACACTTGGGATGCAATTAGACAAATGTGTGGAAATAGGGACCTTGAACCGGTGTCATTTGATCAAGGTACCCTATTAGAACATCCCAAGGTGGAGGACCTCATGAGCCGGGGATGGTGGTAATGGGACACTATGCTCGAGCTGTTGGCCTACGCTGGGTGTTGAGCCCCCCGTAGTGACCATTGAGTTGCTTAAGTTGGCTGATTGTAATTGGATTAACAACGGCTGGCTAATCATGCATTCATAGCATATTGACGATGACGGATGACTAATTCTGGATGCTGTAGTACGTGCCCTAGAGTTGTTGGGGTATCGTTTCGCTAGCTTCCAGACCATCGACTATCGACCCCTGTCCGACTAGATGATTTTCACAGGTCGATGATTTGCATGGGTGACGAGCCCAAGTCCAGCTGGATGTGCATCCCCAGGCCGATGTGCATCCATGCATCCATGCATGTAATAAGACTGCATATTGCCTGTTTTGGATTATTGCTTGTTTTTCCTTTTAACTATGTTTACTAAGGCGGAGATGTGTAATCTTGAGGGAAATTCACACTGAGCTGGCCACTCATTCATCAACTATCCAACCGTACAGAACATGCAGGGATGAACGTAAAAGGTGTCGATGCTACCTTGATGATGCCACCATGGAGTCAGAGGAGTATTACGAGGACGAGCCGCATCAGGATGCAACGGCGTATTTTGGTGTTAATTAGTAGTTGATACTTTATATTTTAGTGGTTTGGTATTTTGGACTTATGGATTTTTGTAACTAAGACCCCCAGCTGAGCGGGTCAAATTTTGAGCTCTCATGAATATGCATGCTTCTTTTGGCTATCGCACTCTGAGTTTACATTCCGCTGTTTCTCTGATTCATTAACTCCCGAATTTTTGAAAACGAGTCTCGTACTCGGGTTTTAGAAATCGGGGCGTTACAAAGTTGGTATCAGAGCGGAGTCTGAGATAGCCTGGCTGTGGGATCTAAGTATACAAAACCCTTAGGAAAATAACCTAGGACAAACATAGAGATTTCCCTTGGAAAGTAGCTAGGGTGAACAAATGTAGAAAACAAAACACATAGGACCCCTTGAGAAACATCAAGACAGTCATGTGAACTTAGAAACAGAAATCTTAGCCTCCCCTTAGAAGATTCAACCAGGAACATCCCCCAGTCAAGTAATGAGATAACTGACCTTGACATTATTTCACAGAAGATTAAGGATATTCCCCAAACGACTGAACCATAAATTTTGACTTCTCAGGGAATCATGCCGCCAGTGTTGCGATCACACCGTACTGACACGGTAGATATCCACCCTATCCCCTCAAGTGAGCGCCAAAGGGATCGCAGTCCGGAGTATACCCCAGGCCTTCCACCAGGCATCGCAAATACAGACAACGCATCAGAAACGGTGGGGGATTCTCCTTCCCCACGAGACTTCACCACTGGGCTGCCATCCCAATACTTCGCACAAGGGACGCCGACCGCTGGAGCATCCGTAAGAGATCAAACTGGAGCTGCAGCCTTTGCAGCCGTTGAGCAAATGGCTGCAGCTATGCAACAGCAACAAGATGTATTCATGCGCCAGCAACGAGACATGCATGCCCTCATGATGGAATCTTTGGGGACCAGAGATCGCGGGGAAGCATCCCGAGAAAGATATAGTCAAGGTGCGGACATCTTTGAAAGGTTCTTAAAGCTCCGACCTCCAACGTTTGAAGGAGCGCCGGATCCCGTACAAGCAGAACGTTGGCTAGCAAGGATTTACAAGATTATGAGGCCCCTGGAGTGCACCGACTCCCAAATGGTAAACTTGGCCACGTACTTGTTGGAAGGCGAGGCGGAGAACTGGTGGCAGGGCTTACAACGGAGCATCCCGCCCACATATGCATGGACATGGGCTGGGTTTAAGATGAAGTTTCTTGAAAAATACTTCCCCTGGTCATGTAGGAATGAGAAGATAGCTCAGTTCTTAAAGCTGGAGCAGGGCAATCTGACCGTCGCCCAATATGAGGCCCGGTTCGATGAACTTTCTCGATATGTGCCGAAAGCCCTGGAAGATGCTGAGTACAAATTACAGAAATTCAAGGAGGGGCTCCGACAGGGAATCCAGTCACGACTGTGTGCTTGGGACTTCGAAGACTTCGCCGAGCTGATGGATAAGGCTATGAGAGTCGAAAAGGATTTTGAACGCGCCCTAAGGACCCGTTCCTCAGCTAGGGAAGCCCCAGTCAGGCCCAGACAAGCGCCTCCGGCACCATCTACATCGGAAAGGAGGGCCAAGGTCATGCCTACAGGTGCACCACCTATGCCTGCCGTAAGAGGTTGTGAGTACTGCCACAAGATTGGGCACTCTGCACGAAGTTGTTTCAAAAAGATGAGAGATGAGGGCATCACTCCACCAGCAAGTCGCCCACATCCAGGACCTGTAGCTACCAAGGCAGCACCAAGGCCGCAGATGCAGAGAATGGGACCTCCAGTCCACCAAAGGGCCCCTGCTCGTGTATTCGCCGTAGCCCCGGCAGACACCGAGGAAGACCTCCATCAGACCATTCACGGTACCGCTCACATACACGGTACCCCTGTCTTTCTCTTATTTGATTCCGGTGCAACCTTATCTTTCATGGATTCTACTATTGCCAATAGACTAGGGCTGAACATAACTCGCATACATGCTCCCTTAGTCGTAGCATCCCCCATGGGTAAATTCCTCGAAACAGATAAGATATGTAAAGATTGTCCCCTAACTCTCGCACACCATGAAGTGGCTGTGGATCTAATCCTCATGCCTATGAAACAATTCGACGTCATCCTCGAGATGGATTGGCTTTCTTGAGTCCGAGCGGTGATGGATTGCCGCAACAGAACGGTCACTATAACCGTCCCCGAGCAGGCCTCCTTCCCCGTGAAAGGGAAAAGTAAGCACGGTACGTTGGAAAGTTTACAAGCCCTGGAAGAATCAGAATCAGTTGAATCCGCTGTGAGCCAAATCCCAGTGGTGCGGGAATTCCCTGAAGTATTTCAAGAAATACCGGGACTACCCCCAAGGCGAGCAGTAGATTTCTGCATCGACCTCAAACCAGGAACTGCCCCCATATCATTACCCCCGTTTCGAATGGCCCCTTGTGAGTTGGAAGAGCTTAGGAAGCAGATAGATGAGTTACTGACCCAAGGTTTCATTCGCCCCAGCGTTTCTCCTTGGGGAGCACCAGTCCTCTTCGTAAAAAAGAAGGACGGATCGATGCACCTCTGCATAGATTACCGGCGGTTGAATGAAGTGACGATAAAGAATAGGTATCCTCTCCCGCGTATTGACGACTTGTTCGATCAGCTTAAGGGCGCCAAATATTTCTCAAAGATTGATCTGCGATCAGGATATCACCAGTTAAGAATCAGGGATGAGGATATCCCTAAAACTGCATTCAGGACTCGTTATGGGCACTACGAATTCCTAGTAATGTCCTTTGGACTTACAAATGCTCCGGCGGTATTCATGGACCTCATGAACCGAGTCTTCATGTCATACCTAGACCGGTTTGTGATCGTGTTCATCGACGACATCTTGGTTTACTCCAAAAGCCAAGAGGAACACGAGAAACACTTGCACATGGTCCTAAGTACGCTGAAGGAAAATCAGCTGTATGCCAAGCTATCAAAATGCGAGTTCTGGGAAAGGGAAGTGAAATTCCTAGGGCACGTAGTGAAGGAAGATGGCATCGCAGTCGATCCCTCTAAAGTCGAAGCAGTATCCAAATGGGACCAACCCACCACAGTGACCGAAGTTCGAAGCTTTTTAGGCATGGCAGGGTATTACAGGCGTTTCATCAAGGAGTTCTCTAGGATCGCGCGACCACTCACCCAACTAACGAAGAAGAACGCTCGATTCACATGGGACGAGAACACGGAGGCAGCCTTCCAGGAGCTGAAAATGAGGCTAACGTCTGCACCAGTACTCACCCTTCCACAAGAAGGAGAACAGTTTGTGGTGTATAGCGACGCCTCGAAGATGGGCCTTGGCTGTGTTTTGATGCAGAATGACAAAGTGATTGCTTATGCCTCCCGCCAACTGAAGAAGCACGAAGAGAACTACCCGACTCACGACCTGGAGTTGGCAGCGGTAGTCTTTGCCTTAAAAATATGGAGGCACTACCTATACGGTGAGGATTTTCAGCTGTTCTGCGACCACAAGAGCCTGAAATACATATTTACACAGAAAGATTTGAATATGCGCCAGCGCCGGTGGATGGAGACACTCAAAGACTTCCACTTTGATATCTCGTACCACCCTGGTAAAGCTAATTCTGTAGCTGATGCGCTGAGTCAGAAGAAAAAACATGAGCTGGTGGCCACTCTAATGATCAAGGAGTGAGAGATGATGGAGTTCGTACAGGATTTCGACATCCAGCTTACCCTCGATGAACCTGATGCGTATGTAGCTTTATTAACTGCAGAGCCGACCCTGGTCCGACATGTGATCTCCGCCCAGGACCAGGATGAATGGCTCGTCAAGATGAAAGAAAGATGCAAGAGCGAAGAGATATCGGGCTGGAGGGTTGGTAGCGGTGGTGGCCTTCGGTATCAAGGACGGATATGCGTACCCAACGATGCAGAATTAAGAAAGGAAGTAATGAAAGAGGCACACCACTCCAGAATGGCCATACATCCAGGGAGTACGAAGATGTACAATAATATAAAGAGGCAATACTGGTGGAGTAACATAAAAAGAGACATAGCTAGTTTCGTAGCAAGATGTATGGTGTGCCAGAAGATAAAGGCCGAGCACCGTAAACCCGCAGGCCTTCTTCAACCCCTACCCGTAGCTGAGTGGAAGTGGGACAGCATCTCTATGGACTTCATCGTTGGACTTCCAAGGACTCAGAGAAAACATGACTCAATCTGGGTCATTGTGGATAGGCTAACAAAGTCTGCTCGATTCTTGCCTATTCGAACGACAGATTCAACTGACAATCTTGCAAGACTCTATGTTCGCGAAGTCGTTCGATCTTATGGAGTTCCTCGGGAGATCATATCAGATCGTGACTCCCGCTTTACATCCACCTTTTGGAGAAGGTTGCAAGAGGAACTCGGCACAGAGCTTAGGTTCAGCACGGCATTTCACCCCCAGACAGATGGACAGACAGAAAGAGTAAATCAGGTCTTGGAGGATATGTTAAGAGCTTGTGCCCTCGACTTCAAGGGAAACTGGGACGACCATTTGGCCCTCGCCGAATTTGCTTACAATAACAGCTTCCAGTCCAGTATAGGCATGGCACCATACGAAGCTCTATATGGTCGCCCCTGTCGAGCCCCACAGTGTTGGGCTGAAATAGGAGAGCGGAGTTTGTTAGGACCTAAGCTCGTCCAGATTACCACCCAAGTAATCGATGTCATTCGGAAGCGTTTGCGTACCGCTCAGAGCAGACAGAAAAGTTATGCAGACAATCGACGACGCGATCTGGAGTTTGCGGTAGGTGATCACGTATTTTTAAAGGTCTCCCCTATGAAGGGTCTGATGAGGTTCGGACAAAAAGGGAAGCTTGCACCTCGCTTCATCGGGCCTTTCGAGATCCTGGATCGTGTGGGAGCCGTAGCATATCGTCTTGCGCTACCGACTGCACTGACTAGCATCCACAATGTTTTTCACGTGTCTATGCTAAAGAAGTACACACCAGACGAGTCACATATTGTTAACTGGGAGCAGATTGAACTTGCCGACGACGCTTCTTATACGGAGGAACCCATTCGCATCCTGGACCATAAAGAGCAGGTCTTACGGACAAAGACGATACCATTAGTCAAGGTTCTCTGGTCACACCATGGAGAAGAAGAAGCAACATGGGAGCTAGAAGCTGAAGTTAGGGAGAAATATCCACACCTATTCAATGACACACCACGGGTAATTTCGAGGATGAAATTTATTTTTAGGGGGGTAGATTGTAACACCCCGTACTTTCAGTACTCGGGTGTTACCCTTTTAAAACTCGAGACCCGTCAACCTAATGACTTAACTTAACACGCACAGGTTAGGATTTCCCAAGCAGCATTGAGACCATCCACCACGACTCGGGAGACTCAACTTACGCTCCACACCAATCAAAGAGGCAAGCATGATCAAATAACCTAAGCTAGATCATTTTTTTAAGACAACTTGTGTTGGCATTATTTCAAGGACTAAATCCCCGAGAGTCAACGGATAGGCAATAGGGTATCTCTGCATTGAAGACACATATTTAATTGTTGAAAACAAGTATCGAACTCAATTAACCAACAGATCACATCATTCGGGCCAAATTTAGCCCTAAAAGGCATGATACGACCCACCTGGGCCTCGGCCCCGCTCCAAATTGGGCCGGGACCCTTACGACCAGTCCCCAAGACAGTTGAGCGGGGCGGATCAGGCACCAGAGTCTTGATGAGCCCCCAAAGCTAGATGCACGTACACCTCAAATACTAATGCACAAGGTGTATTGGATGATTACTTAATAACAAACCACGGTTAACCGAACCATATTACAAACAAATTTCTCAGGAACGTTCCCGCCAGCGCCCTGTTTAAAAGAATCGACCTTTGAGCTTCTAGGTGGCCCACCCTGGTCATTTTTCGGACGATCCACACCGTCCATTTCACTCACATGGGTCCCCTAATCAAAACAATATAAGGGTTTAGACCTACTCATAGGAACAAGAGAGATAAAGATGGACCGTCCATTCCCCATCATGAGGATAGGCAGAAGGTCTGAAACTTCTCTTTTTTTTAGGATGGGGAGGGCGGCGACGCAGCCGCTGTCTCCCGAGGCTACAATAACACCTACCGTCAGCCTTCTCCTTCTCTGCCTATATAAGGTAAGGTTCAGCCCTCCCAGCCTCCACACAGAGAAGAGGTTAGCAGTGAGAGAAAAGAGAGAAAACAGAGTGATAGGGTGAGCGTTTGGTGAGCTCAACGCGCACTGTCCCCACTCAGTCCGTGGAAGACGGACCGAGCCGAGTCAGTGTGAGTTTATAGCCACACCACTTGAGTGGCAGAGAGAAAGAAAAGAGAGAGAAAGGAGAGGAAGGAGTAGGAAGCAGTGGGTGCTTGTGCGCCAGCCCAGAGTTCGGATTGGACCCAACAGTGAAAGGTAGAATCTTTCCCTCCCTTGTTATTAAAGAAACTCTAAGATAGACCTAAACTAAGCCCCATCACACCTCACCTTGGCTGAAAGACACCCATCAACAAGGACCATTCGTGGAGCCAAAAACAGGCTTTGTTTGAAGGCCGAATGTGACCTTCGTGCAGGCTCTGTTTTAAGGCCAAACCAGCCTAAGTGCGGACATGAAGATGGCCCCAGCTGTGGGCTGACACTCGGCCCTGGAGCAGCCCTCAAACAGGACCTTCTTAAGCTCTAAACCAGACCAAAAAAAATGGCCCAGAGGTAGGCCACACAGGGAGCAAAATCAGACGCCCAACAGACATGTAAACGATGGGTTTCTTAGCTGAGAAACAGCTGAGAACACGGCCTGTAATCAGCCACATAAATAGCCTATGAAACAGGAGAAAACGTATTGAAAATGGCGGGGAGAGCATCTTGAAAACGAGCTCTGTTTGAGCTGCAACATGCACCAAAAGATAGACTGAAAACAGTCCGTTAATCAGGAAGAAAGTGCCTCTGCTCAGGACCGTCCCTTGGCTGATAGTGGTGGCTGCCACTGTGTCCCGTTGTGCGCTGAGATGGATTGAAAAATGGCCTGGTTAGATACTGTGCTTGAGCCAAGATCGGGGCCAGAAACAGCCTCCGAAAATGGTCTGCAACGGTGGCTGTTTCCACGTTGAAGACCAAGAAGGGCTGCATATGGGCTTCACCAAATGCAGGTGGGCCCTGCACAAATGCAAGTCGGCCTCACCCAAAAACCGGTGGAATGCCTTGGTTTTGGGCCTTGCACACGTGCAGGTGAGCCGCACCCTGCATCAGCAGGTGGGCCTCACCTAACAACAGTTGGAGGGCCATCCCACCTTGATGCGGTAGTTCATCCTACCCGTCCACTCATTTCCTCAGGCCTGACGTCCTGCTTTAAAGGGAAAAAAAAGAAAAAGACAGGGAGAGAGAGTATGATACATAAAATAATATTTTAATAGTTACATCCAGCCGTCCAACCATTTTCCTTTGACGGTGGATCTCACCGTTGATTGATGTCAGCAGGGTAAGTGGGACCCACCTATCGTGTGATTAGCAGGAGTACTCTCCAGTGGGTATAAGTGTAATAAAATACTATATGGGCCCCACATCCGTGTAAGACCCACGTTGAAGTAATATACATACATGGTATATATATATGAGAGACCCATGAGGGACCCACGTGGCATGATATCAGATGCTTGGAAGATATAATATTTAAATATGCAATGTATGTAACGGTAATGTATTATTTAAATATATAGTAGATGCATGGATATTTAATATTTATATATATCTCAGGGGCATGTGACAAGTATGTTAAATACATGTAGTGGGCCCCGTGTGAGACCCACGTTGGTATAATCCCACCTGACACTTTCGTGGAATCCAGACCGTCCACATGGACGATGGGCCAGCCACACCGCCAGCTAATGACGTCAGCTAGTTCCGTAGGCCTCGCCATGACGTCTACGTTGTGATCCACACCGCCCAAATAATTGGACAATTGACCACACGCTGGTGCGTGTGCAGTAATCCAAACCGTCCATCCCATTTGGTGAAGGCTTGAGACAAAATAAGACAGATCTATCAGGAGGACCTCAGTGCGGTAATTAGTGGAAATCAAAGACGCCCAGTATTGAAACCAACCATGTCACAAAAGTCTTGGGAGCAATATGGTAATTAAATTTTCCCTCATCCAGGTCCCTGAGACCTTATGAGCGGCTTGAATGGAAATTAAAACATCATGATGAGCCCACTGGCCCGTAGAATATGTACACCGCTCACCGACCATGATGTATAGGCCAGTCTCATTTGGGTCAAATTTGGACCCAGCACCTAGGGCCAAATCGGGCTCAGTTCAGCCTATAGTGGTGAGCCCATTTGGGCTACCCTACTTAGGTGAATAAACTGGGGCTAACACAAAGCCCATAAGGCCTCAATGATGAATTCCTTTGAACTTTGTACAAAGTCGTAGAAACACCTGACATACGTAAATTGTAAATTTTAGGAAATCCTTCGAGTAACCCCGGACCACAAGAAGGCTCAGACCAAGTTCAAGAACACTATCATACAGGTGATGACTTTCCCCTTGAGCTTTCCATTTCTTAATTAGCTAAACGTAGTTTGCACTAGATTATCATTATTGTGATACTTGTTTCCACTATATGAAAGGCTCACATGCTAGTTAACCCTTGATCACTATTCACATGACTTGGTAATTTATCTCCATGAGTTGTTAAACTCTTGATACTTCTTTACATGCCATGAATTGTCACATGATAATATGATTTACCTCTGTATATAACCTCTTGTTGCGGACACATGGAGGATTCCATGATTGTATGTAAGCCACACTTGGGGTGCAATTAGACAAATGTGTGGAAATAGGGACCTTGAACCGGTGTCATTTGATTAAGGTACCCTATTAGAACATCCCAAGGTGGAGGACCTCATGAGCCGGGGATGGTGGTAATGGGACACTATGCTCGAGCGTCGGCCTACGTCTGGTGACGAGCCCCGTAGTGACCATTGAGTTGCTTAAGTTGGTTGATTGCAATTGGATTAATAACGGTGGCTAATCATGCATTCATAGCATATTGGCGATGACGGATGGCTAATTCTAGATGATGTAGCACGTGCCCCAGAGTTGTTGGGGTATCTTTTCGCTAGCTCCCGGACCATCGACTATCGACCCACGTACACTGGATGATTTTCCCAAGTCGATGATTTGCATGGGTGACGAGCCCAAGTCCTACTGGATACACTCCCGGTCGATGTGCATTCATGCATCCATGCATCTAATAAGACCGCATATTGCCTGTTTTGAATTATGCTTATTTTTTTCTTTAAGCTATGTTTACTAAGGCGGAGATGTGTAATCTTGAGGGGAATTCACACTGAGCTGGCCACTCATTCATCAACTATCCAACCGTACAGAACATGCAGGGACGAACGTAGAAGGTGTCGATGCCAGCCTTGATGATACCACCATAGAGCCAGAGGAGGAGTATTACGAGGACGAGCCGCATCAGGATGCAGCGGCGTGTTTTGGTGTTAATCAGTAGTTGATACTTTATATTTTAGTGGTTTGGTATTTTAGACTTATGAATTTCTGTAACTAAGACCCCCAGCTGAGCGGGTCAAATTTTGAGCTCTCATGAATATGCATGCTTCTTTTGGCTATCGCACTCTGAGTTTACATTCCGCTGTTTCTCTGATTCATTAACTCCCGGATTTTTGAAAACGAGTCTCGTACTCGGGTTTTAGAAATCGGGGCGTTACAATACGATGCGGATAAGATTTGAGGATTACTCAAACCAGGTATGTCTTTTTTCTTTGTAATTTTTGATTTCACAGTGGATTTCTGTAGCTTTGTGCCGTGGTTTTTTCTCGAAAGGATTTTTCACGTTAAATTGTTGTGTTCTCTTTGTGCTTGATTGGTGCTTAGATTGCAATCCTCGATTCATTTCTGTGTGATTCCACCATTTATCCCAACAAGTGGTATTAGAGCTATCGTTGTGGCTTAGACTTTGAATTTGAAGGATTATAAATAATGGGAAGCACTAGGTATGATATTGAGAAGTATTCATGTAAAAATAATTTTGAGTTATGGAAGATCAAGATGATCAATTCCTTAACTAAACAAAGTGACGATGGTGCTCTTGAGGAACGAAAGCCGATTATGAGTAATAAAGATTAGAATACTCTTGATAAGAATGCCTTATCTTTGATCCGTTTGTGTCTCATGGATGAGGTTTTTTACAATGTTTTGAGGAAAAAAACTGCAGTAGGTTTATGGGCAAAGTTAAAAGATATTTATGCGAATAAATCCACTGAGAATTACCTACACTTGAAGCTATAATTGTTCACCTTCAAGATGACAGAAGGTGAAGATGTGGAGGCCCACATCATTTACTTTAATAAATTAATTTGCAAGTTGCTGGAAATGGAGGAAGTGGTCAAAGATGAAGATCAGGCATGCATGTTGTTGAATTCTCTTCCGGCATCGATGAGTCATTCAGGGACTCATTGTGCACAACAAATAAATCCCTAAGTGTAGACACCGTTATCTCGACCCTTTAAGGGAAGGCCATGAGAAAGATAAACGGTGGCGTATGGACATCTTTTGATGCACTGTTTACGAGAGATAAATTCTAAGTGAGGTACAACATCTTCAAGGTTAAGATATAAGTCCATGGGCAAAAGCAAAGGTAAGTTAAAGTGCTGAAATTGTGGAATGAGTGGACAGAAGGATTGTACAAATTCTAAATCTAGGAGAGAAGAATCTGAGACTTCATATAGGGAGGCCACAGCTGCCACATTTGATGAATGTACGAATGGATGTGAAGGTGATATCTTGATTGTGTCTATGATCGAAAACTTATACGATAATCGAGTGAATTCTAGACACAGGGGCATCTAATCACATGACACCTTATCGGAGTTGGTTTGCCAACTACAAAGAGTGCGATGGTGGACAAGTGTTCATGAGCAATGACATTGCTTGCAATGTTGTGGTTGTTGGTACAGTGAGCATCAAGATGTTTGATGAGATAGAGTGTACCCTGACTGAGGTGAGACACGTTCCCGACATGAAGAAGAGTCTGATTTCTCTCGGTGCACTTAAGGCAATAGGATACAAGTTCACTAGATTTGATGGTGCCCTTAAAGTATCTATGGGGGCACTTATAATCATGAAAGCACAAGGACTCAATAACATTTACAGGTTGATCGGGAGCACTTCAACAAGTGGAGTTGCAGTGGCTGTAGTGGATTACACCTTTGCACATGTGTGACATGCTAGGCATGGCCACATGAGCGGGCAGGGCATGAAGGTTGAGATGCGCGAACAGAGATATAGAGCAGGTGGAGTAGCCACTTGTGAGAAGAATCATACTGCATAATCACAGGTTACCGGCAAGGTACATAGACGACTTCAATATCGCATATGCTCTCGTTACAAATGATGGAGATCCGTCTACTATTCAGATGGCTCTTGGTGAGCCTGGTATTGAGAATTGGAAGGTGATTATGGACGATGTGATGGACTCGTTGTACCAGATCGACACATGGGAGTTGGTGGAGCTTCTAGTGGGGCGGAAAGCGATTGGAACCAAGTAGCTCTTTAAAAGGATACAACATAGATACAGAGTGAGGCTAGTAGCGAATGGTTATACTCAGAGAGAATGGATTAACTTCTCAGAGATATTCGCGCTAGAGGTATAGTAGGTGTCTATTAGATTTGTATTGTCGTTGGTTGCCCAATGCGATCTCGAGCTGGAACGGATGGATGTGGAGACTACACTTTTGCACGGGAAATTGGAAGAGTTTTTCTTTATGAAGCAATCAGAGCTGTTCGAAGTTTAAAGGGGTAGAGAACAATGTTTGCAAGAGGTTGTTGTACGACCTGTCGCCTAAGTAGTGGTGTATAAAATTTGATTACTTCATGGTGAGTCAGATATTTTATAGGAGTGAATATGATCACTGTGTCTATTGCAAGACACTGAGTGATGCCTAGAGCTGGGCATTTCTGACCTGATCCGAACCGAACTGAAGGCCTGGATCGGTGTGGTTCAAGTAGGGTCAATCAGATCTGATCATTCATCGGATCGAGTTCGGATCGTGGTCAATCCGGACCGATCCGACTGGATCCGATCCGATCTGGATCTATTATTAAGTGTGTGTGTGTGTGTGTGTGTGTATTATTTTTTTACTTTTTTTACCCTTTTTATTTTATCTCTTTTACTTCTTAGTTTTTACCCTCGCACCCGAACGGCCAGTCGTGACTTGTCAATTTCGTGCATAAGAAAAAGTTCTTGAAAAACGACGTACCACACTCCATACCCATCCACGTATACTTTGTGGGCCGAAATATCATTCATGCAATTTATCCACTCTGTCCATCTCTTTGAACAGGTAATTTTAGGGCTTTATCCCAAAAATGGAGTGTATCCAATACTCAAGTGGAGCACACCACCGGAAATTGTGTGAATTGAACATCTACCGTTGAAAAATTTTTGGGAGCGAAAGAAGTTTTAGATCAAGCTGATTTTTTTTCCCTTAATCCATCTCTTCCTGATCTTTTGAACAGGTTGGATGACAAATAAACATCACTGGGCCTTATAAAGTTTTCAACGGTGGAAATCAATACATTTTACTTTTTCTTATGCTATGGTCCACTTGAGCTTTGGATATGCATCAGTGTTAGGTTCAACCCCTAAAATGATCTGGAAAAATGAATGGACGGCATGGATAAACCGCATGCATTCACAGTGGGCCCTAAAGAGTTTACTTAGTACGATAAGAGCGTACTGAGTAACATACTATAGCCAGATTTCTTGTGAGACACGCCAGCCAATAGGAAGCGGATTGTGTACTGAATAACTCAGTATGATAAGCGTAATGAGTAAACTCTATAGGATCCACCGTGATTGATATATTTGATCCACCCCTTCTATCCATTTTAAAAGTTAATTTTAGGTCATAATACCAAAAATCAAGTATATCCAAAAATCAAGTAAACCACACTACATGAAATAGTGTGAATTGAGTGTTTACCATTGAAACATTCTGGGGATCATAAAAGTTTTAGATCAAGCTGATATTTTTGTTTTCCCTTCATCCAGGTCTTTTAGATCTTATGAACATGTTGGATGACAAATAAAGATCACTTTGGGCACTAAAAAGGTTGCAACGATCGAAACATTATTCCCTCTGTTTCTAGTGGTATGGTCCACTTGAGCTTTGGATATGCTTCAATTTCTGGTTCAACGTCTAAAATTAGATGAAACAACAGATGGACTGATTGGATAAACCGCAAACATTCACGGTAGGCCCAATTGAGTTTACTCAGTACGATAAAAGCATACTGAGTAACTTAGTACGCAATTCGATTTCCAGTCAGTAACCTGATTTCTCGTGAGACACACCAGCCAGCGATACAACTGGTGTAGATACGTGTCGTGCAAAGACGGGCTCGGACGCGCCTCAAGCTCCGAGTTGTACGAATGACTCAAATGAGATCAAAGTTACAAGGGCCCCACCATAACGTTTATTTTCCATCTAATCTGTTAATAAGGCTAAAAATACATGGGTGAATAGGAAAAACAAATTTCATATTGTTCCAAAACTTCTATGATCTCCAAAAAGGTTTCAATGGTAAACGTTCAATCCCCAACTGTTTTTTATAGTGTGGTCCAACTGATCTTTAGATCTGTCTTATTTTTCAGCTCAAGCCTTAAGACGAGCTCTCCAAATGGATGAACGGTTTGGATATAACACATACCTCATAATTTAACCCACATACTTAACCTGATCCAACTCGATTTTCCTGACCGAGTTGGACTCGGTTTGGGTTAGGCTAACCGTGCATCAGATCGATTCAAGTCAAATATCCCGGACTCAGTCCCGGATCGGATCGAGTTCGGATCAGCCCGTGTAGATTTCAGACCGAATCGAGTTGGAACCAATCCGATCCGACTCGGTTCGATGCCCAACTCTTGTGATGGCACGTTCATCATCCTAGAATTGTATGTTAATGACATGTAGATCACCAATCATAATATGTCTAAAATGAACGTACCGAAGACTCGATTAACAGAGACATTCGAAATGAATGATCTGAGGGCTGCAAAGATGGTTCTCGGCATTGCTATTCATAGAGATTGGAAGAGAGCGAGGTTTGGTTATCTTAGGCAGAATACATTAAGTAGGTATTGATCAAGTATACGATGGACCAAGCAAAGTCGGTGAGTGTTCCCTACATGGCTCACTCCAAGCTTTCCTTAGGACAATGTCCCAAAACAGATGAAGAAAAGCAGGATAAGTCTCATGAGCCTTATTCAAATGCGGTTGACAATGCATGTCATGGTTTGTATTAGACCGGTTATTTCAAAGGCAATCAGTGTCTTGAGCAAATATCCCAGCAAGCAACATTGGGAGGCGGTGAGATGGTTTCTTCGATACATTCGAGGTACAGAATACTACGTCTTAACTTTTGAGAAGACCTGAGCAAAGTTGGTAGGGTATGTGGATTCAGATTACGCAGGCAGTGTGGATTTTAAAAAGTCGACTTCAAGTTACTCGTTTGTACTAGCGGGTGGAAAAATTAGTTGGATGTCAAAGCTTCAGTTCGTAGTGGCTCTTTCCACGACCGAAACAGAATATATGGCAGTGACAGAAGCAGTTAAGGAAGGTGTTTGGTTAAGAAGTATGATAAATCAGTTGGGGCTTAAGCAGAAGGTCGTGCCGGTTAATTATGATAGTGAGAGCGCTATTAATTTGGCTAAAAATTCTTCTTATCACTCACATACTAAACACATTGATGTTCGTCACCATTTTATCCGACGGATGCTTAAGGAATGAGGCGTAATACTGGAGAAGATTCATACCAGCCTGAATCTGGCAGACATGCTCACCAAGGTCATTCCTATAGAGAAGTTCAAGTTATGTGCAATTTCTTTGGGCTTGGCGATGGCATAAAATGAGGATGGAGTGTGTACGAGAAGCATTGATGAAACTATGGTGTGAAGCAGAGATAAGAGAAGGTCAAGAAGCTACATGTTTAAAAATTGAAGATATGGTAGAAATTGTTGTTGATAAATGTCTTAAATATGTCAAACAGGCTCGATGACATCGAGCATGCTTCAGGTGAAATTTTACGAAAAATTCAGTCAGCTCGAGAAAGTTCGGGTGAAAATCCAGTAACACTTTCTTTTGAAACTTGCAGGAAATTCGGCCAGCCTAAGATAGGTTCAGCAAGCTGAAGTGTCGGTCGGCTAGCCTGAGCTCTGGTTCGACCAGCCTAAGGTTACGTAGATTGTGCGTGGAATGCGTAAATTTGAGGCGGTTTCCGGATTATTCCAACTTGGTGCGAAAGTTGGAGTTCATAATCTATAAATAAGAGTTCCTAGGATTCTCCAAAGTGTCTTTAAGATATTCCAAGGCTTCATAAACTATTCCAAAGGGTTTCTAAATAGTTTCAGGGTTTCAAAGGGTGTAACAATTGTAGGATTTGAGGATTGCTCAAATCGGGTAAGTCTTTTCTCTTTGTTATTTCTGATTTCATAGTGGATTTTTGTTACGTTGTGTCATGGTTTTTTCCCGATAGGGTTTTCCATGTTAAATTGTTGTGTTCTCTTTGTGCTTGCTTGGTGCTTTTGGATTGCAATCCTAGATTCATCTCTGTGTGATTCCGTCGTTTATCCTAACATTCCCCACCCAGCATGTAGTTATTCATTAGCATCAACAAACCATGCATTGGTTAATGCTCGAGACCAATATATCCTCTATCACAGAAAGTAGACGTGGCCAGACTTCTGATAAAGATCAAATATGAATGGTTAGGATCTCTCAAACTTATAGATCTTTAGGTGTATCGTCTATATGTGATGGAGCCATTAGATCAATGGTCTGGATTGCGCAGGCCCTGTGCCTCGATTGTAGGAAGTCATGTGCCAAGTATGACACTTAGTGGAGCCGATGTTATGGCGATCTAGAGAAGTTACTCAATAACCTACCTTATAGTTCAATGGCCTTCTTGGATGGGTGCCGTTTAGTAATCTGAAAAATAAGATCTGAAAATTAATTTTAGTATTGAAAATAAGTTTTAATACCTGAAATTATGTATTTTTTTTCATAAAAATATGTTTGGTAAGCACAAATTATAAATGTATGAAAATTGATAATTTATTGTATTTGCTCCTATTATTTCATTTCTTATCTTCAATAGAGTACAAGACAAGATATGTACCATCATGCAACTAAATTTAGTACATTTATGATCAATTCACATACATCTTTCAAATTAACAACATCTTTACATTGATGGACCATGTATTATATTTTTCTTAATATAATATTATAAACTTCTATTAGTATTTTTAAATTAGACAATTAAACATCTCATATTTAATTGATAAAGGATTATTTGAATGTTAGGATATCTAATATTTATTTATTTTTTTGCATGATACATACACAGTGGGCCCCATGTTAATAGCATTGTTGATCAACTTGTACCAACAAAACCCAAAATATGAATCATACTCAGGTGGAGCATCATATAACTCTCATTGTCAAGAGATGACTCACGTGACGAAGTCGTACACTAGTAGATATTGAGTCATTCATCTCTAAGGTCTCACCTATAACATGCTTTTAGTTCGCTGACCTTGAAAAATTAAAAAAACATGTAGAATAAATGGATCACATGTCACGCCCCAAACTTGGAAACCGGGCTCACAAAATTTTCGATCGCCGAATCCAGCGCCGACAGCCTCCGTAGTGCCCCATTCTCGGATTCCGGCACTTATATACCAGATTTCGATCTTGGGATCCTACAAGGAGGATTTTTCAACGTACATTTGTCTCATAAAAAGCATAACCACAAGTATACCTAAATCATAAAGGCAACATTATGACCACATATCCACTAATATGATCATTTGAATACAATGCTGAAAGAGGAATACATATATCGAAATCAAAGCTCCAGAGGATAGCTGCACGCTCCAAGCTCAACGCTGCTGCAACCTAACGCCACCTGCACGCATCAATTGTGCATAAGCTTACAAAAGCTTAGAGGGTGGTGAAAGTGTGTGCACAAGATAAGTGCCAAGTATACCATAAAGCCCATAAATCATACATCATCAGAATAAGCGGAAATACTGACAAGATCATGAATCATACGATATCAGAGTAAACAAAAATATACTGGTAAGTCCATGAGGGTTATCAGCCGTACCAAGGCTATGCGATGTAAAACATAATAAGATAATAACAAATGCTGAGGATGCAAATGCAATATGCAAATTCTGACGAGCCACTAATACCATCAACCTCATCTAGGCCATATAAGTGCAAAAAAAAAACATTATAACCCAAAATGCTAAGTACTGTAGATGCAATGTAATATGCGGTGTGAATGAAATGACCATGCTGGGATGTGAAGTTAGGATGGTAGTACGTAGTATTGCAGGTTACGGGGTCCACCGCAAGGGACTTCTATCCAAACCAGTCCCATACTTAAATTTGGATAGTCTGACTCAATGTGGTAAACTCTTGATCTCAGGTTAGTCGCGCGCCCAACCGAAATCCTGGCCATGCGATGGTACACGTAACAAATAGTTACGCATCAGCAGCCCGAGTGGATAGTGAATGAATGAATGAATGGATATGCAATTCCTACTTAATAAGTCCATATATCAGTACGGTTGCTCTTTGGAGAAATCACCAAGGTCTATTACACTCGACACCGACTGCCTCCTCCCTAACTGCACAGCCCAGCAAGCGGAATAGACCTCACTATCCGCCTGACCAGTAGTCTACCAATACCTACCCGGCTTGTCGATAGCGGACCCATTTACGAGCTGGTCATACTCAGCCTAGCTTATAGCCCATTCACTCGGGCGGATAAGGCCACACCCCCTTCCAACCGATCACGACACAGTGGGAGACACGGCCTCATGGTATAGGTACCGGCGCTCATATTCCACTTAGTCTAGACCTTGGAGCATCTCCTGGCCTTGGAGGATTCTAGGACTTTCACCCAAGGACATCCTAAGTGCCCACAGTGCCAGAACCAAGCATTTCCGGTGTCCCATCTAACCATCCACGATGTGTCTGTGGAGGCCACGGCCCTGATGTCGCTAAGGCATATAATAATCAAGTCACATATATGCGAGATGCATGAGTCACACTATCCAGTCATACAACAATCCTGCGCGTACGGCACGATAATGTGGGCACTTTGTCTCATAAGGAGTCCCGTAAATAGTTTGCCCAATGGCATATGCTATGATCAAACATTCCTCATATCAGACATACATATGATGCGCATGGGCATGAATCATGGAGTTATACTAAGCATTTTATATGGTGATGAACTATCCTCACAATGAAGATAGGCCTAGACGGCCTACACATAACAAGTATGGGCCTATCAATAGGCCCTAGGGAGAGTCATAATGCGGACATTTAACCAACATTATTCTTACAATGTGGACATCAAACCAACATTGCTTCCAAGGCGCAGCCTGCCCTAAACATCAACACATAAACCACGGTGGAGTCACATTACAATGGGCCTCATGTACATCTCATTGGGCCTCGACCCATGGGCCTTCAATACATCAATTGGGCCTCAACCTATGGGCCCCAAATACATCACAATGGGCCTCAACCCATAGGCCCTAATACATCACAATGGGCCTCAACCCATGGGCCCCAAATACATCAAGGTGGGCCTAATCATATGGCCTCATATATATATTGAATAGGCCACACTAATTGGGCCTTACATACATTGCAATGGGCCATAACCCATGAGTCTTGGATGCATCACAATGGGCCTCATAATATGGGCCTCATGTATATCAAGGTGGGCCTTAATGGATGGGCCATGACTACATCAAGATGGGCCTCCTCAAGTGGGCCTTATAAATATCAAGGTGAGCCTCAACAATGGGCCACAAATACATCAAGGTAGGCCTCCTTAAATGGGCCTTATAAATATCAAGGTGGGCCTCAACAACGGGCCACAAATACATCAAGGTAGGCCTTAACAACGGGCCCCCACTCAAATATAAATGGTGATGATGACTCCCACCATTAAAATTCTCAAGGCCCACCATAGCATTTATTTCTTGTCCAATCTATTCATAAGGTCACAAGGACCTGGATTTAGAGGAAAAGCAAATATCATATTTGTCCAACCTTATAATCCAAAGGTTTTTAATGGTGGACATTCAATCCAACACTACTTCTATAGTGTGGTCCACGTGATCATAGATCTGTCTTATTTTTAAACTCAAGCCTTAAATGAGCTTTCCAATATGGTTGGACGGTTTGGATGCAACACATGCATCATGGTGGATCCCACCGTCCCTGATGGATGGTGAGGATACAACTAATACATCAGGGTTGGGTCCCACTACCCGTGTGGGGCCCAAGAAATGGTAGTGTGTGTGTGTATTGAATATGTACACATACAACGTAGTGGTCCAACTACACGTGTGGGTCCCATGGATGAATGGATGAATGGTGTGGAGAGAACACAGACATCAAGGGTGGGGCATACTGCCTGGACGGCATTGATGAAACACAAACATGGGTTCCACCGACAGTGATAAAACACATACATCCTTGGTCCCACGTGGGGCCCACCATAATGATTTATTTTCCATCCATACTGTCCATACGATCACAAGGACCTGGATGAAGAGGAAAACCAAATTTCATAATGATTCAAAACTTCGATGACCTAAAAAGGGTTCCAATGGCAACCGCTCAACCACACTGTTCCCTATGATGTGGGCCACTTGAGTTACGAATACGGCTGAATTTTGGGGGACCCACTGTCCCAAAGGGGACCCAACATATGCACGGCGTGGATTTTCAAAACACATCATGATGCGGCACACATATGGGGCTGCGGTCCCTGCTTGCCCCTCCGCCGGTGGCGCAGCAGGAGTGTCAGCAGCAGCAGGCGCTGCTGCTGCTCTCTTGTTTTTTTTTTTTGAAAAAAATGGTTTTTCTATGGTTTTTCGTACATGGGGCCCACATCGGAAGCATCCACCTCGTCCATTGCTTGCTATAGCTCAAGACAAGCCAAACAAGCCTAATATTCGAGGTGTTTTGGAGTATAGAAACCTCAGGTGATTTTTCAACGATAAAAATCTCATTTTCCTATGCTGTGGCCCATCAGAAGGTCGGATCAGCGTCATTTTTCGGCTCAACGCCTAAAATGAGTTGGGGAAAAGGATGAACGTCTTAGATGGAATCCTTACATCAAGGTAAGGCCTTCACAAGTGGCCCACTTAAATGGCTTGTGGAACCAAGCTAATATTTGTATTTTCCATCAACGTCCAGCGCCCATTTCGAGTATAGAAGGTGGGCTGCCCAGGCGGGCCACCAAATGACGGGTGGTGTGGATACAACCCTTATAAAGTGGGCCTCACCTGTAGATGACTTGGATAAAATACATGCCTTATGGTGGGGTCCATCCGGGTGGACCACATGGCCATATTATCACATACAATAGAGAAAAAAAATGAAAGAGAGAGGGAGAGAGGGAGATACACGTGTGATGGAGGGACCCTGACACTATGGGTCCTCCTTTGCATGATTTACAACATGCATCAAGTGGGTCCCAATACATGTGGGCCCACCAAATCAAATCAACGGTAGAGATTTCTTCTCCACCAAAATGGAAGGTCTAGATGACCCTTATCAAACTACGAAGTAAACATCATGATGGGGTCCATGGAGAATGGCCCCATCATGGAATGATCATGATAATCAAGGTGGGCCATCGGCCACATTTAGGGTCCAAAGTGAGTCCATACCATCAATCGGTAGGCCTCACTTGGCCTATCATAAAAGCATGAAATCTAAGTTATAGAAGCACCCATCGTTCGATCTTCTTGGTCCATTGGAACGCCAATCTCCTTGTGTCTCACTTTGATGGTGGAAGATGATAAATGAATGGCTAGGATGAAGGTTTTTGGGATGGGAAGGTGGGCCACCAAAATCACATTTTTCTCTTGGGAAAAGGCTTGGACGTGCACCATTTTTGGTTGCTTGAAAAGTGTGTTGAGAAATGAGAGAGAGAGGGTTGTAAGGAGAGTGAGTGAGAGATGGGTGATGGATGTGAGTGACGGGTGAGGTGATGGTGTACTTAACATGTATGGGTGTGTAAGAGAGAGGGTGAGAGAGAGTTGACTTTGGGGTTGCTTTTGAGGATGGGACATGTACTTGACATGTGAGGTGATTGATTGGATTGATTTGACATGATGTAGAGATTCTCTTGGGATTGCAAATGCGCGGCGTTTTCTTCGAAATAAACGCCGGCCCACATCTCCCTGCCAAGGTATTGGATCAGTGTGCGAGTCGCAGCGTTGGAACTGCGGTGACGGTGCAGTCACAATGGTAGAAGTCTTGGATTAAGTTAACTCAAATTTACAGGATACGACTTAGGGTCGCGCGCAAACATCAATTATAGGTCACGGATTGTCGAACTTCGACGGGAAGGATCGCAGGAGTCGACGGAATAGTACGGACTATGATACGGGTCTTACATCACACATATATTTTATTTGATATGTGTGCCATACCACTACATTTTTATCATCCGTCGTTCAACAATTGCCAAGTTAGGCAATCACAACCATCCCATCATTGGCATTCAATCACCACTTTTCCTATGTTGTGGTCCACCTAAGATTTGAATCGTCCTCTCTCTTTTTAGTCTGATCCCCTAAAATAATATAGCAAAATGGATGGACGACACGAATAAAACACGTATTATGGTGGGGCTCACAGAATACCATCATATACAATTTATGTAACCTAAGTGTTCATGGTATCCATTGGCCATCCAAAAAAAAAAGAAGATACGACCCACCTTGATGTCTGCGAAATCTGCGCCTAGGTCAATGGGTTAGGCCTGGGGTAATTCTCGACCTAGATTTTAAACCGTTTTAACCAGCCTTATTCAAAATTATGAATTTTCAAGCTTCGGCCTAGCCTATTAACACTCCTATCCATGCCATCCCACCATTTTTGACACAACCCCAATTTTTATCACCTGAGTACATATACTCTAGTTCCAAATTCTTGAGTATGAGCTTAAGAGAAATGCACATATGCCCTCATTCAAATTCACATCATTCTATACTTCAATAATCAGAATAACACATTTTAACTTTGCGAATCCAAAGTAAGGTAGAGATAACAAAACCCATAAATATATTTCTAATATGCAAAAGGTACAATTTCAAAAGTAATGTTCACCCATATGAGAATTATATAAATCACAATAAATTCAACATATACGAAAAAATACAACTATAAAAAATAGTAAAATATATAAGTCTACTAGGGCGCCCTGAGTGCACCACCATCTACTCATATTCCCGAGTCATCTGCATATGTAAAATAGAAGGCGTAAAATGCTAATAATGAAGAAATATTCCCAAGATTTTACTCGGAACATTTTAGTTATAAATAGGTTCAAGAAAAATACATATTTTTACATATAATAATTTTAAGCATGCTACCTCTAATATATAGAAAATGAACAAGTTACACATGTTATCAATATAATCAATTGTAGGTAAATAATGGCATAATAAAACAAACAATTTCCTAATCTAGTTGTTAAATATATGAATGCCGTGATATACGAATGCATGGTCATGGATCAATAACAATAATAATAACACTTACACTTCAACAACATAATCACTACAACAACTAATCAATAGAGTAATGGTTCACATATACGTAACTCACAAATGCAACGGTCTGCCACTAGTGCAACCCATAAATGTCATGTCATGATATGCATAATTAATTCAATAGTTATTATTCCAAGTTTAAACAACAATTTTGGTGAAGCTGGGATACTTCCATCGTATCGTAAGTCTCCATTGAATCACATAGTTTGTTGTGGCACAAGACGACTCTTTACCAGTGTTCATTTATCCAAATTAAGGTTCATTGCCCATTATATCTCATAATTAAATAATTTTAAAATTATGTCATGATATTTAATAGTATGTAAATCAACACGATAAAGGTTGTCACACAAACACCAAATACGAATAATAATCCAGGGGTGCGGGCTTGTCATTCAAAACCATCAATACAAAATAGAAAATAAAAAAAATCATCATCTAACTCCATTTACACCTGGATCGTTCAAACGGTACTCTAGCATAACAATTCGCCACCTTTATTAATGCTCATTGCGGGGAGGCACCACCCCAATGTAGGTCGATAGTTTGAATACGGTGTCCCATACAACTATGTTCGGATCATGAGTATTTATAAGATCGTAATACACTAATGATTATGAATGGACTTAAATTAATGGTAATAGTGGTATCTCAGATTTTATCGAATATTATATAATAACTAAGGATAAAAAACCACACTGCAAGAAGCAGTGAGGGATTGAACGTCTACCATTGAAACCCCTTAAGGGGTTGTAGAAGTTTTAGATCAATACGATATTTGTTTTTCTCGTCATCTAGGTATGTGTGACCTTATGAACAGATTAGATGGAAAAATAAACATTATGGTGGGTCGTAAGAATGTTTCAATAGTGAGAATCATTGTCCCCACTGCTATTTGTTGTGTGGTCTACTTAAGATTTGGATATGAATCATTTTGCAGGTAACGATTTAAAATGATCTAGAAAAATGGATGAACAATGTGGATATAATAAATACATCATTTTGGGGACCATGTAACTTTGATCTCCTTTGAACCGTTCATACAACTAAGAGCTTGAGGAGCAACAACGCTCGTCTTCACATGACACCTATCCATACCAGCCAGATTGGTGGTGTCTGGTACACCAGCCAATTCGCTTCCCACTCTACATGGACATGTGGCGATGAAAGTACCAAGAGAATGAACGATAGTATTTCTCTCATCGAGTTCGTCTGCCCTGATGCAGGATCAAGCATATGTCGCTACCCCGTGGGCCCATATGCTTGGTGTTTCAATGATTAAAACTGTCCATGGAGGACTCTGTATTGTGCAGCTCATATGTTGTCTATCAATTAATACAGAACAATCAAAAGAAGATTTTCGATGGCCAACATTCCACTATGAAAATGTGATTATGGGGTAATAACTTATTTTATTTATGACATAAAGGAATATGGACGGTTCAAGTCATCAAACCATCTCAGTGTGTAGGTCCCCGGGGTAGCCACACGCCCACACGCTGGATCCTCGGTGGCAATAGAGGCAAAGCCACATCTTCACTTTGGGCGAAAGAAGTGCAAAAAGGAACCTAGATCGGCACGCATTGACTACTAGCCCGAGTGGGTTGAGGCATATGTGTTGTGATTACTGTACATGTGTTAAATAGTGTCACTTCCAACAAAGTAAGCTGAATGAGTCAAGTTAGGCAACCCAAGTCCCGTCAGGCTGTGACGTGGTACTGTAGAATCAAGAACCTCTGCTTACCACAAATAAGAAAATCCAACAGTTGACTGGATGCTTATCAAAGCGAGCCCCACCAACTTTTAAAAAGTTACAAGTGGAGTACTTGTTCACGGTGGCAAACCAATAAAATGGTGCCACATCTGAAGCCAAAAAAATTCCATGTGTAACTTAGTCAGACTGAATTCGCTTCGTCTTGGAAACTCTTCGGAAACGAGTGTAGATTTAGTGAGGCTGGTTGAAGCCCACCTTTATGTATTATGTTAT
This sequence comes from Magnolia sinica, assembly GCF_029962835.1. NCBI lineage: Eukaryota > Viridiplantae > Streptophyta > Magnoliopsida > Magnoliales > Magnoliaceae > Magnolia > Magnolia sinica. Next base: position 19,463,095 of record NC_080574.1, on the reverse strand, counting down.
ATCCATGTCGTTCATCCATTTTTCAGCTTATTTTAGGATATGCACCAAAACCGAAGCAAATCCAAATCTCAAGTGGATCACACCATAGTAAATAGTGGAGTAATGGCTCCCATTGTTTAAACTTCTCTAGTGCCACAGTGATGTTTATTTGCCATACAACATGTTGATAAGGTCAAACAGACCTGAATGAAGGGAAAATATAAATATATCAACTTGTTCTAAAACTTTTGCGGCCCACAAATAGTCAATCACTATTATTTCCCTATGGTGTGGTTTACCTGAGATTTGTATCTGTTTCAAATGTTGATATACAACACACCACATTAAGGTGAGCCCCACAGTTGCGACCTCACCGAACTTAGTTAGGTCCTAACCTAACTGAATTTATGCTCCTTGGAAATGGCTTCCTACTTGGTGGGATGACGATAAAAGGCCCATCATTGACTCATTTCCCAACTAATGCCCTCTTAGGTGGATCCCACCTAATACCTTGATCTCAGGCAGGCATGGTTGTCTTTATTGTTCCGCTCGGGTAGGAGTGGGCCTAACTATCTGTGCCCAACGTGAACACTTGAACCACATATGCTTCTAGAAGCAGCCATGTGACACGTGTAGGACATCTTTGTGCACATCATGGGCCATGCCATGGATAACAACGTACAAAGATATCTCACAAGGGGTCATTTGGATGGAACCAAGTAGGAGGAATTAGAAATAAATGAGATACATGTGCGTTTGGATGGAAGTAAATGTTAATAAATGGAATTAAAAATAAGAGTTGATTTGAAATCATGAGAAATATAGGAGATTTGGAATTAATTGGTGAAAAATGGCATTTTTAGAGTCATATGAACAAACAAGGGTGTTATTGTGCTCCTACTCCATTATACATGTGGCACACTGATAATACTCCAAAACAATCCAATTATCGCATGCATTGCTAAAATAATACCAATAAAATTATTCAAACGTTGGTCATTTAAATTGACAATATTAAAAACATTGGCATGTTGCTTGTTTGTGATCCTTATATCTGTGGCCCACATGAGGTTTAGGATTTCTTTCTTTTCTAACCAAAGTATATATATTTTAATGGCTTATTATAATTATTATTTAAAATATCACATATATATACTAATTTGAGATATTAAAGCTAATTTGAGATATCACTTGTTGATGGAGAAATCTGACTCACTCTTGCCGAGCTTCGAGCGCATGCGTCGAGCCCTGTATATTTACACAGGAGAAGGACAAAGGAGACCCTGGCTAGGATAGGGGACCCTTCGATGCCAAAGTCAAGTTAGGAATCTGGGTCTAAGTAGTGTAGATGGGCTTCAGGTGAGAGATTTTGTGTACCTGTCCCATTAGATGAGGTCCTTATTTATGCTGTTTGATATGACGTGGGAGTTCGTTAATCTTGGTACGATCTCAGCCATTAGGCGAGAATTGCACATGCGGTGAGGTTGTCAATTATCCCATGATCATGGCAAAGTAGTTAATGATATCATGCGTTATTGGAGTGTGCTCGGCTCAGCTAATAGAACTCAGTTGGTCGACCGAAGACGAGCCAAGCAGAGCTTTCTTGAACCGAGCCCAGGCTATGTCAGGTCGGCTGAGGGTGGCCTAAGCTGGAGTCGTCAGGGCATGACTTGAACACTTATTCGAGGACGGTTTGAACTAATCCATCTGAGCCCATATCATTCTATGTCATGGCTGAGACCTATCTTACTTGTTGGTTGCTTTTGATGAAGTATCTCCGGAATGACCGCTCGTCTGGCTGAGCTGACTTCGAGGGTAGTTTGGTTGAGTTGTCCATAATCATAGCTGGGCCGAGCTGACCTTAAAGATGGTCGAATCATATTTTCCCATAACATCACTTATGTTCCCCAAATAAATCAAAGACTTCTAATGCATTTGTTTCAATTCCTCCCATGTACTCTTCAAATGGGATATTCAAATTCCAGTGTATTTCATTTATAAGCTATCAAACACACAACCAAATGTTTCATTTACAAGTTTCCAAATGAGCTCTAATTGTTAAAAATAATTTATTGAAGAAATAAAGTAATCTAGATATTATCTAGCTAGGAATGTAAGGGCATCTTTGGTTTTTAAATTTTTGGTGTAATTCAAAGTAAATAAGCTATTATTATTATTTTAGGATATTTATTGAAGAGAGAATTATGATACAAAAAATGAAAGTTATATATTAAAGTAAATAAACAGGTAAAAAAAATTATAATCATTACATTTTTATATTATAAAATTATTATTTTTTCGGTAATGCATATGTGAAACAAACAAGATCGTAAAATGTAATTATTATAATCAAATATATATAAATGATGTCGTCATACAATTATAAAGGTAAGTATTTATTATCCATTTTTAGTTAATTACTAGTGTAATTGAAAAACTAAACACCCATGGTTCATATACTGCGAGGTGGGTCCCAGCCTATGAACCTTCCTAATCATTTACACAGGGCCCCACGTACACTATCTTAAGCTTGAGCTAAAGGTCCAATCTCTCGATCGAGCATTGCAGAATTGGCATGCTTTTCTATGCACGTTGGGTCCATCGAAGACAAGGACTAGGACTCCAAGAGCAGATTGGCCCATTTCGAGCGGCGTATCATGCACTGGCACTGAGCGGGACAACACTGTACAGTAACCTTTGTCTTGCAGTTTGTACATGTCACTATTCAGTGATCTGAACCGTTGAAATGATCAACCCACTGTGTACAGTCCACGAACCATAATTCTTAAAGATGTAAAAATCTCATGTGTTTTAAGTAATCGGCAAGCAAAGCAAGGTTAAGATAGAAAGGACATCAAACGTTCACATTCAACCATTAAATGGCCAGATGTTTTACAGCGTAGATTTTTGGAGCATAGGCCGGCCACCGGACAGGCCATCGTACGACCGTTGGCTGAGCCATGGGGCCACTCACGCCGAGGGGGGGGCACCGTGATATTTATGAGAAATTCATTCCGCCATCCATTATTCTGGATCATGTTAGGATATGGGCCCAAAAGTGAGGTATATTCAAAACCTAAGTGAGTTGCACGACAGAAAACAGATAGGATTGAAGGTCAACATTTGCGGGGTCACAGGAGTTTTGGATCTGGCTAATATTTGTCTTTTCAGTTCATTATAATAGGAATGACCATACAAATGATATGGATGCCATATAAACATTAAGATAGGCCGCGGGGAGATTTCAATGTTAAACATTATCCTCACCCACATTTTCTTGTGATGCCCCCCCTTAAATTTTAGATCTATCTCATTTTTTAGCTCATGTACTTACATGGTCCAGCAAAATGGATGGACAAAATGGTTTTCTCACAGAATCTTCTTGAGCCCCATATAGCTTTATATTGTTGTCACAGGAATCCAAGTTTATAGAATATTGCACTGAGATCGGTGCTATGTTGACGTGACCAACTTATGTGGACCCATCATGATCATATGCGTTATATCCACATTGTCACCGATTTTGCCAACTTTTTAATGCGCGAGCCAAAAATTGAGGTAGATCCAAAGCTCAAGTGGACCACACCTTGGGAAGCACCAAGGGACAATGACAACCACAGTTGAAACCTTCCTAAGGCCCATCAAGATGGTTATTTTCTACTCAACCTATTCATAAGGTCACACATATGGAAGGGAGCGGATTAGGTGACCGGACTCACCCAAGACGGTGCAACCCTTAACATGGGGCTCACCTTGATGTATGTATTCTGTATTTATGCCATCCATCTATTTTTCTAGATCATTTTAGAGCATTATTAGGTGGACTATACCATAGGAAACAGTGGTTATTGACCATTAATGGGCCACAAAAGTTTTGCATTGAGTTAATATTTCTTTTTTTCATTTCATCTAGGCTTATGTGACCTTATCAACGGATTGGATGGCAAATAAACACTAAGAAAACATTAAAGTATGTTCAAAAATGTTTGTAATGGTACTGTTGTTTCCTATGGTATGGTCTACTTAATAATCATATCCGCTTCATTTTTGCTATAATGCCCTAAAATGATCCAGAAAAATAGATGCACCATGTGGATACAAAATGCATACATCAAGGTGGGCTTGACAATAAGGGTCACACCGTCTTAAGTGAGGCTGGGGTCTCACCTTATCCCCCTAAGGGAAAACACAAACATCATCTTGATCCAAAACTTTTGTAGCCCCAGAGAAGTTTTCAATGGTAAGTGTTCATTTCCCACTGTCTCATGTGATATGGTTCACTTGGGCTTTGGATTTGCCTCCTTTATCGACCTCATATTATACAATAAAATGATATAGAAAAATGGATATATATATACATCACGGTGAGGTCATAAAGCTTTGCCACATCAACACACTATCTGCCTCAGGGCTGTGTTCTATGCTACCCCATGTAAGTCCACCCGTGCATCGTATATGAGGCTAGCATGTATGGCTGCATGTAGAAAGAGATGCAGGTTTGCATAGCAAATGTCATGTGGCCATATACATAAAGGGAGAGGGAGGATTAAGTGTTATAGGATAACGTGTTAGTGAGTGTTGTCCTGACTCTAAAGCCCTCCTAATTGTACCCGTTGTATATCTAAGCTCTCTGTAAAACAATTTCAGCTCATTTTAGAACATGGTTCCAAAATTGAAATAGATCAAAATCTCAAGTAAACCATGCCATAGGAAACAACGGCCATTAAACACCTACCATTAGAAACTTCCTAAGACCCATATTTGCCATTCAACTGGTTGATAAGGTCATGCAGACCCAAAAGAAGGGAAAAGCAAATATCAGCTTGATTTAAAACTTTTGTAGTTCTCAAGAACTTTTTAGTTGTGGACATCCAATGACCACTAATTCATGTAGTGTGGCCCACTTGAGATTTGAATCTGATTCAAATATCTTTTTTACCATGCCTTAAAAAGAATTGGAAAAATTGACTAACAACTTGAATATACAACACACATAAAAGTTGCCCCACGATGAGAGCAAAACCGACTAATGTGTTACCTGGGATCAAACCTTTTCTCCTCTTTAATAAAGACTAAAGAATTAGTGAACCTAGAAATAATAAACAATAATAATAAACCTGCGACCAAATAAACGCTCAGTAATTGACTTTTCTAAGTGTGGACTGCATCCCACCTTAGATTGAGTCTGGGTTGACTCTCATTGAGAAGGCCACATTAGACCCATTTATTAAAAAATAGTTCTGGGTGTTGTCAGGGGTCAGTTCTGGTTGATTTGGGAGGTCTTGCCCGGGTCATGGTCAATAATTGGCTAGGTCCACTCCATGGTTTTAAATTGTTTGCTTGAAGCTCGAAATGATTCATCCCATCCGTCAATCCGAAATGCCCCCAAAATCATCCAGGTTGGAAGATCCTGACCCTTCAATCAGTGGCCTTCAGAAAAGGGCAACGGTCTAGAAAAAAAGATGCAAGATATTTAATCGCTGGGAACTTTCAATGGGTATGATTTCCACAGAATGCCAATCTACAGTGGGTCCCATCAGATTGACCCTCTGCATCACGGATGAGTGGTCTCGATTGTACGGGATCTGCGCATTAGGACACTGTTCACGTGCTCATACATAACAAGAGGACCCAACGATTCCACACGAAAGGTTTTCGTGCTTTTGCTAAGCGCACACGCGTGATAAACGCCATGCATGTGCCATCATGGTAGGATGGGTCCGTGATCAAATCCATCCATCAGAATGGAAAAACTATATTTATGCACCAGTCCAAGAATCAGGTTGATCCATTCATCAGGTGGGTCACAGTTAGCAAAATAAATATACGGCTCTGAAAAACTTGGCTGAAGTTTTCTAACCCATTCACCTGTTTCAAATATTGCGATCCACATACCGAGTGTACTAGATTTTTTAAAGATGTACAAGGTCGGACTAACCTGATGGATGGATTGGATCTCGTACGTACGTGCCATGCTGGCAAATGTGCAGCGTTTACATGAGCTTTATTCGACTCCCGTTTGCAGCTAGCAACGTCAAGGTTTTATAAGCTCCTAGCCCACACGCGTGTATAATGCAGGCAAGCTATTTGCCACCACATTTGCCAGCATGGCTCACGGTCATGAGATCCAAGCCAAAAACCAGGTGGGTCCCATATCTTAGCTACACTGGATAAAATTCAGTAGAGTCCACTCATCACTTGCCCCACAGTTTACAAAACAATTGGACGCTTGAAAAGACTAGGTTAGTTATTTCCAATGTATCTTCTTGTTTCTGACATCTTATCCCATTTGATTGATGGGTTATCCTATTTTTAAGGAATAAAAGATGGGTCCTATCTGATGGACGGATTGGATCCTCTCGACGTCTCGTGCTGGCATCTGTGCAGGCATGTATCAAGGAATCCTAATACGCGTGCGTGTGATAAAAGAACTTCCTCCGCAAGATAACAGTCCAGCCTCCATGCATGCATGCAATGGATCCCAAACGCATGTATAACATGGCCGTACAAGATGCATGTGCTACGCATCCATGCCATAGACATGCGAAGCATGTATGCATGGCTTTGAAGTTAACGGCTACGCACCGTTAGGAGAGAGAATGTAACGGCGATTTTCACAGAAATTGCTAAGGCGATTTGCGCAAGAAGAGATCCAGGCAGTGAATCGCGGCACGTGTAAGTACGTGGAACATGTGCATGAGATCTGGACGATAAATGTATTTTCTCTCTCTCTATGTAAAAATTCATACTAGTCTAAGTTTCTAGTGTTACACAACATATGTTGAATTTAGACCGTCCATGACTTGTAAACATCTTTTTCAACGTAGCAATGAGGCACGCCTTGTGAGTTGATTGGCTTGAGTTATGACCAGAGAATTCATGCATTTGGATCAACTTAATGATGTTACCATAATGATGTTACGGATATCTAACGCACGAGTTATATTGGCACATGTGGTGCGGTTCAACTTTTCAATCCATTCGCGCGAATCTCCTTAGCAATTTCGCGCTAGCATGATCGGATGGGGGCAGTGGCATGCCAGACCAGAATACTAGACACCTCCTGCTTTACGCAGAGCGTGTAACACCCAGCCTCTTTGGGGCCCACCATGTTGCATATGAAAAATCAACTCCGTCCATCAGGTGAATTCCACTATGCTAGGCCCTGGGACAAAAAATATTCCAGTTTCACAAGTCAGGTGGACCGTAGAACAAGGAACAATGGATGTGGAATGCCAACTAACGGTTTATCCGTGGGTCGCCATTGTGTGTATCTTTCATCAAATCCGTTTATCAGGCGTGAATCAACCAGGAATATACTAAATTCAAACTGATTGAAAACTCAACGGGCCATACGTTCGAACTTGAGGAGGGTTTAGGTGCAGTTATACATTTCTTCCATTTGTGTGGCAAATATGGGGATTTTGTTGGTCTTATCTTCTGTAGGTACGGTGAAAAGAAAGGCATTATCACCTGATGGACGGAGTGGATTTTACATACGCACAGCACGGTAGGTCCAAGGAGCTTGGGTGCTACCCATCCGTACAACAGGTGCTGTGGTCCTGTGGACGATTAAGGTCCTGTCGGGGAGGCGCGAGGAAAATTTTCAGAACAATAGTCTCACATGTGTGTCAGATCCGGGCCGGTCATCATTGGACTCAGCCTGGCATCTGGCATCTGCTGTGGCCCAACAAATTTGCTAGCCTGGTGCTCAGGTTGGCCACAGTTGCACAACGAATTTGGACGGTGGTCAATTTGTGATGATCATCTATTTGCCATGAGCATTGGAGTGGATTGGTTGCGCCCCGCCCAAGACCGTGCCGCCCTTATTGTGGGGCCCACTTTTAATTATGTATTATATATCCACACCGTCCATCCGTTTTTCCAGATCATTTTATGGCATGAGCCCAAAAATGAAGCTGATCAAATTCTCAGGTGGACCATACTATTAGAAACGGTGGTGATTGACCGTTAATGGGCCAAAAAGGTCTTGGATCAAGCTAATATTTGTTGTTGTTTTTTTTCCTTCATCCAGTAGGTTTATGTGACCTTATCAACAGGTTGGATGGAAAATAAACATTACCGAAACATTACAGTAGACCCTAGGAAATTTTTAACGCAGGGCATTCAATCACCACTGTTTCCTGTAGTACGGTCCACCTGAGATTTGGATCTTATTCATTTTTGGGCTAATTTGTTGAAATAATCTGGCAAAACGGATGTACGGAATGAATATAGAATACATGCATCAAGGAGGACCCCACGGTAAGGGACGCACCGTGTTGGGTGAGGCGGGGGCTGCAACTAATCCGCTACTCATAAGCATGTGGACCACCGCAGCCGACCTGGTTTTGCGGCTAAAGTCTGAGATCCTACAGTCTCCCTAGATTGACATTTGACAGCCACTGACGATACATACTCCCACGTGTGGTTTTGCACTACGATCCCACTATATGAACAGTAATGTGTCCCTACCAAGTGCAATGTAGAGCGAGCGCTGCGGTCCGACTGGATGGACGGTCCGTATTATATATCCCTTACACGTGTTCCGGCAGCCCACCGCTGTCCTGAATATTTCACATCAGGGTGTTCTCATTCGACTACATTCCGGATCATGCTGATGGTTATGAGTGGGCCCAGTCGTTTCTAACTAACTTTCACGGGATTTTGCTAGCAACACTCGCGAGCGATGCTAGAAGAGGGTAGCGTACAATCTGTTACCATCCTCACTATGCACACGCCACAATCATCTTGGCTGATCGGAACCATTGATCTGGCGGGCCACATATGCATGAACCATATGCAATCCTCATCCATCCAATTTCGGCCAATGAATGCAGATCACTGCTCCAATCTACTAGCAAACCCTTGATGCACCAAAAATGGCCGAATAACACCCGTGCTTATTACCCATGATGATAGCGCCTACCAGCATCTCTTTTCAGCATTAGTGGCCTGGTGCACCCGGGAATGCAAGTGAAGCCCATGGTTCGCAATCCACACCATTGTTTTGATGGCCCCCATACGGATTTGGCATGCTACAAAGGCATCCCATATTGCAAGATCTTAAACATTCAACGGGTGGACTACAATTACACAGTTTCAAAAGACGGTTTCCAAAAAGAGGCGGGCATTTCGATCCCAATGATTTTGCCGGCATCAAGGATGGACGAGACGGTTGGACAGCCAGATCAATGGTCTTGATCACCGAACCATGGGCCACACTTGTATGGGAGGGTGCACTGGGGCAGCATTACTCATCCAGATACAATTGCTCTGCTAGCAAACCCCACAACTCTTCAGAGGGAACATGATATGAGACCTCTGACCTCTACTCCACATTAGTGTGATTTGGATCTCTTACCTGGTGACACAGATTCTATCCCAAAAAATGGCACATATCAGATGATCATGACCGTCCGTTCGATCATTCTCCTGATGGAGGCAGAAAACATATTGAGCACAAGGAATGCAATCTCTGTCCAGAACATGTGAAGAACAAGCGCGCAACTGCTGATTGGTCCACCAAAGCTAGGGTGAAGTTTCATTCAGAAAAATACACCTGGAAGCCGTTGCTACGCATAGGTGAGGCAAACAGGAGGCATATGGGTTTTGTTTCCATATCACCCAGATATCATCACTCACTGAGCAAATATCCACATCCATGCCTACGGATTGGAAGAATATAATCATCTAACAAATGCTGTTTTTCAGGGGTTATCTCCTAGATTCTGGCTTACCAAGTGCGTGTCAGGATCATGCTGAAATGAAATGAGAGGGCCCACCAAACAGGTCAATCTACCTCAACAAAACAGAAGCCAAGCTGCCAATCCCACACAAGATGGCCCACCCATGTGGCCGATGTGAATAACAAATGGGTGTAAAACACAGACAGTTGAATTATTCATTGCTTGTCTTGAGCACTGAAGTCACATATGCATACCATTCTATGTTACAGCAGCAGCAGCAGCTAGCAATGACCATTACAATAGAGTTTCTGCAGCAGCTCTGGTGCAAGACCTACGCCACCATATCTGAAAGGCCCTGCTCAGGTTAGGACACTCGGTGCCACACCCAGAGAAACAACCAAACCATTCAAGGAACATGCTCTGTTGCTGCCTCAATGGAAGCGTAAGCAGTGCCTGCCCCATGGCTTCCTCCAACTCCCTCACGTCGAGCCCCTTTGTGCACCTCTGCAGCCACCCAAAGTCTGTCAGCATGGGCCCAAACCATGCCCTTAGGACACCATACCTTTCCTCCCCTCGGCACTGCAGCTTCCCTCTACCCAAAGCAATGAACACATGCGCTGATATACGGCTTAGCTCATATCTGACCATGGGTGATGCCTTTTCATGCATTCTAAGCAATTCTCTTTGATTTGCCCACATAACCACAAACTCTTCTGCCATTTGCCTGTCAATGAGAATCTCTAGTAGCCAGTTGAGGTTGTCAACTTGCTCTGAAATCTGTCCGATCCAAGGCCTCGTTTTTTCTTTTGCTGTAGCCCGGTCTTTGGGAGCTGGGTCTGAGGCTTCTTTGAAACAATTCTCGAGCAAATGAAGGCAGCCATTGCAAATCCTGTACAAATCCTCCTTGTTAATGCCTGCAGGGTCCTTCTGATAGACAGAGCTCGCAGACAGAAGGCCCTTGACGAGGGACTTCAGCTCCCTTCTTGCATTGGTGTCAGTCCCCCTAGTGATAGACTGAACAAGATGGATGGCGAGAGGTTGACATATTGGGTGTTGCATATGTAGCCTTGCTAACACATCTCGAGCTGCTGCTTCATCAAATGCACACCTCAAAAACAGGCTTTTCAGCTTCTCCTCTTCATTCTCACACCATGGAACAGCCTCAAGGTAGTTCAGACAGGATGTGATGCCTATGTCAAACATGATGATTGATGAAACCTAAAGGTTAAAAAAAAAAGTGTCAGTCTCAACTCTCAAGACTGAGATCTCTAATGCAAAAAAGACAAGCGAACTTGGTACAGGACCAGCAAAACTACTGAAGAAGAAAAAGAGCAATTTTGTTATGTGAATCTCCAGACAATTATAGCATGTGCGAGAATGTTAGTTTGATAGATCTGCCATGCAAGTTTCCCATTGAGAAGTCATAAGAATAAAAATCCCAACCAAGGCATTCCGTAATAGTAACGGTGGCCATAACGGTCACCACTGATACCTTTACGATACGGGTTGTAATGGCTATAGTTGAAAAAAAAACCCCGAAGAACCTATATCGGCCCCACTCTAACGGCCTTTACAGGTCATTTTTTCCAGAACGGCCGTTACAACATTTACGATCCTGTAACTTGTAACGGTTGCCACCGTTACCTTTACGTAACGGCCTTTACGGCACACCATGATCCCAACAAATTCTTTTATAAAAAGACCTCCTGATTTTGCCCGAGACAGCAACAGAAATTTAGGCCTGAATCAATCAGTGCCATCTGCTTCAGAATCTTTAAAAACATCACTTTAAGTATTCATTTGAAGCAAAGCAATTAACTGATTGATCTGTATTTCAAAATTCGCGCATTCTCTTCCCATCTCCCATTTAACAACTAGCAGATCTTTTGGATCTCACAACACCAAGGAATCACATTTCCCTTATGCGAACTATTTTTGCTGATGCTTATAAATTATCCATCGGATTAACATCTAAGTATGTTAAATTCGCGCATTCTCTTCCCATCTCCCATTTAACAACTAGCAGATCTTTTGGATCTCACAACACCAAGGAATCACATTTCCCTTATGCGAACTATTTTTGCTGATGCTTATAAATTATCCATCGGATTAACATCTAAGTATGTTTGTCCATCAATATAAAATTCATAAGCAATTGAAGCAAATGCAGGAGAAGAACACCTCATTAAATAAATAGCGATGAGTGAAAGTAGAATACGAAACATAATCGAAAAATCCCCTCATTCTAAATTAGATATCCAAAATGCATCCTTTCATAAATCATCAGACCAGCTGAAGGGTGCTTCCACAAGAGATCCGTTTCTTCATACCCTCACAAAACCACACTTTATTTATATAATTGTCTACTTATTTTTGCTTTGGTAACTACTGTTTTTTTAAAAAAAAATAAAATCAGAAGAACACAAACTAGATGAATCTAATAGGAACGATGTCCCACTACGAAAAAGTGAATCCCTTCCAACACCTTGGCTAAAGATGTTGACAGTATCATCTGCCTCTCCAAGATCAGGCTGAATAAAATATTTCGCCGAAAGGATGGAACACAATTGTCATGCTTCAAAGCAAGCATTAGATGCTCAATAGGTAACACTACTCAGAATTCTAACAAGAAGCCTGACAGAAAATGATTCAGCCCTTCCCAAAGGGCCTAAGGCTTCTGGTTGAATCTCCCCACAAAATCAAACTAGGAAAAACCAAACTTATATTTTCATCTCTCCAAAATTCAACATGATTTGAATTGGATCGGTGGCTTTTCTGAAGGTTAATGTAATGTGAACTGCTAGAAGCATCTCTTATGCATCCACTCCTGAGTGAGGGAGGGAGGGGCATCTCCCATGTATCCAGTGTTGAAGGAAGGAGGGAGGGAAACTACATATCACCCTAAATTATACCCTCACCCAGAAATATCTAAAGCTGCACAAGCACAATTTGGAGTCATAACTCTCTCACAGCTACTCTGTGGGGCAACTTGGAGGGACAATTATCAAAAGATCTAGGAGAAGTATACACCCAAAGAGTACTTGTGGAAACTTGTTTTTATTGTTGTGCCCTTTTGGAGTGTAGTAGTAAGGCATGAGGTGAGTGGCAGAAGATTCTGCTGCAACGGTGGGTAAGCATCTGCTTCAAATATTTGTATAAATGGATACAAAGCAGGAGCACAGGCAAGTGTTTGAAATGGGAGCGGACATTGAAAAGAGAACATAGGAGGACCATTCTATACACTTCATTTTGTAAAGTAATAAAGAACAGGAAACCTTTCAGAAGGTTTTAGCATGGTTAGAACATTCATAGAAGTGATCTATTTTCTATAAAATATTGATGTGATGTCAATACAACAGTACTACGTCACTACTTTTGTTCCCAAGCCTATGCAACAAACCAAAGCTAGCAATTGTTGCCAGGTGACCAGCACTAAGATCCTGCCAGCCTACATTTCATCTCATGATAAATCATTGTAGATGCTGCAAAACTTCTAGGTCATTTTGGTGAGGGATACATTCTAGTTGCGCCTTCAAAGAGACCTACAGTGAACAAATACAATGGTGTGTTCTCAGTCTATGTTGTTTATGTATCAAAAGACAGTGGTCCTTCATCCACCATCCGTATGCATTTGTTGGCTGCATTTTGGTGTACCATGTCAGTCACCACTGAAACTGATATGGTGATACATATTGTCCGGTTGGGGTATCGGCCAGTAAGGAAAATATGCCCAATCTGGGATCCACACAGTCCAAATCTTTGAAGCAAATGGGTGGAGCATAATCCAAAAAACTTACAATACATCCCCCTCGAATTTGGACCATTCACTATTTTAATTTTAACTATTCACTTGGTTGGAAACTGGAATCAATCAGATGGTTAGGATATCTTGATCACCATGATTTTAGAGATATGCTCCATCCTCAATGAGTCCCACAATCTGGATGGTCAGAATGGAGGTATGTGAGTGCTACCTGTGAGGTGGATAAGTCACCACTAGAGGTGGGCACAGGACGACCTGATCCAGCTAACTCGACTCATCTGACTCGGGTCCGATCCAACTCGACCTGAACCGAATGGGTGAGTCAGTCCAAACCGAGCAAGCTTCGCCCAATCCGAACTCAAACTGAGTCGAGTTCGAGTTACCCAGTAATTCAATCCGACTCGACTCGATCCGAAACCCGACTCCACCCAACTTTCTAACCCTACCCCGACCCGATCCCATCCTCTTTCCCTGCCTCCCTCATCCTCCTCCTCTTCCAAGCCAGGCAACCACCCACCACGATCACCCTCCTCCTCCTCTCTCTCCTCTCCACTCCCTCCCTCCCTCCCTCCTCTCTCTCTTAATCCGACTCGGTGCCAACTTGACCCAACTCGATACTTCTAAGCGGATCGAACTCGGTATGGATCAGTCTCTCCCCCCTCTTCCTCTTCCTCTTCCAAGCCCGACAACCACCCACCACCATCACCCTCCTCCTCCTCTCTCTCCTCTCCACTCCCTCCCTCCCTCATCTCTCAATTTGACTCGGTTCGGATCAGTCAAGGCCAAACCGAACTCGGATCGAGTCAGGCATGCTGGACTTGGTATCGAGTCGGATCGAGTTCGGGTCAAGCCTATTTCAAAACTAGATCGAGTCGAGTCAGCGCTAACTCGGTCTGACTCGACTCGATGCCCAGCTCTAGTCACCGCCATTGTCGAATTGCTGGTAAGCTTACAAGTTGCAATGTCAACCCAAAGAATTGATAGGCACTTTCATCCTCTAATGATACTTGTGGGTAGAAATTGCTCCAAAATACCTTAAAAAAAACATGGCAAAACTGCAGCCCATGCACATGCCACCATGTGTGCCATCATGGCACATGGGTATAGATCCAATTCACCATGGGGGGCCCACTGTGAAGGTGCATTTGCATAAAAATCAGGCCAGTTGACTTGTAAGGTTGGACTCTCATTATCATCTGATCAACCATCAAGATCACAGATGAATGGGGCCCACATACACTAAAAATAAAAATAACCTCTGCTTGTGGAACATTGTGTGTAGGGGTGTACATCGGGCCGAACCGAGTCGAACTGGGCTCAACACGGCTCGGCCCGGTCACCAGCCAAACCAGCCCGAACCCGGCCCAGTCAACAATCGGGCAAGTTCGGGCCAGTTTCGGACCCACGATTTGGACGACCTTGATTTTTTGACTCTGTTCCATCTACTCCAGATGAAAGGGTGGGGATAATCATTTCCACTGTTGAAACCTTCTTAGACCCTACAGTGATGTTTATTTTTCATTAAAACTTCTCACGAGGTCACGTAAACATGGATGAAGGTAAAATATATATATATATATATATATATATATATATATATATATATATATATATATATATATATATAGGCCGAGTCGGGCCGAACTGGAACCTATCCGAACTCAGTTTCGGGCCGAAGAAAATGGTCGTCCCGACCCGAACTCAGTTCCGAGTCGGGCCGAGTCGAGCGAGTTAATCGGGCTAGCCCGGTTCGTGTACATCCCTAATCGTGTGTTTGGGACAAGTCATACAGGGGAGACTCAGCCTGTATTGCTCCAACTTGTCCTAGTCAGACAAAGTCAGCCACGATGGAACCGATATCCAAGACTGAAATCAGCATTTATTGGGCAATACGTACTGGTTTAGGACATTACTTTAAACCATGATTCAAATGGTACAATCTACATTACATGAATGATGAATTTTAGCCGGTTCCATCTAAATCTATATCAACTAGAATTTAAAGACTTGGACTAGTCAACTTGATTTCAGCGGCCACCAATGCAAGTCACACATAACAAGCGATGGATCATAGCAACATGAAAGCCGCATGCAAAACTGTGCTAAGTTGTAACAAAATCTCCTATAGCTCCTATGAATTCAACAATGTAAGGATTCCGTTTATGTATGTTGACATCCTACTTTGCTCACAAAGTGATAGCCAGTCTAAAATCTACTTATTTTTTTGAAAGTTAACACTACCAGGGATTGAACCCTGGATCACTCACACACACGGCACTGGTTCTACCAGCTCATCTAACAAGCAGGAGACTCTAAAATCTATTTATCATCCAACATTTATCTAAATTGCATCATTCTGATCAAGATATACTGAGGTTTATACATTAAAAAAAATAAAATCGAACCTAATGCTTTTGATGAAATAAGAAAGGACTTACATAAATGAAATCCAAGCACCATGATGCAATCATGCCACATCCCACAAATACATGTTCCACACGTGTGCACAACAAAAGGCCAAACTTACATTTTTAGCTTGTTTCCCATTTCGTTTTTTTTTTTTTTTTTCAATATTTCTTTGTTAATAAAATATCTCTATGCTAGGAAATAGGTATTATTAGATTTTCATGTTCAAGGACTTTCTTATTCTAGAGATCTTGTCTAGCAAGGACTCCTACTTTTAGATTTCTTAGATTATGCCAGATATTTTCTCAAGGAGGAAACCTTGTAGACACTAATTATAAATAGTGCATAGGTCCTATGAAATAAGACCATTGAATGATATTTTCTTTTATCAAGTTCTCTTGTTTCTCTACAGTAGTGTGTTAAGGGGGTGAGTGGTGATCTCCAGTATAAGACTAGAGGAGTGTTGAGCTCACTCACGGTCATTGTATCTTTTCTCTTGTGCGATTCAATCTTTCAATCCGGTATCCTGAAGTTCATTGCAATTAGTTTCTCCCTTGATCTTGTTGCATTACACCAGCAACACTCTAAAAACCAATCAAACCAAGAAGAATGGAGTTACAAAACCCTCACCTCGAGTATATCAATCGAGCGGGACACTCCTGCTTTCATAAGCCTCCTCATCACATCCTTCTCATACATCAGCTCGATCGTCTCACGGAATGCCTCCAAATTGCCAACATCTGTCACCTCAATCAAACACCAACCTCCCTCACCACCACCCCGCCTCCTTGACTCCACAATCTTTGCCGCAAACAACAGGCTCTTCGATGCCAACACCTCCGAATCCATTTCCAAGCTCAACCTTCTCCCATCCTTCCCCTTCAAATCCAACCTCAAATCGAAGCCGCTAGCTGCCATCATCGTCGTATCCACCGCCAAAGATCTCTCCCTCGACGGAGTAGATTCCCGCGGCGGCAACGGAGGCGCGGGTTCGGGTTCGGGTTCGGGTTCAGGCGCCGTTTCCGGGAGGGGATCGAGCGGTGCATCAGAGTCGATCGGGGAGACGCGGCCCGGTGAGAGAATGCGCCGGGGGTCAATGCGAGAACCGAACCCTAGCCCTAACCTGCTGTTGCTGCTGCTGCTGATGGGAGAATTAGGGAAGGAATTGGAGATGGTTTTGGAGGTTTCAGATTTGGGGGGTTTCAACGGAGGGGAGCGAATCTCCGGGCTCTGAGGAGCTGTGAAGGGGCAGCACCAGGTCCGCCCGAACCCTAGATTTTTCCGGCGGGAAACGGACGTACTGTCGCCGGGATCTGCCATGGATGTGATTTTTCTTGTTTGGGGACGATTTTATGGGATAAAGATTTGGGAATATGAAGGTTTCCGTGATGACATTGGAGTGAACGGAAGAAAGGGTTTTTTGGAATTTTGGGTAGGTGTTTTGGATTTTTCGTTTCTGGTTCGTTTGATTTCCGATGGGTGGAGATATAGAGAGCAAGAAAGCGCTAAGTTATAGAGAGAGGGAGGTGTTGCTTTCTGTTTTCTAGTCTCAGTAGTGAGATGGGAGTTACGGGAGCGGATCGATAAATGCTGATGCGATTGGAAGCGGATTGCGTACTAACACATCCACGGGGCTCTGTGGGGCCCACCGAGATGTTTGGGTTTTATCCACGCCGTTCATCTATTTTTCAGATCCAAAAATGAGGCAGATTAAGAGCTCAAGTGGACCACACCAAAGAAAGCAGCGGTGATAATGGCACCCACCGTTGAAACCTTCATCCAACGTGTACATAAGGTCGTGTAGGCCTGGATAAGGGAAAAACACTGATATCAGCTCGATCCAAAACTTCTGCGGCACCCAAGTTTTAGTGATGGCCGTTCATTCTCCATTGTGTGGTCAACTTGAGCCTTACATCTGACTCTTTTTGGTCTGTAGCCTAAAATGTTATGGAAAAATGGATGAACGGCGTGGATAAAACCCATACATCACGGTAGGCCCTACAGAGCCCTTCCTGCCGTCCTCGCTGGACAGGACGCGATACGCTTCCTATGCGATTCGCATTGGGAAGAGATTGAAGTGGCAATTCGTGGCACACGTGTTTGCGAGCTTCTCCGTTCGCCATGTGGGGCCGCAACGGAGATTATAACTTGCTTAAAATGCCAAGTATTTTCAGGATCATAGTGGGCCGGACATGCTCGTTTCCTTTTTCTTTTTTCTTTTTAATACAGGTCGTTGAAATTTCTTTTACGGGAACAATTCGCATGTGGACCATATGTTAAGCCGCGTGGGTCCCACTGTGACGTATGGATTTCATCCAATCCGTCCATTAGATCCGCCCCATTATTTTACATGTGTGGGTTTAAGATCATCCAGATTTATAACTTATGCTGGCCACACAAAAAGGGAAAAGTTTACATTGGGAAGGGGGCAACCACTTAGAACTTTCAGATGGAATGTGAGGCCCACCGTGTTGTGTACACCTCATCTAACGCAGTCATCACGTGCAACCTGCCGGGATTAAGGGGTACAAGGAAGTTCAAAACGTTCCTACTTCATGTCGGCTACAACAAGTAAATATATTGTCTGGCTGGCACGATTGTACATTGGTTCTGTGGTGTCTCCCACCAGAGCTTTTGATAGAAGTGATTGTTGGGATATACAGTTTACATGAGGATTCTCATTCGATTAATGGTTTAGATTATACATACACTTCATGTGTGGGCTCCACGCAGCTTGAATGTATGGTAATTACCCCGCCTTCAACCATGTGACCATTCCCCTACTGTAACAGTCCTTTTTTGTCGTATTGCTGTCGAGCTGACTGATTTTGAGGATAGGCTTGCCGATAGTGTGGCCCACTTGATGAATGGTAGGGATCTTTTACATTTGTGCCACGTTTGCACATGAGCTGCGGTTTGCCCCTTGGATCTATCATCGCGTGATGCCCGCGCCCTGGAACTTCTGTCGTGGATTTATTTTTGCTCGTGAAAATTCTACCATGCGCTGCTGTAGGAAAACGGGATGACCGACCCCCGCTTTATGACGACTGGGTACATGAGCCGCGTGGACAGCCCCCGTACACGAAGACGGCTGCCGTTGGATTGCCGGAGGGACTCCCACCACAGGTGGGCCACACGGCTCATGTTCTGAGTCCGTCCGATAACCAGGCGGGCCACAGCTGTAATGTTTTAATTTTGACTGGTAACTGAATCGTTTTTGTCGTCCATTTTCTTGTAAGTGTACATATCAACTTGTCCTTTGTGCGGGCGGCTTAGGGGATCCTTTACTATGGGGTCCACCGTGATGTACGTGTCTTATGTCCATGCCGTCCATCCGTTTTTCCAGCGTACTTTAAGGACATGAAGCCAAAAATGTAGCAGATCCAAACCTCAAGTCGACCACACCACATGAAACAGTGGTGATTGAACTCCCACCATTAAAAACTGCTTAGGAGGCTACATTGGATCAAGCTTATCTTTGTGTGGTCCCTTCATCCACGACTTTGTGACCTTATCAACAGGTTGGATAGCAAATAAACATTCCGGTGGCCTCTAATAAGTTTTTAATGGTGGCATTCAATCACGAATGGTGTGGTCCACATGAGATTTACATCTGCTTCATTTTTTCGATCATGTCCTCAAGTGAGCCATCAAAACAGATGAACGGCATGGATATAAGGCACATACATCACAGTTGCCCCGTAGCCAGGATCCACCAAAGCCGCCTCCCTTCTTTGGCGGGACAATGAATAGCGATCGGGTCTACCCGATGCACAAACGATATGCAGCCTTTATCCATGCTTAGATATTAAAACTGTCTGATCAATGAACGGTGTTAATCTCAGCCTTTTATTTGAACAGCTAAATGCCTTGTTTGAACCGTCTGATGGAAGGCCCACTGATCGAGTAGTCACTGAAACTGCATTGCGTGGCCTGTAGACAGGACCCGGTGGTTGGTCAATTGAACGGTTGAGATCATCGCGAGGCACATATTGTACGGCCCTCGCGAGTACGTTCCGTTTGCCCTTTATTCTTTACTTGGAGTTGCAGGTTTGTGGGGTCTGGAGATTGGAAAAAGCGATAGGAAAATCACGTGGCACTTTAATGTGGGCCTTGAAACTGGAATGAATGTCGTGATTTGGTGCGTTCACCTTCACCGCACCATCCAGTGCGAATATACGATGACTACCGTTCACCACCATTATGACTCTTCCACCATATACATCGCATGCATGCCCAATCCTTGAATGTAGAAACGTGGGGACCACTGTGGATGGAGTATAAGAGGAAGATCATAATGAACGGCAATCATGACCGTCCAATTGGGAGATTATCAAATGGAAGACTGAGATATTATTTTGTACGGTTTGGATTTGACTGGTGAAATCGGGTCTATATGATTGTCTTGTTATGGGATTTTGGGTTTAAGCTCAATCTACAATGTGGTCTATGATTTGAACGGTTCGGATTTCTGTACACATATTTCAGGAGTATGTGGGATCAGGATGAATTACTGCCATAAATCATCACCGCAGCTTGGCCTAACCTCATACGCAATCGAGAGATGATTGAGGTAGACCATCCCTGCCACACCTACCATGGAACCTACTATCACACCTTAAAGTGGCTGAGGAACGTTGGTCATGATGGTGCATACAGTGGGCCCTACCATTGATTTTATGCAGTTCAAGAGCCATGCTAATCACACGATCTCAGCCATTCAAGATGTGACCTATGATGGATGGTAAAAAAAAAAATAGATGTGAAAAAGTAGAAGATGAAGAACCATAAAAGTAGTATTCTTTGATTCTTTTAGAAGCAATGCTCAATATAGTTCTAACTTCCACCACTCGGTGACCTGAATTAGAACTCAGCCGAGTCAGCTCACTTTCGGCTATGTTTTAGGCCGAGTTTATCCATAAACTTTGATTTTATAAGATAAGAATATAAAACAGGCTGCCATGCATCGTGTTTATTTTAGCAGCTGTATTTTTAAATATTCATAACTAAAATATGAGAAATGCCAATTAGTTGGCATGTGGGGCCCACCATGGTATTTGTATGACATCTCCCTCATCCAACAAGGTTGTCATATCACGAAAATGAGATGTCCTGAAAATCCAGTCAGTCTAACCATGAAAATGAGAGTTCTTCCGTGGTTGTTCATGATTTTCTATGGTGTGTCCCACCTAATAGTTGTTTCGACCTAATTTTTTAGGGCATTTATTTTCAAGATGAGACAACTTTATTGGACGGGTGAAATATCAAAAACACCACGACAAGCCCCATATGCCTACTAATTGGACATACAATTAATTGTGAATGAGCAACTCTTAAATATTTCTAACTACTTTAAATATTATTAATTTAATTATTAAATACTGAGTGGAGCAAAGACTCTTAGACCTGGTCTTCGTCAATTTGACTCAACGTCTAGTCGAGTCAAAGATCTAGTTTTTAAACTATCATGTCTAGGATTGACTAATTGACATGATTATATCAAATAGTAGAGAAATTATTATATCCACCACAGGCCCCGCAATGTCTGTACATTATAAGGTGATGCATGCGTATGGATGCTAACTGCTCCACTCAACATCAAAAGTACAGTGATACATGTAATGTGGAAAACAAATCAATCATGTGCAGTGTCTGGTTGTCCATTTATTAAGAAATGTATGTAGCCACCGAGAAATGTGTATAAGCACTGTTTCATGGTTCATTCGATTATGGCGCTATCCAATAATCATAAGTCTTGCTATAGAGCTGAATTTCATCAAAACTATTTAAAAAGAAATGAACAGGTGATGCATACCAATCATATCGTATGGTCGAATCCAATATGAATGTTACCAGGATAATCTTGGTGTAAAGGTTGAATATGTGGAAATAGATTGTGAAATTGAAAATAAAAATAAAAATGGAAGTATGCATGAGTATGGAGATCATGTAATTGAATTGAAATTGCATATCTAATTTAATGCAATTGCTGAGATGTTCCGCCCCTTATACCTTTAGAGAAGTAAATGTAGGAAGGCTCCACACATCTATAAAGTTTCCGAGTCCATCCTGATAATATGCATGTATCACAATTCAAGCACAGCAACTCTAACACAAATTTGAGATTTATCACAACTCTGATGTAATTAATCAAGACGTCTGATCATAATATCCAACCCTTAGGTATATCTAAACCATTAATTAATTAGACCCATCTTATAAAAATCCTACAAAACGATCATGGTGAGCCAGTTTCGCAGAATAGGGGTCAAAATGCCTGTTACAAAAAAGTATGAACAATTCATATCTAGGATACAATTTGTTAGGAAATATATCTTCGCATCCGATCAGCCATGATGGTTTTTTTGTTAACAAGAAATGAAAGAGAAAGAAGCTTAGAACATGATCATGTTTGATGACAGAAGTATAGGTATTGGTGTACTCTTGTATTGGTGGAATCATCTTTCTAATGTGGAAATGAAATTGCATTCCTCAGTTTTAAGTATAGAATTCATTTTCATTTCAATGGTTTTCTTTGAAAAAGGATGGTCTTCATTTTGTATAAGAAAACCATAAAAAAATTGGAAATTTCACATCTTTTGAGAAACAGCTTGTTTTGTCAGATTCTTTTCCAGAAATTTCTATTTCCCACAGATTTCCTCAGATGCTATGTTTTCCCCTTCAAATTTACCTTTTGAACAACACCAATCCAAAACGGCAAACTCGAGTATGAACGCGGTTGGCTCCCTCTACAGAGATAAGTAAGCAGTTTCTGTTCTATTAAAATTTTGTGCTCTTGTCTCTGCGAATGTAAGACATTTTATTTAAAGATTCAAAGAGATTTTGGAAGCTAATGAAATGGATATTTGTGCTCCGACAACCAATCTAGTTAGGAATTAAAATGCCCACGAGTAGTAAATGTGTCTTCCACACAGTGATTCAATCCCTATCCTCTTTCTTGCTAGAAGAAGATCTTGATGTATTGCTTACACATGAATTCCTTAATGCGATTCTGTTATTGAATTTGCTTCCACCCACCCATCAATTAATGAATTAAAACCATCATTCTCAGTAGTTACATCAGTGAGTGCATATACTATGATTTGGTAGGAATTGTTATGACTCTTTGGGCATTTGAATTATTGTGTGGTCCCAAGTGGTCCCGGAACTGTTGAATGGGAGTAGCCCACTTTAAATAAGTTTCCCATATTTACAGCTAGATGTATCAAAATCTATTACAGTGGCCTAATCCGCTTCTTTACAAAGCATGGTCTAAGTGCGTCTAAGTACAGCTTGCAAGTGTGTCTACGTTCATAAATACCATGTAAATATCACATAATTATCTCTTACTCATGTGATTAATGAATCCGGATCCTCTGCTTGCCACAAGGAGGAAAATCCTGCTTGTTGCAATCTAATTGGTCCACATCATCGTTGATGTTATCAGCACTACCACTTTAAATGCAGTGTGTGATGATGTGGTCCAATTAGATTGCAATAAGCTGGATTTTCCTGTTTGTGGCAAGCAGAGGATTCATATTCATAATTAATATTTTTATATTGGAAAACGGTCCAAAAAAGACTAATTTAAATTGTCTTCACTGTGATGTATGTGATGTATCCACATCATCCATCCATTTTACTGGAACATTTTAGGGCATGCGTCCAAAAATAAAACAAATCCAAAACTCAAGTATAATAGGAAACGATGACAACAAAATGTCTAATGTTAAAAAGGACTCGAAAGATTATTTATTTGTCATCTAACCTATTTATAAGGTCACATGGATATGGATAAGGAGAAAACAGAAATATCGTCTTGATTCAAAACTTCTAAGCTCCTAATAAGTTTTAGAAGGGTAGGGGTTTAATTACAACTATTTTTTGTGGTGTGGTCCACTTAAGCTTTGGACTTGTCTTAATTTTGAGATCATGCTTTAAAATCAATTGTGAGAACAAAAATATTGTTGGGGCGTGGAAGTAACCTCAGAAATAAATCACACAACAAAAAATAAATGCAACCAAAATAACTATAGAGAACACATGATTTTACGTGAAAAAATTCTTGTAGGAAAAAACACAGCACAAAGCGACAAACAATCCACTATGAAAACAAATTACAAAAGAGGAGATCAACTTAGAAATGCAAAAACCTAATATAAAACCCTTCTCAAAACCCTAATTATTTTTTAAAACAAATTCTTCATACTCTAATTCTGTGTTACAAACCCTTATATAGTGTTATACCCAAATTAGGAAACAGATTGCACAATTATGTAAAACCGTGCGTGCCATCGATTAATCGACATCAATTGAGCATCCTTCGATCGATTAACGACACAATGTTCGGTTAATCAAACATGCTCAAAAGTTTTCAAAGAGCTAACATGATATTTCGAATTTATCTCGATCAATCGAGCCTTCATGTTCGATCGACCGAACATATCCAAACCGTCCAAAGAAATGATTTGGAAATTCGAGATTTGATCGAGGATAGAGTTTGATTGATCAAACTCCCTTGTTCGAACACAAATTAAAGTCATCGGTTTTCAACAATTTCCACCGTGACTTTAATCTCTATGCTCCACTATTCCAAGTTGCTCCCTCCATCTTTAGTCGTCTCATCATAGCTTCATCATTGTTTCTTGTGCATACTCCATCTTAATTCTATTTTGTCAAGTTCAAAGAAGTTGAGCAAAAATTGAACTTCTATACATGAATTACATTTGTAAGCATGTCGACTGAATTCATGCTAGTGTGATCTTTTTAAGAGTAACACCGCCTTCCTCAACTACATGTTGGATAAAATTATAACGAACATCGATATGTTTGGTACGAGAATGGTATACCGAGTTATTTGCCAAATTGATTGCACTCTCGTTGTCATAATTCACAGGCATTGCTTCCTTTTGAAACCCCAACTCATTTATCATATTCCTCAACCTAACCATCTCCTTGAATGCTTCTATTACCGCCATATATGCAGTCTCAGTTGTGGAAAGAATAATCATAGACTGAAGCTTTGACATTCAACTGATAGCTCCACTCGTTAACATAAACGAGTATTAAGAAGTATAACTTCTATTATCCACGTTTCCAGAGTAATCAGCATCCAGATAGCTTACTAATTTCTCTTTGGATTTACTGAACATCAAAACGTAGTAAATCGTTTCTCGTATGTAACGAAGTAGTTATTTCATTGTCTCTTAATATTGCTTGCTAGGGTTTAACATATATCTGCTCACAGCTCCAACTGCATGTGGAATATTTGGTCTAGTACAAACAATGACATACATTAGACTACTAATTATGCTCGAGTAGGGCACACGAGACATATGTTGCTTTTCTTCATTTGTGTACGACATTATATTAACTGGTTTTGCCTTGTCCATCTCAAATTTGAGTGGAACCTTCTCAAGGTATTCTTCTTGAGACAATTATAGCTTGCTCCTTTCTCTGTCCCTATATATATAATATCAATACTGATAATCCTCTTTTTAGCCGCTAGATCTTTCATCTTGAATATCCTTAATAATTGAATTTTCAATACGTTGATATCAAATATTTTATGGTTGGTGATAAATATATTAAAAGCATATAATACTTGAATAATGAATTCACCATCACTTAGTTCTTTAAAGTAGACATAATGATTAAATTCACTTCTAGTAAACTGTTGGCTCAATATGAAAGAAATAAAAAGAAATAAAAATTTTGTACCATTGCCTAGATGACTATTTCAGGTCATACAACGACATCTTTAACCTACAAATTTTATTCTCTGCTCCATGTAATTAGAACATTCTACTTGCTTCATGTATATCTGCTCTACTAATTCTTCATGAAGGAAAATTGTCTTTACATGCAATTATTCTAGTTCAAGATTGTATTAGGCAACTAATGTCGACACAAACCTGATAAATACATGCTTGACCACAGGTGCAAAATGTAGGGAAGCGCAGAAGGTGAGCCCTTAAGATCTGACGGTCTACACGAAGTTTGGAACCTTCACAAAGCAGAAGAACGGTGCTTCAACGGCCCGCCTATCTACTACTGGAGTAGATGGAACTATTCACACATCTGATCCTACGGTATATAGTGGCCCCGGATTGCGATCTATGGATCAGATCGTCCCAAGGACAAGCTAAAATGGACAGACTATAGGGCACACAATATCTCTCTGTATACTCTCGGTTTATCGTATGACTCAATGCTTTACACGAGAGAAGCGCATTCCTTTTTATAACAGAGGAAGGAGAGTTTGGGTGGGATTAGGATGAGGCCAAATAATCTGATCAAATCCCTATCTTCAATTAAAAATCAAATTCATATTTAAATTTGAAATTTAATTCAAAGGAAGAGACCGGAGAAAATATGGGACGTACCCAGTAGTGATTGCTCACAAGTGGGCCCCACTAGCCTACGTCCAACATCTCCCACTCAATCACATTGTGAGATAGGCACATAAATTTGTCCATCTAACTTGTTTAATAACAATCAAAGAACCAAACATTGCGATCAAAAGAATCAGAGGCGTGGGACCAGCTGAATCACCATAATCTTCTCACAGGTGCTTAAGTACTAAGTGACCACCTGACTAGTACTTAATAACCCAAGCTTTGTAATGCCTGTCCTAGTCCGCATGACCACACCGGATGGAGTTGACTCCCGACCTGGAGTACTCGACCAACATACGCACTTATCCAACTTATCGAGTTATTCTGAAAACTTGATTTTTCACAAACTTCGATTGAAACCAATTTAAAGTAATACTTATATATATATATATATATATATATATATATATATATATGCTTTTTAAGAAAAATATTGTTTGCAAAAGTCTAATAAAAACAACTCGATACTGTCGGCGGATAAGTCTTCAAGTGCGTATTTATAGTTCTAGAAACTTGGTGTAGCTGTTACGGGATCTTCCCCATGCAGATGTGTAATTTGAAATTAATCAAGCCGCTTTTTTAGCGTAACTGAGTCTGACCAATCAAGGACCTTTCGTCATAATACACTAAAATAGCGACACTCAATCTCATCCTCATATACACAAGAGGAGGATAGCTAAGGACACAAAAAGTCACCTACAAGATTGGCTACTCGCACGTTGCAATGATTAGATCGAATCAAAGCAATCTGTAGGTAATAGGTCCCAGCACGCGACTACAATCCACGTCGTAAAGTAGACAATACTAGGTGAATGTCGGGTATACAATACGCTGGTCATTCCACATGAGGTACGACTTATCTCATAACCTCATAACTTGGTTTTAATTTCATGCCATAACATTGATCGCATGTAACAGAATGGAGCGATTATGTTATTTGACTGTATCAGTCTCATTTACAATCTTTATAAGATTGTAGGCGGATATAACTCACTCATATCCTCATCCTCTATTATTTACAATAAAGGGAAGTTCATACATCAATGTATAAACATAGCCCTAAATGTATCTCTCTTGTACATTCAAGGTTGGTCAACCCGTGCGAGTGGGTGATCGGCCTGCCGACAAAAATAGAAATCCCAAATAATTTCAAGGTAAATGCTGAGGATCCTCATACCTAGTTTATATTAGTGTTCAATACTGGATAAAAGGAATATATTATTCATGAAAGATCGAATGTCTTATAAAACAAGTACATCATTCAAACTTTCCTCAATCTCATTTGTCTGACGTGAACATGAAATAGATATCTAGTTATAGGTTTCGTCATAGGATCAGCCATCATCTCCTTAGTAGGATTGTAGCTGAGGGCGACCTTTTTATCTCTCACTTGATCACGGACGTAATGATACTTGATTTCAATGTGCTTAGATTTCTGATGGTGTTTAGGGTCCTTTGCCAAGTCAATGGCAGAAGTATTGTCTATCTTCAGCGATATAGGCTGACGAACACTTGGTACAACACCCAGACTCAATAAAAATCTGCGAACCCATACACACTCTTGAACTGCAGCACAACATGCAATGTACTCAGCCTCCATAGATGAAAGAGCTGTGGATGTTTGTTTCTTACTCGACCATGAGATAGCTCCTCCTCCGAGTAAGAATACATACCCTAAAATAGATTTTCCCTCGTCGGCGTCATTACCCCAAGCAGCATCAGAATATCCTTTGAACTCGAGGCTTGTTCCTTCATAACACAACATTAGGTCTTTTGTTCCTCTGAGATAGCGAAATATACGTTTGACGGCTTGCCAATAAGACTATCTCAGGTTACTCTGATAACGGCTGACTATGCCAACTGCATAGCTAATATCCGGTCTGGTGCAAAGCATAGCATACATTAAGCTCCCTATTGCACTTGCATAAGGTACTGAGGACATAGCCAATTTCTCGGCTTCAGTCTGGGGACACGATTTCCTGTCTAGCTTGGTAGCTTTATCCATAGGGATTTCAACAGCTTTTGAATTTTCCATCTTGAACCGCTCTAAGATCTTTTGTATATAGGTTGCTTGAGACAAGCCTAAAAATTTCTTAGGGCGATCCCTGATGATTTTTACCCCAAAAATAAAGTTGGCTTCACCGAGGTCTTTCATCTCAAAGTTCGAGAATAACCAATCTTTAGTCGATATCAACAATTGTATGTCATTACCAGCTAACAAGATATCATCTACATATAGAGATAGTATCAGAAAAGATCTTCCAGACCATTTCATGTATACACAATGATCTTCTTCACTCATCGTGAATCCAAAAGTTGTAATGGCTAAGTGGAACCTCATGTACCATTGTCTTGAAGATTGCTTCAGCCCATAAATAGATTTCAACAACTTATAGACTTTCTTTGGATGCTTTTTGTCCACATAACCCATGGGTTGTTGCATGTATATCTCTTCATCCAAGTCACCATTTAAGAATGCGGTCTTTACATCTATCTGATATAACTTTAAGTTTAAACTTGTGACAATGGACAAGATCATGCGGATTGAGGAGAACTTTGTAACAGGTGAAAAGGTCTCCTGGTAATCAATGCCTTCTTATTGTGTAAAACATTTGGCAACTAATCATGCTTTATACTTGTCCACTGTACCATCTGTCTTTCTTTTGATCTTAAGTATCCATTTATTACCTATCACTTTGCGATTAGAAGACAGATCAACAAGTTCTCAGACTTTATTTTTATTCATGGAAGCAATCTCTTCATCCATAGCATTTACCCAATCGGCCGAGTTAGAAGATAATAATGCATCCTGATACGAATCAGGTTCATCATCATCAACTACAACGCAAGAGAATGTTTGCCCCTCAATATCAAAGTATCTTTGGGGAATCAATCCTCTTTCGCTTCGACGTAACTCAGAAGCCTGCTGAGATGTCCTCCCACTGTCCTGGTGAACTATATGAGCATCTTTATCTTGAGGAGCAGAACTCTCACTCTCCTAAGATACATCGGGTATTTCAAAAAGTTCTATTGAAACCTTTTGCTTCATTCGGATTGGGTATCTATCTTCAACGAACGTCACGTCTCGGGATTCTATCTCAATCCATCGTTCATGGTCCTCATAAACTAGAACGTATCCCTTTGAATGCATAGGGTACCTAATGAACACGCATTCAATAGTTTTACTATCAAGTTTACCTCTATGATGAGTAGGTAGCAAAACATATCCCAAAGATCCCCAAGGGCGTAGGTTGGCTAAAGAAGGAGTCCTCCCAGACCACATCTCATATGGAGTCTTAGAAATGGATTTGGATGAGACTCTATTAAGGACGTAGACGGCTGTTAACAATGCGTCTTCCCAGAATGTTGTAGAAAGATTGGCTTGTGCCATCATCAATCTAACCATGTCCAATAGTGTCCTATTTCTTCTCTCTGCAATACCGTTTTGTTGTGGAGTGTAAACCATTGTGTAATGCCGAACAATTCCAACGTTTTCACAATATGATTTAAATGTTTCAAATGTATACTCGCCACCTCTATCAGATCGAAGGATTTTAATCTTTTTCTCAAGCTGATTTTCTACCTCAGCTTTATATTTAAGAAAACAATCAAAAGTCTTAGATTTGTGTGAGATGAGATGTAAGACCCGTGTCCTAGCTCGTACCGTTCCGTAGGCTTCCGTAGTCTTTTCGGTCGAATTCCGGTGACCCGCGATCTTTTATCGGCAGTTGCATGCGACTCCGAATTGTATTTTGTATTCCAGAGTCGGCTCGACCCGAGACTTGTACCAGTGTGACCGCGCCGTCGCCACGGTTCCGACGCCGCGTCTCACGCGCCGAGGTGATACCCAGGCCAGGAGATGTGGGCCCACATTCGGTTCGAGGAAACGCCGCACGTTGCAATACCGAGAGAATCTCTACAATAGGTCAAATCAATTAAGTACATGTCACCTTACCCAAAAAGTAACCCAAAGTCAACTCTCCCTCTCTCCACCCATCCCTTTTCAAGTACACCCATCACTCACCCATCACTCACCCCATCACTCACCCATCCCTCTCTTTCTTACATCATCTCTCTCTCATTTTTTCTCTCTCAAGCACCATGAGAGCACCCCACGTCCATGGTTCTCCATGAGAGGAGCTTTGTGTGGCCCACTCCCTACCACCCAATCTCACCCTCTAAATCAATCTCGACCGTTGAATCGCACCCTTTGGAGCTTTAGGGTGTGTTGATGAAAGAAGAAGTCCAAGTAGAAGCATAGGTGCGTGATTTTTTTTCTTTGTGATTTTGTTGATTACAGGGCCCTTTGGAGCTTTAGGGTGTGTTGATGAAAGAAGAAGTCCAAGTAGAAGCATAGGTGCGTGATTTTTTTTTTTTTGTGATTTTGTTGATTACAGGGCCCACATATGGTGGGACCCATCCTGATGTATGTACTATTCAAAGAGGGAAACCATAGTTGCGGGGTCCGTCCGCTACTCACATCCCTCCATCTCTCTCTCTCTCTCTCTCTCTCTCTCTCTCTCTCTCCCCCATATTTTGTGGCCCACCTGATGGATGTAAAAATGATCCGGACCGTTTAGTAGCAAGGACGCTCTTGCTGTCCAAGTTGCTGGACGTCCAGCGATCCTAGGCTCTAATGAAGAGAAAAACACATATATTAGATTGAT
Organism: Magnolia sinica; assembly: GCF_029962835.1. Taxonomy (NCBI): domain Eukaryota; kingdom Viridiplantae; phylum Streptophyta; class Magnoliopsida; order Magnoliales; family Magnoliaceae; genus Magnolia; species Magnolia sinica. The sequence continues at coordinate 19,432,194 of NC_080574.1, read as the reverse complement.
CCTGGGGGCTGTGTGGCCCACCTGCGTGGACCCTCCTATGACGTATTGTATTTGATCCCAACCGTCAACTCTCAGATCATTGGGATTATGATCCAGTGGGCCAGATGTAGCTAGATTAACCGTTGACCACAGTAGGGCCGTTGGACAGGGATAATGCTATCCCAGCTTTGTTTGGAGTGGGGTGGCCCACTAACATGGACCCCACCTTGATGTAAGTTGCATCATCATCGTCCATTTGTAGTAGGCCTAGATCCAGCGCCTATGGGCTACACCATAGCAGCAGCAATAGAGGCGTGATTGTGGTGGTGCCTTGGATCTCCATGCCACCTTGTTGCTGATCGTTGGATGAAAGGAAAACACAAATACCAGCTTGTTCCTCAGCTGGTGGGCCACCCTCACGTGGACCCACCTGATGCATGTATTGCATCCTGACCGTCCAGACGCTGGGGTCTGGACGGAGGGAAAACAGAAATATCGGCTTCATTCCAAAAATAAAAAAAATAAAAAAATAATAATAATAAAAATAAAAATCCTTGGTGGGCCACACTCACGTGGACCCACCTTGATGTTTATGTCAATCCACGCCGTCCAGATCTTTGGACGGTGGGCCCTTGAAATGAATGGATTGAATCCATCCGTCCAGACCGCCCATCTGGACGCTAAAGGGTGTGCATATAATATATACATATAATATTAGTATAATACTATGGTGGGCCCCACGTGGGACCCACCATGATGTATAGAAAGATCCTCACCATCCAGTATATTTGGACGGTGGGTCATCACACCGTCCAGATCAGGGTTCCACCCTGCACGTGTGAAACACCACACCGTCCATCTGTTCTGACAGCATCTGGACGGTGCTATGGGACCCACCTTGATAGTGTGTTTGATCCAGCCATCCACCCAGATTGGATGGTGATGGGTGGGGTCTTGATATATGTATTCTTTACATGCCATCCATCCATCTCAGGACGTGGGGCACGTCACGATGTATGTGTCCTCCACGTCGTCCATCTGTTTATCCAAGCTGTCCAGCTGTGTGGACATGGACCTAACATAAACTACGTGATTTATCTGCACCGTACACAGTGCTGTGGGGCCCTGTATTGACGTATGTGTTTTGATCTACACCGTCCAATGTTTGGACGGTGCTGGACAGGTTGGATGGCACTGTGGACACCAGCCATGATGTATATTTTGATCCACACCGTCCAGAATGTATGGACGGTGCTGTGGACCCCACACTCAATGTATGTATTGTATATCTACACTGTCCAGTGGTATGGACGGTGGCGACCACCTTGATGTATTTATTGTATCCACATCATCCATCGCTGGACACGGTCGTGGACCTCACCTTTGATGTACGTGTTTCACCTATCCATCCATCTGATGGTGGACACCACCTTGATGTATGAGTCTTATCTTACACCGTCCAGCAACTACTGGACGGTGGGACCGTCAGCAGATGTATTTATATTTGGACGGTGGGTCACCATTCTATTGAGAATAATGGCCAGAATTTCCACAGACAAAGTAGACTATATTTATCTTTTTCTACTTCTTCTTTCCATTCCCCTTCTTGAGATTTGGAGCAGGCGCTGTGGTCTTCTGTTCTTGATTATTCTTCTTCGCCTTCTTGCAAGCTTTGAACCGTTTATTGTTAGCTTTCCGCTTATGGGTATCTACTACAAAGGCCTTGGCCGAACCTGGCTGAATTGCATTCATTTCAACTTCATGTACCAGGTGGCCACAACCTCACATACCAGGTGGCCATAAAAGTCTCTGAACGTAGTGATAAAATTAGTATGGTTCAGAATTCTTTTGATTTAGGCCTAAGATTCAGGCAAGGAACGATGCATGGTTATAATCTTCTGATTTTCAGTCAATTTACACCCAACATTCCTAAGGGCACCCATCATTTGCTCCATCTTACGAATATGATCTTTGATGGGGTAGCCGACAGGCATCCTGTACTCTTGAAATTCTAATTTCATTACCCTAACTCTCGCATCTGACTTCTGCCCATAGACATCTGTCAGTTCTTCCCAGGTTCCCTTAGCGGTTTCATGCACTTCATACGTAGGTATGAGTTCTTTGTGCATAGTGCTAAGAAGGACATTATGGGCTGAACGATTTTATTTTCGCCACTTATTATAGCGAGTCATCGCAATCCTATGTTCTTGTAAATTTTCGTTTTCAGCCAAGATGGGTTCCTCTTGAATTACATCGAGTGTGTGAGATATGTCGTCTTCGTCCAAAAGGCATTGCACCTCGCGGGACCAGTCTTCGTAGTTGTTGCCGTCAAAATGTTGTCCTTTTAGTTGTTCAGCGATTAACGCTTTGGTGGCCATCTCTACATTGCATGAGTATCACTACTTAGCTATGATCTAAGGTATTGACACTAATCATCAGCATTTCTACGTGTTATATAAATTTTTAAAGTATAAAAGTAGTTAAAACATCTCAATGAGATCTGAAAGTCCACATACCCGAATGGGCGGTGTAAAACAATCAAGTTCTCTAATTAAGATGGGTTTAATACTTTTATAAGAATAAATTTGTATAACCTGCAACCTTCCATTACATGGTTGCATGCATCATTTCGTAGAGGAGAATAAACTCCCACTCAGGTTATGCACAACCTTTATATGTATATAGGGAGTATCTAAGTACTAAGTTTTTTTATATTTTCCAATGAAAAATAAGAGAGCTTAGATCTAAACACATCAAGCCGAATATTTTCATGCATATTAACATCATCATCAGAAAGAAAAAATCAAGTGCTTAGATATAAAGAGAGTACAATCTTCACCTGTGATCATGACCATTAGTGATGGATCCGATCATTACCGTTAATGATCATTGTTGATGATGGATCCGTTCATCAACATTGATCATCATGGTTGATGATCGTTTCGTTCACTAATGAGCTCTAGATCAATAGTGAAGAAGAAAGGAAACAACATTCATATGCATGAATCTTAGATCAATCTAAAAAACAGGTATAAAGTAGCAGCATGAAATAAAAATAAATAAATAAATTCAAGGTTTAGGTGGGCCACATCATTCTAGCTTATATCTCTCAAGACCATCTTTAAAAAAAATGGTGGTCCGACTGATTTAAAACCGTTGGGCGCATTAGGCCTGAGTCAGTAGTCAGCACTGACCCGTAGCCCAAGTTAACGTAGTACCCTCCACTCTAGGAACCAAGTAGCCTAGGCTTTCGCCTAAGTTACATGACTCAACTGCTCATCTTAAAACAGCCGAGCCAGCAACACTGACAAGACCCTTTTCTACGGACCCAAGCCAGCCGCCCTCATCACCTCAATAAAAAAATAATAATGGGATATTAAAACCATCTGATTCCTGTGATTTTTGCCTAGTAGCGGATGAGTACTGGACCTAATGGAGGGTTCCTATACACTTAGCCCACCAGAGCATAACTCTTATCTTATTTGGCAGGTCATTATAAATGCACCATAGTTGGATTTTGGTGCAGCAAACACACTCCATTCATGTGGGTCCAGACTATGGGTGTGACTCATCCAAGTCGACTTGGTTATAATTGGGTCCAATCTTGTTCAATTGAATTCAATCATACTCCAATCAAACTATGCCCAACATAGATCCATGGATAGGATCTGATACATCCCCATGGATAGGATCTGATACGACCCTATGAATCCATACCCTCCAATTAAGCGGACCATGTCTTAGATGAGTTCATGTCCACAATTCCCTTGCATCAGAAGTTCCAAACTATCCCAACACATTACCCATGATGGCCAAGATGAGTTTTCAGAAACACTCCATGAAAAAAGAATGCCCATGTGCCTGATGGATGGACGGTTTGGATTCATCTTATACCATGTGATCAGACCCACATGAATAGCTGACGTCACTATGGCTGATGTTATGAACATCAGTCAATCCGTTTCTGCAACAGCAGTGGTGTAGTTCAATACAACATGGATATTGCTGGTATGATGTACACTAGCGGATCAGCTTCCCACGTGTACAACAGCAATGATTTAGTTGTTTTGAGATACGTCACTGACAGTAATATAGATGGGTATGCATTATGGTGACGGGTTTTGAACTAACACGTATATAGACGGCCAGGCGGTCTTCTCACCATCCGGGCCCCAATAAGTTTTTAACTGTAGGCACACATGATAACATAAAGAACACATGTATAAGATCCCATCTTTCCATCCAATTGGAATTTTATTTTATTTTTTTTAATTAGGGCCAATCCATGATCTCTTCGCAGATGGACGGTCCAGATTCTACTAGAAGGACAACATACTTACACATGGCTATAGCCCACGAAAAATGCTATATCATGTTAATGTAGTGCTGTATGTGTTCAATATTCTAGTGTAGGCCTGGCAATGGGGTGGGGCCCAGGCCTGGTATGTAGTGCTGTGTTGAGAGATACGTCACCAGCATCCATTTAGTGGTGTAGTTTAATATAACAAGTATTGCTGTATATTGGATGAGATGTACACGTATGTACTTCAATACAACAACTTATGTAAAGTACCATAAAGTATACATCCATGCCGTGTACACAAGGTGTATTGAATCATAAAGGTCTACATGATCACCTTGGTCCATCATTGTTGGGTTCACTTGCACATGGCATACGTGTATACAAAATCCAAATCTAATCCACCATACACATGGATTCCAATCCAAAAAGAAAAGATGAGTTACTTACCTTTTTAGATGAATGTAATCGGAGATCCGCCGTTAAATATGCTCTGATACCATTGTAGGGAAGCGCGGAAGGTGAGCCCCTAAGATCTGACGGTATACACGAAGTTTGGAACCTTCACAAAGCAGAAGAATGGTGCTTCAATGGCCCGCCTATCTACTACTGGAGTAGATGGAACTATTCACACCTCTGATCTTACGGTATATAGTGGCCCCAGATTGTGATCTATGGATCAGATCGTCCCAAGGACAAGCTAAAATGGACAGCCTATAGCGCACACAATATCTCTCTGTATACTCTCGGTTTATCGTATGACTCAATGCTTTACACGAGAGAAGCGCATTCCTTTTTATAACAGAGGAAGGAGAGTTTGGGTGGGATTAGGATGAGGCCAAATAATCCGATCAAATCCCTATCTTCAATTAAAAATATTTAATTCAAAGGAAGAGACCGGAGAAAACATGGGATGTACCCACTAGTGATTGCTCACAAGTGGGCCCCACTGGCCTACGTCCAACACGAAAATCTCACTAAGTGCGAAAATCTCTCTAAATTCGATATCTTTAACCTTTCATTACAATATAGCCTTGTACCTATTATGTTTTTTTTGATAAATTCATTTGCAACCAATCACTTTATATCTAATGGAAAGCTACACTAGCTTACATGTTTCATTATTGTACAAAAAATCCATCTCATCCTGCATCGCGCTGTTATCTACTTCTCAGCATATACATCATCAAGAGCCTCCTGAAAAGTAGGCAAATCCTAATCATCCGTCATGAGGGTACATGTAATATTTGAGTTATCTCTGTATCTTGCTGGTAACCTACGATCCCTCGATGAACTTCTCCAAAGAAGTGACAGCCCCACTTGCTCTTGTACCTCTTCCTGCGGTTCAGCTTCTTTAAGTGTTTCACCTTTATTTATTTTGACATCAATCACTACTGACTTTTCTGTTTCCTTGCGTTAATCCTTGTGGAACAAGGAACCCTCATCAAACTTGGCGTCTTGGCGCATTGTGATTTTTCGTATGAATCATATAGCCTATATCCCTTAACACCATTATTGCCAACAAATGTACACTTTTTAGCCCTTTAGTCTAGCTTATCTTTCTCAATAGATGATACATGAGAGTAAGCATCATAACTAAATACATATAGCATTGAGTAGTCAACTTTTTGATCATTCCATACTTCTTTAGGGATTTTACAATCAATAACTGTAGATGAGGACTGATTCACCAAATAGCAAGCCGTATTAATGACCTCATTCTATATGCATTCGCCTAATATAACGTTATTTAACATACTTTGAGTCCTCTCTAAAAGAGTCTAATTCATACGTTTTACCACACTATTCTACTCCGACGTGTGCCTGATTGCATTATGCCTCGCAATCCCCTTATCCTTACAAAATGATTGAATTCCTTTGAAGTAAATTCTTTACCATTGTCAGTTTATAACGTTTTCAACTATCACCCTGATTGTTTTTCAATCATGAACTTCCAAAACTTGAAATTGGCAAATATATCAGATTTATTATTCATAAAATAACTACACACATTTATAGAGAAGTCATTAATGAATGTTACAAATAAGGATGACTCTCTTCCGGAAACTACGGGGGACGATCCCCACACGTCAGAGTGCACATAATTCAATGGTCCACTACTATTATGTTTTCTGATTTTAAATGACAAATTTGGTTATTTACCATATATGCAATGCCCACATATATTAAAATAAAAAAAATTTAAAAGTAATAATTAAACCCTGATCGATGAGTTCCTTCATACTGCGCTCACTCATGTGGCCTAAATGTGCATGCCACACATGCTGATGTGGATTCCACCACAAACGTGTATTCCCTATCAGCTTGTAGAGATCATCACTCTTTTGTGCGTTCATGAAGGTGAGTGCCTCTTTTAAAACTTTTAGAACACCATTATATCCTATGAACTTGCATCATAGTGCATCAATAACACATAGAGAAATCAATTTTTTCTTTAAATCTGGAACGTGTCTCACATCTGTCAAAGGACGCTCCACCCCATCAAACATTCTGATGTGAACAGATCCAATTCCAATCATCTTACATGCATGATCATTGCCCATAAGAACCAAGCCACAATCATACTCGTTGTACATAGTGAACCAACTCCATTAAGGGATCATGTGATACAAATTCCTTGTATTCAAAATCAACTCCTAATAGAAGTAACACATTTTGAATACCAATAATACATCGCAACCATTCGAACCTTCATGGGGATTCCGTTAAATTAACCTCTTTGTAGAATTATATGAATTCTCATTCTTTGGGCTTTAGGATTCTAACAATCCTTCTTCGTATGTACATGTCTACCACAATTCCAACACTTCAAATATCCTTTTTCTTTTGACTTGGACTTCAATCATGATTTTTTTTTTCTTGCTCAGACATTTTACCCCTAGCAATCAGCGCTTCCGTAGGTGTATCTTATCAACCGCTCTTCATTCTTAATTGCTTTGACTAAAGCGATTAGATAGTGGTGTCAAGCTCCAAGGTGTCTCTACTATGGCACAAAGTATCCATCAGATTTTCATAAGAATCCGTAAGGAACATTAATAGGATAGGGGCTCTATCTTCTTCATCGATTTTCACCTCCACGCTCGTCAGTATGCAAATTAATTAGTTTGTTAAAGGCGATGATGCCTCATCGATATTCAACCCCTTCGTCATCTTCAAATTATAGAGTTGTCTCTTCAGATATAGATGGTTTGAGAGAGATTTTGTCATGTAAAAACTCTCCAACTTCATCAAGAGCCCTATGGTGGTCATCTAATTAAGGATATTATAAAGGACATCCATCATCCAAACATAATTGGATCGATGTAATCACCATCCGATTAACTTCTTCTCATTCATCTTCATTCAAAAATTTTGGAAGCTTTGCTTTTCCAAAGAGTGCGTGCTACAACCTTTGCCAAACTAAAAGGCCTCTCATTTTAACCGGTAAACTCTTTTTCGGTAAACTTTTCCAGTGGACTTCTCCATCTCATATTTTATGTTCAATCCCTTCATCGTCAAGTTTTAGATTCCAATTGAATCTCCAACATACACTCTGATACCAGTTGTTGGGGCATGGAAACAACCTTAGAATTGAATCACATGACAACAGATAAACACAAACAAAACAACCACAGAGAACACACGCTTTTACGTGAAAAAACTTTTGCAGAAAAAAATTACGGCAGAAAGCGACAAGCAATTCACTATGAAAATAAATTACAAAAGAGGAGATCAACCTACAAACGCAAAAACCCAATATAAAGCCTTTTTAAAAAACCTAGTTCTCATTTAAAACAAGTTCTTCATACCCTAATCCCATATTATAAATCTTTATATAGTGTTGCATCTAAATTAAAAAATATAACACACAATTACACAAAATCTCACGAGCCATTGATGCAACTACCGATCGAGCATCCTTCGATCAACGCCATAATGTTCAATCAATCAAATATGCTTAAAGGTGTCTAGAGAGCCAACATGATATTTTGAATTTATCTCAATCGATCGAGCCTTTATGTTTGTTCTACTAAAAATGTCAAAAATTATTTAGATAATTTGAAAATTCAGAATTTACTCGATTGTTGGAGGGTAGAGTTCAATCAATCAAATTCACTTGTTCTAGCACAGATTAAAAGCACCATCTTTCAACAAGGATGATGTGGATAAGCCACATACATCACAGTGCGCCTCACATGAAATTCACACACCTCTTGGTTTTAATATTAAGAGAGCAAGCTGTCAACTTGTGCATGAAGATGGTGTGAGAATTACATTGGTAATACAGGGATTTACTGGGGTGAATTAGAAAACAAACAGCCCCCATGTATTACATACTTCCATGCACTTAGACTGCGCTATACCTCGTTTCAACACTGAGGTCTTGGTATCCATTCCCTGGTGGGGGTGGCTAACAGTGATGTGTGAACTGACAGTGGGTGTACTAACAAGCTAACAAAAAAAAAAAAACGCACTTGGGTGTAATTATATGCAATAAAAACTTAAGGTACAAAGCTCTGTATGCTCTTCATTGTTTTCGCAGACGGAGCTTTAAGAAAATCACTCCTACTAATACACAGCTACATATTCTGCCAAAATTCACAGCTGCGTCCTTTGGGTTTTGGAATCTCTGCCACAAAGATTAATATGGTCTACTTAGGTGGACCGCATGTGTAAGTAACTAAATGTGGGCCATCTCTCGATTTATCCTGACACTTCATTTTTCTCATATACGTGTGCGGCCCACTTAATGAGTTTGTTTGCCTTATTTTTCATTAGTCGACGGTCATTCTCGGTTGTCCCCACCTGATGAATGGTAAGGATCTTTCAAATTGCCTTCCACTTCTGCCTTGGTTGACCACGTCCATTACTTGATGTTGGACATCAGACACGTCCAAGCTTTCTATAATGATGTGGACATGCATAGCAAAAAGGCCATTCTAGTCCACTAGAAGATAAAACAATCTCACAAGAAATGGAATTGGACCTCGTTTTAGTAATGAATATTCCTCTCGGTGGTGGAGATTTGTTCTTTTTTATAGGAATTATAGTACACTGGGTCTGCATATTTGCATATGATATATGGTTTTTAAAGTGGTGATATGTAGAGGACATGCTTATGTAATCTAGACCGTTGATGTGTTGTATCCCACCATTGATGAAGAATGTCATAAAAATATTCTACATCAAATTATTAGAACGACTGTTTTATTTTTATCATTAGCCATCCGTCACAGATTAAAAAATTTGAATGGTGCCTATTTGTTAGGCTTGGGCCGTTGATTTCTATGTGGGGGCCTCAAATCAAGGCCCACTATCAAGGAAGGGCCAATCCCAGGCCCACGATGAATGGCCCCGCCTATCCTGTCGGCATGCTCAAATCATCGAGTGCACGACTGTTCTACAAAAACACTATAATTGGCATCCCATCCTCATTGTTCCTTGTTGTGTGGACTTCCTAAGATGTGTATGACTGTTTTTTATTATCTAACTATGATAATAAAAAAATCATCAGCAAATGTTTTAATAAAATTTTAATATTTAAACAGTTTTTAGATCAATAAATTTATATTTAATAAATTTTTTTTTTTTTTTAAAGCTTTGAGAGTGTCATGCAAATGGAATCGGATTGGATACAATGGCTAGTGGTCGGTGCTCTGTGGACCCCAACATGATGTATGTGTTTCATCCATGCTGTCCATCCGTTTTTCCATATAATTTTATAGTATGAAACGAATACTGAGGTAGATCAAAATCTCAAGTGAGCCACACAGTGTTGATTGAACTCTCACCATTAAAAACTTATTGGGGCTACAAAAGTTTTGAATCAGGCCAATGTTTGTTCCTTGCCTTCATCCAGGTCTGGATGACCTAATCTACATGTTGGATGTCAAATAAACATTACATTGGGACCTAGTAAGTTTTTAAAGGTAGACGTTCAATCACTATTGTTTTCCTACGGAGTGGTCCACCTAAGATTTTGATCTGCCTCATTGTGGAATAAATCATAAAAATGGATGAACTATGTCTATAAAACGCGTACATGACACTGACCGCAGCTTCACTGGCCAAACCGGGTCGCATCCAAAGAGTCTTAGTACATATATGCCTTTTTTCTTCATCAACTCCACACCTCACTGGCACTCAAACTTATGACCTCAGTGTTGAAACGTACTGTACTGAGAACCGAGCAATGGGTCGAGACCCTTAAAAAGAAAAAAGGCTATACACATGAATCGCCCAAAGAGGACGGCTGCATACCGATCTTCCTTCCAAGGTTACAACTATAGACCGCCAGAGTCATGGGTGAACCGGTCAGACTGGGGCAAGTTAGGGGTGATTCATGCAGGTGAGATGAGGTGTCAGATGGGATGGGTTAGACTAAATCCAAGTCGCCAATTCATGTACGAACAGAAGAGCTCATCCACCTTCGATTACCCGACCCTGACTCACCCCACCAAAACAGATCAGGTTCAGATGCCCGTTTAGAGCTAGACGTTCATACCATCCAGCTTAGAGCCATCAATCGACAGTACACATTCCGGATAATCTAACTATGAGAACCATCCATTTACCAGGACCTATTATGGAAGTAACATTTGTTTTATTAAAATAAATTTTAAATATAAATGTGTTTCAAAATTCATAATTTCTTCCTCTTTTTTTTAAAAAAAATTGATTTGGAAATTGTTTTATCTTTTAAGGATTGGATTGTAAGGTACTTTTAATTTGGTTTCTACTTAATCAGCGATAAGTATGTTTGCTAAACAACTTACTTATCATCTAAAAAGCAGAAATGTATATTTGGTTTCCAACATAAAAAATAATTATCTCCAAAGTCTATTTGGTCCCCCTCACATCCACCGTCTATCATATGAGGTGAACCTTTGATGTAGATCGTTCATTGTGTGGTCCCACCTTTGATATACGTGAGTTTTCCATCATACAGGGGCCATCTTCATTGTGGGTCATTCATCATTAGGGGCTGACCTTTAATGTGCACAATTCTCATTAGGTAAGGTCCACCTTTGATGTTGGTCATCCATCATGTGGAGCCCACCATCATGTGGGGCCTGTCTTCAATATCTAATGCCCATCATGTGGAGCCCACCTCTAATGTGGACATTCCATCATTTGGGTCCACCTCCAATGTGGGTCATCCATCATGTGGAACCTAACTTGGATATGGGCCACTCATCATTAGGTCAAACTTTGATGTGGACTGCCCATCACATGGGGCCCACCTTGATGTGGATTATCCGTCATATGGGGCCTACCATTATTAATTACCCATCATGTGGAGCCCACCTTTGATGTGGGTTGCCCATCGTGTGAGCCCCACCTTTAATGTAAGTTGCCTATCATGCGAGGCTCACCTTGGATGTGGGTCATTCATCATTAGAGGCAAACATTTTATGTGGATTGTCCATCATGTGAGGCTACCTCGACATGGGCCATCATCATGTAAGGCTCGGTAGATCATCTTATTCTTTAAACAATTTTCTAAGTTATTATGTCACCAATCAAAATGAAATAAATAAGTTACTTCTAAAAGTTAAAAAACAATAAAAATAACGTAAGAAAATAAATTACTTTTTCTAAAAAACCATTTATTTAAATTTAATAACCAAACTAACTAACGTAAGTTAAAAAGACTACTTATTTGATGGTATCACCGTCAAATAAGATATTTTTTTTCTACTTACAACAGTAAATAAGCAACTTATTTTAGATAAGTTTGTTTAAGATTAGTTACAAGTAACTTTTTTTATTTAAAATTACTTAATTATTTCAATTAATTTTTAGTGCCTTTATGCTTTTTATAAGTTGCTGAAGAGAGGCATTAGGAGCGATAAAAGAGAGGAGAAGCTGATAAGTATGTTGTTTACCAAAATGACTAACGAGAACTTCAAGCTTATAAGATATGACTTTGTATAAGGCTTGAGCTTCTTTTATGGGCATATGAATTTCGTCATATGGGGAGCTATGCCATCAGACTTAACCTTGGGCTTAGGTTTGAGTCTATGTACAAATTGAGAGTATACTTGTCTCAACAATTTTGCTCTCTGAGTATACTCGCAGTGTCATTTCTATACGAATTTTCAAACCAGATATGCGCCTGGTCGGATGATCGTACCAGTTGGATTTAAACCCAACGAACTTAACTCATTTGAAATTGTGCTTTAAATACCTAATTATGGTCTTTAAATAAACTTACTCTAATTTGGTTTTATTAATTCAAAAATTCATATATATATATATATATATATATATATATATATATATATATATATATATTGCTTCTTCAAAAATAAGTATTTGGCTCTTTATTGTTTTGTAACTGAGTTTGTCGTTGAGTCAACTCACTTTGATTTACGTTCTGCATGCTAGTTCGAGCATGTATACGACGAGTTCAACATTGGGACCGGATTATAGTCATATTCTAGAGGTTAATTGTCTATATTCTTATTGCACTTAGAACCCGGTCCAAGATGGCAAGTTTAGTTTAAAGCAAAGTAACTCAGTCATGCCTTGACTCAAGATAACAGAAAGTCTTCTTACTTCTTTAATTTTCATTTTTGAATTTTCTATCTATTATTTTCAGCATAATATTTCTAACAATGTTTTCTTTTGAACTCACATTGGATAGTGAATGGTCGGTGCTATAGGCCCACCATGATGTATGTGCTTTATCCATGCCGGCCATCCAATTTTCAACTAAGTTGAGGGCATGACAACAAAACTGATGCATATCCAAATCTCAGTTTACTACAACACATGTTGAAAAACTTTTGTAGCCCAGGAGTTTTCAAAGGTGGGTCTTCAATCACCACTGTTTCATATAGTGTGGTCTACCTAATATTTCAATCTGACTCATTTTTAACCTAGCTAATGCCCTAAAATGAGCTAGAAAAATGGATGGACGACATGTATAAAACACATTCATCACCGTGGTGCCCACAACACCCACTAGTACCAGCTTCAGTATGTGTCAATACCGAATCCAAGTCCATTTCTTTTCTGCCATTGCTTTGAAGGCCGCTAGGCTAGGATCATCCCATCTATGGATCCTGTGAGCCACTTCCAATCCAAGGTGGGGACAGCTATAGATGCATAAGATGTGAATATTGTCATGATGTGTTCGGTTCTTGTAAGTGGGCCATGGTTTGTTCATCACTCATCCATTAGCCACTAAGGGCTTAGCTTGAGCCGAAGATCCCAATTATCTATTTGCTTGTCCTAGTGGACCACCCAACCTATTTCTCTAGATGAATTTATATTGGCTCATAGGTCAGCATGATGGTTAAGTGGTCCAAACCATTGACATTGATGGTCCTTGCCCCAAAAATTCCTCATGTGGAATCGCTTGCCTTCATTTGGATGGAGGTGAATCATTGATTGAGGCTACCTACCAACGGCGGGAATTAGGTGAGCCCATGCATGTTAAGGTGAATCATTGATGGAGGCTACCTAACTACATGGATGGACATCATAAATATAGAATATCCATCATGGTGGGGACCATGTTAAGGGCTTCACTGTCCTGGGTGAGGGTGGGGCGCACCTAATCTACTCCCACCTATTAAAGGGTCAAGATGATCATTCAGATTCATGAGCCATCACATTGGTCAAATCATCAGCTTTTTGGATCACTGCTCCATGGACCCTACTCACCCATCCTTGACAATGGCTGGTGTTTCTAGCTATGATTAAACATAGCTTATTTTCACCCCATTTTTACACTCGGGTTCCCCCACGAGACACGTGAATTTCTTGCAACACCTGTCAGCCCGCGTCCATTCATTGGACGGCGGGATTCCCTGAGAAAGGATTTCCCATGAATTTCCTCCGCTGGGATGCAAGTTGAGTCCACTGTGATGTTTGTGAGAAATTCAGGCAAGATCCAAAACTCAAGTGGGCCACACTAGAGAGAAAATTGAAAAAAAGAAATTTCTACGGTTTAAACCTTCTTGGGCTAGCTCCACCTTATGTTTATATGCTATCCAAACCGTTTATAAGGTCATTCCCACTGAGAATGAAGTGAAAAAATACAAAATTTAGCCTAATACAAAACTTTTGGAGCCATAGGTATGTTTCAACAGTATTAACTGAATTCCCACTGTCTACTCTCGTATGGATCACTTGAGTTTTGGATTTGACTCGTTTTGGGTGGCACGTCCTAAAATAAGCTTGCAAAACGGCATCCCAGGGCAGGAATCCGCGTACTAGCTCATTAGCAAAATAAAGTATATCAAAAAATCAAATGTGACACGTCAAAACAAACAGTTGATTTAAAACCAACATTGAAACTTTTTTTTAAAGCTACAGAAGTTTTGTGTACGCATAACGTTTATATATCCCAATAGGCGGCCGAAAAGAGATCTTAATGGCATTTGTTTTTAACCTCGTCGTTTCTTGCCGTGTGGCCAACTTGGATTTTTGACCTGCCGAATTTTTTGAATACCATACTATCATAACCTGGCAAAACTGATAATGAAGCGGATGGCGTATGTACATTTCAGTGGGCCACACAAAGCTTTTAGTTGCAAGGCTTCTGTAAAAGGGAACATGGATTACCTGCCACAGCAAGTTAGGTGTTTCCTAGTGTAATGTCTGTGAAAAATCCACTCCTTCGTCTGTTTTTTCAGCTCATGTTCACCTTCCAAACTTAATTGTGTTAAAAAATAAGATTGATCCAAAATTCAATTGGGCTGCATGATGGAAAAGGAGGATTGGCTAGATGTTTATATGCCATTTATACCATTCATGGGTGGTTCAAGGGTGGGTGTTCAATCCAAATGAGCTTGAATCACAACTTATGTGGCTCCCGAGTTCAAGGGTGGGCGTTCAATCCAAATTGTTTTCCGAACACTATTTTAAATCTGCCTCATTTTTTTATTCACGTAAACTGTTTTGGCAAAATGGATGGACAGTAGATTTTTTAAAAACATTCAAGGTAGCCCCCAACTAACTTCATGTTGCAGGCAATCTGCGTGCCATTAAAAAGGGTTGAAAATTCACGTCCTAATGACAAAGTACGTCCACATGAATGTTTGTGCCACATCCACTCCGTCCATCAGTTTCACCCGGTTAAATGTAAGCTAAAAGTGAAGTAGATTCTAAACTCAAGTGAGCTGCACCACATGAACAGAAGAATGAAACTCCTATGTTGAAGCCTTTATGTAAGTTACAGTGGTGTTTATATCCCATTCGACCCATTCATAAAATGACTGAAAATATCAGCTGATCTAAAACTTATGTGGCACTTAAAAGAAGGTTGCAGTGGTAGGATTGGATAAGCTAACATAAATGGAGGGAGCGGATGTCAGAAGGACACCCATTGCGCACTGACACACTTTCAGTAGACAGGTTGATAGTAGACGATTCTTTGTGGGCATGATAACGATGTGTGTTTTATCCACACCGCCCATCCGTCATCTTAGATCATTATTTTAGAAAACGAGTCAAAACTGAGGTAGATCAAGATCTAAGGTGTAACACGCCAACAGAAAATAGTGGTAATTAAACGCTTACCATTGAAACATATAACATGATCAGGTCACGGAGACTTGGACGAAGGGAAAACACAAATATCGGCTTCATCCAAAACTTTTGTGGCATCCAATCAGTTTTTAATGGTGAGTTTTCAATCACCCATATTTCCCGTGGGGTAGTCCACTTGAGATTTTGATCAACCTTTAGTTTTAGGTTCCTGCCCTAAAATGATTAAACAAATTAGATTAACGATACGGATAAAACACATGAATTGTGGTGGGACTCACAAAGTACCGTCCAGTACATGGTCGGACGTGGATTTCCTGCAAAAGCCTGTGGTAGGAAGTTCCTGCGCTGGGGGGCCACTGTGATGTTTGTGAGAAATCCATCCCTTCCATCCGTTTTGTGAACTCATTTTAGGTATTGATAACAAAATTTAGTAGGATACACGACTCAAGTGGGCCGCACTAAAGGAAATTGTGGTAGGGAAATTCCAACCGTTGAAACCTCATCGGATCAACAGTGATGTTTACATGCCATCCATACTGTTTACAGCGTCATTAGTACTACTGGTATGAACCTAAAACCCAAATATTAATAGCCTGATTCGAAACTTCTGTGACCCAATGAATATTTCAACTGTGGATGTTCAATTCTTATATTTTCGGCCCACTTGAGTACGTAGTCGGCGAACCGCATCCATGTCACAGGAATACCAAGTCGGGGCGCCGACAAGGTGTTAGTTACCGGGGTAACACGTTTGTGGGTGTTATCCCTTACCGTGTGGGGCCCAAGTTTGGTTATTTATTTTGTGTATCCACGCTGTCCATCCGTTTACTCATTTCATTTTTTAGGACAGGTTTCCAAAACTGTAAGGCATGTAAAGTTTTTAATGGTGGACGTTCAGTTATTACTATTTTTGTTGGTGTGGTCCACCTGAGATTTGGATCTGCTTAATTTTTAAAAATACATCCTAAACTGGGATGGAAAAACTGAAGGACGGAGTGGATACACAACACATCATTAAGGTGGGCCCCATGGTATGTTAATACCGACTAAGGTGTAAATAGCAAATTATTACAAATTTACCCTGTTTGAAATTTAAGGGCCTTTCCTCCCAAAAACTGGTCCCAAAAAAATTAGCTTAAGTTTGCGGGGCCTCACCATGCCGTCCATCTATTCTACCGGAACATTTTAAGGCATAAGGTAAGATGCAAAGTTCAACTGGCCCACAGCATATAGGAAACTGCTAAAACATTCGCCTTGAAATGTTTTTTTCTTTTTACGGTCATAAGATTGTTTATTTGTTATCTAATTCCTTCGTAAGATCATGTCAACATAAAACATAAATAAATAAACACAAATATCAGCTTGATTCAAAATTTCAACTGACTCTAAAAAGTTTTTACAGTATGTGTTTAATTCTCGCTGCTTCCTATAGTGTGGTCTACTTGTGCTTTGGATCTGGCTCAATTTTGAGCTCATGCTCGTGCCATAAAACCGGATGGACAGCATGGATAAGCCAGATAAATCACTATGGCCCGCATGAAATTTACACCTTCAGTGTTTGGCGTTAAAAATGCAACCCGTCGTTGAAAAGCGGTAGGAATTACGTAGGGAAGTAACTTTCAGGATTTAGCTTGCTGAATAAGAAAACAAACGCCCCCATAGCCGACAGGCTGTGTTGTAATGATCTGAACCATTCATACAATTGTGACACCGTGGACCAGTGACACCATAATCAAGATCCAAGAACCTCTCAGCAGCCCACAAAAGGAGACTCCCCATATTAAGAAAAAGATTTAAACAATCCAAGTCATGAAAGATTCAATGTTTTTTTCTGGGTATCCTTTGTCTGATGAGCCGACTGAATCATTGAAATATGATCCCAGATCCCACGTCTACCGTCCAGATCTGGAAATGTCCCAACATCGTGCGTAATTAGCTTTCCTTAATCATGATTACTTCATTAATTAAATAAACAAGAGAGGCTTTTTCATTACTACTCGTCAAAACAGAGATGCCCCACTTCGCGCGAAATTCCACCTGGCAACCGCCTCTTTGTCGAAACTTCCACATCCAGCTTTCTGACACGTTCGTATAGCTTTGAAATTTTCACATTACCCATCTTCCAACACGTGTGCAACAAACACCTGTCTGCTTGCCACATGTACGGATGTCTTGTTGATCTCACCTAACACGTGTAAGTGTCGTGACACACTCGCCCACCGAGTTTTACTATATAGATGAGCGTTTTCCGGTATAAGAGATTTGTACTTCTTGCGTTCTTCTTTCACAAATCGAAGGTGAGAGATATGGAGAGTTTCCAAATAGAGAGGAAGTCATCGATTGAGAGCGAGCCGCGGACGCTCCACTTCGGCCAAATCCAATGTGCGAGGGTAAGAAGCTTGGAATGCGTTTGGATGCTGAATTGTAATAATGGATTAGGTCCAAAATCACAGTATTGGTTGCCACCCGCTCATTGGACATATTCGAGATGGGATAATGGATTGGGTGGAATGAAATTTTTACGATTGGGCATCCAAACACACACACACACACACACACAAAAAAAAAAAAGGGAGGGTGTTATTTTCTTTAGTTGGGTTTGTTAGGAAGCAATTGCATGTATCCTCAAATGGGTATTTTGGGAACATGGGTTTCTACAATTTTCCTTCTTTGTTTGGTTTTATTTAATTAGTTGCGAATTATATTTCTTGTTGCAGGAAGCAGCACTTTATGTTTTGAATACCAAAAGCATCGAAGAAGCTTTAAGAATTTTCACAGAGGTATGTTATCTCAGTAGTTATGAATTTTTTACTAAAACTTTAGGAAATGTTAAGAGACATATCTGCACATGTAGAATTAAAATATTGCAAATACATACACACACATATATGATAAGTTTTGATTTTATAGGAGTTAAATGTCATTTTAATCAAAACAAAATAAATATATAAAATTTGTAGTCAATCAATAGATGAGGTAACACTGATTAATATGTAAAACTTCCACATTAATTAACTGTGAAAAACACATATTTTTCAATAATAAGAATAAATTATAATTTCACAAAATTTTCGTTTTATATATAAATATTTATTTTTTCGGCTCCAATCTATCTCAATGCATGAGAGTCATGTATAAACATAGATTAATCCATCCTAACATTTGAAGAAATAAAGTTTATATGGATTTCTTGTCGCTTTGAGTTTCGGTCCATCTTCATTTCAAGTTGAGATTTCTTCCTAAATCCGAACTTCGAAATAAATTTTCAACAGAAAAAAAAAATAAAAAATCATTTAAGATCCTACGAGGGCACAAAGAAATCGTCACAATGGTGGGATTGGATGAACATTGAACATCATGGTGGGCTCCACAAATAGTACATATTTTTAAACCGTTGGGCTTTGCAATTTATGATGTTTTCTTAAAGGCCCATTTGGCTGGTCGGATTGGAAGGGATTGGATGGTATTGGAAGGGATTGGAAGTTAAATCCAGGGATTGGCCTCGGGGGCTAAACAGAGACGGTGATCTGATCCCAATCCCATGGATCTTAAGACAATCTACTAACAACACCATCATTACCTTTAAATCCCATCCAATCCACCCTAATCCTTTCAAATTTGCCCGGGACGTATTTGGTTCGAGGGATTGGAAGGGATGGGAAGGTTTAATCCTGGGATTGGCCGGGCGTGCCAAACAGACTGGATATAGCAATCCCATGGATCTCAAGACAATCCACTGACAACACCATCATTACCTAGAAATGCATGCCATCCACCCTAATACCATTCAATCCCTTCCAATCCACCTGGCCAAACGGGCAAGTGTTATCATTAGGAAAAAGAAGTTTTTGCAAGTAGGAAGTATTTATAATTCTTTACAGTGATTTTTATTTTTTTCATCCACACATCACTTGCATATCTTTTACTGGCGAACCTTTTACAATTAAGGAGTCATGTTGAGTGAGCAGATTCGATTGCCATAACACTTGAGTTCAGCTCGGTCTGGGTAGGGTTAGGGCTCACTTTGATGCATGTGTTGCATATCTATGTTGTCCATCCATTTTGACATATCATTTCAGGGCATGAGACAAAAACGATGCAGATCGAAATCTCAAGTGGACTACACCATAGGAAAAAGTGATGATTGGCTGTTAAAAACTTCTTGTTGGCCACAAAAGTTTTAGATCAAGTTGATATTTGTATTCTCCCTTCATCCAGGTCTGTGTGACCTTATCAGCGTGCTAGATGACAAATAAGCATGACGGTGAGTCCTAGGATGATTTTAATGGTGTGTATGCAATCACCACCAATGCATGTGGTGTGGTCCACCTGCGATTTGGATTTTGCTTCACTTTTGGGCTCATGCCTAAAATAAGCTGGCAATGGATTGACGGCATGTATATATAACACGTACAACTCTACCAATTGGATGCCTACAAAATTGTAAAGGGCTTATATAGGAAGACACTTTATAGGTAGGTGGTCAGGTGGAAAATTTGTATATTAAAAATATTTTATTGTCAGCGCTTCTTCTTTTTCAAGTAAAAACAAATGTTTCAAATTTAAAGTAAAATCTTTATACTTGAAAAAACATTATATATAATAAAATAAAATGATTGACACATGCATGATGTGTGGGGCCCACATGTGAAGTATTTCAAGCTATTCATCATGTGCATCTCTTGATTCTCTCCGACAACCCACAAAAATAGGTTAATTGGTCATTAGGTAGGCTACATAAGAAGAACACACAACAAGAACAGGTGGGATGGTTAAACACCTTCAAATTGTTTGTGGGATCGATTGTCAATCCTAGCTTATGCATCTCTTTATGCTTACCTGGAATCCTAGGAAATTAAGTCTTGTGTGATTTGAAGATTTTGTCAGGATTTATCATCTCAAGTTCTATGTATTTGGAGTCATGTAAATACTTCACCATTTGAAAGCTAAATAGAACAAGATGTTAACAATTTACAAAATTTTCAAGTGTAAATTTACATCCTTCGACCCAAAGAATTTTTACATGCATTCTAACTACTCTAATCAGGACATGGTTGAAATGTGGGCCTACGGTAAAAACCAGCAAAAATATCATTTCACTTGGTCCCTGTTTGATTTTCCATTTACAATGGTAAAATGTTATAAATGAGTAATGATTATTTACTCTTGTAATTGTGTGTTGACATTACTTACATTTAATTGCAATGATAACCTTGCTACATTGTTTGTTTCATTCAGGAATTGCTATAAAAATGATAATTTTATAATATGAAAATGTAATTATTATAATTAACTTTTTAGAAGTATATTCAACTCTTGATTTATGAGCCATAATTCCTATTAATTGCATCTCTTGATTTAGCATTGTTGGGCCCACATGGTGGGTGTGAGACAACTAACATGTCCACCACTGCACCCCATCATGATCCTGATGATCGGTGAAATAAAAAAATAAAAAATAAAAAATCGGCCATGATAACAATACGAAGGAAAGCCCAAAAATCCATCCGTCTTCGTTTCGTGCAAATCGAGTGCGACCCACCACCTTGTAGACGGTTATTGGATTATCTAATCAGCAGATCATTTAATTTCTATATACATCACGTGCTCAGCACGTGCGGTAGGGTAGATAATATCTTTCATAGAAGCACCTTCTTTCTGTCCATCTCTCTATCTCTACTCCAACAACCATATATAACGGTCAGAACTATGCGAATCTTAGAAATTTTGAAACCGTATGTTGATGACGAGCGGGTTTCATGTTTACAGGGTTTGCAGCCAGTGGTTAGTGCAAAGGAGAATAATGCAATGGATTCGGGCGATGAATGGGACTACGTTGCATCTCATCTGACGATTCCTCCAGTCTATACACCCGGCTCAAGAGATGTCGTCACAGCCCCTTTCTAACCAGGGATTGTGTGTGTGTGTGTGTGTGTGTGTGTGTGTGTGTTTTTGTTTTTTTGTATTTTTGTATCATTTTGTGTATTGAGATAAAATCAAATAAAAGCATATTACAATATGTAAGATGAAAGAAGAAAAATCCGGTGCTCCTAGTTGTACTGTGGCACCTGATATTTGAATTGGGTGACTATATTTTGAAAAATATCAGTATGTGTACTTTATTAATGAGAATGACAATGTTTAGATCCGAAGGTTTCAATCGAAAGTAACTGAAAATTTTATAGTTATGACTTTCGAGAGGTGGTTAGATGGTGGGTAAGAGAGGTATTATTATTTTTCTGCACTGGTGTCAGGATGAAATCTTATCGAATCCATCTCATTTTCAAGAGGATCTTCATTTAGGTGCGGTGGGGCTCATGACATTCACATGGACTTGAAAGAGATGAAACCCACACCACTTTCAGGAATAGTGAAATTATGTGGTGAGTTTTCTTTGGCCAGTAGTATGTATGTCATACATGTTGTCAAACGACATACGACCGAGTACATGGTCGAAAACTTTTTTTCAAAGGCTGTGGGCCTATATGTACCATTGGCCTATCAAAACTCGTTACGAAACTTCATCATCATGGTCCCTGTCCAATTAATTATCTTAATTTTCATTATTTTACTTCAGATATTTTAGAAGTTATGATGTACATATAAAATTGATGGATTGGACTACAAGTACACTGCTGATGGAGCCATCTCATCAGCATGTCTGATCCCAATTTGGACGTACTGCACCACATGCATGCCACATGGACCACATGTATGCAACGTGGACATCCATGGTGAACTGACATGATGGAATTTGATAGGTACAAGTGTCCTTGTCGACATGGGTCAGAATATATGTATTTTACTCCAATCAGAATCCCTTGCTTGCCACGTACAAGAATTTCTTATTTTCCTGAATTGTGAGTAGTCTATATCACTAATAATGTTATCAGTGCTGCTGCATTAGATGCGGGGTGTGATAATGTCTCCTAATCACACTACAATAAATAAAAAAAAATTCATTTATGACAAGCAGAGGATCGAAACTTACTTTTTCAGAATTCCAAATACTTATTTGTGATAAATAGAAACATTCTGCTTGCTTGTATTGTTATTGGGCCATGTCATTACTAACAGCTGTATTAAATGTTGGTAGTGATGATGTGCCCCAAATACCAAAAAAATAATAATAATAAATAAATAATGATAATAATAATAATAATAATGCAGATTTCCTATTCCTTTCAAACAAAGGATCCGGACTCATTTTATCCATGCTAGCTTATCCAGGACTCATGCTAAAAAATGAGGCAGATGGATAATCTCAAGTGGACTAGAACACATGAAATAAGTACTTAATGGAATGCCCATCATTAAAATATTTAAGTTTTAGATCAAGCTAAGTTTTCCTTTCACCCATATCTGCCTGACCTAACCTTAATTAATAGACATCAGTGAGCCTGGAAAGATTTCAGATCAAGCTAAGTTTTCCTTTCACCCATATCTGCCTGACCTAACCTTAATTAATAGACATCAGTGAGCCTGGAAAGATTTCGACTGTGGGTGTCATTTCTCCCATTGTTTCCTACAACGAGGTCGAACTAAGATTTTCACTTAAGATTTGGACCTGTTTTAGTTTTGGGCTCATGCCCTAAAATGACCTGGAAAAATGAGTGGATCAAAAAACATACATCATGGTGGGGCTGACAGAGCACCAGTAGCGAGGTAGCAATAGAGCAGATTAAGTGCCGCCATGCCACGCCCCAGCCTCACCTTGACCGTGGGCCCACCTTGATGTGTGTATTGAACATCCATGCCGTCCATCTATTTTGCTTGATCATTTTAAGCGGGAGCCCAAAAATAAAGTAGATCCAAATCTAAGGTAGACCACAACACATGAGATAGAGGTGATTGATCGATAAAAGCTTATCATAGGCCTCAAAATTTGATCTTTTTTCCCTTCATTCAGGGGTGCGTGACCTTATCTACGGATTGGATGGAGAATAAACACTACAGTGGGCATTAAGATGGGCCCCAGGAGGTTTCTATTGCTGGGCGTCCATCACTAATGTCTACATTGTCCATCAATTTTTAGAATTCTATAGCATGAGCCCAAAAATAAAATACATCCAAAGCTCAAGTGTATCACACTATGAAAAGTAGTGCGGATTGAACAAACTACTGTTGAAACTTTTCTAAGGCTAACTGTGATACTTATTTTTGACCTGACCTATTCATAAAATCATACATGCCTGAATGAAGTTAAAATATAAATTTTATCTTGGTCAAAAACTTGTTAAAGTTGGAGAACGCTCTACCGAAGTTGTTATATTTATTTTCTTTTCATCCAGGCTGGTGAAACCTTATAAAGAAATTAGATGGCAAATAAACCTTATAGTGAACCAAAGAAGGTTTCAATCATAATTGTTCAATCCTTGCGGCTTTCTGTAGTGTGGTCCACTAGAGCATTGGATGCACCTCAATTTTGAGCTCATGCTCTAGAATAACCAGAAAAATCATTCAAAACATAATTCAGTTATGGGCCAAAGAAGTTCTATACGGTGAAAGTTATCTTGCCTGGTAGGTAATACATTTGGGAGAGAGAAATCCGGCCTAGCTTGTTAGCTAGAATCACGTGCAACGATGTGGATCAATGATCCACACTCTTATATTTTAGAATCCAGATCCTTTTCTTGCCGTAAACAAAAACTTCTCTTTGTTACAACTTGATTTGGCCACATCATCACACACACACACACTGCATTTAATATAAAATTGCCGACAACAATGGTGATGACGTGAACCACAGTGCAGGAAAATTGGAGTTTTCAGAAGATCTGGATTTAATGACGTGGACGACAGGAGCCGTAAATTTTTGTTCGTGGCGTGCTGGGGATCGGGACTCCGATTCTATATATTACTGTTGGTATTTAAATTACAAGATTGCCCTTAGATATTACACGACCTTGTGTGATCAATGGTCAAGATAATCAGTCCTACACAATCAACCCACTAGATTTCCCTACTAAAAGTACACAAACATATGCTTGCCAGTGCTGACCCAAACACCCTGGCCATGTGTCATCCGGCGGTCAAAGACTCAATGTTCAACGTAGATAACCCTGCCTTTGCCCACCCGGGCTGTAAGGGCTATTTTGTAATTTAGCAAACCCAAGCTGCCCTTGCATACCATCCCTAGCATACTGCTGCCACAAAAGCTGCTCCTCCACCAACAGCTGCTGCTTCTTCTCCATGTCCGACATCTGCACGTATGCTGGCGGTGCGATTGCTAGCGATGCTTGGAACGGATCTCCACCATCTCCTGCCCCACCATGTGGGACCGGCGGCAATGCCAACCGCCCAGGTGTCTCACCGAGAAATGCCATGCTACTTGCACTCCCTGACGATTGCCCACCACTCATCTCTGCATCTGTCTTCCCCCGTTGATACATCCCATCCAACGAAAACATATCGAATCCACCACCAAATGATGCCTTCTGGTTCGACAGATTACTCGCTGACTGCACCAATGCCGTCTCCCAATCGCTCGACTCGTCGGTGAAAGCTTCCCACGTCGTTGGTGGGCCCGCCAATTCTCCATCGAATAATGCTAGTGCCATCTTATCACTCTGTTCTATTCCAGTCACTGCATGATCTTCCCTCATATTCACCAAATCCATTTCTTCATCGGTGTTCTTCTTCTTCTTCTCTTCTTTCTCCTCTTCTTCTGCTGCAGGTTCAACAAAATTCTCTGGTGGGGGCAATGCCTTCATGCTCGTCATATCTTCTTCTACTTTTTCAATTGGTTCTTCTACGATGACCTCTTTCTTGGGTTGTTCTTGATAATTCTTCTTCGGCCGTCTCTGCGCTAGAACTGATTTATCACGTATGAATTCCTCCATGACCTCGAGCTTCTTGGATGTGATCCTCTCGACTTCCGGGTACTCGGATGATCTTGAAATCCCAACCGTCTTGCACCAGCTGTAGAACCTGTCGAGCTCATTGAACTGCTTCGAAACACGGCTGAATATGTCAAATACCCTTACGCAATCGGCGACCTCAAGTTCCATGAACCGGTCGATCAAGATGCCAAGAATCTCCGTGATGTCGTAGTATATCTGGAAGCTTTCTTTCACTAACGGGTAGATCGCCACTGTCACGACCCGGTTCATTTTCGCCGCACCTGAACAATGTGGATGATGAAATGTTAGTTGAAGATGATGAAATTTTGAATTGAGATAATCAAACAAACATGCCCACTAACGAATTCTATGATCATGTGGGCTAAGTTATACACCTAATTTCAGTGCATAAACCATCTTGACCGCACAGTCGATGTGAATGCTGATTGATCCTGACTGTTGAATTGATAGGTCACTACTTTATAGGTGTAAGAATCTTATAATGTGGGTCTTATTGATCAACGGTTTGGATTATCCTAAGGGTTGGATAGTGTGATCTAGTGTTCCAATGGACCCCACTTAGTTGTAATGCATCTACAATCGTGTAAGGGCCGGGTGGTGCGTTGTCTCATATAGAGTGTGTTTTGATGAGTTTCGATGGGTTCGTGCAGAAGACCACGGCATCAAGCCTATATCAATGGCGTCCGATGTATTTAGTTTATTTGATCTCCATACTCGATGCATAGCAAAGTTCTTATTTAATCTCCATACTGGATGCATAGCAAGGTACTTTGCAGCCCCTCATATGATTTACATGATACATAAACCAAAATTACATAATTGAGTGATTCTAACCATCTGAGTAGAAAATAGTTTTGTTGGATGACTACAGCTGTTTATTGCAAAAGAGGTGGCCCCTCAATTGGATGGTCCAGATTGACAACCATATGAAGCTATTGTATACAAAAGATAGCTTATAGACTGAATTTAAATATAATAGCTCATCATGGTGCAAATCTCAAGGGTTGTTGTACAAGTGGACACTTCGATCTTTGATCTGGAGAGTCCATTTGTTAATTAGCCAAAACCCAATTAACAAGATGATCATGATGTCATCCTATTATGAATCTAGACCCTAAAAATCAATCTTGACCATCCATTCTATCAAACAAGTTCTACGTATATATACATGAATACATTATACATATCTACGTACATGTATGCATGCAATCTTAATACTCGCCTGTGGGTCGACACGCTAGAAACCGCTCGAGCAGCAATTGCAGGTGCTGCATCCGTGTGAAAATCCGCTCGATCTTCATGTCACGGACCGGCGTAGCCCGGACGGATGACGACCTAGATGCTGTCTCATCATCATCGTCGTCATCATCACCATTCCCACCCAGTGAGATCCTGTGCCGGCTATGCCGGCCTTGCATTCGAAACTCGAGCCGCTCATCAAGGTACAGCGCGAACGTACGGACGAACGCTGAGAAGTCCCACGAGTCCGATCGTGACGTGTCTCGAAAATCCGACAAGTTGAGAAGTCGGGTCCCGCGCCGCGTCGAGAAGAAGATCTCTTGCTCATAGGCCGGATCGCCCTCGGAGAGAAGGCGATGAACCAACATGAGGGTTTTGAGGGCGACCGTCCAGTTCTGCGTCTTGTTGAGCCGCCTCGAAAGAGTGCTCACACATGCGCTAACGTACGCACGTGAGTAGCATGTTAGGCTAAGGATCTCACGCACGTGCCTCTCCTCAGCTGGGTATTCTTCGTGCCGAGTAGCCTTGACGATGGCGACTTCCAGATCGGCGATGGAATTGCTGCTACCGACCTTGGCGAGACCAATGCTCGTCTTGTCCTTCACTGCGCCGAGAGCTTTCCTGATCTTGCTAGGACCCATGGTTTACGGTGTATTCCTTGGAGATTAGAATTATAATCCTTAAATATAAGAAAAAAGTGAGTTCAAAAGATATTTAATACATGAACAATGCATGTTTCCTACATTATCAACGTATCTGATTGGACTTCGAACCATACAAATCACGGGTGTAGTTGTGGATGTAGAATATCTCGAAAAATACATTTGAGCCAATGATCTTAAAACATATGATTTTGGCTTTTTAATATGAATCGGTGATTATTTCAATTTTATAACCGTCCATTTAATATTGATCGATTGGATGGGTAGAATGGTCTAATTATCATGGTTTTCGGGATATGCTCCATCGACGAAGGAACCTATGATTGCTGGGGTCTGGATTGGCATCCATGCATCGCTGGCGAAATTATACCATTCTGTTATGCACAAAAACAAGATACGTACCTTGTCGGGAGCCTGTGAAGGAAGGATTCATTCATTTCATGTTTCGTCTTCCTCCACTGGCATGGAAAGAAGAAGGAAAGGAAAGAGGAGGAATAGATCTCTCTCCCTCTCTCTCTCAAAACCAGAAAATACGCCTCCCTCACTTGAATGAGCCATCCAATAACCATTAACGAAGGAGAAAAGAGAGGAGCTCCAATGGACTTGAATCTGACACGTGGCGCCAGGCTATTGATTATAATTGAGCTGGTGAGGGACGCGGCTTCGGTGGATCCGGGGATCCACCAAGGTGGGTTTATCCCTGACTGAGGGGCCCTCCTTGATATATTTGTCTTATATCCACGCCGTCCATCTGTTTCACCAGCTCATTTTATGAACCAGACCCAAATCTCAAGGACCACATAACAGGGTACACTTGTGATTCAACGCCTACCATTAAAACATTCCTGGGGCCACCGTAATGTTTATTTGCTATCTAACCTGCTAATAAGATCATACAGACCTGGATGAAGGGACCAGATAAATATCAGGTTGATCCAAAACTTCTGTGGGCCCCATGAATTAATGGTCGAAGTTGAATGGCCACTGTTTGT
The DNA here is from genome assembly GCF_029962835.1 of Magnolia sinica. Lineage (NCBI taxonomy): Eukaryota > Viridiplantae > Streptophyta > Magnoliopsida > Magnoliales > Magnoliaceae > Magnolia > Magnolia sinica. The sequence continues at coordinate 19,403,654 of NC_080574.1, read as the reverse complement.
TGTGTTGTGGTCCACCCGAGATTTGGATCTGCTTCATTTTGGGAACAATGACCTAAAATAAGGTGGAAAAAATTAGTCGACAGCGTGGATATAAGATAAATACATCAATATCAACGTGGGCCCCACTGTCCAGCATCCACCCACATCAATATCATTCTCTTTGACTTCAAATGCGGCTTGCTTTGCTCTGTCGTGACTTAGGATCTACCATGTGCATGTTGACACCTACTGGGGCCCACATGCTGAATGATCCCAAGATCGGAACCGTCCATGTGTTTGAATTTACACCGTAAGAACCACTTCAAGAAACTTACGCAGACCGTATTGTTGCCTCTCGGTTGCGCCAGGATACTGATACGTCCGAGTTTACGGTATATAATTAAAATCTTAAAATGCTGGTCGACTGTTCAGTTACTATCAAAATATTGTTTAAAATGATCAGGAGATCATCAGAGGCCAGGTTTATCCTCCTTAAATAAGCTACATCTTTACTTTTGTATGAAAGTACTTTTATGATACAAAAGTTAAACCATAAAAATAACATAGTTATAGTTTATCAAAGTTGGTATCTCAAAGCAACTTTTTCAAAAATTAGCCATATATTTGGATGAAAATTGTCTAACATATGAGTATAATCTTGAATTGCATTTAAGACTTATAGCTACTAAAGTATTGTTACTCCCAATGTAAGAATAAGCTACAACACAAAATGCAACTTATTCTAATGAACATAGAGGATAATTGATGAATTGATTTGTTTGATTGAGTTGGTATAAGACATTTTTCTTTATTGAAATCTTCTTTGTTCATAGATCTTCTTTGAAATAACCATCTATATGCTTCTTCCCATGACGAACAGTTATAGCAACCACTTCGGCACCACTTTGTCTTCTAAAGTCTTCCTGGACACGTCCTGGTAACCACTTTAGCACCGTTTTTCCCTCCATCACATCTTGCTTTTAAGTTTCTCCGCTAGATTCCGTTTATAGATGAAGTATAACACCCTGATCAATGCCAACTGTAATTTCACAACACTCGTTCGAAATATTTTCAAAGATCTTAAATGTGCTTTATATATACTTCTCATGCAATGACACATGTCATTTCTTACAAGGTTTTTCCAAGAACGATAAAAAAAAAATAGAGTATAACATTGCTCCCATGTTGCTTTGCCTTTAGGCAAAAAGGTGAAAGCAATGTAGTTCGTTGTTCAATACAATAAATGCAAGCAAATTTTCTTTCCACATGTTAGCTACCTATTAACTCTACTTAACCAAGGCAAAAACATGGATTATGATTTTTCTTTTTTCAAGGTTGTTGTTGTGACACGTAGTAAATAATCAAATCATATAAGGAGTCATAATGATCTTATCATTAATGTGCACATTCCTGGCTACACACACACACACACACACACACACACACACACACACACACCATTGAGTGTGTGTACTGACATGGGTGTGTACTAACAAGCTAACCCAAAAAAAAAGATTTTGATTTTCTACGCTTCTTGCTCTCTTATCTTTTTTCTTCTTTTTCAAAAATTCATATTAATGTCATGGCTGCTTATTCATCTTATAGTCCTGCAACCTTTCATCAAGAAGATCTCATTAGAGAAATGGACACTCCTTCTCCATTAATCATAAATGATGTCTCTTCGATATTCCCGTCGACCAAGATAAAATATTCATTTCCCTTGGACCAGCCTTCCATCCAGAAATTATCCATCAAGAAATCTCATCGATGGACCAATTTTCCCAAGCTGTCCCAACAAAAAACTATTACTACAATCTGAGTTCCCAAATCCTGCAACTAGCTTCAAAGCTTCATGATCCTGGTCGAAACCAATGAAAGGATAGGCAAACTTGTACAATCACGTACTCCAGCAACATAGCAATACATGAAGACGAGCCAGCATTTTCGAATCCATCAGGTTCTCTTTTTTAAAAAATACATAGCTTATACTCACCTTCTTACTGCAACTTCAACGTTTTGGAGCTCCTCAATCAACACTTTCCATTTCAGATGTGGCTCATTGAGTCCAATAATTATGGATATGTTTATGCACTCATACATCTTATTCCTTTTTGTGAAGCAGTTTTTCCAATTTTACCCAATGCAATTGTCATTATTTCGCCTTTCCTAACAAGAATGGAAGAGCATATTCCAACTTGATGTTCAATATTAAGGTTTACCTTAATCAAGGATGGAGCTGAGTTTTGGTATGTGGACCTAACATGGAGTGTCGTGCTTGGTGGTCAAAGTGGATTTCACATAAACATCCCAGTGGGGGTAGGGTCTCCTGACCGGCTCCTTTCCTTATAAGGCCACCAAGCCACTATTAGAAATCTTCACTCTAACAATAACTAGGTAGCTTTTTTAAAACCTCTTAGAAAAATGTACTGAAATGTGTAAATTTTAATTATATTAAGTAGGTAGGGTTTTTTTTTCGTAAAATCCCCTAGCACTTGTTTGGGAGCTTGTAGATGGAAGTAAATCGAATTCGAGATAAATGAATTGGGAGTAGAAAGCTTTCTTAGTTGTGCTTCAATGGGAGTAAATTAAATGCATTTGAAATCCAAATATTCCGTTTAGATGGAATAAATGAAAAGAATTGGAATGCATTAAAAACTTTTAATATATTCACAACAACATGTGATATCCCAAATTAGTGTACGTACATGATGTTTAACAGAATAATTGTAATAAACACATTGCAATACATACTCTTGCAAAAAATGAGAAAAATTGGAGCCTTGGGTGGGCCACAAATGGAAGGATCACAAACAAACACCTTGCCAACAATTTTTAACCATTTATTTAGATTGTCAACCTTTACACTATTTGGATCATTCTATTGGTGTGGTTTTACGGATGTAGCTGATGATTAGATTGTTTTAGAGTATTATTAATGTGCCACATGTATGGCGGACATGTTTGTTTACTCGTGCAACTCTTTAAGAGAGCTCAAAAAGTCATTTCACCTCATTTACTTCCCAATCTTGTCATATTAAAAGGATTTCATTTACAGGCATACTACCATTTCATTTTAGAGGTCATTTAGATGAGAGTAAATGAGGGTAAATGAGGGGGGATTTGTGAGTAAATGGAAGTAGATAACATTTAAGGTGTGTTTGAATGGGAGTAAATGAAATGGGCATAAATGGGCCTGTAAATGACATCCTATATGTGAGAGAGGATTTGGAAGTAATAGAGTGAAATGTCTTTTGGAGCTTCCATTGGAGAATCGCACTAGTAAACAAAGGTGCCCCTACGCACATATCCACATACACATGGCATGCTGATGATACTCCAAAACAATTTAATTATCAACTACGTCACTAAATCACACTAATAGAATGATCCAAACTGTCTAAAAGTCATCTAAATAGACGGTTAAAAAACCATTGGTAAGTTGCTTATTTGTGATCCTTATGTTTGTGGCCACCCAAGGCTCAAAATTTTCTCTTTTTTTTTTTTTTTGCTAAATTATATATTTCAATGGGCTTACTACAATCATTTAGTTAAATATCACATATGTACACTAATTTGAGATATTAAAGTTATTTTGGAATAACACGTGTTACCATTAATGTATTGAAATTTTTTATGTACTCTAATTCCTCCCATTTACTCCCATCTAAACTAGATATTTAGATTTCAAATGCATTTCATTTATTTCCATCCAAAACACAACTAAGCCATTAACTCCCAAAATCCATTTACCTCCAATTCTATTTCTCATTAACTTCCATTTACAAGCTCCCAATCGGGCCCTTATTTCCATGCATTTACTCCCATCCAAACAAACCTCCAATGCCATTGATCTCCATTTACACCCAATTTCCCGTGTTTACCTCCGTCCACTCACTCAGTTGTGTTAGGAAATTAGAAGTTCTCGTCTCAGCTGGACGTAAGTGCTGAGGTTCTCCACTCAGCTGGACTTTTTAAGTGTTGTGTTCTACTGCACCATTCGGTACAGATGCGGCCATTGTTGTTCGGTGATCCAGACCGTTGGTCTCATGGAATTTCCCTAAGCAGCTCCCAGATTAGAGAACCTGAGCCGTTCCGTGATCTGCGACCTACTTTAGACGGTCAAGAAAAATTATAGTCAGATGGCTGCTGGCTTGGAATTTCGAACCTGGAAGATGTAATTGGTGTCGTGTTTTGAGTGAGGAATTCCTATTTTACTTCCGACGGGGTTGTGTATGGGGAGAGGAATTTCCAGTAGACCCTTCTATTACAGAAAAGAATGGACGGTCAAAACCGACTCTGCCAGCTATCCACATATGACACAACTTGTATTTAACAGAAAAGATTTGGATGCTTAGGATTTATTGACCAGCGTCTTTTTAAATTTATGCTCCATCGAAAAGAACCCCACAATTTAGACGGTCTTGATAGTCACGAGTGCCACGTGTGAGGATGGTAACCGCCATTTCTGGTGAACCAGATCGTACGAGTCTCGCCCTTGCAATATGGACGTCGCACACACTCGGAAGCCGTTAAACATAATGGTGCGTACAGCGCGAATGACGACTCGGAGAGGGTCGAATTTGGTGACAAGACATTGTGGCTGGCGCGGGCACTCGATGTTAGACTATGGGGGAACCTACATAAGATCCACACCGTTCATCAGGAGAGCCAACACACTTTCACCATAGATCTCAAAACTCAGGACATCCAAAAGTCAAGAGGACCACACCGTAGAAAAAATTGTAAAATCATGCATAAGACCTATGAATACACATGGTTTGACTATCGCCCATGTGAGATTTGGAGCGACCTGATATTTGGATCGTTCCTTCATCTTGATGGGACCCACAAGTAAAATCCAGACCGTCCGCTTATCTCAAATTCTCTCATTCCTATATCAGGCAGACGGCTGGAGTTACCTGAGAAAGGTCTACCCTTTTAATACCCACCATCTAAAGCAGAAGTCTTGGCCATGCCAAAAATTCTGGCCTTAGCTACACTAGGGGCATGAACCATAGCCCACCAGATGGTCAGAGCTCCAATCACCGGCTACCACATCCTCTGGCAGATGGCCAATTAATACACCACCCTTTTTATTTCCCACCCATATGCTTCTGTAGCTGAGTATAGAGATTTTGGTGAGTCGGGTTCTTTTGCTTATTGCGCCACAGAAATTGTTCTTTTGCCGAGCCCGCCCTTTTTACTGCAGCAGCTGCAGCAGGGCATACGATCCAATAAGGGGCTAACCTCACCATAATTTTTGTTATTTTTAATCATTCCTGTAAAGAAATAAACCCAGTCATTGTAGAAACCATTACCCGTGAATCAGTGATTTCTCTATGCCCTTACGGCTAGTTAATGATCTTTTTACTTTTCAATGATCTAAAACAATTGTAAAAGCCAATGTTGCATGCATCCGAGCATGGTGTTCCTAACCCACACTCACGACACATGGCTCCGTTCTAATAATACGGAGCACCCATCATGGATGTCCAATGACACAAGATAACATTTAGTAAGGACAATCCTAACCATCCAAGCAATCAACTACAACTTGCACCGTTGGTTCTCTTAAAAAATAAATAAATAAATAAATAAATAACTGTTGCCAAGCACTGGATATGCTTCTGATCACAGCCTGGTAAGTAAGTGCACCATGGCATGCGTTAGACCTGATTGCTCTGCCATGAGATGATTTTTTTTTCCCCAATTTATTTCCCATATGTTCAATCAATGACTTGTTTAAGTCTGCTTCGGATCACACAGCCTGGAGAGTAAGTGCACCATCGCCTGTGCTAGACAGGATTGTCCTGCCAAGAGAAGATTATTTTTTTTTTCAATTTATTTCCTATGTATTCAATCAATGACCCCCTCAGTCACTATGATCAACCCGATCAATGCAATGGGATGTGTCTATTTATCTCTCTTGACTCAAAATGGGAGCAGATTTGAAAAACGATCTTGTGTCTGGGGTTGGGCCAGGAGGGTCTCTTAACACCTTTTTTCTTCTCATCGGAGTTATTTCACAAAAACTTGCCATGGTAATGAAAACGGGAGGAACAAGCACACTTGGAGAGTGCAGTACAACAGAGTTGTATGCTGCGTTGGGAAAGATGATTCGCTCCCGGAAAAAAATCTATTGATTCTCTCCCAATTGGTCAGATCGTACGATGATTTACTTCACGGGCGAGGTCCCTGGTTCAAGTCCAGGATGGCCCAGCTACACCAGGAAAAAGAATGGATTATGTCTATCAAACCACAGTAATTTAATTTAAAAGAAAAAGAGGCGAGGTCCCTGGTTCAAGTCCAGGATGGCCCAGCTACACCAGGAAAAAGAATGGATTATGTCTATCAAACCACAGTAATTTAATTTAAAAGAAAAAAAGATCCCAACGTCAAAAGCAGCATGGCCACAAACATCACAAAGTCGACATAGACAGTTACATAAGCCTACAAAAACAAGACATTCAAATAAGAAGAGTGAAGATGATGCTACCAAGAAAGAAAGTGCTTCCATGCACATCTTCCAAGTTTGGCACTCATTGCAAGAATAAAGAGCCACATCAAAGCTGATACCACTCCCAGTAGAAACACGAACATGAAACCCCCACCCCCATGGAAAGACGGGTCGCCCGGACATTTCCTTGATGGCTTGCCTCCATAACAACTGGTGCAAGGGAAGTTCCTGGGTTTGCCCTCTGCGGTAACATCTATAGTGCAAACACAAGCGACTGTCACCTCAGCCTTGACATGAATGGAGCTCCCACAACAAGGATTACCGCCCTTAGAATCATCCATTCCAAGAGAAAATGGGTACTCCGCAGCTGCAGCAGGATGAGCAGGGATAGAACCCAGCAGATAAGCCCCTCCATTGGTTAGATGCCCCAATATCGATGACACTTCGTGTTGTTCACCTGAATGCAACAAAAATGATAACAAACTTAAAATGGTGGTGGTTTTTTTTTTCGAGTGTTTCAGAAAAAAAACAGCAGCAAACCTGCACCTCTGCCTTCACCACAAAACAGAGGTCACAGAACAAACCGCATTTGCTGGGTCTACACAGGAACAAGCTAAAAGATTCAGAGACCGTGACACAATCTTTGCAGAATTGCAATCAATATGGAGGAGGGCATACGAGTGCAAAACTGCTAATCCAACAAAAACAAAAAAAAAAAAAAAACAGCCTTTCTTTCATAATGTTTGAGTTTTTTCCTGCTCTCTTTCCCTCACTTGTTTTGTATGCTGGAAACTCGTATATGAATGAATATGCTGATTCTTTGTTTTTAATAGCACTCAGGATTGCAAAATCTACCTCCTAACAACGCTTGTGTAACAGATTCGTTTGCAATTTCTTCTGCAGTCTGAACTGAAGGAGCAGCAGGGCCATGCATGACTGCTTGATGTTCCAAATTGCTGCTAAGATCATCAATCTGATGGCACAAAAAAAAATTATGTTTAAATACAATAAAATTCAAATCAAATGATTACAATATAAACGAAAACAGAACAGCCCTTAAACAAAATGAAGGAAAGATTTGTTTACCCCAGAAGCAGGTGTATCCAGTGGGTTGCTATGAGCAAACAGATCATTCGATTTTCCAAATTCAGAAAAATCATCCTCTATCGGAAACTGAAGATCATTTAACTCCAGATAAGAGCTATCGCCAACATTTAATGGCATTTGATGCAACACATGCTCATCTTCCACGTTGGAAGTGTATAGTTTGTTGATCATATTCAGCTCTGCATGACTTGTGATATCATCTAAACCATTGAAAATCTCATCATTGTTGAGAGGATCTGTCCTTTCAACAGCAACAGTTCCACATGGAATGGATTGGTCCAGTTTCTGCAAGCAAATACAATTAAAAAAAAAAAAAAAAGGTATAAATGCTCCGAGTAATGCTATAGCAAAATATTCTTCTGCCAAAAGAGCCACAAGACTAGGGTGTTACCTCAGCAGTATGACTTCCATGGGAAGCTGAAGCGTCAATGTCCTTGTCAGACAATTTCGACAGCAGCTCATTGACATTAAAATACTCAAGCAAAGAAGGATCCTCCTCGCCAACAACAGGAGACAGTCGAGGATGTGGTTCCATCAATGAATCACACCCTATCCCAGCCTCGGTTGCGCAGTTTGTCATGACCATATTTTGGCCGTCTGCCGAACCAGGTGAAGGAGAACTAGAGCCAGCAAGAGGAAGAGATAACGAAGAATTGTTTGCAGCATCATCATCCCAATCTTCTTCTCTAAATGGTGCTCCATGCTGTTCACCATTTTTCGGGCCTGGTCCACTCTTTTTAAAAATTTTGCAAAGCACAAATGCATCCTGCAAAAAGAAAAGAGAAAAATACACCCAACTCAGTTTGGGAACAAACAAAATTGGTCATGTTGGGGTTTCTTGTACACATGTTTAAAATGGGTTGTGGTTCTAGTACAAGAAGTTTCCTCTATAGCACAAATGGACAGTGGTTCACATTCAAGTAACAAATATGGTTACAAAAAGGAGCATTTAAATGCATATACAAAGCTTCTTTCTGATGTTTGAGATCAACCACAAACAACCTACATTAACACATATATGCATGCACATACATACTCACTACACAATACGCATACATAGTAATGTCCATCCATAACTACATACATACGCACCACACAAACATACATATAAATGCATACATAAAATCAAAAGTGTCGCTTTACGGGTTCATGAGACATCCCTGTATGTGTGTTTCAGCAATTTACATATTTGACCACAACCTGGCAAAATCTGCACCACCACAAATGTACAATAGTTTCAAGCCTTCATTTTGATCAAAATCACTCATTCATTGAAATTTTACCTGTCAGAAGCTAAAAGTAAACCAAGGAAAAATAACAAAATTTGTAGGCAGACAGGAAATAAACGTCATGGTCTATATATTCCTTTTTGGGGAAAAAAAAAAAAATCCTCATCATCGTTCCCTACCGCAAACCTGACAACAATGGATTCCTTAATCTGGGTTTCAGTGGGGATATCAAGTTATATATTCTTCTCAATTTCAATCCTGGTTTTCTTTTTATATATTTAGACTGGAGTATAAACAGGACGGAGTTTTTGTATTTAGACTGGAGTATAACAGGACTGGAGTTTTTGTATTTAGACTGGAGTATAAGCAGGACTTGTTGTTAATGTTGTTGTTGTTGTTGTTGTTGTTTTTATTATAATATTTTGTTTGGCATGTCATATTCATGGTGTGCCGTAAAGGCCGTTACGGGGCCGTAAAGGCCGTTACGTAAAGGTAACGGTAGCAACCGTTACAAGTTATGAGGTCATAACAGCCGTTATGGAAAAAAAGACCTGTAATTGCCGTTAACGGCATGTTACATCCCCTATAAAGGCCATAATAGCCTCGTAATGGTTTGTTACAGAACATATATAGGTTTTTCATACTTTTTAATCAACATTACAGGGTAGATACAGCCGTTATGCCCCGTATCGTAAAGGTAACAATGGTTACAATTACAGAACACCTCATTCATGATCAAAGTAATGGCATAAGTTTGATGGCGTCTGCCAACCGGATGCAATCCCTCTCCTTTATCTAGGCTTGGGATCAGCAATGAGAGCATTGATCCCACATGAGCAATGTAATAGACTATTACATAGGTTGATTACAATCAAGTGTTATTTAATAGTTTGGTACATGCGTTGATTGCAATCAATTAGCCATGCTTAGAGGGAAATTTTATAGGATAGCTATAAACCCGGTGTGCTTTATGGGACAGAATGTTGGGCAGCTAAAGAACAACATGCTCATAGGAGGTGTTGCTGAAATGAGGACATTGAGATGGATGAGTGGCAATACGAGGACGAAATTAGAAATGAATGCACTCAAGGGAACTTAGTAGTAGGACTAATAGCTAATAAAATGAGGGAAAGGATAGACTTAAATGGTTTGGTCATGAGCAACGGAGACCAAGAATTGCGCTGGTTAGAAGGAGCAAGTTGGTACAAGATGAAGACTCTAAAAGGGAAAGGGGAAGGCCTAAAAGGACATCGATGGGTAGCAGGAAAAGACTTGATGACAAATGGTCTAACTGAAAGTCTGGCCCTTGGAGTTGAATGGTGGAACATCATTCATGTAGCCAACCCCAAATAGTTGCAACCAGTGTTCGAAGTATCGATGTCGCTACAAGTTTCACTGGCTGGGGATATCAAAATAATATCGATATTGTCGATAACCGAAAATGCGGGAAATTATTGAAAATTTTTAGCAGAACTTCAGAAGACGCTAAAATACACATATTTCCATATTTAGGAATAAAAAATTACAAAAAGAATGCATACATAATAAGTTTCCATTTAATGAGGGGCTTAAAAGCATGTGTTATCAAAAGAAATTAGTCCAACCATCCCATCTATCCATCCAAACATCCATCAATATTTCATAATATCGACAACACGATATTTCGCCGAGAAACTGTTGACAATTGAGAAGGAGACACAAGAAGGTAGTCTTGATATCACCCATGTTGCGTTAATGTAATATCGTCGGCAATTTGAACATTGCATACAACTATATGCCCATTTTTTTTTTTTATTTTTAAAAAAAGAATTTTTTTTAATAAACAGATTTTTGGCGATATCGATACATTAGCGATATTTTCAAAATATTACACCAGCGATACAAGCAACGCCTAGAATTAACACAATCGAAAATATTGGGGATACATTGGAGATATCGATACATTAGCAATACAAGCAATGCCTGAAATTTACATAGTAAAAAATATTGGTGATACATCGGCGATACTTAGAGATACATTGTCAATAACTGAAACTTCTGATACTACCAGTGTTATCAGTATTGCTGAGCTGGAGATAGAGATAATATCGAGGATACTCCGAACAATTGTTGCGACAAGACTTAGATGATTTTTTTCAAAAGGCAAGAAAACTTGTATTAAGAGGGCCCGCCAGAGAAAAACCTCAGACAGAATAAGACTTAGATAATTATGATGATTTTTTTAATCAACAACAAAACAATATTTTATCAAAACAGCTCAAAAATTACAAAGGGAAAAAAAGACATCCATTTAGGCATGGGTACGGGTCCCCTAAACAAAGAGAGCATGCGTTGATACCTCTCCCAAGGTATCAACATTGTGCAGTTGTTTGAGAATAGTCTACTCACACACACGAACACATGCTGCCACATGAATCATACAATTCATATCATATTGCACACCGCATGATATGAATTGTATGGTCAAACTGCAAATCCACGATTATTGCACACGAATCATATGAATCGTATGATTCCTACCATTAATCGTGTGATTCATGTGTTGCCGCAAATAGGCTCCCCCAAATTAATGAAATTGTTTTTAAACCTTTTTGTCCCTTCTGTTTCTAAAACTTACAAAAAGCCCACCCCTCTTATAATCTACCTTTAATTGACTCTTTTGCAACTGCCTTTATTTGACTCTTTTGCAACTTTTGAGAATAAAAGGAGAGGACTCGGGTTTTAAATATTCAAAAAACCTAAAGCAAAGAACTTCACGTCTTTCTTATTTCTAAACAAAATCGGATGGCGTTTATTCACACATGTTTCTACATTTAAGAGAGAGAGAGAGAGAGAGAGAGAGAGAGAGAGAGAAGGGGTGTGAAAGAATGTATAATATCTTTTTTAGCTTTATTTGATTTTGAAGCCAATTTTTTCAAAAAATCCCTTACACTTTTTTTGTGAGGCATTCTTTTGGATCTTTGGGTTTGGTTGTCAAGATGGCGAAGGTGACAATGGTAATGTAATTACATCGGAGTATTGTTCTAAAATTAAGTTATAACAAAATCCACCTTAGATGTAATTTCCATGGTAAAACATATCGCAAGGACGTGTTCCAAATGAAACATCACCAAACGCAAACAAAGAAAAATGTTGTGGCATGTCCCCCAAGTGACAATGTGGGGGGGAAAGTTTAAGAAGTTGCTGAGTGGCATGGATAAAGAGAAGAAACAAAAGAAAGAAGCAATGTACAACATTGGATGAGTTCTTTATCATACACTTTGGTGAGGGAAAAGATGGCAGAGGTAAACGAATGAAGTCAATGAATGATTTTGTTAGTAGGGAAGGTAGAGGGACAGGAAAGTAATCCACTCCATATCAAATTTTGGAGTAGAACAGAGAAAGCGTTTGTCTTTCAAATTGTAGATTTCTCCATGCAAATGCCATTCCCTAGTAAAAGTCCATTTTTCTTTGCTATGATGGAAGCAATGGCATCTTTCAGACCTTGGTTAAAGCCTTCAAACTATCATGAAGAAATAAATATCTAAAGATGAAAGTGGACAATAAAGAGTGGGCAAAAACGGGGCGTACAATCATATCTAATGGATGGACCAATGGGGTAAATAGGTCAATTACTAAAAAAATTTAATAAATAGTCCTAGTGGTCCGGTTCTTCTAAGATCGATTGATAAATCGGACATCTCCAAGAATGTGAAAATTTTATTTGAACTTCGCAATTCAGTGGTTGAAGAAGTTGAGGATAACGTATTTCAAATGATTACAAACAGTGCATCAGCCTATGTGAGGTCGGTCAAATACTTATGGAAAAAAAGGAAACAGATCACCATGTGGGGCACACTGCACACTGCATTGACTTTATTCTTACCAAAGGAAGGTTGCTGGTCCATGTAGGGACTATGGAAAAAAGCATCTTGCTCAAAAGAAAAGGGTGTTCACAATGTATATTTATAGGCATGTATGGATGTTACATTTAACGAGAAAAGGTACAAACGGTGACCCCATAAGACCTGCCATGACACGCTTCGCCACATGGCTCCTTTAAAAAGTATCCAAGTACGGCAAGTCAAATTAAGATAACTGTTTGCATCAAAGACATGGCAGCAGAGCGCATTTGCGAATAGTCGCAAAGGAAAGAGTCCGTGATATAGTGTTGGCAAATCAAGATTTTTTGTTGTCAATTAAATATTGCTTGAAGACTACAATAGTGAAAGCCTTGATATTAGTCAACTTTGATGAATGGCTTGTCATGGGTTATATGTATGCACATTTAAAGCATTTGGATTAATTCAATAGAAAGCAACGAATAGGGCCAAGGAAACAATTGCAAACAATCTTGGAGATGCAAGGAAAAGATATATGCACATTTGGATGATCATCGAGCGATGGAACATACAACTTTCGTAGGTAAAGGTGTCTTCGGCCGGATACTTTCTAGATTAGAGATTTCAATACAAAGATGACTTTCAAGCATATTTGGAAATTAAGGTCGGATTAAACTGCAAAGTAAGAATGGTGCCAAGTTCAAGTGTGTGAGTCATAATCAATGACCAAATGGACAACTTCTTTTTTATAAAAAAAAAAATGGTACGTTTAGGAGAAAGTGATCAAATTAAATGAAGGCGAAATAGCTAGGTAATTTATATTATTCCATTTGATTATCCAGTAAAAATGCCTACTTTATTTTATTTTGTTCATATTTCTATTTTTTTTCTATATGATCAAAGTAGAAAAATAAAATAAAGAAGAAATGTAAAGATGGGAGAGAAGAAGGAAAGAGAAGAGGAGAGACGGCTAGGGCAAAGGATTGTGTTTTGGTTAGTCAAAAGACACACATATATATATAAAACTTGAAGGATATGTTATAGTGCTCCATATGAGTACATGACAACCATCGCATACGCACAAACAAAATTGCATATATTTCCATACTCTCCCTTAAGCTGGAGCATGTATAACGATCATGCCCAACTTGGAATACATATAAAGAAGATAGTAACTATAAGCATGGATCATTGTTCCTGCTCAAACGCAACATGGCAGGACATAAACTGTCGCTTGAATCTTCGCTTCAAGTACGTGGCCATAACTAAACTCGACAACCATCGAGTCACAAACTTGTCATACACATGCAAATTCTCTCACAAACAAGTGCAACTTGCACAATAAATAAGGGTGCATCACGTGCAACACTCGAAAGAACAAACACAATAGCATGTAAAGACTTGTGTACATCACGTGCAACACGAAGTGAGTGAACTACACTAACAACAAACAATAGGGTGGAGGGACACTCACGCTGCCAACAGGCCTGATAAAGGAATGGAAGATGAACTGAGAAGGAAGGATCCATCATTTCTAAAGAAACTCACATGTGAAGTTGAGTGCACCTTGTGTGTGCAGGATTCTTCTAGGCACGATAAAACCAATCCGAGCAACATGATATTACAACGCAGCCCCATAACATCAAAAAGAAAAGGGAATAAGGAAATTCCAACAAAAGATCCAAAAAAACAAGGGGGTGATGGCACACGCTCCTCACAAAACACTCGAATCTTGACGAAGCTTCGTGAGACTTGTATCTAGTGATTGCTCTTGATAAACCACACCTAACCCTTACAGAAGATCTGCGCAAAAGTCCTTTAGAAAAACAACACAAAATAAAAAACGAAATCTAAACTTTTTCGATTTTTCTTCATTTTTGCTGAAACACAATGAAAAACTTCTCCAAAAAAGTAGAAAAATCTTCATTATTCCTCTAAAATCCAGATCTACCAGATCCCATACTTTCTACACCAAAAAGGCAGTACGGTCGTACACTATTGACATCACCCGTATGTACGGATGACGTAAGCAGTGGGTCCCACTACCGCAAGTTGCAGTCAAGTCCTGGATCGGACGCTCCAATACCAAGTAGAAAAATAAAATAAAGAAGAAATGTAGAGAAGGGAGAGAAGAAGGGGAGAGGAGGAGAGACGGCTAGGGCAAAGGGTTGTGTTCTGGTTAGTCAAAAGACTAACACATACACCCGTATATATATTAACTTGAAGGAAATGTTACAATGCTCCACAATAGTACATGACAACCATACACACGCACACACAAAATTACATACATTTCCACAATCAAAAGTTTATGATAGGAGAGATGTGGAGATCATTTCTCAAAATTGAAAAAGTTGGCAATTTATACATTAAGACTCACAACTGCACAGGTTGTGTGCATAATTGGAACACCTTTGAGCATGTGAAATAATTCTTAGAAAGTTCGATTTTGTGTAATGCATTCATATGAACATAATTATATATTTTTGTTATGTGTTATTGTGTAAATTTGTATTATGGATGCATTCAAAGAAGAAAAAAAATATTGGGAAAAAAAATATTGAATGCTCTTGTTTTCACAAAGTATAATTTGCAACTTGAAGTGCATTATGCAAGGACAGTTAATGCTTGATCCCATTTGTTTCTCAGATATAGAATCCAATGATGACAGGATAACCAAGAAAGAGGACCCTGACCTTCCATAAGACAATGCATGGATAGATATGGTCAAATGTTCTGTGGAAGCTCATTGAAAAAAAAATGGAGTTGTATCTTCACAATCACAGGATAACCAATATGGACATATGGTAGACTTTACACTCAAACACTAAATTTAGATACCTTTCTTTTTTGTAGCATGGTGTAGCCGTGTGTGCTGTGTAGTAATTTGGTTATGTGAAATTGATAAAATCATAAGACAACAATTATCTTGTATTGTAGGTCATAGAAAGTTTCTCATAAGAAGCAAAGAAAGGGCAAAAGAATAGAATGAAGAAAAAAGGTCCAAGCGGAAGATGAATTTGTTTCATCCGATTTTGAAGAAGAAGAAAACAATATGCTTATTAGGATGATAGTGATGATAATGTTGCCACCACCCTCGACGAGAGGGGCATGGCCAAGGTATTCCGTATCGGTATCAGTAGGCGTAACGGTGCCCACCGTTACCTATACGGATACACCCCGTATCGGCCGATACGGGGCCGTAACGGTGCAATTTGTTTTTTTCATCAAAAAATTATGGAAAAATGTCCATTAAATCCGGAATATTCTAAATATTCCAAATATGCATTCATTTATAATTTGGAACATGTTTATGGTGGTGTAACAGTCCACTCTTTGGTGAGAAGTTGTATCGGACTGCCTAATGAATTTATGAACCTAACAACCTAGTATTGGCTATAGATCAAGGTATCCCGAATCGGTTACGTATCGGCCATTACGCAATACAGGGCCGAAACGGGCACCCACCCGATTTTGTCGCTGTAACGGCTGTTACGGGCCTAAAGAGAGAGAAGGAAAAAAAAAAAAAACCATACCTTTTTTTCCTTCTTCTTCTCCTTCTCCTTCTTCTTGGGCTGCGGCTGCGGCTGCAGCTTCGGCTAAAATATTTATAGGTATTGGTGTATTACATACCTTGGGACTTGTGTACATTTTATTTCAACAAACAATCTAGGGGCTTTTATGTCCAATTATATAATTCATATATCTAACAAATTAATATAATTTTTCCCAATAAATCTTAAGAAAAAATTTGAAATTATATTCAAGTAAATAGTGTTGTCGAGTTAGAGCTCATTTGGTGGACCATTTGATGCCCCAAATCAACGTTAAATTCATGCAACACATAAATCAAGGTGGGCCGCATGCACTAAAACAATGCAAGTGCACAGTGGGCATTCAATCCTATTGTGTGGTCCACTTGAGATCTGGATCTGCTACATTTTAGGGACCATGCCTTGAAATGATCAGGAAAAACTGATGGGTGGCATGGATACATAATACAACACATAAATCAAGGTGGACCGCATGCACTAAAACAATGCAAGTGCACGGCGGGCATTCAATCCTATTGTGTGGTCCACTTGAGATCTGGATCTGCTTCATTTTAGGGACCATGTCTTGAAATGATCAGGAAAAACTGATGGGTGGCGTGGATATATAATACAACACACAAATCAAGGTGGGTCACATGCACTAAAACAATGCAAGTGCACGGTAGGCATTCAATCCTACTATGCGGTCCACTTGAGATTTGGATCTGCTTCATTTTAGGGACCATACCTTGAAATGATCAAGAAAAACTGATGGGTGGCATGGATATATAATACAATACATAAATCAAGGTGGGCCGCATGCACTAAAACAGTGCAAGTGCACTAAGCGGCGTGCGCCGCAGACCACTTAAACAAATAAGGAAAAAGAAATGAGAGGGAAAAAGAAAAAATGAGAGGGAAAAAGAAAAAATGAGAGGGAAAGAAAGGGAAAATGAGAGAAGAAGAAAACGAGAGGGAAAGAAAGGAAAAACGAGAGGGGCAACTGCAGCAAGGCTGCAGCCGCAGAAGAAAAAGGAGGAGAAAATGAGAGGGGCAGCTGCAGCAGGGCCGCAGCCACAGCCGCAGCCCGAGAAGGAGGACGAGGAGGAGGAGAAGAAAGAGGAGAAGAAGGAAAGAAAGAAAGGAAAAAAAAAAAGTACGTTTTTTTTTCCTTTTTCTTTTTCATTTTTTCATCTTTTCTTATTTTCTTTAGGCCCGTAACAGTCGTTACGGTACCGTAACGGCCGTTACGGGCACAAAAAAGAGGGGGTGGCCATTACGACCCCATAAGGCGTAACGGTCACGGCCGTTACCGTTATGTATCGGCTGTTACGGCCGAAACGTAACCATTTTCGAACACCCTGGGCATAGTGGATGCATGAAGAATAGAGGAGGGGATACTTTTTTTTTGGCTTTTTTTTTTAAATAATACTAAAAATGCATATAAATGTGCATGAGTGGAATGAATCTTATTATAAGTGACTGACACAAATATCCCCACCACACAGGTTCTCAATTCATAACTGACCATGATATGTTACTTTTCTTGGTGCATATTGATGGAAAATGGAGCATTTTCTTAGTTCTTCTGAATTCATTTACATTTTCTTAGTTCTTCTGAATTCATTTATAATTGTTCAGATTTTTCCATTTCATTTAAGAAAATTGAAATAACCTTATGACCTATAATATGAGTTGCAACTCGATATGATTCAAACCTTATTATTATTTTGTGATATGATAACAACTATGAAGACAAAATACAATGCTGTCATGAAACCGTTTTCACCATAGTCATGGTGCAAATGGTTGAAATAAGCCCCATGTGGCACGTGCATGACATCCAACCCATGCATCAATTGCACCCCACCATGACGATGGAACGCCCCAAAAATCAACCAAATCCAATGGTCAGTTGACCCCACCACTTGAACTCATACGTTTTTTGAAATTTTTCGTTGTATTGCATGGTTTGGCCCACCCCATGGTCAAATTAGCCTGATTTTTTGTGTTACACCTGTTGGATGGGCTGGATGTCATGCACACACCATTGGGGCCCATTTTCAACCATTTACACCATAAGTATGGTGCAAACATTTTCACAATAGCACATGGGGCATTGAGAATGTCATGTGGTGTATGCACATGTGCACACATGGGGCATATTTTCACAATAGCATTTCTCATACAAACATACATGTGCATTCATGTCTGCTTGCATTTTTTATTTTTTTTTAAGAGTAAAAGGATTATAGTAAAGAAACCTGACGCAGGACAGCCCTAATTATGATGCATGCTCATTGAGATAATTAAACAGCGGAAATAAAAGGAATAAATGATTTAAAATTCTAACAGTAATCATCATAACTGAGAAAATCATAAAGGAAATATGCAATGGAGCGGGCCATCACTACAACCATGGAGTATGGAATTCAATTACTACTTAGGTTGGATCCGGCGAGGGATGAGACCTCCCGATCTTGCATGGTCACACCCAATCGATCAATGAAGATCACTAGTCCGAAGAACCAAGAAGTTTCTCGGATTAGGGATTTGAGAATTTGGGGATTTAGGGTTTAGATCGGTTCTCAAGATTTTGATCGAAGAAGAATTAGCCAAAACTGAAAAATATAAGGAAGAAAGTTATTACCTTGAGGAAGTTAGAGGGGCACAAGAAGAAATTAGAAGAAGAAGATCAAGGGAAGAGAAGAAGCACCATTAGAGAGAAGAGAGGAAGGAGGCAACCAAAGGGTTTGCTTTTCATTAATCAATAGTTAAAATTCGTGTTTAGGGCTTTAGCCCACTTAAATAAGCCAATAAAGACGTAAAATTACTAAAATACCCCTAGAATAAGCAAATAAAGACATAAAATTACTAAAAGACCCCTAACTAAGTCAAAAACACGCAAATAACATAAGTATGGAAAAGTTTGGGCCCTCGGTCTTCTTTCTCCAATCTTCCTTCACATGTGTCTTCCCTAAGTGGGGTCTTCTATATGTCCAATCACATGTGAAAGGTCTTCAGCTCCTCAATAGTCGCCTATCCACAAGGACGGCACTTGTGGTTGGCGCTTTCTTCGTTGGTACACCTTGAATGCACTTGTGTCCGCATCAATTCCCCTCGGGTGAGAAAAACTCGACTCCGACGAGTTGAAACTTTTATAGCGCTCGAGTAGATCTGGATCAATACCCTGCAATGCGTCGCCCGACAGCCACGTAGATTCAGACGATGGTTTGTTCTTCCACTTGACAAGATACCTTTGGAAACCCCCATCTCTCGTGGATACTATCTCGTCATCCAAGATTTCCTCAATTGCTTCTTTATGGGTAATGAGTGGAGGAGGGGGTGGAAGGGGTTGAGTAACAAACTCAGAAAAAGGTCATGAAAGGGACGATGTATCAACAATGGGAGTATGGGCACGGACTAGATCTTCCACATTAAAAGTTGGATTAATGCTCATTTCAGATGGAAGGTCAACCCGATACGCGTTGAACCCAACCTTTTGTAATATCTTGAATGGTCCAGCACTACGCGCTTGTAATTTCTTTGCAGATCCTTGAGAGAATCGCTCTGGCCTTATTCGCACCATTACAGTCTCCTTCTTGAAATTCTTGCACTCTACAATGAGAATCAGCTGAAACTTTATAATCATCATTGCTCTTATTTAACCGCTGTCTAATATGTGTATGCAAATCATGAATATGGCGTGCGAATGCATCGGCTGACTCAGAAGACCTTTGGGTAACAGACATAGGTAAGAGATCTATGGGCATTCTAGGTTTATAACCACTTACAATTTCAAAAGGACTCAACCCTGTAGATCTATTAACTTACAATTGATGCGGAAGTTCAGCAGTTGGTAAAATTAGGTCTCAAGTCTTAACATGTTCACCCACTAGACAACGTAGAAGATTTCCAAGGCTACGGTTTACCACTTCAGTTTGACCATCTGTTTGTGGGTGGTAAGCAGTAGAAAATTGCAAACGAGTTCCCATAATGTGCCACAGTGTCTTCCAAAAATAACTAGTAAATCGAACATCACGATCAGACACTATGGTTTTAGGTAACCCATGGAGACGCACCACACCATCAAAAAAGATACGAGCAACATGAGACGCATCTGACGTCTTCGAACATGGGAGGAAATGCGCCATTTTAGAAAAACGGTCCACAACGACAAAAACAGAATCGTGCTTTTTTATAGTCTTGGGAAGCCCGAGCACGAAGTCCATACTAATGTCCTGCCACGGAGCATGTGGCACTGGCAATGGCGTGTACAGCCCTGTATTTTGCTTTCTTTGCTTTGCCAGCTGACATGTTCGACACTGCCCTAAAACTTTGGCTACGTCTCGCTTGAGGCTTGGCCAATAGAAACGATCTTCCACGAGGGCAATGGTCTTATCACGACCAAAATGGCCAGCTATCCCTCCTGAATGAAGCTCCCAGATAAGGAATTCACGAAGGGACATACGGGGAATACAAAGTCTGTCTCCCTTGAAAAGAAAGCCATCTTTAAGAACATATTCGCCCATAATATGCTGGTCACTAGAGAGCGACACGTAAGTACCCCCAAAATCAGGACATACGGGGTATTCATCTTTCAGTTGCTCAAATCCGACTACCTCTACACTCAAGGAGTTGAGCAACGCCACTCTCCTACTAAGGGCATCCGCTGGTTTGTTTTCAACCCCGGCCTTGTGTTTCAAAACAAACGAATATTCCTGAAGAAACGCTACCCACTTGGCATGCCTTGGGTTGAGTTTCTTTTGAGAATGCAAATATCTCAAAGCCTCATGGTCAGAAAACAAAACGAATTCTTGCGGTAGGAGGTAGTGTCGCCAATGCCTCAGGGATTGCACTACCGCATAAAATTCTTTGTCGTAAGTGGAGTATTTTTGTTTTGCCTCATTCAGTTTTTCACTGAAATAGGCCACTGGGTGTCCTTCTTGACTCAACACTCCACCTATACCGACACCAGACGCATCGCACGCTACTACAAAGACCGTAGAAAAGTCAGGTAGACGCATGACAGGAGCTTCCACCATCTTGCCCTTAATTTCTTTAAAAGCCTTGACGGCGGCTTTAGACCACACGAACTCTCCCTTTTTCATGCACTCGGTAATGGGAGCCATGATCGTGCTAAAACCCCTAATGAACCGACGATAAAAAGTTGCTAGGCCGTGAAAACTTCGCACCTCATGAATGTTCCTTGGTTCTGGCCACTCAACTATGGCCTTGACTTTTTCAGGGTCTGCTCGCATCCCTTCAGATGACACTATAAATCCTAAGAACACAACTTGGCTAGACATGAATGCACATTTCTTAAGATTAACGTACAACTTTTCCTTCCTAAGGACACTACAGACCTTCTTTAAATGTTCAAGGTGTGATTCCTTAGTGGTACTATAAATAAGAATATCGTCAAAGTACACCACTAGGAATTTTTCCATGAATGGCCTCAAAGCTTGTGTCATCACCCGCATGAAAGTACTGGGTGCGTTAGTCAAGCCGAAGGGCATGACCAACCACTCATACAGCCCATCTTTCGTCTTAAACGCCGTCTTCCACTCATCTCCTGGGCGTATACGGATTTGGTGATATCCACTCTTGAGGTCTATCTTAGAGAATATAGTGGACCTGGCCAACATGTCAAGCATATCATCAAGTCTAGGTATAGGGAACCTATACTTGACAGTAATTTTGTTTATGGCACGGCTGTCCACACACATGCGCCACGTGCCGTCTTTCTTTGGCGTCAACAATGCAGGCACGGCACACGGGCTCATACTCTCTTGGATGAAACCCTTTTGCAGAAGCTCATCAACTTGCTTCTTCAACTCTGTATGCACTGCAGGGTTCATCCTATAGTGAGGAAGGTTCGGTAGAGTAGACCCTGGGACAAGATCAATGGCATGTTGTATGTCCCTCATAAGTGGCAACTTATTTGGTAAGTCTTCAGGAAATACATCATTGTATTCCTTCAGGACCGAGGTCACCTCACGGGGCAACTCTGATGGAACCTCAGGTGTAATTTCTCTAGCCATAAGGGCATACACCATAGAATCCTCCTTAGCCTCTTTTTCAAACTCTCTTGCGCTGATTATATGTAAAGACTTAGGTTTGGATTTTTTCATTTCTCTAGGCTCACTTGCCTTCTCATCCTTCTTCTTCCCTAGTGTATTCTCAGGTGGCATGGGATTAAGTTTGATCTTTTTACCATTATACATAAAAGTACACGCATTCGAACGGCCAAAGATCGTGACATCATTATCGAATAGCCACGGTCTACCTAGGATAACATGTCCCACATCCATAGGTAAAACATCACACCACAGTGACTCTTTGTGTGACCCAAACTCAATGGGGACTAGACATTGCAGGGTGACAGGTAGGGATGTCTTGTCAACCCAAGAAACTTTATACGGGTCTGGATGAGGTGTGGATTTCAGTTTTAAGCGATCTAAGGTGCTAGTGGAAATCACATTCTGACAACTTCCACTGTCCACTATCACCTTACAATTCTTTTCACCACACTTGGCAATAGTGTAGAAGATAGTGCTTCGACGCCAGTCAGCACTACTTCTAGACTGAGCTAACACACGCCTGACTACTGCAAGCGTTGCTTCTCCATCCACTTCTTCTTCATCAGTAAGTCCTCCTTCAGGGTGATACTCTTCAACTTCATAATCACCCTGGTCATCTCCACCCTCGTGGGACTCACCTATAACTAAGGCTCTCCCACGGCTCTTCGTAGGACACTGATTAGACATGTGGCCAAGGTTGCCACACTCATAGCACCTCACTTGACTCATGTTACTAGGACCGGCACCCAGAACCCCTTTGCCCTTGTCCTCCCTAGGCCTAGGCGGAATGGTCGCCTGTGCCCTAGGTTGATTACCAATATTAGGTTTAGTTCCTTGGGAACTAGATCTAGCATTGGAGTCTCGGGACTCAAAACGACGAACGACAGGAACCTTCAGATATTGCTCTAACTCCTGCACGACTTGATATGCTTCATCTAAGTCCGTTAAGGGCCGAGTAATAAGCTCGCGCTGAAGATTCACACAAAGGCCCGTCTTGAAACGCGAGAGCGTTACTAGAGGGTCTTCTCGGATATCACATCGCATCACATACTCTTCAAATTTAGCGATATAGTCAGCGGCAGGCATTGACCCTTGGCGTAAGGATTGTCATTGGTCAAGGAGCTTCTGACGGTATAAGAGAGGAAGGTACTTCTTTAACTTCTCTTTCATCTCATACCAATGTGTGATAGGGGCTCTACCAACTCTCTCTATCCTACGCTCGGTGTTAGTCCAGAGAGCTTGGCTTGACCCACAAGCTTCATCTTAGCAAACCGCATTTGACGGTTTTCTGACATGCCATACCATTCAAAGTAGTGGTCCATGTCAACAACCCAGTCAAGGAACGCCTTGGGATCCAAGCGTCCATCAAAACTCGGGGCCTCAACTCTCACACTCTTCATCGCACGCTCATCTGGATCATAACGGTCTTGATGACCACATGTGGCTCGTGCCTCTCGCACCACACCACGACCGTTACCACGATCTCTATCCTTACTACCACCACGTGTGGCAGCACGTTCTTCAATGATTCTTTCCACTTGGGAGTGCGCATCTTCCCCTACAGCGGGGTTTTCCTTTTGGGACGCCTCTAGTTGCTCCACCTTAGTCATGGTAGTGGTAATTTGATTCTCAAGGCGGGCAAACTCACGCCTTTGACCCGCTTCTAGGGCGGTTATCTTTTGTATCAATTGAGCAAGTTGCTCAGATAACTGCTCGTTATTCATGGTAGGTTGAAGTCCGAAACCTCTACCTCTTCTCGTGGGCATACAATGAAGACTTGAACCAAACTCTACCTAACTAGACTGCTAGGTGTTATGACTTTCAAGATGAATGCGATGAATGCAAAACTACTATGAACTGACACAATTAAGTTGAAACAGGAAACAACTCAAATCTGAAAATTTTCCAGATTAGGAACTTTTTAAAATTGGAAAGTTTCTAAAATTGAAAACTTTCTAAACCTGGAACTTTCCTAAGTTAAACCTAAAAATCGAAACCCTAATTTGATAACTCGATCTAGACAAAAACCATGCAAGCCTAGGCTTTGATACCAAATTTGACGCAGGACAGCCTTAATTATGATGCATGCTCATTGAGATAATTAAACAGCGGAAATAAAAGGAATAAATGATTTAAAATTCTAACAGTAATCATCATAACTGAGAAAATCATAAAGGAAACATGCAATGGAGCGGGCCATCACTACAACCATGGAGTATGGAATTCAATTACTACTTAGGTTGGATCCGGCGAGGGATGAGACCTCCCGATCTTGCATGGTCACACCCAATCGATCAATGAAGATCACCAGTCCGAAGAACCAAGAAGTTTCTCGGATTAGGGATTTGAGAATTTGGGGATTTAAGGTTTAGATCGGTTCTCAAGATTTTGATCGAAGAAGAATTAGCCAAAACTGAAAAATAGAAGGAAGAAAGTTATTACCTTGAGGAAGTTAGAGGGGCACAAGAAGAAATTAGAAGAAGAAGATCAAGGGGAGAGAAGAAGCACCATTAGAGAGAAGAGAGGAAGGAGGCAACCAAAGGGTTTGCTTTTCATTAATCAATAGTTAAAATTCGTGTTTAGGGCTTTAGCCCACTTAAATAAACCAATAAAGACGTAAAATTACTAAAATACCCCTAGAATAAGCAAATAAAGACATAAAATTACTAAAAGACCCCTAACTAAGTCAAAAACACGCAAATAAAATAAGTATGGGAAAGTTTGGGGCCTCGGTCTTCTTTCTCCAATCTTCCTTCACATGTGTCTTCCCTAAGTGGGGTCTTCTATATGTCCAATCACATGTGAAAGGTCTTCAGCTCCTCAATAGTTGCCTATCCACAAGGACGGCACTTGTGGTTGGCGCTTTCTTCGTTGGTACACCTTGAATGCACTTGTGTCCGCATCAAAACCGCTAGCAATTGCTAAGCAGGAAAAGAAACAATAAACAGCCCACAAGCGGACGGAACACAAAAACCCCACAATGCTTTCACAACTCAGTCCAATCGAACAACAAATGAGATATCCCCACCATCACTGCTTGAATAGACTGCAAATGATTACAAAAACGGCGCCAATTTCTCTCTCCCCATATAGACTACCAGATTGCTGGCAACGTCAACTGCCATTTCACCGTAAAATGCTTCCCCCTGCCCCTTCCATGCCAAGCCCAAAGAAGATCCCAAGCTGACTTAGGCATCACCCAATCGACTCCGAACACCGCCATAAAGTGACACCACACTTCGCTGGCAAATGGGCAAAGATGAATAAATGATCCACAGATTCTGTGTCTTGGTTGCACATACAACACATGTTCAGGATCAGCAAGGACCTCTTCTGAAGATTGTCAATTGTGAGGACCCTATTCCTGCCCACAGCCCACCAGCCACGTGAATGCCGCTACTTTGGGTGGCGCACCATAAAACCAAAAATGGAAAACATGCTGTGCCTGAGCCTCTTCAACCTCAGGAGCAATCATCTTGTGAAATTAAAAAGGAATGTCTCTGTGTGTTCATTGAAAAGTGATGAAATTTACTAAAGATGTGTTTGCTCATTGAGAAATGACAAAACTTAAAAAAAAGGAGTGCATCAAGAAAGCAGAACTGGATGAACACCTATCAATAAAGTGAAAAATGATAGCAATGCAAGAAAAATTATAACCGTGTTAAAGAGGGTATTGATACTGTATCAAGGATTCATTTCCCGGTTTTCTTGATGTTTTGCTTTTTCTCCTTCTTCTGAGTGTGTGCACTCGTTTTCTCACATGCCACACGCATGCAAGTGCATGCACTCTAATGGCCTTTGAAGTCTAGAAAGAGAAAACTGATTTTCAAATGGATGGTATGTAGATCCAAAAATGTCTGAAACAAACCACCAATACCTAAGATTGCAGTTTTCAAGCCATTAACAAGAACCAGATGTCACCTGCGGGATGCCAGCATCAACCAGCTCCTGGTCATCAAGCCTGTACTCGTGCATTACCCAGTCAGTTCTATCTCCTCGAGGTACCCTACCTACATGGAAAACCAGAGTTTTCTTCATCCCTACAGTCTGGGAATTATGACAGACAGGTCTGTCCCTCCCAGTGGTTTTCCAGTACCCTCTTTCAGTGGAACGATTCGCCCTCTGCCCATTTGCATATTTCCTATCTCGAGCGCAAAAGAAAAACCACTCGAGATCTTTGCTTTGCAAGCAAGATTTTTCTGCACCCAAAAAGGGGGAAATTTTTATAAGAATAAGATACATGAGAAAAATAAGCACAAGATGCAACAAACATGAGTGGAAGAGTAACCTTAGTAGAAATATTCTAGCAGAATCTTTCTTAAAAGAAGAAGAAGAAGAAGAAAAAGAAAGAAAGGATCCACAAGTTATCAGAAACATGTGACACTTCAATTCCCACTAAAGAGAAATTATCACATTTGACTACAGGTGTCACCTTTAAATTAAAAATAAAAAATAAATTAATTAATTAATCTGTCAAGGATTCCTTTTTTTTTATCTAAGAGATAAAATCCTTAGGTATCCCATACAACTAGTTGTAGGTGATCATTCTACACTAAATTACCAGCAAAAATACCCTGATACTATCAGAACGATTTGCCCTTTTCAGAAACTACATTTTGTTGATGGGGAAAAAATCATTATTAAAAACCCAAATAACCAAGGAACATGCAAGCATCTCCAATTGTTAACAATGAATAATCATTGAACCTACCAGTAAAAGCTAGAAAGATGTAGAGAGATTGAGAGAGATACCTGGAAGATCCCAAGGAGAAAATTTGTACAATTCAATTTCTGAAATGGCTTCGAAACAAAGTGGCTTTCCGACTACCTTCCTTTTCAGGTAGTACCTAACTAGCTCAACATCAGTTGGATGAAAACGGAAACCAGGTGGGAGGAATGTTCTCGCCATATCTAAAATATCTCTTTATTGTCGTCCTTTAAATAGTGAAATATTTTTGCTCTAACAAAAATCAAATCCCTGCTGTACTTAACACCGAATATAATATCTTATGGATCTACATAACCATCACAGCAGCAGCAAGCCCAGAGCAATAGCAAAATCTCAACAGAAGTCTCCCACAAGCCAATCAAAATCTATTAAGTCCAGTGCCGGAATAGGCGAGGACACCACAAGCGGTCACGATACATAAGATCAAAGTCACTGCGAACGAGGCATGAATGTCCGTCACTGAGATTAACAGACATTTGACGCGCAAGCAAATCCCTGTATTCCACACCTTAAGAGAGTCAGAAGTGAGAAGCCCTCGAGAAGAAATTATTCATCACTTGGCATGAACCAGCCAGCATTCCATGCAAGCAGGGCTCCCCTTCAAGTGATCCAGACAGCTCATCTGGTGGGTCCCATCATGGAAAGATGACGCTTTAAAAAATGGAGAATCCAATCCTTCCAATTGTTCCACATCCATATGGATGGTTTAAACTACATGTGGCTAATGGTCCATGTTCAGCATAAACAATAAATCCACCAATATGACAGCTGGGAATATCCGTTGGAAGGGAATTTTGGTCATTCATCCATCCACAGTAAGGCCCACCAGATGAACAGTCTGGATTACAGAAATGCTGGATAGGACCAGAGCATAAAACCATTGTGACAAACATAGCTGAGATTTTGACAATCTTGTGATGTTGTCGGCAGAATTTTAAACGATATTATCATGATAATATTGTGCGATTTTCAAGATCACAGCAGCCTTTAATTTTTGCAATTTTATTGTGAAAATATTGTGATTTCGACAGGGAAAAAAATATTTGGAGGTTAGAATCATGCAGTTTTATATATATATATATATATATATATATATATATATATATATATATATATATATATATATATATACACACACACACACACCGAAACGCTCACCTGCGAACCAGTTCGTACCTATTACATACAAACTTTTTTGAGAACCCATCATACGTGATGTGGATCCAAAATCTGAACCGTTCATGTGAAGCAGCACCTTGTGAAACCCCCCAGGACCAAGTTTTACTTTGATCTAGAACTTTTATGGGCCATGAAAAATTAAAACAGTTTCCTCCCTTGATTTGCATTTATCTTTGCTATGGCCCACCAGAATTTTAGATCAGGGTGAAAATTTCTCACGTGAGGGTTCATGGGATTCCACATCACATGGACCGTTCAGATTAGACACCCATGACACGTGTGCAAAGGTGCGCACGTGCGTAGGTGCGCAGGGGAGCATGACTCTATATATATATATATATATTATTTTAAAATTTTTCAAAACATTTTATTTTTAAATAACATCAAAATCTGAACGAACTTCTGAGAGGGCCGAGAAATTGATATGCGTAGAATCCCACCCCGCAAATGACTAAACTCAAACCCTAAAAATGAAATTTAAAAAAAACAGTACAAAGAACCCGTATCTTGCTTGCTAACCTCAGAACCGGTCACCTA